>NC_046337.1:36398559-37091559 GCF_000738735.6 Corvus cornix cornix
TATCCGTGATGATGGGGGTTTTTTTCCCACCCATTAAAAATTTGCTTTCTTGAGATCCAATTCAAGCCATACAACAATTTGGAGTGTAGTTGTTTTATTTTGGAGTTTTTTGTTGTTTGTTTCCCGACCAGCCTGCTTGCCCTCATCCTTTGTACAGGCTGAATTTGCTGGGAGGAGCCAGATGAAATGAAGGGGAATTCAGTGGGCACAGGTGGTGAGACAGTTCGGCAGAGCCATGATGCTCAGCACCACTGTATTGGGCGGGGTGTAGTTCTGGTTACTGACATTTTTCTGCAAAACAGCATGTGCTGAGAGCCTGGCTGCTGAATTCTCCAAGCAATGATTACTTTGTTTCTTGGTGTTAACTCTGTATTAGTCCCTGTAACAAGCCAGAATGGAGTTTTGACATTTAGATCTCCTCCAAATTAACCTAAAGATTTCATTATATTTACACCAGGGTAGTGTTTTGCAAGCCATTAGTTTCTAGTTGAGAAGCTGATGGATATTTTAAGATCTTAAATCCTCTATTTGCTAGAAAACACCACACATATTATTGTAGGTACTATTTATGTGGAAGATATAAAAAATAAATCAATTTTTTAAAAAAATCATGGATGCAGTATCTGACCCGTGTTTCACCTGATTTTCAGTCCCGTACCATTGTGATTCCCCTTCCAAACAATATTCTTTAATCTAATCGTGCACTGGCATAAATTGGAAAAGACGTTGATAACTGAGTGCACACCAGCTGAGCTGCTTTAGGGATTTGAATCTCTATTTAGGAGGTTAAAATGAAAAGTAAATGTTTCTACATGGGTAGCTGGGTGGTTCATTCTGTTCTAGTGGGAGGAATTAGCTAAAAAAAGTTATGTTTGGGCATCCTTTACCCTGTCTTCTTTGATTTTTGCATTTATTTATATGTTACATGTTCAAAGGACTCTTTTTAGGGTAGGGGGTTTTTGTGAGGTTTTTTTAGTTTTAGTTAATATTGAGCAGAGGCATGGGGAACATGGTCCTGCTGTCTTTCCATGCATAGTCCCTGCATGCTTCTGGCTCACTGAAAGGAGGGAGTTTCGCACAGAATCACAGAATATTTTGAGCTGGAAGGACCCAGAAGGATCATCCAGTGCAACTCTTAAGTGAATGGGGAGTTGCCTTTAGTGTGGCTCTGGAAAACATGGCAGGGAAGGAGTGTCTGTTCTGCTCTCATCTTACGCTTCACATGGAAAACATGAGTAGCCAAATTTAAAATCAGGGCTAAAGGGCCAATCCTGTGGCTGCGTGAGAAGAAAAGACCCACAAGGCATATTCTTAGGGGACACTGGTATCAGAATTTAGGATGACCTCTTTTCTCTTTCTGTACTTGCAGTTTCTCCTGAGCTGGTCTCTTTAGAAGTCACGTTGTCTTGTTGCTATTCAAGCCAACAGAGCTGATAAGAGGCTGTGATAACCTCACATTTAACAGCTTATTTATTTGTTTATTTAAATACAGTTGCTGTGTCTGGCTGCCCAGCCCTGTACCAGAGGCTTTGATATTGGCAGAAGTACAGAGCAATGCCTTGATTTTGTTTCCATCTTTGGCAGGGGGATACGATTGCTTCCTGTGACTCCTCCGGCGTGATGAAGCTCTGGGACATGCGCAAGTTGGTCCCTATTCTATCCATCGATGCAGGTCCCCATCCTGCCAACCAGGTCGCCTTTGATCGCTCTGGTAGGGTTCTAAAACAACTTTTCCCCCCCTAAGACAAGGTTTGAGGTTTGTTTTGAAATCTCTCTCATCTCTCTCTAGTCCTGAAGCCAGATAACATGTGTAAAGCAACACAGATGTGTTAATTTCGAAGAAATGCCTGGTTGTGCCAGTGAGCAATACATTTGTCTTCTGTGGGCTAAACTGCCAAACTGGACTACTGCTCCATTTATATAAAATGCAAAATGCACGATAACAAAGAATACAATTAATTGCAACAGTATTACATCAAATACAAAAGTGATCATTGTGGGTAAAAAGCTTAGTGAGAGTGCCTGTGTTCCAGTAATGTTTATTCTCCATTACTGTTTGTTCTTTTATTTGCTAATTCTGGAGTTGCATTTCATAACCAGTCTTACAAAGTCCTCTCATAATTGTCTCAGAATTTCATTGGGCTGACAGGGTGGCTTACTAGGCACCAGGAACTGAATTGACCAGTTATTTTTCATCATCAACCATGCAGTACCATGTCAGCAATACTGTGAGTGCACACTGCATTTTCATTTGAAGAGGAGCTATTCTAAAATATTTTTGTTTTAAAATAATCTTCAGTTCCAAAGCACAGACAAGCATTCATGTTGCAGCACAGAATTAGATCCTATCTTAGGAAATGGTTTTACTCAAAGCTAGTGTAACATGATATAATACAGTAATATATAACATAATATATATATAGGCACATTGAAAAATAAGTATACATTTGCATTATATGTTCATAAAACATAAATCTTTGATAGAATATGAGAGATAATAAGGAATCATTAAAGAAAAATAATAGGATGGTGTTTTGTCATAATGACCTACATACTGTGGAATGCATAGAATCAATATATTGAGTCACTTGGCAGAAAACTTTCACATCAAATTCCGTATTATTTGTGTAGTGATTTCATGGATCTCTCTGCTGTATCATTAAATAAGGTACTTTCATTTTCCAAGGGAGAAAAAATGCATTGACACTGTCCATTTTTGGACAGTTTCCCAAAGACAAGTTTAACCACTATTGTATTTATGTGTGTAATTTGGAATAAGAGCTCATTTTTTTGTTCAGGAGGTTTTGAAGAAGTTTTGCATCTTAGTTTCTGGTGTATAATGTTGGGTCATTTGCAGAGGAACCACATCCCTGAAAAATGCAGTTGCAGTGTTTCTGCCAGATGGGAACTTTCCATTAGAAAGGTTATCAGCTTCAGGTAATCTAAATGGGCACATTTTTCCATTTGGACAAAATCCAGAATTTTCTCTGCAGGAGTCACCACACAACAGAGCTATCAAATTGGGGTGGATGGTCACAGAGAGGCAGAATGCAACAGGATGGAATTCCAGCTGGCTGAAGATAGGCAGATACCTGGCTGAGACATGCAGTACCTGCTGCAAGAGGGATAGACTAGATAAAATATATCCTGTGTTTAACAGCCTGTTGGGAATGGGACGTCTGCCTCACTCAGGACCTCTGCTGGTGGAGCAGCTTGGGTTGATTTTCCTTATCAAAACATGGCTCAATTTCCAGCTGTTTCCCTCAGTGTCTCCAGCTGATGTTACATCACCCAGTGCAAAATACTTGACTGCATTAATAGTCAGAGACACAAATTGTTCAGCTCTTACAGGTGGATTTAATTACTAGATTAGAGAGCCATGGTTGAGCAGGTTTTTTTCTTCTGCCCAATAATTATTTAAATTAAAGCTAATAATGATAGAAGAGGTTTATGAAAAGTTTGGTGGTATCAGCAAACGAGATTGAGGTCGGAGATAAGAAGGCCCCGGCTAATGGAATAATTTGTTTTGCTTTCCTTTGTATTGTTTTCAAGTAATTATCTTTGCAAATGTAGTGTAGACAAGCACATCTTACCTTTTGTTTCTAAGTGCTGCTACCTTTGTGGGTATGACATGCACCAGGTGGGAGGTGCTTCCCAAAGGAGGAGTTTGTGAGTTACCGGGGTTCTCCCGCTGGCATTTTTGGGGATGGGCCTTGCTGGCTCCAGTGATCCAGTTGCTATTCGGGGCCTAAATGCCTGACCAGCATTGTTAGTTGAATAGCAGTCTAAAGCCATTTCCTGCTTTATCAGAGGCACACTCAGATGTTAGTGACAAAAGTTGTGTATAAATCTTTCTGCTTTAGCTGCACTCTGCCTCAGCTTCTCTTTAGCTCAGCTTAAAGGTGGACTTTTCCATACTTGTGAATGAGGAGAAAATAACTAATTAGTAATTACCATTGCACTTCATGGGGATTTTCTGCTTTGCCCTGCTCTTTCTGAAAAAAGCTCATGATCTTTCAGTGAGAGGTGGTGATGGACCTGCCTGGGACTCAGCCTACTGGGGGTAATGCTCTTCAATATTGTGTTTAATATCAGAATTTTTTCTGATATTGTGCACAAATAACATGTCCTTTGAATTCTGCGTGTTGTGAATGGCTGACCAGAGTTACTGTGCAACATGGACCACAGCATAACTGACTTTTAAACTAAATTCACTTTTACTTTTTTATGTGCAAGTTAACCAGCATCTCCGTGTGCATATATTCCTGGGTAGCATTCATGCATCCCTGGAGCACCCTCTTGTCATCACCTTTTGTGTTTCCAGTTGCTGTTTAGAAAATGTAAATAAGATTAATCATAACACAGCATTGCATATGTAAGAGAAGGTGCAGAAGATTCCATCTTATATGCTATGATGTATTTATTTGTTATCACAGCACATTAAAACAAACAAACCAAACAAGCCCCACTTCACAGCAACAATCCAAAATCAAGAGCAGTTACAGTAAGGCCAAGGGCAAGCAAATAATATTTGGAAAAATGCACTGCTTTATTCTGAGCTCTGGAGATACAGTGAGGTGTTAACATTTAAGCTGCTTCCATCCAGGCTGGGCTGTGTTGCTCTCAGCATGACCAATAACCTTGCCATACCTCTGACCATCCCCAAAGGCTAGAGTTGCATGTCTTATTCTGAGGAAAAGTAGTTTAAAAGAATGTAAAAGCTGTAAATGAATGTGAAAGCTGAGAAATGGCAGGATCAAGATTATCTTGTGATACAAGTGGTTTATTTTAGGAGACAACAATTCTAGGGATGCAGGAGACACAGTGACAGTGAACAGATGGTACCACTGTCAGCCATGGTGGGGTCAGGGCAACTGCTCAGTGTTGATCTCTAAAAGCAAGCTTGATTTGCTTAATTACACATCACCCAGGACCATTACCACGAGACGGACAATGGTCCAATGGGTGGCAGTTGTTTGCTGTTCCTCTGCAGTCATTTTTGGTGTGAAATAGCAGAGACAAATTTTCTTCTCTACATTGCCCACCCTTTTACTGAACACAGAATTATTGACAGGATTTCTGGGATGTCATTGCTGGAGCATTGTTAATATTTGCACTTGACATTATTTGGGCTATAACTGATAATGTTAAAGCCACAAGCAATCCCCACAGGGATGGGGGCATGGACGTTAGAGCTCAGATGGTTAGAATTTCCACTGATATTGAGACATCAGGTAAAGTTCCAAAATTACAGTTTTCACATCCCTAATCTGGTAACAGTTTATGTGCTCAGAACAGAACTGGCAGATGTAGTCCTTGCAAATCGATCTTGCAATGGGGTGCCCTCTCAATTTTCTCTTTCATTTCCTCAGTTTTTGGTTGGTGTATTGACTGCAAAGACAAGCTGGTGTTAAGATGACAGAGCCAGGTGTCTGTCCTTTCTCCTTCTTTCCTCCTTTCCTTCACATTTTTGGTTAATTGATACCCCGTAAGTGGCACTGAGGAGATAAAGCTTCATCTTGGTAGGGTGGAGAGTTTGCTAGGATGGAAGAAGCTCTCCTTTGCTGGGAAGCCTACAGTGTATTTTGGAGTGAAAGGCTGAATTGGCAGTGGGTGCACCTGCAACTGGCAGATCTCAGGAAGTGACTATTGCCACTGTGACCTCTTATAAATAGAACTGGAGCATGACAAGATCTTTACCCTTTATCCCACTTGTTTTGCAGTTTCTGGAACTTGCTGTTTGTATTTGTCTCCCTTTTGATTACAGTTAAAGTCACGCTTGATGGGAGAAGAATCCTTTAGCACAGAACTTAGTAGTAATCTTTTTAGAGGCATCTGATTTTGTCCACGTAGAGCAATTATGTGCTGACATTAATGTGTGTTTTTCCCTGTGCCTCCCATTTCTGACTCAAAAGCTTTTTTCATTACAACACTTTATTGCTCTGTGTTCTTTAATCTCCAAGGCAGATTACTTGATAACATCAATTGATTCCTTAGGGTGCTTTTCCCCTTGTGGTTCAATGCCTGAGTTCCTGTCTCAATTCTGACTATGTATATGCTGTCGCAGGCAATCCAGCCTCAGCTTGGGTAATTTTTACTTGATTGAAGTTCTTGCCAATTAACGAAACCTTCCGATTCTGGGAATTGAGAAAAAACAAAACATGAAGAATTAAACAATTGTCAAAGTAAGTGCTTTTTCTCCCCCTTCCCCAGTCTCAGCATGAGCCAAACATCTCTCCTTCCCCCTTCCTGGTTTCTTCTTGCCTTGTTTTCACTGTGGGCTGTGCCCCATCATCCCAGTTCCTTTGGTTCAGCAACAGGGGATGCAAGGAGGAGTATAATTCTCTGGATTTGTCCTGGCACTTACCTTTTCACTAATCAGTTCAGACTTGCTACGGTGCTATAGCTCCTCCTGACAGGACAGCAAGGTGACCAAGCCATGGTTTTGGAGCACATCTTTCAAGTCTTGGAAACGTTTGCTCTTTACATAGAGAATTAAGACTTACTTTGCTGCCTGCTTTGCTTCTCATTCAGGCTTTTCTCAGGTCTATTTGTACTTGTACATCACTTGTTCCTGTCCTTGTTCCCATCAGGAATTGCTTAATGTCTGTCCGTTCAGAACCGTTTGCTTTGCTATGGTCAGCACTCCAAGAGCTGAGTGTTTTCCCTGCATCCCTACACACACTTTTCTGTACAAACCAAAGATTCACATGGTCTGTTTCTTTTAAATATAATTGATCCACATTCTCACAGGTTTTGCTTAATGAGCACAAATGCAGCCACCTGCATATCTTACTTCTCCATTTATTATTTGGTAATCAGCACTTTTAGCTCATCTTCACTTTCTTCTTGGCTTCAGCTCATGTCCAAGTGCTGTGTCAGGGCTGTGTGTCTGATCTGTGTGTGCCTCCTCTGTCCCCAGCAGAAACTGGCCAAATAGTAGTCAGGGAACACTCCCCTTCCTTCCAGAAGGGGATAGGGCTGACCACCAAAGTCAGTCCTTTTGCTTTACGCTGGCAAGTTTCAAGCAGTGGTGGCTCTCCATTTCTCCTTTGTCTTGTCCATCCCTCTCTTTTTGTATTTCTCTTCAGTCTCAACTTGAGTATCCCTTTATAAAACTTCTCTTAAAGCCTGTGATAACATGTTTGATCCATGTCTGAATGTGCATCCCAACTTTAAACTGATGGGTGGGAGATAAACTTTCAGATCCGTTTGTTGACCAAGGTGTTTTTATACAAACGAATGATTTTCAAAAGTGATACCTTGGATAGAGGGAGTACTGGTGGGCTGGTTCACCTCAGCCACACTGGGAAAAAGGTTTTGTCCTTTGTGCCTCAAGCTGAAATCCCTGCTTTGGCAGAGCAAATGCTGTTGCCCCAACTGTGTGCTCTTCGACACTGCCCCAATATTGATGTTTTGTCCCTAGGTAGCCTGCCCAGCCCATGTGTTTGCACTGGTGAATCCATTAGTGAGCTCCCTGGAGAGATTCCAGCATGGTGTGAGTTGGTTTACACAACCCGTGACCTATTTTCCAGCCCTGATCATGCTGCTTAGCCTGGGAAGTCGGATCAACAAGATGTCCCTGTCAACCTCTTTCCCTGAGGAGTGCTTACAGCGTCTGTTGACCATCCTTAATTACTCCTATGGTCATCATGGGAATAAAAGGATGTGCTGGAAGACTGAATTATTCAACAGTAATTCCTTGTCTCATAATTCTCACTCCTTCCCTCTCTGCTGCTGTATGCCATTTTTTCTCATTCACAACATCTGTTTTCCTGACCGTAAAAATTCTTTAATTTGTAGGCAATGGGTAGATTGGACTTACACAAATACAAGCTGATTGACAGATTGTTTTGTCTCCTGGTTTCGTGGGTGTATAAAACTATCACTCCTTATTTCTGACTGTTGCAGTTTGCCAAAGGGAAAAAGCTGGCAATGAATTTTCCCCCTTTGTTGATCAGGAGAAGAGTTGTGCTGTGCAGTATTTCTGTTGTGTCATAACCATTTTTCAATACGAGCAAACACCACAATATTTAAATGTGCTGGAAGGGAAAGAAAAGGGATTCTTAAAATATACGACTTTATTTTCAGTACAGACATAATTTAAAATGTATGAAATATTTGTCCTTTGGAAAGGAAAAGGAGGTGGCTTGGAACCCCTGTATTTTACATTTTTTGCCCTGGTTGCAGATAGTGTTTTGTCTCTGGCTGTGTTTGCTGAGCTAATGAGGGTGGGGACTGTGCTACTGCAGGCAATTGCTTTGAACGCTGAGCACTTGGAAGAGATTAGCCCCATTGATATTCCCTTCATCTTTGTTAGAGGGGCATGCTTCCTTCCCTGGAGTGCCAGGAGATGGACAGCTGTTTAATAGAGCCAGCCTTTTTCAAGTACAGGCTGTAGTCCTGAATATTCCCATCTCCCTCGCCTGCAGACACCCCATGTCAAAACAATGTTCTGGAAGCCAGGGTTGTTCCTCATTAGAGCAATATATTGACCTGACAGGGGCTTTTTTGAGGACCCCAGGTTGACTGGGTTATTATCTGACTGGTTAAATATTATTCTTCAAGGAGAAGCAACAGTTTCAGCAGTTCAGGCAGACAGCCAAAAGATGGTGATGAGCAAATTGTTTGTTCCAAGAGTAAATGAAGGGAATGTCCACATGATTTTTGCCATCATTGTATTAAACTAACAGGAGCTGAAAACTGGAGCTTTATGCATCCCAAGTGGGGCATAACTGACCAAAATTTTGATTCTCCAGCAGCTATCCACAAACTGAATTAGAATGGCTTGCAAGAAGTTGGCTTTTTTCTAATCTCATTTTAACTAGGCACAGGTCTTAAAATAATAATGTATTTAACATCTCATCTCTTGCATTTACTGCTTTTGTAACTTTACCAGGTTCTTGGATTCAATTTTATATTTATTGTTTATATTAATTTCAGCTCACAGAATACTGCAATTAGCAAATTCCTCCTTTGAATGTATTTACAGTGATAGAATAGAACTCCTTACTTTCACTCAGACTGCACAGCTCTGTCCCAAGCCTGGCTTAGATACAAGAGCTTCATCTCCTGATTAACTTACTCCTGCAGACAGTCAGGGACGAAGGACCTCTGAAAGTCATCACAGCCTTTCTTCCATGAAAGCTCCTTTTAGATATCGACAGCTCTCCAGGTCCTGTGTTTTGACTACAGCATCTGTATGTAAAGAGTGGGTCAATACTGTATTCATCATTCATAGCCTGTAATAAAAGAAAGGGATTTTTGGAATATTGCTTTGGTATTTGTGTGTCCTTTCTGTGTGGTAAATATGGAAGATGGAATGGCTGTGGCATTCTCTGCCAAGGACTGGATAAGTCAGGGAATCTGCAAGGGGACAGCCATTTGCATCTTTGTCACTGCCGAAATTAAACGTAAGTTCATCAGTAATCAAGAATCATTAGTTAGCTGGGAGCTTTGTGGGCTGACGCAGAATTGTGTTGGGAGTGTAGAAAACACCCTTAGGAAAACAAAGAACTGGACAGTTCTGTTTAAGGGGAAGCAAACATTTAGAGAGAAGGAAGAGTCCATAGGGGCTGGGATGCTTTGGAGAAAGAAGTAGTTCTTGTGACTGCCTAAATAACTCAAGTATGTTGTTTCAAACTTAAGGATAATTTAGGGGATTTGGTCTGTTCACCCACTGTTCTTTTCCCTCCTAAAAAGCAAAGTATTTCATACTTTGGATTAAAACTTGGAAATGAAATGTCAGACAGTTTTGTAAAAAAAAAGAAATCTTTAAAACTGTCCATAACCAGCATTTCACTTTCTTCTTTGTGGAGGTAAAAACTATGCCTGTCTATGCTGAGTTTGAATAACACACTTTCAATAACTCAAAACTTACCTTTTTAGCAAAGTTGCTCTTTTTCCAACATTCGTTTTTAAAAGTCACCAAAGTCTAAAATAAAATTATTCACCTCCAGATACCTGTATTGTGATTACCAAGAAAGTTTTGATTCCTTGAACAGCTCTTCCGCTTGGTAAATGGAATATATTCATGAGCTAGGTCTTCTCAGCGCTTGGAAAGTGGCACCTCTTTTCAAGAAAGAGATCATCTTTGAATTAAAAGTATGCTGTCCTTAGCCTTTTTTTATTTTTATTTCATTGACAAATTGTCGCAGGAGCTAAAACGCGTAATCATCAATAACAAGTGATCCATGGGGCTATGCAAAATGTATTGATTAACAATATAATCTCCATACAGATGTCCTAGCAGTGCTTGTTATTTTCTATGGGCCAATCTGGGAGTCCTGCTTGCATTTCAAGGGGCTGGTGGAGGAAGGTGAGTGAGACAAAGTTCAGAGCATCTCTGCAGTTGCCTGGCAGCATCTTGGCTGAAAAGGAAAAATGCTACCAATTGCTCCCATCACAGGATGTGCAGCCTCCTTTTATCAAGCCTGCATGGGTACAAAATAAACCCATTTCCTTGAAAGGAATTCGAAGCCTGAGACAAAATCCCCTTTGTCATGAAAGCATGATTTAAATTTGTTTTAAGGCTGTTCCACTACTAAGAAAATCCTGATTTAGGTGCCTTTGAGGCATTTAACTTACACTTATGCAGAGCTATTCCTCAGAGAAAATTGGATGTAATTTTAGGATTAGATAACTGACCTAGGAATGAGAGAGAGAGAAAGAGTGCAAAGCTTGCACATCCACTTTTTCCAGATGGATATTCACTAGGAAACCTTCAAACTGCTCATAAATATTGCCTGTCCTTTTGTAAAGGCTCCCACCAGCAAGCCCATGGTCATTTCCTGGGCAGAAAGAGTTTTTGTATTGAAACTTTTGGGCAACTAAAGAAAGTATTTTAATTCCCGTTCTTTTTCTGTGGCAAAATATTACACATAATGATGAATGGGAAAATAAGCATAGAAAGAAGTTCTATAAACAGCCTCCAATGCCTGACTTGCATATTTGAGCTGTTTGTTTATTCTGGGGTTTTTTCCTCTGGAATGAACTTCCTCTATTTCTTTGCCTGTCTTTCAACTCATGAAAATACCTTTTATGTAGAGATGCTATCTCTTGGAGATAGCATGCTCTTGGGGAGTAGGGTTAAATCTCCTTACTTTCAGTCTTCCTAAACTAAATTGAGTGAAAAAAGGAACTATCTTAATCCCTTTTTTACCCTTCTAGAATAAAGCCAAAGAGGTGGTGATGACAGTGAGTTCTTTAATACTGGGTTCATGTTAAACATCATTTCTTCCTTTCACATTTTATATTGCAAGTGAGTATGTGTGCAATACCTCAGTGACCTGCCTGGAAACACAGAAGATCAAAAGCAGAGCATTTCTGGTCTGCTGTGGCAGTGTCCCAGCTCTGGCACTGGGCAGGAGGTGATGCTGAGGGCAAACAGATAAACTCAGAGTGAGGAGATGCTGCAGTTTCCCTGCCCCTCTCCTGTGGATCTGGGCTCCCAGAACTGGGTCCTCATGCACTTCAATGTTCATGGATCTCTGCTCTGGTAAACTTCTGCTTTGGCACTTCTTTGTATTTCCAACAGGTCCCATAGCCATGAGGAAGCACCTCCCTGCCTCTGCTTTAAATCTCTTAATGATACATTCTGATTCTCATACTATGGGAATTATTGAATAATTGTTCCTTGTTCAACCTCTTCCTGCTGGCACATCTTCCTGCTCTCTTTGTGGAGCTGAAGGGTCTGTGTCTATTTAATCTTCTGAATACATAAGCCATTCCTCCTCTTTCTTCATTTGTTGCCCTTCTGTAAATCTTATTTTGGGTATTTCTTTTAAAAATGGAGAAGAGGGATGAGTTTGGTATGATGTTTTCAAGATGTGCTTAAATCAGGGTTTTAAATAGAGGCCTAATGAGGTTTTTTGATTTTCTTCTCTAACTTTTGGGGTTTTCTCCCCCCAGTCTTAAATCTTGACATTATAACAAGCTGATGTTTTCAAGGAAGTGTCCGTGGTGGCTGTGAGATCTCTGTCCTGAATGACAAAGGCTAGTTTACTGTCTGTCACTGGATTTGTATAATTAAGAATACTTTTGTTTATTTGAATATTCAGTGTTTCTCAGAATTCAGTTTCATCTGCCTTTCTATTACTTAATCCAGTAGCATCTTGAGATTCTTCAGTCACTCTGTGAAATGTGCTGTTGTCTTGAAAAACATGAATAATTTTATATTCTCAGTGTTCAGCTTCACATCCTTTAAGAAAAAGAAATTATTTATGTGTTGACTAGCATAGATCCCAGAATAAATGTCACATTCTTTTGGTAATCTGTATTTTTCTCACTATGTCCTATTGGAAAGATTCCATTTTTCCCCTCCCAACTTTGGTCATCAAAACTGTTGGGAATTTAAGTATCTTATGTCAGTCAGGTCACCCTTACTCCTGTGCTTCTCAGCACCATCAAAGAGCCAATTTCTGATCTGTGGTTTGTGCTGTAACAGCTGTGATAACTCCTCACTGTGGTATTGCATTTCTCCATGCATCAGCTAAATCTGTTCCTTATTATACAACTGAGTTTATCAGACCTGTAAATAAATCCCAGGTACCAGCTGGCAGTTTCTCAGGCTCTTTTCAGAAGTTGCTGTCACATTTGCCACCTTCCATTCCTCTGCTCCTTGGACCAGGTTAAGCAGTTGCTTCAAGAGCAATTTAAGTTAATTTCGTATTTAATGTTTTATTATGAATACTTTCTGCGTCTGGCAAATATTTGATCACCTCATTCTAAGATTTTGGACTTCTGTTTCCTGTTAAGAAGCCAAGCCAGCCTGTCCAGAGTGTCCCTCAGGAGTTACAAAAGCAGTCAGCTCTCTGCACTGCTCTGCCTGGTGGGATTGCAGCTGCTTGGGGATGGTTGGAACAAGGTGGAATCCATCACAGACGAGAGGGATTTGAGCTATTGCTACATGGCTTACTTTGCATGACCTCATCTTTAAAGGAATGGATGGCTATTCCCACTAAAGGAATGAGTCAGCAATTCCTTCAAACAAAGACATCTGTCTTATAATATAAAAGAAAGTGTTTTGGTTGCTCAGCTGATGCGCATCTGAAGTTGGATGTTAAAATTAGGAGTTAAATTGTTAACACTGTCCCTGGAGTGCAAGGTTCACTGAAACTGAGAATTTTCCTCTGCAATCCATGAAAAAAAGAGTGACTTAAAACATAGTCTGTTAAATCCATTGCCTTCCCTGGCTTCCTTTCCAGAACTGTAGTAGTAGTAGTAGTTGATAACAGCCTTTTATTCAGGATCATCCCTTTCTGTGTTCCAGACTGCAGTCACAGCTGTCTACTTAAAACTCTGATACACAATTATGTGTATTTGGCCAAACGAGTCTTTCCTTACATCAGTGGAATTAGCCCTCTCCATTTTGTGTCCAGTATTGAGGGGTTTTATTTTCTATTGTGTGTTCTTTTTCCTTCAACTCCTTGCCCTAGCCAGTCAGCCTGAGTGGCATTTGGAATATATCTGGTAGCATAACAGGTGTTTGTAAGTGACTGAAATTAATGATTAGTGTTTGAGCTGTGCTTGCAAGCTAAGTTTAGGCACTGGCACAATTAGGAGTCATTGGCTGATGGACCAGCAAAATAATGGGCTTAATTTAAGCAGATGAAGCCTCTGAGTCAAACCCCAAGCAAGGCAGGTCTGTGCCAGTGCTGGCCTCGCTCAGCACTGTGGCTGAGGGGGCTCCTCCACCTCCTTCCCTGAGCAGTTCCAAATGCTAGGAATGAGTGAACAACCTGGCTTGAGAAACTCACAACCTTCCTGTTCCAGCTCCTGCATCTGATGTGGAGTGGTTGAATCTGGGACTGCTGAGCTTTATGATGCAGGTATTGTGATTGATGGAATATTCTGCTAATTTTTATTTATTAATTAACACATTTATTTGAGTAAATTACTAGACAACTCTGATAGTTGCTGGGATAGTGCAGGCATAATAAACACAAGGTTATTGAGTATAATGAACACTTCTTCCCTGGCATTGGAGCAAATCATGGGGAAAGGAAATAGGAAAGGAAATCAATAAGAAGAGCCAAGCCTACAGAAATTATTAAGCATCACCTCATTCAGAACCCCTCAGCTAATGAAAAAAAGATGCTCCCCTGAAATATTGCCCACAGCCTTAGCTGGCAGGTACACATGATATTTGGAGAGAAGGCTGACGCTCTTTGCTGGGAAGTGCTGAGCATCCTCATGGCATCGTATACTTTGGGCAGCAGGTTCTCTGTGGCAACCTTGGACTTCATGGGCCAAGGTGGAGGATGCCTTGAGTCTCAGTTTTGGTCCTTTCAAGGGAAGAGAAGTCTGAGCCTGTGACCTCCCTTCTTCCCTTCTGTGAAACAGCAGCATGCTCTGGGTGGCTGTTCTGTAATCCAACCAAGCCAGCCCCTGCCAGCAGGCACTGTGCTGTGTGTGTAGGGCGTCTCCTCTCTCACTGCAGGGCACCCAGCTGGGAAGATGCAGCCTGAACCTACAGCAGGCTGCTCTGTCTGGTAGTGGTTGGTTAGCTCACTCATCCCGGCTCTGTGAAGTTTTCCAAACACAGCTTCAGTGAGAGCTGGAGAGTTTAAATCTCTGCACATGCCTGCTGCTGGCCCAAGGGTTCCTGGGACTGCCTGCTTCCAACTCTTACACTAACCAAGGCTCTGGTACATATTTTAAAGTAATTACTTTCATTCCTTGCTCATTTGTTTTCTGTTGTTACTTTCTTTTTGCTGCTGTAAAAGCTCTTACATTCGATGTTCACTTCTGTGATTTGTCCTGATGTTCTCTACGATTATAAGTTTGAGTAGTACTGAGGTGAATGAATAATTTAGGGAATCCAAAATAACACAGACTGGGTTGCTCCACAGCTGAGAGCACAATCACACCCGTAACACAGAGCTGACATCCACCTTGTGTACAAGGATGTGTGGGTTATGGTCCTGTGGCTCTGCACAGTTTTGCACTTAACAGTCATCTTCCCAGTCTGTTTGGGCTCTTTGGAATTATGTACTAACGGCTGGACAAGTAGGTTTTATTTCCAGAAATTTTATTTCCATAAATTACCCATAGGTGTGTGGGGATGGTCTTTGTGTAAAGATTTGGCAGAGTGGCCATTAGGATCCTGCCCCTAGGAAATGACAGATCCCATGCTCCCGGTCAAACACCTGTGCTGTTGTACTATGTGTGCATGAATTCAAAGTGTCCTGCACTGGGCTTCTCTCTTGTGTGGTCTGAATTGTTCTTCTCTTTCCATTGGTGGAGGAGAGGAGAACTGTACCTCAGTACAGCATTGCCATCACCATGGAAACACACCGGTGGGGACAGCCTCCTCAGAAGAGGAACACAGAATCACTGAATCACACACTGGTTTGGATTGGGACCTTAAAGATCATCTGATTCCAAACCCTGCCATGGGCAGGGACACCTTCCGCTATCACAGGTGGCTCCAAGCCCCATCCAGCCTGGCCTAGGACACTTCCATGGATCCAGGGGCAGCCACAGCTTCTCTGGGCAACCTGTGCCAGGGCTTCACCCCCTCTCACAGGGAAGAATTTCTTCCTAATATCCAATCTAAACCTACTCTCTGTTGGTTTGAACCCATCCCTCCTTGTCCTGCCACTCCAGTTCCTGACACAGAGTCCTTATCCAGCTTCCCTGTAGCCCCTTCAGATACTGAAAGGGGCTCTGAGGTCTCCACACAACTTTCTCTTCTGAATAGCCCCAAATTTCTCAGCCTGATTTCACAGAGGAGGTGCTCTAGTCTGGGATTCAAGCATTTCATGTCTTCTGTTGTCCTGGCCCAACAAAAGTAAAAACACCTTCATATGCTCAGTGATTTAAAAGCAGCAAACACAGCTCAGCCCATCTACTGCCACATACATAATCAGTTCGGGTATTTCTAAGCAAAACAAATACTTCCAAAGGAGCTATTGCGAACAGATGGACTAACATTCATAAAATAGGCAGTTCCCTCTTTAAATGTTTTGTTGGAATAAAATGTATTGTTTCTATTGAGATTTAAACTGCAGTTTGCTTAAGTTATTTTTATATTTGCACATTATATTGTGAGCATATGAAATGGGCAAAATGTTAAGAATAATTAAGCAGAGTGGTCCTAAATACCCTGGGGAGTCTGAAAAATCATATAGAAAAGAAAGCAGCTATCTGTGGAGCTGCCAGTTGTACTTATATAAGCCCATCTGTTTACATCTACACCTGTTCCCTAAAGAAGAATAGATCTTATGTGAAGAATTCCCACCAGATCCCCCAGACATTTTATTATTCAAGAATGTTCTTCCTGTTTATTCGCTCTCTTTCCTCTATAAGAAACTGTAGAATGAATATTTTCAGTGTGGTGTCGTAGAACATTTGCAAGACAAATGCTGGACTTAGCATTAAAATTAAAAGAGTTTGTTCTCTTCTGATTTCATAATGAATACAAATGCTTGCAAGCCATGTGCACATACCTTTGACTCACAGTTGCTCAGAGTCTTGTCTCCTGTTTATCTTTCCCCTCCCACTTCTTTATTTTCGTCTGGAGACCCTCAGACCATCTCTTGTCAAACCTAAGGTATAGGTTATTTTACATCTAATTGATCATGTGGAAAGGCTGTTTGCTTTTTGTGGGGTCTAAACTTCTTTTATTGTAAAACTTATTCTTAAAAAAGAAAGAGGAATTCAGGAGCTCCAAACTTTGTGTTTCCCAATGTCACTCAGTCCCAGGAGTTCTGCAAATGTAGAGCTAATGATGTGCATTCCCTGGCTGAGGTTCCATCCTCAGAACTACTTCAACAACAATATTGCCTGAATAATGTCAGATCTAAGCATGTGGACTTTTTTGATCTCTTTATTAAATCCTGGTATCAAAGTGGATTTATCCACTCTCAAAGATAAGATGGGGGGAGGCCAGCTTTTGAAGATCATTTGCATTTCTTTCATTTGGTGGCCTGATCTTCTTCCTACTCTATTGAACTTCTGTAAATTGCTTTAGAATTCTTAGAACAAAAAAAAATTTCTAAGGAGTTCTAACTTCTGATTTAATTATCAAACTGTAAATTCTTTACATAAACTTTATGACACAGCAAATAAAAAATAAAATGAGGTCAAGTCAAAAAAGGAGCAAATTCAATTAGCCCCTTCAAAGAAATCTGGACTTGATTTCAAGTTTTGAATTACAGATTTAGAATGAGGGTGGGTTTTCTCCTTGTCAGCTTCTGTGGAACTGAAATTTGTGAATTCATCTCACTTCTAACAGTGACTTCCCAACGAACTTTAGTGGTTCAGGTGCTTGGGAGAATGCTTCTCTCCTCCCAGAGAGGTAATTCCATTCTGACCACCAAAACTTTCCTTACACTTCGGGCTTCCCACCGCAGCATTTCCTAGCAGAGACTTTCCATGAACTTCCAGTCTTCATTGCCAAGGTGAAAATAGAGTTTTTGTGTCACTTGCGAGGATGAACTTTTTACCTAATATTTATTCTCTTTGTTGTAAACAGTGGCTAGCTGTGTTTTAGGTAAGTAAGAATTTCTTCCCAGATGGGGTTGTCAAGCATTGGAAGAGGGCTGCCCAGGAAGTGTTGGGAGTCCCCATCCCTGGTGGTGTACAAGGATCTCCTGGATGTGGCACTCAGTGCTCTGGGCTGGGTGACAAGGTGGGGATCAGTCACAGGTTGGACTCGATGACCTTGGAGGGCTTTTCCAGCCTTAATGATCCTGGGATTCTGGGATTTTACACAGAGTTTGCCATATCTCTCTAGGAATTTGGGCATAGTATTCTTCAGCTGTTTAGCTGTAACAAAATACCTTTTCCAACCCATCCAGTGATTCCAGAAGTCCAAAGCATGGATTAAAGGAGAGGTTTATATTTAAGAATAGATCACAGCTAAAGAAATTTAGAGTATTATGGGATTCTCTGTCAAGGCCTTTGAAGATACTGTCTAAAACACTTTTTAACTGCTTGGCTCTATCAGCTATGGAGAGTTATCGTCTCTATTTCCAAACAGTTAGCAGATAAAGCCTTAAAGGCTTGGAGCAATCCCAATTGTACGGTGAGTCAATTTATGAGGAAAATATCTCTGGAATCAGTAGTTAAAACTTTATTACAGATAGCTCAGATATTGGGCTTGATTTATTTTTCATATCTTCCGTAGTGACATGAGTGAATTGTCTACAGAAAGGCCACATCATACTTATTACAGAGTAAAGGCATATTGGAAAGGGAGCTGCTTCTTCATGGGCCCAAAACATTTCTTCCATTTGCAGCAGAAGAGAGAATGCAGACATAAAAGGAGATTCTTTTTAGGTTGTTGCAGCAACTTATCAACACAGTTATTTATGCTTAGGATGTGCTTGAGGATAGTTTACATAAATGTCTTTATACATGGCAAAGAAAGTTGCTTCATCTGATGATAGTGTTTGATTTTATTTGATGCCTTCCTAAAACTATCAGGCATTAATTTAAATCAAGCATTAATTTAAATCATGCAAGGCAAGGCAAAGGAAGATCTTAATGATTTTAGTTTGGTTATATCTTAGCAAATTTTCTTAGAACTGAAAATTCCTTGCACTTTTGGAAACTGAAAACTTTTATTTTACTGTGAGACACTGAATATTTGCATTAGATATGTACCTTAAGGAAAAAAACCCCATATTTTCAAAAATTTCTTCAAATCATATATAAAAGAATTCCTACATCCATCATCATTTTTTCACACTTCTGTGAGAAGGATGCATGGCATTCTTCCGAGAACACATACTTTATTTTAAATTAAAGTGAATAATGCTCTGAGATTATAAGTAGGCTGCAGTGTTTTATTTCCGATTTTTATTTTCATGGTCTGTGTAATACAGGCCATAATTTAGGATTCTATTTTTTGAAGAACAGTGTTGCTTTCAAATTTTTCGGTAACAGTGTAAAATTAATGAAAAAAAACCCCCATAACTGAGGAAATTCTCATTGTTCATACTTTACTTGTTTGAAATAAGATGAAATTTGTGAAGTATCATTGAATTAGAACTGATTAAATATTTCTCTTGTGCACACATGGCATAAATGAGAAGTATTGCAGAAATGATTTCTCAGTCTTTTCCAGTTTCTCTTGACATTTGATAGACTTCTCTTGATTTTTGGATTGCTGTAGCTGGGGTTCCTTGAATCAAGTCCATTTTCTATCTTGACCTTTTAAAAATATCTGTGCTTTAAAGTTGGTAGGAAAAACCTCACTGGATGATTATGGAGAGATCTACCCACTGGATATTCTTGGGGTTGACTGATGAGCTGATGCATGAAGGTGTAAGGGATATAATTTTTTAACAAGTTGTATTTTTAGAAAGGAATAAAATGTTTGAATGGCATAATGAGACATTAATGGCCGTATCAGTTAATAAAATAAATGCCATGCTGTTATTCATGGTATGTTAAGAGTAAGAATCATTGACACTGTATGCATAAAGCAGACACGAATAATGGCAGAACCTATTAGGCTCTAACTTCAAAAATACCCAGCAATTATGAAACTTTAATTAACAATCTTAACTTACACATATATTTACATATTAATGGTCCTAAGTGGTAATTGTAATTGTCTCTCATCATTGCTTCTTTTGACCCTCATTTTTCAAATAAGAAATATGAAATTCCATTAAGTAACATTAATAGTAGAAAATTAATTTAAGGCAATATATCATCAATTAGCAAACCCTTAACACATCTCACTATTTTCACCTGATGCTTACTTGAAGAAAAAGAAGTTAATTATTTTATGTATGCCTGAATTTGAGTATATCATCTTATGCACACATGATGGAAATGAGAAGTAAAGTATATTAGATTTCCTGCCCTTGGTCCAGTAAAGCATCAAAATTCATGTTGACTTCTCCAGACTATTCACATGTGGCTGGTGAAGGGCAAAGAGCTCCTCAACACACAGAGCCAAGGCCAGTGCCAGCACCTTCTGACTGGGAAACCCTGCACTTCTGACAGGGCTTATCTTGCACCTGGGCTACTTTGGTTGGGGTTTTTCACTGTAACTGAATGTTCTCACAAGGAAACCAGAACTTCCTCCAGGTAATGAATGCATCTGGTTTATCTCTGCACCTTCCCTTACGGAACGGCTCTCCTGATTCATCCTCCTTCGTGGGGAATGACATCCCACGGCTGCTGTGCGTGATGGATCAAGATTAGGAAGCAGCATTTGCATCTGGCCAGTAGGTCTTTAGTCATCAAATTGACAAATGAAGCTAATGTAGAATAATAATGTTTGAACTTGCTTCCAAGTACTGAAGACTGAAATACATTTTAGTCTTACATTTACACAGAGTGGTGCTCTCATAAGGAAAAAAGAAATTACGAAAGCCTTTAAAAACTAAATGCCTCTTATTTGTCATGTCAGTGAGGTGATCATCATCTGTTACAGGACATTTATGGTTTCTTGGACTGCAAATGTTGCTGTCGTCCATAAAAGCAAGAATTATTATTGTTATTTCTTTAAATGCCGGCCATGTAAAGAATGTCTCGTGGGGTTTTTACCTCTTTTTCAAAGGTGATGTATATTAGCATTCTCTGAAAGGCATTCCCTCTGTGAGAATTGGTTAATCATAGAATCACAGAAGGGTTTGGATTGGAAGGGACCTTAAAGCTCATCCAGCTCCACCCCCTGCCACGGGCAGGGACACCTTCCATTTTCCCAGGTTGCTCCAAGCCCTGTCCAACCTGGCCTAGGACACTTCCAGGGATGGGGCAGCCATAGCTTCTCTGGGCACCCTGTGCCAGGGCCTCCCCACCCTCACAGGGAAGAATTCCTTCCCAATATCCAATCTATACCTCCTCTCTTGCTATGTTGTCAACTGTGGAACGTACTGTAAAGACAGTTTGAAGAAAATAGGTATATTTTTTCTCCCCTTTTTATATGAATTTCCCCAGGTTATCCATGTAAATGTCAGACTGAGAGAGTTTTTGGCTCTGTGAGGTGTGTGTGATAGACTAGTAAGTGTAACCTGGAATTACTTCTGACAGAAGCTTCAAATCTTCATGCTTGTAAGTTGTAAAGATGAGTTATGCATGAGCACAGTCTGAGTGCTGGCGTCAATAACTGGCTAACTTGGTAGAGTTTCAAGGTGTAATTAATAAATTCCTGTGTGGGAATTAGCTCCTCCGTAGCCTGGGAGTTGTCTGGGAGCTGAGGATGCCACGCTCTCCTGCTCTGCAAGTGTGTGAGGGCCCGTCCACCGCTCCATAAACGGTGTCCTTGTGGGCTCTGAGGTTTCTCAGTTCTATTTGAAGGAGGATTTTGGTTTTCCTCTGCTGGATGCTAATTAATTCAGATTCCATTGTCCTTCGAAAAACCTCAGAATCCTGTTTATGGCTACGATTTAAACTGGCTGTAATCAACAGATTGATTGGTGAAAAGAATATCAGGTAGCAAGATTAGTTCAACATAATGAGCCAACGGACGGCTGCTGCCACCATGAATGATGGCAATGTGCAGGAAATACAGTAAGGGCAGCAAAGACTTCCTTTATTTTGGAGCTTGTAACATCTCCAGAATTACCCCTACTGGGTAGAAAGCTAAGGAAAACCAGAGGGAGGCTAAAGGAAGTTTGCTACCAGCTTTTATCTTTACATGCAGATCAAGCAGCCAAAATGAATTACAGTTATCCATTGAAATAGCTCTGGGATACACAACCGGCAGAAGAATGGTGTGACTGTCAGTGCAAGGCTCTGCAACATTATTCATAGTGACTTAGAGGCAATTAACCTGACTTCACTCAGCTGAGTTTTCAGGAAGGAAATAAACAGCCCAACTTCAGAGTGAGAGTTTCTGATTGGTTTTATATATTGCATATTCACTGTGGAAAGTATTTGCACATTAAAGATAGCTGGAAAACATTAAATTAGGCAAATAGGCTTTATACATGGGGGAAAATTAAAAGTAAATTTAGGCCTATCAAGTCCTAGTCACAGTCCCTTACCTGGATCCTATTGAATCCTTTTGAAACCTTTTGGGGATGCTGTTTCTTTAGCAAAGGGAACAGTAGGTGCCTCTGTGTCAGACAGGTGAGAAGCAGGGCAGCAGAACTGGTAGAGCTGCTTCTCTTTCTCTGCATGGAGAGAGCAAAAGCAGGGTCTGGGCAGAAGGAGAGCAAGCTGAAGATTTAGGAAAGAAAACAGGGACCAGCACAGAATTGACAGAATCCATAAAAAGAATTGGGCAAAGGCATTTCTGTAGGGGAATGTGGCAGTATTTATTGACTTACAGGAAAGCAAAGTAATATCGGGTCTGAAATAGATTGTTTTAGGAAAAGGGACATATCGATTGTGGGGGAGTAGGTAATTGATGCTGGAAGGGAATTTACATGTACAGCCATAGCGTGCCAAAATAAAACATGTTTGCAGGCAACAGCAGGCATTTGGAGTATGCATATATGAGTTTGCATATACATGTGCAAGTGTTCTGCACGCAGCAAATCTCTGAGTAAATTTTGCAGGTTCATTTTGTGCCTCTGCTGATACAAAACTCTGTTGAGCAGAGCGTGGCTGGGGAGAGAGCAGTGAGGGGGGATCCTCATGGGGCTGAAAACCAGGAACATACTGTAATTATGCTAAAGCCAAGCATTACGAGCAGGAAATGCAAAGTTATGTTTACTATTAAAAGAGACCCAGGCATGTTAATTTGTGGAAATTGGCAGTTTAAGGCATCTAAAAAAATATGTACTGGCATAAAATTCTGCTATAAAATTACGATTAAGACATTTTCCTGTTTGTGGCCTCAAATTAGTAGAATTTTTAAAGATGCTTTTTCTCCATGTGACGCCACTTCAGTGAAGGAAGTGAGATGCTCAGCCTGCATTCTGAACTTGACAGGAGTGGCCCAGAGCAGAGGGATTACGATGGTGAACTTGGTCTCTGTGTTTTTCTTTGCTCATTATTTGAGGGCTGATCATTTGTGGGGCTGATTTCTATCTTTTAACCTTTACATTTCATTATTTTCTCTATGTTTGAGTGTAAAATACTCAACGCAATAAGTTTAAGTAAATAAATTAAGAGATCCAGAACTGAGGACAAAACTGTTAGACATGAACTCTGACACTATTTTCTCTGTTCATTTGCTTAAAAAAAAAGTAATTCAAATTTTCACTTGAGATACTTAGTTTTCTGTTGGGTAAATCCTCAATCCCCTAACATAGGTTTTTGTCTTTTTACCTTGAGGTGAAAAGCAATTTCACTATCAGCCCTTTGTTGAAGTTATTAGTGTTCAAGACCACGAGGTGTATGTTAAGTGCTCTTCAGCTTCTCCTGACAGTTATTCCAGGATCTGCAACAAAAGTGGAATTTTTTTTTTTTTTAACCATTAAAGAAGAAACAGACACATTTTTGCTCTTGCTTCTCTTTGTGACATAGTTATTTCAACTGGAAGAATGACTTATTCTGCATTTAGTGGTAATAAAAACATGGCACTTGAACCGTTCTCTAGAAGGTACTATCTGAAGGAGCTGAAAAGAAAATGGAAATCTTCCTTGTAGGAAGACTTAAAAAGATGTTCATTTATCATGCTATAGATGTGGAAATATTCATGTTGGAATAAGTAATAGAAAATTAGTAAGTATAAAAAATGTGTGTCTTTTTAGTATTAATTTATGTTTTTAAATTTGGACTTGGATCTATAACCATACCTGACTGGTGTGTAATTCTAATTTCTCATCAGTGGAACTTCATTCCTAAGCTATTCCCTGGGCTGGATGCATGTTGTGCTATGTGCTGTGAGCTGCCTTTCCTTTCCTAGTTTGGAAGGGTCAACTTTCAGCTCTTGGATCCCGGCTGGAGCTCCACGGACTCTTCTGCTCTGGCAGAAGTTCACAGTGCTGCTCCAACCAGGGAACCACTTCAGACAAAACCCACTCTGAGCAATGGAAGGTACTTTTCAGCTCTATTTCTTTCCCACTTCAGGTCTCAGCACAGTCACAGGGATGTTTGAGCTGACAGAAAGGAGCGGAGCAGCAACGCGTTCCTGGGAGCGGGCAGGAGAGCAGAACCAACACGTGTGTTGGCAGCATGCTTGCTGCTGGGATAAATAAACTGGAAATTATACCATCAGATGTGAGGGAAAACTTAATCCTGTGCAGCCACAGGCAGCACGTGGTCTGACAAGAAAGTGAAGTTTAGCGGCTAATTGTAACTGGGGGAGGCGATTCTGCCCTCCTGTTTCCTCTGCTCTCCTGGGACCTTGCCGTGCTTCCCTTCTGCCTCCTCGAGCTGTCTCTGCTCTTACCTGGCATCTCAATGAAGTTCAGGGAGCTAATTCTACAGAAAACTAGCCCTACCAACAAAAAGGTGTGTGTGGGGGATGCTTAAGTTCCTCTGCTGTTGGCCCCCTAAGCATGGATGTGGTGTAAGAGAAGGGGCAGAAACAGAGGGTTGTAAGGTGGACTGGGCACCGCCTTGTTGGGTGGGCTTAAAGATTGTGTTATCTACATCACCTGACAGCAGCCATAGCCAGGGGAAACAATTTGAATTGAACATATAAACTGGAAAACCAGATGATGCTAAATTCAGAAATCAACTGTAGGGTAAGGCAGGGATTTCCTGAGGATGTTAAGTGCGAAGCCTCTCACTGCAAATCTGATGAGCTCCAGCATCTTCTTCCCATAGGCTCTTTTGAAAAGTTGAGATTAAATTCTTTAACTCTTTTATTATAACTACTAAAAGCTTAATAACACGTTATGTGTTTGGCATGAAAATCCAGCCTCACTAAAGAAAAAATTGAGAGTTTAACTTCTCCAAGGCTGGTATTTACCCTGCTGGCTTTGAGAAATCCATTGGCTCTCTTACATGCTATGAGGTTCAGGTGTACTTCAGAATAAAACTCCGCAGCTTTCATTAGAGCAGTGTTTAGCACTCTTCATGAAATCAGAATCACACTTTTGCAATAACAAATGCAGGATGTCAATTGGTTTAATGGACAATAAGAGGCAATGCTTGCAATTGTGAGCCTTTAGGAATCCAATTATTTCTATATATATGCTTGCCTTAAAAAGACATATTTCAGTGTTGTCCCATGCCTCACTTGTCTTGCTGCCTGTTACCAAACTGAAGCCTTTAAAATCTCCTGTTTGCATTTTAATTGGCTTTGGGAATAAGTAGGAAGAGAATAGTGGAAGTAAATGGCAAAATTGAAGTAATGCTTTTGAGAAGCTGAAAGCATATAACAGGCATGTAACAGACTCCTTCTCAGTGCCATAAGCCCCTGCTTCTGGTACACCCGTGTCTGAGGCAGCTGAATCCTCATCTCATCATTTAAACGAGGGGGAAGCAGCCTTTTTAATTCTGGATGTGCTCTGTGCATGTTGCAGTGCTAATGTCACAGTTGGAGTCTGGAATTACAGTCACTAAGCCCTGCCTGTATTCCAAGCCAGCATGCTAAAGTGGAGAATTTAATTAATATCAAGCCAGAGGAGCAGAGGCAGCAGCAGAGGGAAGCTGCCGGCAGAGGTGAGGCCATCAGTGCTAAGCAGATTTCCCTGGCTCCAAGGACACCGCTGAGGTGCTAAACTTTCACCACTGAGGTGCTAAACCTTCACCACAGAGGGTTAGACCTTCACCACTGATGGTTAAACCCTCTGGGGTGAACGGGTTGAGCCTCCACAATTGTACTTGTGCCCCCATGGTTTGTAACCTTTGAGCCCCAGCTCGTAGGGAATTGACCTGGCAATATATGGATCACCAATATAGGGCTTGAGTTTTCTACACTGATGTGCCCTACAGAAACATTTTGTCTTTCTTTCTCTTTTTTTTCCTTCCCTTTCATCTACTGTATATCCTGACTGCAAGACATACTGGTGACCCCTGTAAACGTTGGATCCTGCACAGACTTGGATGAATCTCTTAAATGGAGAATTCCCAGACATGGTGATCCTGTCAGGATACTGCATTGCCTGACAGGAGCATCCTGATCGAAGATCTTCCTGGAAGGCTGACAGAGGGTCAGAGCCCACGGACTGTGTAACATCGCAGTACGAGAAGTCCCAGGGCAGCTCCACTGAGCTGTAGAAGCCATGGACATGTTCTTTCTCTGGGCATCCCTTTCCCTGTGCATATAAAGTCTCACACAAGTCAACATAACAAATTAAACCCGAACTCCTAAACTGAAGTTAATGCTGACTGGGCTTCAGCTGCTTTTCCAAAGTCCCAAACGCTTGAGATGGGTGAGTTATTTGGCACTGAGCCTCAAAAGCCTTCCAGCAATTTAAGTGTGGGTATGAATGGTTATTGTTTTATTCAGAAGTTACCACTCTTGTGGCCTACAGTATGACTAGACTAAATTATTAATTTCTGGATATTCTAATGGAAAGAGGGGAAGGGAATATTATTCAAAGAACTCACTCGGAAATCAAAATGCCATTAGGGCATGTAGGCTTTCGATTTGGACTGAGCAAAGTGTAATACATCAGCTCTTTTCTTCCCTCCCTGTCATATTTTGTTCTCAAAGCATGAGTGGGAGGCTCTGCAACTCCAGGTAGAGGGAATAGATTTATTTTATGCTAAAAATAATGAGCTTGTATGGGTTTGTGTGTTGGGTCGAATGGGACCCAACCCATTTTTTGCATCAAATGGCTGTTTATATTCACAGATCTCTGCTGAAAGGGAGAGCTGCAGATGAACTGACAAAGGGTCTTCAAGTATAAAACACTTTCCTCGGGTTGTCCAAGTCTGGGGAGTAGAAGTGACTGGAGCAAAATACCCAGTTATGCTTAGAAAAAGGAAAGCCTGGTGTTATTCAGGCAGGGGAGGCAAAGTTGGATCCCTGGAGGCTCAGTGAGTAAGATGCATGGGGAGCTGCTGGCTCCCCACCTCTTGTGGCAGGGATTTCTGTGCATTCCCTGATGGACTGGGGCTCCAGTCTCCCTTTGCTTTGACAAACACGGAGAGGGTGTGGAATCCAAACAAAGCCTGGCCGGTCAGCACAAGGAACAACTCTGCTTGAATATAGACTGGATATCAGGAAAAATTCCTTCACTGAAAGGGTGGTCAAGCAGTGGAACAGGCTGCCCAGGGAAGTGGTGGGGTCATCAGTCCTGGAAGTGTTCAAAGAATGTGTACATGTGGTGCTTAAGGAAGTGGCTTAGTGGTGGGCTTGGCAGTATTAGGTTAAGAGTTGGACTCGATGATCTGAGAGGGCTTTTACAACCTAAAGGATTCTATGATTCTATATATTAATGCAACAACTCATGAAATGAATAGAGGCACAGGCAGAGCTTCCTGATTGACTTGCATCATTTTGATAAGTACCTTTTGCTTTGCTTCTAAAAGAAATTAACAAGTTCACTCCACTTTTTAAGTAGAATTCAGGGTAACTTCAGAATATTGTTGTTCAAGTGAATTCCATAAGAAGAATTTACTTCATTTTATTTATTCCTTTGCTGCTGCATTACTATTAGAGAGCAATAATGCTTGAAATCATCTAAACTATTTTCTGTTTAGCACTTGAATCTATCAGGAAGAATGTGTCTGTCTTAAATGAGCATAAAATTCATTAATGTATTTTCCTAAAGGAGCCAAAATCTGAATTTTATATAAATTGCTTCAAAAGTTTAAATACACATCCAAGGATATATTTCAGATGGCTTAATAAGCATTGTTTCATGTTATTTTTAAAATGTGTGGATAGAGTGATTGAACTTAAGCAAGAATAATTGAACTGATACGTTTTATTTAGATGATGTGTATCTATATAGCTATAAATTTGTTTGGTTTGCTTTTAAATTCTAAGTGCATCTTACTAGATGGAATTACATCCTTTCTTGCTAGAATTCTCAAGCTGTTATCTTTTTTTTTTTTGTTCACTCTATGATTTGCTTAGTTTTCCTCTTCAATAGGAATGTATGACAACAGGTAGCAAACCAAAGAAATGCTATTTAAAAAGCGTGAATAGAGCACCAAAAAAGGAACTCACACTTATTGGTAACTGAATGGTAACTCCAAAGGGAAACCTTTCAGGTGGTTTCTTTTTTCTCAGCCCTGGTGTTAATGTATGTCTGTGCCCTGCAAAGTTTAAATACTGTCTAAGCCACTGTGGGGTGAGAGTGGATTTGGGCTCTGAACTTGAAGCTCAGAGTGGTTCCTCTGCTCTATTAATAGTACACAGCAGAAGCTTATCCTGGGCAGGTTACCTCCCTCTAATTCCTTATTCAGGAAAGATGGAAGTTAGCTGGCTAAAAGCATGGAATTAAAAGGTCTGGTATATATTAAAAGGAAGAAGTGGTGGAAATCCCTCAAAACCACCTGCTTACCTTGTGTGCCACGGCAGCCCCTAGACCTGGCATGAGCACCTGGGGTTCTGCACTGAGCTGTGCTAAGTGTTACCCCTTCCCTTGGTGCACAGGTTCCTCCCAAGCCCCTGAGGGCAAAATAAAAGATTACTACCTTCTGGGAAAATCCAGCCCGTACCCTGCAGGAGTTCAGATCCTCCAGCAATCACTGTAACTCACTATTAGATTGATTCAGCACCATGCTGGGCTTTTCTCTTACTTTCCACCAATTATGGAGGCTGACAGAAAGCAGAAGTATGCTGCAATAAATGGGAAAGAAAGGGAGGAAAATATTGGCATTTCCCAAGATTTAGGACACATTCACAGTAAATCCAAAGACTTAATAGGAACCTGACTTTAAGATAAGAAAAATACCAGAATCAGTCTCCAAAGGCAAATAGTTTCTGTAACTTCTTCTTTCTGATGGAAATGCTGGTTCATAATGTAATTTGTCTGGAGATACTGGTGGATCTTAATCTGTGCAGTATGATACAAGCCTTGTTCTTAAATGTTCCACTAACCATTTTTCCATATTTAAACTAGAATGTATTTTGGATTCCCACAATATTCTTTCATAACCATAATTTTATACACTGCAAATGTGTACCTTAATAGAAAGAAAAGTGGAAAATCATCCCAAGAACTGTGAATAAGTTTCTTCATCCTCAAGTTTGTGTAACAAGCCTGAAGGCAGATTTCTATTGAGGTGTTTATTAATACAGATAGATTTTGTTCTGCCAGCTGACTTCCCCTTTCCACACTCACTAGTATTAAATATCTCTGTACTGAGTGCAGAGGACAGGGGTTTTTATATGTTAAGAATTTTTTCCTCAATGCTAGCACTTTTGTAGGTTAGATTTCTTAGAGACATTGTGCAGACACAGATTATGGGACACATCAGGGGTGGAAACCCCCCAGCTGCGACGCTGCCGTTTCTGTCTTTCCACTGTTTTAAATTCTGTTTGTTCTCCTAAAACCTGACTTAATTACAGCCCTTTGCTCTCTGTCTTCCCAGAGTGAAGTACCCTTCCTGCAGCTCGGTGTATCCCCCAAAAAGCTATTTCTCCAAACAGCCTGTGTCCCTGCCTCGGGCCCGTAGGGATGGGCACACAGATCTCTTAAACTTCCATTTACTTTGAAATCTCTGTGCCTGAAACTGAGATTTCCTCCTGGTGAAGGCCCTTTCTATATGTAGGGCAAAGCATAAGCTCCCGTGGATTTTGGAAACTTTTGAAGTGAGAGAGAAAATGAAGTTTTGATGTGAGGATTGCAACAATCAGCTTGCAGTAATTAGAGGATCCAGCCACAGCACCATTTCAAGGCTGCAGGAGTAGTTCCATCTGTTGCTGTGCCTGTTTGATGTCAGGGTCTCTGATGGTTTGTGTTATTGGTGTGGGTTTGTACAAGATGGGAGTCTGCCTTAACACTGGAGACGCCTTCATTTGAAGTGATCTCTCCAAATGTTTGTTGTTTTTTTTTTCTTGACTCTGAAGTCTTATTTAAATCCAGTGTTTTTCCTGCTCTCAAAGACAACCCTAACAGAATCATAAATTGTCTCTACACCAGGGAATACAGAGAATTTTAAAAAAACCTCTATATATTGGCCAAGTTTCTCTGTGCCTCTTAATTCTCTGAATTAAACATGAATTACCTCCTCCTAAAATTGAGTTCCTTGAGGAAAGTCTCAAATAAATTATTGGAACAGTACCTTCACCGTTGGAAAGGCGCACATCTGACTGAGCAGGGATTGACTATAAACCCACTTTGAAATCCTTGAAGTTTTATTTTTTCATCTCATCCTGTTCAGGAAGGGATTAGAATCTCACTGGAACAGCTCTTGGGATGCAGTGCCTGCGGTTTTGGAGCTTCTTGTTTTCTGTTCAGAGAACTCAATGCTGCGAGACCAGCACCAGAGAATGAATGTTTGCTCTTTTACCTGATGCTCAGAGATCTAAAGTTTCATATCCACCTCTTCCTACGTCCCTTTCAACTATGTGAATGAGTTGTTTGCTTTGGGAAAGCAATTTTATCACATCCTTTTTTCCCTGATTACACTGTAAATTGTTCTGCTTTCATAGCAGACAATGTCCAAAATGTTACATATGAAACTGCGGAAGGGTCACCTTGAAGAATGACAGGGAAAGATTTCTCATCCCTCTTTCTTCTTCTCTACTAGCTCATATACCTGGTTGCTTTCCCATCTTCCTCAGAATTCCCTTGAGCACTGTGGGGAAAGGAGGATCGTAAAGCAGATCAGACTGGGAGGCACTGCAGGAGGTCTCTAGCTGCCCTTCTGCCCAAAGCAGGGGCAGATACGATGTCAGACCACTGGGGGCTTTATCCAGCTTGCTCCTGAAAACCTCCAAGCATGGAGAGTGCGCATCCTCTCTGGGCAGCCACTTCCACTGCTCAGCTCTCCTCATTTCCTCGTTTTGCAAAAGTTTCCTGTTATCCAGTGTAAACCTCTTGTTTCAGTTTATGCCTGTTGTTCTTCTGTCTCCCATCCACCATCCACCACCTCGCTGAGCAAGTGCTCCAGCCCTTGGTCATGGAGACCCTCACCTGAACTTGCTGCAGATTATCAACATATTTTATTTCAAAGATCTGCTTTTAATTACTACATTTACTGCTCATTTTGATTTGGGTTTTTTTCCCCCTAAATGTACAAGATGTATAAGAAAAACCCAGAATACAGGCTTTGAATTTTTTCCAGAAATTCCTTAACGTGAGTGAGGAAAACATGTGTCTGGGTACTTTTTTCTTTACTGCATATAATAGAAAAATTACCTGAAGGATGTAAGTGCTTAAAAAGACACGAGCATTTCAATCCCTATAGAACTTATACTATAGCATGTAATAATTTGAACTCTTACAAAGCCTTTCCTCCTGATCTCACCAAGGTTTTAAAACATAGTGCACACTGTTATTGCTGTTTTATCCTTGTTCTTCCTGGGAGCTAAAGAGATAACCTCTCTTTCTGTTCCAAGACTTCTTTTAAAATGCAGAATTGTGCTTTTATTATTTATTGCTGGGTTTTGTCAGTACTTTAGTGCACAGTTTATCAGTTAATATGGTGAGTTTGGTTTATTTTTGTAAGAAGGAGTGGGGAGGGGCCTTTTAAAAATGCACTTATTTACACTTCAGAAAGCACTTGCCAAATGGGGCATGTTATTCATTGGCCTCTATTCAGGGACAGGATAAGGACACCGAAGCAGTGCTCAGCTAGGGCAGATTCGATCTTCTGAGGCCAGAAGAGCCCCTACAGAAACACAGAAATAATAAAAAATATTAACATTTTTAAAGAGGTCTTGAGGCATCAGGAGATAGATCATCCTGTCCCCAGCATGTGACAACATCAGTGTATTACAGACACAAGGGGTTTTCCCAGGAGTTCTGCAAAGCATCTAAAAAATTCAGGTGGTGCACCACCAACATTTAAGAACACACCACCATGAGACTGCGGCTTTTAGAGAACCGAGTTTCTCCGGCTTCCAGAGGATGGAGTTGATGGTACCTTTATCTAATACGTGTAAGCTCACACGTGCACTAAGGTCACCTTTCAGCCTCTGTTTTCATAAGAAAAAATTCTATTTTGTGACTCTGAGCATGTTTGCAGCTGCTCAGCTCCTGGTCCAAGTTGGAGCAGCCTTTTAACTGTCCAGAATTTCCCCTTGGTCCCCTTGCTCTGGACGTGGCCACATGAGGCTGCTAAAGCTCAGGAAAGTCAAGGTGTCCTGAGTCTACTCTGCTGAGCAGCAAATACTGGAGGAGGTTTCTGTTCTCAGAATAACTGATGTTTCCATACATTTTCTTCTGTATGAAATTTACAGTTAAAGTCAAGCTGTCATTGTTGTGGGTATGATTTCATACGGTGGTTTTGTGACATGGATCCTCAATCTGCTCTTCCTTCTGTTCGAATCCTTATCCCAACATTTGTGAATATATAAAAGAAGTGAATTCACTTGTAAACTCCTGCAGGGCCCTGTGGTTGATGTTCATATGTAGAACAGAAGAGCTCAGAGCTGAGCTGTGATGGTAATTTTCAGATCAGGAGTGAGGTGTGGCAGATGAGATCAAAGCTGGGCTGTGCATGGTGTGAAAGACAGTGCCTAACATGTTGGGCTTCAAAATGTGTCCACGGAGGCTTTAGGTGCCCAAGTGCCTTTAGGAACCTAAACTGCATAATCTAAGTAAACAATACAAAGGAAGGTGTTCAGAGGAACAGGTACAGGTGACTTGGCCAAGGTTATACAGCACCACCTGTAACAGAACTAATGAACCAGCTGGGTGTCCCTCCCCGGCTGGAAGGGGCCTGAGGGGATGAGATCACATCTTCCCTTTTGTTTGTGCAGGTTACCTTTTCGGGTAAGACAGAAAAATGAAAAATGTGGGCATGAGTTTCGGTTGCTGTGTTTCTCCTTTCCCCCATTCCAGAGTGCCCTGTTTTTAGCACACGCTGCTGCAGCCGGGCACTCCCAGCCCTCCCCAGTAACTCCTTACGGATTGCTCACACTCAGCATGGGGACTCACACGTTTCCCTGCACTGTGCTTTCTGCAGCTCTTCTCTCCAGCAACAGGGCAGGTAATTGTAATGTAAATTATTCCAGTCTGCATTGTAATCTTCCGAAACACAAAAAATATGTTTCCAGCAATTCTTCTGTTAGATATTGATCTGACTTTATCAGAGAAAGATCTCTCTTTTTACCAGTTTAAGAAGCAGGAAGGCCATGAATGAAAAATTCACTTGGGGCTTTTTACCATCAGAAAGAGTAGGAATTATAGCTGTAAGGGTCAGGACAGTAATGGTCCTCTGACATCTCAAGCTCAAGTTCCCCTCATCAGCTTTGTCTGCAGCATTTGTGTTGTCGTGAATTAAGTACCTCTGTCTTTTCCTAAGTCTTCGGAGGTGCAAGCTTCTTCATGTAAGTGAATTTCTAAGAAGAGTTCCTTAACTCTTCTTAAGAACTTTTAACTCTTCTTCTTAAGAGTTGCTGAAAAACAGTGCTGAGAAGAGCTGTGGGAGGGAGCTCCAGCCTTTTACAGCTCCAAGAACAAAGATCTGTCATGAAGAGTTGCAGTAAAGTTGATCTTGCCTTGAGATGGCAGAAAGAGGGATGACCTCTTAAGCATCCCTCCAGCCCTGCATTCTGAGGATCTTGAAATGCCCGCTGGCTTTCCAGGAGCTGTTGAAAAGACATCTTGACTGGCTAGATCACTTCAGCTCCCAGAACTGTGGCTGGAGGGCTGCTGCCTTGTATTAATGCTGCCTGGCCCCAGACTCATGTGCAGCCAGTGGAAGCTCGTGATTCATGGCAGCAGATGGAACATGCTGTGTTAGTTCTCTTTCTCCTAAAAAGATGGCAAATGAGGCCAATGAGATGAGGAATTTGTGTCACATCATCTTCCCTGAAATTATAGAAAAAGCAAAATGCTCGGGGTGAATTGTGACTGCACTGTAGGGTGATGCTGTTTTCCTAGGAGAGGATTGGGAGCCCAGCCCATGAGTCCAGCACTCCCAGGCCAGCACTTCCTGAAAGCTGAGCACTGAACGGGGTGCTGCAGATGGATTCAGAGCTCCAGAGCTGCTGCTCTCTGAGCTGTGCCACCAGGCACAACTGGGTCTTACTCTGGGTACACCCAGGTCTCTGTGGATGCTGCAGCACTTGTGAAGAGGAACGGGAACAGAAAGATTCAAAGGAAGGAGCTGACAGAAGCAGAGATTTGCCTGCTACGTTCCCATCAATGAGTAGTCGTAACACTGCTTTTGTCCGAGCCTTTTGCAGTCCATTTTCCTTGGTGAGGTAACAGAATCATGGCAGGAACTCCAGCCATGCATCCTGCAGTGCCTCGGGCCACTCCCGGTCAGGCAGGGCCAGGGCTCAAGCAGCTCCATGTCGGCAACAATGCTGGGCCTATATCACTGCCCAATGCAATGGCAAGAGAGTTTAGATTTTGTATCCTTGCATAGATAAGGAAGGACTAGACAGTTCTGCATGTGCCAGTTCAAATAAATAAACACTTACTGGCAAATATCCAGTGAGATTTATACTTTGCCCTTAAGCTCTCTGCAGCTTTCTGCCTTTTCTCCTTGCTGCTGCTTTCTTTTTTTTAAGCATTATGTGGAAATATTTGCAGAAATACTGCATTGTGGAAATACTGTGCAGAACAACACCCCCGTTGCAGCAGGAGAGTCCTTGAGGCTTGTCGGCCCCATTAAAATCTGGAGACTGCACAGGAGCACAACCTGCCAGGCTCCCTTCTCTCAGTCACTTCGTAATTGCTGTATGTGGCATGGAAATGTGGTGGAGTAAAGAGTTTATATTTTGACAGAGTAAAAGACCGATGGAGCAAAGGCATTACTCAGCATTCTGAAGATTTGCCTTGCTCTCCTGATATATAAAAGCCAAGTTTGGAGTATTTTAGTGTAATTTTAGGGAATAGCCATTCATAAATGGGGAAATAAGGTCAGGACAATTTTAATAATTCTGTCTCCATAACAGATCAGTGAACACTCACTGCCTAGTGGCAAATAAGGCAAAAATTCTTGATAAATCAACAGAAAAGCTAAAATGATAATGTTTACTTGTTATTATTAAACACTATTTCATGTCTTTCATTTTGCTTATGAACACCAAGAACTGACAAGAATGAATGATGAAAGCTAAGTTTTCTTTAAGAGTTCCTGATAGAGAGAAGCTAAAACTAGACCACTTAAAATGCATGGTCCCATCACCAAAATGTATATTTGAAACACTGCATCTGAAATCTTTTTTGAAAAGCTCCATGCTTGGGTAGGTTTCTTTCCAAGCCATACAACAAAACTGCTATTGGATTCCAGTCACTAAACCGTCAGTGAACCTGTGGAGCTGGGAATGTCTCAGAGGCTGCTGTGTAACATTTTCTGGTGACATGGGTAACCCTCCCCACTGCCCAGAATGCTGAGCAGCCTCTGTGAGAACAGCAAGTGCCGAGCAGGGGCTCACTTCTCAAAGTCAGAGAAAAAAGTCCACTCTTGTACACTAATATATTCCAGAGCAAGACACAGCTTTGCTGGATTTATATGTGTGGCAGCATTTCTGCTGCAATCAGAAGAAAAATTGTCTTTTTAAAAATTACATTAATACGTAATTACATGACATAATGTCAGGTCGTAAACTTAGTCATTTCTTGTAATGCATGCTTGGATTTTATGAAGGCTTCAAAAAACCTTCACTCAAATACTGTGGGAAATCACACAAAGACAACTGCCAAAATACTCAGAAAATAGAAAAATAGAAAATACTTGCCTTATTTTAACCAGTTTCTGAGAGGTCGCAGAGGTCTCCCAAGAGAGTTACAACCCACAGTGCTGCTGGAGATGAAATAGAGCACCGTGGGACAGGGTATGGGCTGTATTCCCTTTGTCCCTGACTGAGATCTCTGAGATCTGTAAGCTCAGATCAAGGCTTGGCAGGAGAAATGAAGCCCCATCTGTGTTACTGAGCTGGTTTTGGCCACTAGGAACAGAGAATGTAGAAGCAAAAGGCAGCTCTCCTGGGTGAGCATGTTCACTGCTCTGTAACTGCAGGCAAACATGGCAGCTAATCCTTTTTTACAGAACTGACCTTAAAAATTACTAACATTTAAAAGACTGGTTTGGAACTTTAGTCCCTGAAAAGCTGAACATTTTATTCTGAGTTTCAATCCTGAAACACCTCTTTTTCTCCTGTGCGTGTTGGCCCTTCTCTCCTCATTGGTATTGAATGTTCAGCAGAAGTTCACTGAGCAGTGGTACCCTCTGCCAGCTTTGCTCTGTGGGGATGCATAACAAGGGTGTTGAAATAAGATCTCTAATAAGATCATCTCTCCAGTTCCCTGATGTCCCCCACACTAAAGAACCAATCTTCCAACTCCCTGAATATCTCCTTGGGTTCCATCACACTGCCCTGTCCAACACACCTCCCATGCCCTCAGTTTATAGCAGAAATTTGTATTAATCTCCAGGACAGGACCTTGCACTTCTTACTGTCATAATTTATGTAGTTTTTGTTTCTTCGGTCCTTAATGCCGTCCAGCTCTTCTATTTGATTGGGATCCTCATTAGGATGGTCACTGCCATCTAACTTTGTGCTATTAATGTTTAATTAGTTTGGTTCTTCTATTTCATGCCAAGATAACTGATGAAAATGCTAAATAAAACGAGTCTTGGGACCAGTCCTGGAGGTTTTGCATTAATAAGCTTCTCCCCATTTGATCATTTCTCTTTTACCACATCTTATTTCATCCCCTTCAGCCAGTTTGTTTGGGGTTTTTTTTGAAGTATATTTTGGTGCTAATTCCAATATTTTTGAGCTTAATAATTTCCCCCTGTAGCAGTTAATTTGGTACCTTACAGGAATACAGGTAAAGTTTATCTTTAGTCAAAGTTTTCTTTTGGTCAAAAAAAAAAAAAAGCAGTAGTCTTTTCACAAAAGGGTGGAGTCTCTATTGTTGTGATGGTAAAGCCACTCCATACAGTGCTCAGTTTTCCCTGCACTCCAGGTTTTCAAGGGTTTTTGAACTTGTATGATGTGTGATGAGGGGCTGATTCATTCCTGTTCCATTTTGATTTTAGGTAATGTCAAGTGTATGGGTGAAAATGTTTATTTCTAAGGTTTGTGCTTTTAAAAACAAACACAAATCCCTAATTAAAAATATTTTGTTCGCTGTGGTTCCTACAGCAGGACGGCAGAGGCCCTCAGTGTGTGAAAACACCAACCTTATAATAAACTGTTTCTGTCCAGATATACTTTCAAAGGTGTTTAACCAGCTTATTTCACCGGTTTAATCGAGATACATTCCAGTTCCCTTCAGGTGCATCAAAGCTTTTTATGACAAACCTTTAATTACCAATATATCCTTTATGTATAAGCTACCAGGGGTTCTTTCTGAGGATACATCTGCACAGAAGGAGAGCACACACCGCCCGTTCCTTTTGGGAGGAGGATATACATTGCTTAGAGCACACAGGATCTTTTTGTGTCGCTGTGCAAGGGCACCAGCCTCCCCAGATCCATGCAATTAGTCAGACTCTTCTAAGAGCGAGCAAACAAACAAACAGAAAGTGTGCTGCATTATAACCTAGCTCCCTGCTGGGGTAGGTTTTGTGTAAGTGTGTGGCTGCATCCAAAGCCTTGCTTTGGAGAAGGAGCCTTGGTTTGGGTGATCACAAAGTGGCCTCTTCTGTCTGTTCTGTTTTCCAGTTGAGTGTTGTTGGCCTCTGCCTGTGCCATTCTCGTGGTGATTTTTTCATTTTTTCATCGCATATGTGCAATGTGCCCCAAGTCCAGCACCCCAGTGTGCGAGCCCGAGGAACCCCTTCCATGTCCCCTTCCTGCTCTGGAGCCACTCGCTCTCCCAGGGTGCTGCTGTGCCTGTGAGACTCCAGCTGGGAAACTTGATACTGGGCAAGATTCCTTCACATGGGTGCGTCCAGGTAGTTCTTCCAGATGGAAGAGTCAGTCAGTATGGGATCTGTTTGAATATTACAATTATCTAATCTTCCTTCAGTGGACAGAAATAACTAAATGTGCAAATTGCAGCTACTTTTTCCATCTTGTGAAAGTTTGGTGAGGATCAGATGTCTTTTTCCAAAAGCTTTTCAAATTCAGTGAAGCAAAAAATACTGCTTGTTTCCTAGTCAGCATTGTGTTTAACCAGTCTTAGTTTATCTTGAAAGATAAACTTCATTTTAAAGTCTGTAGATTTGTTGGATTCCTATTGCATAAATATCATCATTATTCTGTCTTCTGCTCTCTCTCCCATAATGTTTTTTTAAAAAACAAACCATCAAAAAATGTTTGGAAGTTGAATTTATTTCACAAGAATCCCAAGCATTTCCCATTTTCTTTGCTTGTTTTATATCTACACAAAGTGAGCTTGGTGTAGGGAGCCAGGAGTTTGGTCCAGCTACTGTATTTCTTATCATTTACAAATTCTCTTTACAGGATAAAGACTGACTTTAAAAAGTCTAGAAAATTGTTTCAGCAACTACTGTTTTGATACAAATTTTACTTGTATTTCTGTTATTATCAGAAAACAGTTGTAGCTGTGGGTTACTACTGCAGCCTAGAGAAAATCTTTAATTTGTACATTCCTTCCCTCATTTTGATCACTTAAGACTCCTGCATACCTGCATCTCTGTGTACACAGATTTTGCCTAGGTGTAGTTTTTGCTCTTCCACAGCCTTTTTTCTCCAGATGTTGGTTATCTATTTTGACCTGAATTTGGCCTTTAGGGCCAGGCCACTGTCACCTTATTTACAAACCTCCAAACACACAGCAATACATGCAGGCTGAGCAAAGCTCAAGACCTGCCTTAACTCCCAGCCTGAGCTTGACTTCCCTGTCAGGAGTGCCATAAACCCTCAGGAAGTGCACAGAGGGAGCAGTGGCTCTCCTTGATATTTCAGATAGATACATCAGATAAAGGAAAAGGAGGAGTATTTTTTTTCTGTTTCATCCCTACAACAAGATTTGATGGGTGCTTACTTCGGATTTTATTCTGATAGGACTTTAAGCATATGAGTCTTCGCTGAATCACAGTTTAAAACTCTATTATGAAGCTTTGATTGGGTTTTCTGAAAATTACAGGTGTTCTTCTGGATAACAGAACTGCAAATAACAGTGACTCTTCAAACCAGAACAAAATAATAGGTGTCCAGCATTAATTAATGCATTTCCATTAGCAACCCTGCTGGAAGATGCTGGTTAAGAGTTATTTGCATTTAATCAAAAAATGTAATGTAGTGCAATGTAATACATTTTTCTTTTTGTTGAACTAATGTAAGCTTTATCAATACTGCTAGAATGAATCCTGCACATGGTACGTTGCATCTATGTTCTGTACTGTTTGTGTCTGTTCAGCTGACCTTCTCATTTGTTACTCTCAGTGCCAGCTATTGCTTTTTCTATTTCAGTGAACGTTGGTTTTTTTAACTTGAAATGCCACTGTGTTTTCGCTTTAGCAAGAGAATGTCACTGTCTGCAGAGTAAAAGCTGTTCAGGGCACTTGCTGGCAATCAGGGGATTAATCATTATTATGCTTTGCTGCTCACTATAAAATCCTCTCTTTAAAAACATATCTTTGTAGTAAGATGGAGCGTGTAGGTTCAAAAGAGTCACATTGTGTCTCTGAGAACTCGTATTTCAGATCACTGAAATCCACAGAGCTGAAATTCATGTGCTTGGGGGGCTGATGCCTGTCCTTGAGGAGGGAGGCTGTTCCCTTTTTCTTTAAAGGATAAAAGAGACAACACCTTGTTCACTTGCGTTTGTTTGCTGAGCTCCTGGCGCTGCCAAGCTCTGCCTTCCTACAGATGAGGATGGATCCCCTGGGCTGCCCTGGGGAAACACCTTCAACCAGCATCACCAGGGACACCTCAGCCACCTTCACTGAATCAGAGTCTGCACACTCCTCCCCTTCTCAACAGCCTCTCCAGCGCTCACGTTCCCACCAGTAACACACAGAGTTCCTTTTCTCTGGGGTACAGGGATGTTGTACAACCTTGGATCTTCTGTGGGTTTGCAGAGACAATAGGGTATGGGTTGGGCAATTGGATCTCACCTTTGGCACGGGGAATACACCTGTGCAAATCCTACTGAGTGTCAAAGCTCGGGGCTGCCTGACAATACTGTTCTGAACATCCTGTTTCGCTCTTCTGGCTGGTGTTGGGCTGAACCACCCCATGTTTTCAGGGAGAATATAAAATCATTATAAGGTGCTTCTAAGTAATTTACTGTTTAAAGCTGCATGAATTCAACCAATAAGAAACTGATTCATTTTTTTGCCTTCACATATCTGATTATGATTTTTGTCACAGTGTGCTTTATGTAAGTTATCATTCTATGTGATCCTAGATGTGGTATTTTTTATTATTTACAGTATGTCTGTATTATGTTTTTGTGTTGTTCATTACCTATTTTGACCTGTTCAGAGTTCAGTAACATATCTGATATATTTCTCTGCCATCCATCTTTCTCACATCTTTATTCAGGAGGCTTCCTTAGCTCCCTTTTAGCACAAAAGCATGATTAGAAGGCAATTTTTCATTATTTCTAGTGAAAACTCCTCATTTGTTGGCTCATTCCTTATCTTTGTGTGCTGATTAATGTTCACATCTTTGCCCAAAGCCTTATTTTTCAGGCCAGGTAATTCACTTCATGTTCTGTTTATGTTCTCTGCAGTTTCTTGGTACAGATGTTTTGCTCACTTGAGAAAACAGATGAAACCATATTATGCTTTCAATATGTTTAAGGTCAAACAGAAATTCCTTCTATCTGCTTACTTGAGATGAGACACTTGGAGCATTTCTTTGTTCTGCTTTATATAATCCTGCAAATCTCTGTGAAGGGCACTGTTATAAATCAGTAAATAAACCACCAAATTCAAAAAGCATCTGCTGGCAGAGCTGACTGTGGAGCTGAGCTGCAGAGCCTCCTCTGTGGTTCCGTCCTGGCCTCAGAGTTTGGGAGACATTGTGTAGGTGACAACTCTCTTTCTAGGACAAGAGTTTGCCATCAGAAAACCGGCTTAGATGAAAAATGTCAGCCCTGTCAGATCCATTCCCTTCTCAAGTGGGAGCTGACTGCTTTGGAGAAGAGGCAGGTTGGCTGGAGATGTGTAGGTGCCTCCTGTCTGTGACAGGGATGGCAAGAGCAGAGCCCTGCTGTCCCTTCCAGCACCTTTCTGAGCATTAAAGCAACCCCTTGGCAGGGCAGAGAGTTCCCTCCAGTGCCTCCTGCCATCTAGGAGTGAGGACATGTGCAGACCAGAGAGATGCCAGTACAAATGGAAAAACACCGTGTCTCCAGCGGAGCTTTACTCCTTCATGATTCTTACAAATGCCCATTACCATATTTTAGAGAAATGTATTTCTGTTCTCTGTACAGGTTCGTTGAGGCACTTGATTCTTGGTTTGTAAGCAATTTCTCTCTTCCTACATGGCATCCACCAGCACTTTGCTTGGAAGCAGCTGTCCCCATCCTGAGAAGTTAAAATTTGAACTTGTGAACTTGTGTCCTGAGAGTATTCAAGCTGCTTTTGAACTTGTTTTTGGGTTACCTTCAACTGTTTCTTTAAGGATTCTCAGCTGCATCTTGTACTCTTGGTAGCTTCTGTCTGTGTAAAATGCACAATAATGCCAGGAGGCTTCATTGCTGCATTTTAAAAAATACCCTAAAATCTGTCTTTCACCTGCAGTCTCCATAACTTGACAGCCTGCTCACATTCCTCTGACTTTCAAAACCCTTGGATGGGAAGAAGGATTTTCCAGTAATGCTGGTTTTCCTTCAGACTGCCAGAAATGATACAAGATTGTGCTGCTTGAAATTTTTTCATCTTCAGAAGATTTATATAGGAATTAAGTGGTACATTGACCCTGTGTGTTCAGGGAAGCAAGTTTCAACCAGCAAGAAATTTCTTCTCCATGAATAAATCAGAATTTACTTGCTGTCCTTGAAATCAGAGTGTAATGGTTGTGCCTACGCAGTGTCCTGTAACATGACGTGTTCCTTACAGCAGGGCAAACTGGGTGTAAAATATCATCACTCTGTTTGACAGCTCTTTGTTTCCCTTTGCAGCAGCACTTGAGAATCTGACAACAGAGAATGAGGACCTTTTAATTTTAATGAAAAACTGACCCACGTTCTTACTCACAAAGTTATTCATCATGGTAATTTATAGGTCACGTCCTACCCACTTAGAAAACCAGGATATTTGATAGAGCAAGAAAAACTGACTTTGAATCTCCAAGTACTTCAGAGAACATGTGGTGATAAATGGGTTTTAATTAATTTAAATATAGTTGGAAGATCAGATGAAGCATTATTTTGAAGTGATAGTGGAAGAAACTACAGAGATTTGTAATCTCCTTATTTCAGAGATTTGTGATCTCTTTATTTGTCATGTCTTCTGACATGATAACATGCAGTGGAGCATTCCTAAAGGATCTGGTCACCACAAACCCACTTCAAACACATTTTATTTCAGAATTGCTAGTAATTTGATGGTTCCTGTCTGGTTCTCGCCTCTATTCAGCAGGTCACCATTAGAGTTACATAGACAATTATATCACAGAGCTGCCTGGTGACTCAGAACCGTGCAGTACATATAGACACTCCCTCGAGACATCCTTCTGAGTGTCATCCTCAGGAAACAGAGAGGAATTTTAAGCAAATGTAATGTTTCCATAAGCTCCATGGCACAGGCTGCTCAGTGTAAGCTGCCATAGCTGTATTAGCAAAGGGTGATTTTACAGGCTCAGCTGTACAATTGCAGTTATATTTTACAGCTGACCTCAACCGTTCTTTCAAATAGCTGTTATCAAAAAAGGATTGATTATGTTTCATTTCTAGTGGCTCCTTGTTCTTCCTGCTGACTTCTGAAATCATGATGTGCTCCTGAACAAGCAATTTGCAATCTTGGATTGGATATTGTGGTCACTGGAGGTCTCGTGTCTCTTCCAACTCCTCTGAAGTCCGTGGTCCTAGAGATTCAGCGAGACAGCTTTGGGCTGTTGACTTCTGATCCAGTTGAGATGCAGAAGGAGGGGAATGCACCCAGAGCCCTTCAGCCTTACTGGTTTGATCTGGAGGATGGCAGTCTTCCTTCCTTGTGTGCTGCTGACACAGAAGTAACTGTGTAAACTTTGGCTCTGTCCTTGAGGATGTCCCAGCACTAATCAGCCTAATTAGGCTGCTCTGCCATCGATATGGTTTTGGTCTGTAGCTCAGTCACTGCCCCTATGTACAGTTCAGCACCAAGTCAAAAAAGCACCTTTCACCACTGTAGTTTCACCAGGCCCCGCTTTGGATTCTCCCTGTTTCCAGCAGCCGATTCCTGCATGGTCCTTGCTTTTCTTGGGCAAAGAAAATGGCACATTTAGCTTGGCCCTGCTGCGGAATTTCCTCTCACAAAAGGGACTCACCATGTGCTCCTTGGTGAGATATCTCAGGGACCCGTGGCTGGCTGGAACCTGGACCTCAGCCTGGACCTGGAAATATTACATAGCCCACAACAATATAGAAGCAAACTGATGAAGGAACTAGCTAAATATCTGTTAAAAATATGGAAAAATACTGGTAAGCAGAAAGCTTGGGGAACAAGGGGTCTATCAATTAATTAGCATGAAAGCCTGACACATAATTATGACCCTTTTTTGTTTTTTCCGGAGCTGTTCTTCAACTTATTTTTACTCCTGCATGTCAAGAGTAACTGTTTTAATTCATTTTTACCATGTAAATGTTTTAATAGGACAAACAAAAAATCTGTCTTAGGTACAGCTATTTATCTGATGCATAGGTGATTTCATTTGGCTTCCTTTTATCACATCTGGCAGCCTGGGAGGTGGAAAGGAGAAACACCAGCCCTTGAGTGGGAACAGGCAAGGGTGAGATGAATTAGGAGCTCGAAGGGGTTATTTGTCCAGTTTTTGACAACACTTCTATTAATGCTAGTGCAATGTAGACAGCTACTACAAATACGAGGAGGGAGAAAGTGTTCCTTGAAAATATTTGGCAAAATATCCTGAAGGACGCCTTTCAGTGCCACCATGAAATGAAGCACAAAGGCCATTTTAGTAGCTTCCTTTGCTAGATGAAAATAATTTAACAAAAAATGCTTCTGAAATGCCAGCCATGAGATAAATTTAATGTATGGATTAGAAATATGCATGGAATTCAGAACGTTAATTTGCTATTAATTAGCTCCCAAACACAAGTAAGTAGATATAATTGGCAGTGTGACTGAGAGTTTACTTGTGAACGTGTCACTAATGAACAGAACAACTGTGATCAGAGGCAGCGAATACAGCTTCTCAAATGTTTCATTATGGATCTGCAAAAATGTGACAGGGGATGGCCATGCATCTAATTTCTAGTTTATTCTCACTGTTCGTGGAAAAATATAATCTAGTTATTTAAATCGTAAATACTGAAAGTAGTTTGTGCCCAAAGGAAGAGAATTTATGGGATGAAATAATTTAGCACAACTGTTACTTCCCTGATTTGTGCAACTAACTTGGGAATGTTTCAGTATTTGTCTCTTTGTTCATAGCAGCGAAAAGGTTATTTTATTTGAAAATATTTGTTTGTTCTGTCTCAGGGCAGACAGTCTGTGTTTTGAGTAGAACATCACCCAGTCACTGCACAGCCAGTGGTGGGGCAACTGCTGTCACGTCTCTCTCTGGAATGACAACCCTTGGAGAAATTTGTTGTGGTTTTTACCACTGCTGTTTAGAGGAAGGAGGAGAAACAGCTCCAGTTTTGTCTTCCACCCCCAGTGCTGTGCAGGCCGAGTTAATGGAATGGCTCTTGATGTAGTGTGAGGAAGGAGCCACCACCTGAGAAAGCCCTTGGAAGTCAAAGCCCGCTGGCAGATTTGGCTGTCATTAAATTCAGACTATGTTTTTAGGGGAGATCAAAGAGTCAGAAATTAAGGAAGTCTGAATAGTGATGCAGAGGGAAAAATGCTGAGTGGAGCTGCCTGAGATCTGTCTCATGGTCACGAGTGCACCTCCAGCAGAAAAATTCCACATGGCTCCTGTTGCTTCCGGATTTAGGATAAATGTTCTCATAGCCTTTTGTACGCGTTCCTTCATCACCATTCTGTAATTATGGTAAAGGAAAAATGGAGACCTGAAATTAGAGTAAAACATGTTAAATTTAACACAGATTTCATACAGAATCCATTGTGATATCAGCAAAACCAAAATTCAGGCTTCATAGGAGATAAGAAATACAGAAGTAACTGCATAGCAGGGTAAATTTGGGCATTGCTAACTACAATATGGACTCATAATAACACTTTTGCATTAATCTAACCTTTATCATCTTTTGGTGGTAAATGGAGATTTTTAAAATAACAGACAATTACATAGCATAGCATATAAAAAGAGAAAAATTATGCTTTTTCATTTTGGGTGCCCTTTTCTGATCTACTGTGGTATTGATGTGCCAATTCACAGCTTTATATTGTACTTCTTCATAAAATAGAGGGGGTTTTTAACATCCCCTGGAAAGCCTAATGGTGAATGTGCATATTTGAAATAATTGGATTGCTTTATCTTCATATGCAAGTGAGTGAAAACCTGTAGTTTGAATAACTGGAAACAAATGAACAAGGGAGGATCCCCAGACCTGTGAAATTGTCACTGTGGATTGCCTACAATTTTGGCACACTGCAATTTTCAAAGATTTGGCGGAGCTTGAAAGGCAGTAAAGTGAAATATGTACGAGCAATGCAAATTAGGAAGCAAAAATTGAGTCAGTGGCATTTGGAGTGATTCCCTCCCGAAGGATAGGGGGTCACTGCCAATACTACAGGTAAGGTAAACACTCTGAGGTGGGAAATGTCAGTGTTTTAACTGTTTGTGCCCAGGTACCTGTGCCAGCTTTAGAGCCTGTATGGAAGTGGTGTGGTGTTCAGATGTGTGGATTGGCACCAGTTCCTGTCTGTGCAGGGCAGTTCTGGCATGTGGCACATGGCATAGGTGTGCTTTGGATTTCTCTCTGCATCACTGTCCTGTGGCATTGATACCCTTTCCTTCTTTCAATGGGGAGTCATGAAACAAAAACTCAATTCAAGTTTTGTGCATAGATCCTCTGCTGGTGGTCATGTGTGCTGGTTTGGGCAAATTTGGAAATATATCCTCTGAGAGAAGGCAGGTTACAACCAGCCTTCCCCCACCAGGTTCGAGAAAAAATGAATTTTCCTTGAAGGAAAGTGAAAGAGATAAAAACTATTTATTTAACAAACACGCAGGAAAAGGATAATAATGCTAAATAATCAAACCTCTTTCTCTGCTGAGAGAAACCTGGGAAAATTTCAGAGTCATTCCGTAGTCTCTCTCTCCCCCTCCTTGGAGCTGGGATGGGGTGGTGGGCCCACCTCCAGGGCCAAGGCCTCGGTGGAAAGTCCTCCCAATGTATTCTGATGTTGAAACCGACCAGCAGAGAAGAAGGGAAGAATCGGAGTCCCAGGAAAACAAAGTTCAACTCTCTGGAGGAAAAGGAGCTGAAAACTGGCCGAAAGCTGGCTGCAAAGAAAGCAAGCCGCGTGCTTCCTCCCGTTCCTCTCGCCGCCGCAGCTGAACACAGAGAACCGTCCCTATCTCTGTGTCCTTGAAACATGAAAACAAAATGCAAAACTGCTTTGAAGAGTTTGCTCGGTTTCTCCTCTCCCCCCTCTCAGGCTCAGTTTAAAGGCATAGAAAGGCACAAAATTAATTTCTGGGCATAGAACAGCGATATGGGATAAACATCATAAAGTCACCCCAAGACATCATGTGAGGGTGATGATGGGTAGTTTGGAACATGTGGCACTATCTGTGAGTAACAACCTCAGCATCAATCCTGCTGTTTTCAGTGGACCTGCCCTGGAGTTAAAGGACTCAAGAAGGGCATCCAAACTTGTCTTCAGATAAGCAGAAAACATTTCCAAACCCAGGTATCTAGGGCATTCTTTTTTTATTTAGCTTTTAAGCATTTATTTTTAGATGGCGTGGCTCCAGTTGATAGCAGAGTGTGAATCTGAACATTGTAAAGCAATATAAATGGCCATTAAGTTAGGAAGCACAGTATGACCTTTCTGAAATATTATGCCAAACATTGTGTTTGCTTTGTGAGCTAAGTGGAACTTCTGGAAGTCTGTTGCTGATGAAAGGCACTGACTCGCTCTCTGGGGAGAGAGCACATTATTGCAAGATGAATCTGGGGATCTGACAAAAATAACAAAACAAAGCTGTAAGACAGGGTTAGATTTTAACAGGAAGGAGTTCGGATTGATTGCAGTGACTTTCACATGCCTTGTTTTTTCCAGAACACAATGAATGCTTTTTATTTTAAACTTAACTATCTAGCTTTAAAGGTGTCTTATCAAATCCTGAAAGATTCTGTGAAGGGGCGCTATGGGAGAGCATTTGGCCAAACTTGCCAACTATTTATGCACCTTCCTTAGTAGTGTTCTGGCATCATGCTCTGATGCTCAGCCAGTGCTGATGCCCTGGTGTGCTGTGCAGTGCATGGAGAGGCTGAGGGGCAGCAGCTGGGGCAGGTGGGAAGGGACAGGGAGGTGGGATGAGGTTTAAAGGGAGGCATGGAGCCACTGGAGTGACACAGTGGGCACAGAGCCCAGCCAGCATTAGACCAGGGCAGAGCCTCATCAGTGGAGCTGTGGCCCAGGCTGAGGCAAGAGGAGCTGTTCTGAGTTGCTGAATACTGACGTATTTTATCTAAAATACACCCTGAAAACGGCTTTTGTTTCTTCCCACTAACCCTCAAGACTTGTCTCTGCACAAACAAATAGAGGCTTCAGATAATTTCTTGTGCAGAAGTGCTTGATCTTTACGGCTTTGTAAGGGACATCACTGCCAAAAACAAGCAGTGATGAGGAATGGGTGCTGGTTTGTCTGAGACAGGAAGCATTCCAGGTCTTGAATTACAGGCTCCCCAGGGAACGCTCATGGCCCCAAGGCTGCCAGAGCTCCAGGAGCATTTGGACAACACTCTCAGGCACAGGGTGGGATTGTTGGGTGTCAGTGCAGGGCCAGGGGTTGAACTCAATGATCTTTTTGGGTTTCTTCCAACTCAAGTTACTCTGTGATTCTGTGAAAGTAAAACTTCAGCCTAATTCCAGTCACTGTGTTTGCAGTCCATTCTGTATCTCCTCTTTAGTTTATGTTTCACCTTAGTCAGTAGGTTTGTTCTTGAAGGGGACGGAAGTGTCCCAACAGCAGCAGTGAGTCTCCGTAGAGTGTCCCATTTTTATCTATACCACAGGTAAATAAGTAGTTTGTGGAACACCACCAAATTGGCTTTGTATCATGGCTGTGTTCAATACATCACAGTTAAATGAAGTAGTTTATGTACTTCCATTGTGACCAGTTGGAGTAAACTCAGATCAGATTTATGAACACAGGACAAGTATTTGTCATTTGCTCCAAAAAGCTGTCCTGGAACAGGTAAATCAAGGATATAACCATCTTGTCTGCAGGAATATGTGGTCTAAGGCACTGGTTCTTAGGCAGAGCGATGCATGTCCCTCAGGAGGCATCCTGGCTGTGAAGGTTTGGCACGTACTGCACTGCAGAGTGCTGAACCAACAACTTCAGCTTTTGAGTTGAAGGATGCTCATAACACCTTTCATAGAAGGTTTTTAACTATGTCTGGATTCAAAATCAACTTTTACCCTTCAGCTGGCTCAGCACTGTCATGTGTCTTGGTGAGCTTTTCAGTTCATGCATATGTAATATGTGCCCTACAAATACAACTCAGGCTTAGTTGCATCTGTTCTTGTTGATGAAACTTGCAGACCAGAGGAAGTATTTTAAATCTTTTCATTATTATTTTCCAAAATACTCTCTTTGCCCTACTTGGGTATGAAAGAAGTTTAAAAAAGATTGAGCTAAGTTTGAAGCTTAACCTTTGTATAACACACTTTGGATGCTTCAAAATACTGGGGTTTTAAAATAAAATCTCGAGAGACAATCATTACTTATCTATTGCAGAAGACATTGCCCTTTCTCTTCTTAAGTTCTTTTTGGAAAGGTGATGATTTTTCTGTCTGAGCTGGTAGACAAAGCTGGTTAAGCATTGCCAGACAACTAGACAGCTAACAAGCTTTTCACATTAGCAGGCGCTCGTGGCATCAAGTAACCTTGTTGTATTGCACAGTCAGTCACCTCAGTGTTTACATAAAGCTGATACCAGGTTACAGGAACATTTGTCCTGCATGTGGGACAAGCATGTTAGAGACAGGTAACAACTTGTGTAGAGCTGTTCCAGCTCACAAGCAGCTTTCCTAGGATTTCAGAGTATTTAGAGTTTACAGGAAACTAACGGTGTTCTCTAAGACAATGGCACGTTTTCTAATAGCCTTAGCTTAATTACTTTCTCTGCAAAGTGGGGTGGAGGCAGGCTTGCTTTTCACATGACATTTCTGCTAAATTTTACATACACTCCCCGTTGTTCCTAAATAAAGCTCCCTCTCTATATTGTCTCAGGCTGTCTTCTGAAATGTATCCTGACAGGTTTTTCATGTGAATAATCACATTGTATTTTTTCAATCATATGAAGCTGTACCAAAGCAACATCCATGCAAAGGAAGGAGTCCCAGAACTCTAAACTGATACAAATTCCTCTTCTAGAAACACCACCTGAGAACAGAGTAACTGTGACTGTGAGGTCCCAGAAGAGGCACCAAGCCCGTGACACCTCAGCATGGCCACGCTGCCCCCTGTTCCAGCTCAGCCCAGCAATAGCTCCTCTGGTTTCATGCTGGGTGTCCCTACCCTCCCCTTGCAGCACAGCTCTGTCACTGCTGCTCTCCTGTGTCGATGGGAGCTCTGTGATTTGCAAGCTAATAATGTCTTTGGTGCAGTTTTAGCTATAGAACAAACCCTTGTTAGTGATGATTTCTGAAGCGCAATTTTAATAATGACATTCCTCACTTACATGATGTAGCACTTTTCAGAGCACTTAGGAATTATTACTGAAGTCTCAAAATGCATCCTTAGGGTAAGTTTAGTTCCAGCAATTATGCAAGTTGCGAAACAGAAGCAGAGGGGTTTAAATAACTTATCAGAAGTTGTAGGAGAAGTTTGTAGTAATGCTGGATTCATGGATCCCTGCTGTCTATGGAGGATAACATAGCTTTCTATCAGCCTTGAAGCACTATCCTTTGTTACTGTCCCTTCTTTAATTTTCAAATGAAACCAATCTTCTAAAGACTTTACTTCTCTTTTATACTTATCTGTTCAATTAACCACTTTTTTTTTTCAGATACCATTTAAGTTGTAAAGGGCCTTTGTTTCATAACACACTTCTTACTTGCACCTTTCCAGTCAAGGCTGCTACTGCTTTTGGTGATGCAAGTACATCAGCCAGCTGTCAAACTGTGGCAGAATTCTGAATTATAAAACACATTATATATAAGTAAGAGGCTGAAAGTACTTATTTGTGAAAATAAAAAGAATAATTATATGCATTGCCTAAACAGTTGAACCTGGGTCCTCAGGTGGTCTAAATCACCATAGCAACATCAAATTTGGTGACTCTCACTTTGCACAAAGGAGAGATCTATTCTATTCTTCATTTTTTCTTCATCCCTTGAAGACTTCAACAGTTATTTACAGCTTCTCTGTCCTTTACCTCATCCTCCAACTTCTTGTGCTCCCTTTATTACTTCCTGGATCACGTTCCCAGCAAACTCTTTCTCCCAGGGCTCTCCTGTTGTTACAGAGCATCTTTACAGCTCCAGGTAACACACTTTCCTTTCAAAACCAGCTGCCTTTCCTGACACGTAACTCCAGACCCATTCCAGTAACATCACCACTTTCTATTGCTCATTCCCATCCCTTTCAACTCCCTTACAGCAATTTCTTTCCTCTCGTATTCCCCTGCTCCCACATCCCTTCAGCCACCTACCCACACACTTTCTCTTTGCTCCCAGCATGATTCACGTTGCTCATGGTTTGTCCTTTTTTCAGCCTGGATGCCTAAGGAAATAAGGTTTATATAATTAGTCCATCTGTCATGCCCTCTGTGTGTTTGTCAATCCTCCTTTAATAACCTGGAACCTGTTTGCTAATTGCAGCTAAAGCAGAGGGAGGGGCAGCACAGTTTGAGAGGGCAAACTCCTTAAGGTTTTGTGAAAACAAGTGTCTGGGGACAGGACAGAGGGTGTGAGTAGTGCATCAAGAAAAATGGAGCAGAGTTCAGTCCTGGCACATTATGTCTGGCAGAAAATGGCTGTTCAGTAATATCCATTCTGTGCCTTGGTTCTGTTTCTCATCTGTGCTGACCAAATGGCATAGGTGGGCAGTTGGGGCAAGGAGGGTAGGGCAAGGCAACAGGATACACAAATCTACCTAAAACAAGACAACATTAAGACCATGGATCACAGAATAACGTTTTTCCTTCTTCAAGTTCCATGTTCTGTTTGATTTCCCTCCATATTTTTTCCTCTTTATTTTCCCTTCTCCACCTCCTCTTCTTTCTGAAGGTTTCATCATTCCTTCCTTTTTCCATCTTTCACCTCTGTGTCCTCATTCTCTCTTCATAGGTTCCTTTTCTCCGAAAGAATGCCTCAACAGCAATTTCAGTTTTGCCTTTCATCCTGCACTCCCCCACATACTCTCTTGTTACTGCTAATTGTGCTCCCTTCCTGGACTGACACTGCTTCCCGAGAGGAAGGAGAACAGCCGTAATGATTGGTGGCAGCAATGTCTTAACTATCTTCTCAGAGCACAAACACTGTCACAGTGTTTGAAAAGCTACATTAATTGAACATAGATTTGTTCAAGCTGCTCATTGAATGGATTTCCCTTGAGCCTGGCTTGTGTTACAGCTTATTTTAGCTATAGACTGAATCCCAACAATAGTTATTCTTCCTGCCAGCGGCCGACGAACCCTCCTTGCTCTGAGGGCAGAGGATGTTGCATGCACAGCACAGAGGCTCCAGCAGTCATGAGCACCAACAACTGGATGCTAAGTGCAGTCCTGGCTTATCAACCACATACTTGGAATGGAAAGAAAAAGGCTTCTCATGGCTTAGATTTTGCTAAAGGCAACTTCTAGGACACATCAGCATGGCCGGCCAGGTGAGGGAGAGGGATGTCCTGCTCTGCTCTGGGCTGGCCTCACCTCGAGTGCTGTGTGCAGTTTTGGTCACTGCAACATAAAAACAACATTAAGCTATCAGAGAGCATCGAAAGGAGGCCATGAGGATGGTGAAGGGCTTTGAGAGGAAGCCACGTGAGGAATAGCTGAGGCCATTTGGTTTGTTCAGCTGGAGGAGACTAAGGGGAGACTCATCGCAGTTACAACTTCCTCACGAGGGGAAGAGGAGGGGCAGACACTGATCTCTTCACTGTGGGGACCAGTGACAGGACCTAAGGGAATGGCCTGAAGTTGTGCTGGGGAGGTTTAGGTTGGATATTAGGGAAAGGTTCTTCCCGCAGAGGGTGGTTGGGCACTGAATAGGGAACAGTCACAGCCCCAAGGCCGCCAGAGGTCCAGGAGCGTTTGGACAACAGTCTCAGGCACAGTGTGTGACTCCTGGAGTGTCTGAGCAGGGCTGGGAGTAGGACTCAGTGATCCTTGTGTGTCCCTCCCAATCCAGGAGGTTGTGTGATTCTGTAAGGAAGTTCATCTGCCACTTGCACAGCAGTTTGGGATTTGAAGTATGCCTGTCCTGAGACCAGGACTGCTAACAGGGCTGGCAGGGTAAGGGGTTGGCATTCCTGCCTGCTGTGGCTGGGACAGCTACCGTGTTCCATTTGTGTGTTAGCTCCACTGAGTCTGTGTAGGATTCCTGTGTGCTGTGCACTGTAGACCTTCAAGTGTTGCTCCTTCCCTCCTGTATTGGACTTGGGATTGAACTAGATGATTTCCAGAGGTCCCTTCCAACCCTGACGATTCTGGGATTCTATGATTCCCTTTGGCTCATCACTCTTCAGTTCCAGCATGCCCCTACGTGGTCCTGGCAGAGGTACCTCACTAAAGCCCCCAACCCTTGGCCACAGCTTAGACTACTCCACAAGGATTTGTTAAAATCTGAATACATTCGTTGAGAAGTAACTCAGTAGATATCGAGGTTTCCTAACACACAGGACATTTTGATCCATGCCCGTCCATGAACAGCCTCACTGGGCCATGTAAATCTCCAGGAGCTGAAATGATGCTCCTAATTCAGCTGTAGCCTGGCACTCCTTGCAGTGCTGGGCATTCCTTCGGGTAACCACTGTCATCCTGCGGTGCCACACAGACGCAGGACACATGGAGGCAGTGGGATACTCTCGGAGTGAAGGACTCCCAGCACCCAGCTGCCATTCCCAGTTTGCCAGTGCCTCGGGTCTGCAGCTGGAGGCAGAACCGGTGCAATCAGCACAGTTTTGGCTTGTGTGGTTTTGTTTTATGAATGCAGCGTGGGAGGACCTCAGAGGTGCCACACAAACGCAGCCCCTAATAACATCGGCGTGTCCAGGGTTTCCCTGCTGTGCTCCGGCACCCTCGGCTCTGGGTGTTGGACAGGACTTGCTGATGCTGTTCTTCAGCCGGGCACAGGTGCAGTGCCCTGTGCATGTAAGCACCAGAGATTTGCATTTCATCCCTCTGAATCAGCGCAATTCCCCTAAAATACCCTCTTCAGTAAACTCCTAATTGCCAGCAATTTATGCCTTCACCTATTTATTGCAGCTTGCGATGTTTGCAGTAAATTTGGCTTGTGATTTTGTTTGTAGCAGTTAAATCATATATGTTCTGAGAACTTTAAAGAAACATATGCCTTGAAATCAGCAAAGCATTTACTACTTTTGCACACATGGTGAAGTCTATTTTATTTTACTGTGTTACGTTACTAAATAACCTTGGCTGTTATTCTTCAAGGTCTCAGTGTGTCGAGCCATTAACAACTATGGAATGTATCTAAACTGCATTAGAGCTGCATAACTACAAGCTAAGGGGTAATCAAAGATCTGTCAGGCTTAACGTAAGCATATGGACAGCTCTCCACTACTAATATAGGAAAAAACCCACTTAATTTGGAACTTTTAGGCAGAGGTCCCTAGGGGTGCTTTTACCTAAATGATCTTCAACTTCTACAGTGCAAGTGGAAACACCAGTGCAGGAGAGTAAGGAACGAAGAGATGATATTCTGAAAGGGAGAAGGAGCACATGAATATTTAACCTGTGTGTATATATAAAACCAGTACAGGGATAAACAATTTGATGAGTAATAATGCATATATTTAATTCATATTTTTATGCATTTTTAAAGAAAATGTAAGTAGATAGAAGCTTGAATTTAATTAAAATTAAAAAGGAAGCATTCAGGCCAGTTTATTCTCTGCTAAACTTTGAAACACATGTGACAACTTCTGAAAATTGCAGTTCCTTAAAAGAGAGGAATCAGAAGAATCTGTGAGGTTTAATGGGAGCTCTGGTTACACTGTGGGCAATGGGTTTTTCACAAAGTCTGCAGGATTTGTGGAAATACAATATATTGAACCTTTCAGGTGTTGCCACTGGACAGGTCTTTCATCATCTGAGTAACATCTGTGCCAAAGCTGTGGAAGTTGTCAGCTGTTCTGACACTACTTTTTGTATTATTAAGATCAAGAAGTGATTAATAAAAAGAGAAATGTGGCACTGCATGGTGGGAAATACATTTTTCTTCTTAGGGTCACTGTCAAGCAGTTTTTCAGGAAGAATGACATAGTTTAAGAAATCCGAACCTTGAATTTGTATCGGCTCAGAGGGGATCTGACAAGAAAGAGCTGAAGTTGTGATTTCCTGCAGGTTGATGCAAAACAAAGTCCAGTGTAAGAGCTGAAAGCATCTTCTGAAGGGCAGAAAATGTCTGTATCCCTGCCCCAGGAACAGCCAGGTGGTGTTTGTGTCACAGGCTGCAGTCAGCATTGGCATCGTGCTGCTGGAATCCACACAGGCCTCTTCTTTCTTCCCAAGAACTTATGTAAGCCCCAGGATTTATATAAGCATAAACAGGAGACGTGTGAAGTACAGGAGTGGAAGAAGTACAGTCTAATATATACCACTGGGGTATAGTATAGAAAGTGTATGTATATGTATGTATATATCCATAAGAGAGAGGCTTAGTGCAAGAACTCCTAGGAGAAGTTATTTGCTGGAATCAAGACAGATTTTGCCATAATGTGTTCACCAGCAACTTCTGTATTGTGATTTATTGAGAAGCTCTGTTATTGCTTTTAATTTTGAAAAGCCATCTATAACCTGTGTACAGGAATAAAACTCAAGAAAACCATATGTGCAGGATATTGCTGTTAGTGTCTTATGTTTTATGTTTCTTCAAGATGCCTTAAATGATTTCTCCATTGGCGGGTCTTTATTTTGTGATTATTGCAGACAGCTCTACACCCCAAGTGAATTAAATCCTGTTGTGTTCCCGCTGTTTCTTCAGAAAAGCAGCTGTTTAATGTCTGTCTGTATGAGAAAAATATCATGCAAATATATCAGGTTTTTTTCCCTGATATTGTAAATGTTATTATTAATCATTTTCTTGCAGTAATTTTGGAATAGGTAGGTCTAGGAGAAGGATGAAAAAGACAATGTGGTGTTTCACAAAGTAATTGAGCGTGGCTGTGCCACGTGTGCAGACTGCAAGGGAGGAGGATCAAAGATGTTTGTGTGTGGAGCTGATGAGCTCCCATGATGTTACAGAGGACACTGGCAAATTCAGGCCAGTCAAGGCAGCCCTCTGTCTGTTCTGTCACAGCTAAAGAGAATAATAATATAATAGCACAAGCTGTCTGCAGTAGCAAACCCCCCTCAGAACTGTCACATTTCACTGACATGCATTGAATATCCGTGTCGTGTTCTGCTGATTTCTGTGTTTCGTTGGACAGTTGCCCCATCAGTGACGCTGAGCAGTGAAGTGACAGGGTTTGGATCACAGGTCGTTTATGGGGTAGCATTGTAGAGTCCCTCAGAAGCTCCCCCTTGGCAGTACAAAGGTTGTGACTGCTGAACAAATGAAAAAAGACTCTCTGTCAAGGTAATGCTCTCAGCCTTGTGACTCTGAGTGCCGTTCCCCTGTTGCAGCCTCACAGGTATGTGTGTGATACACAATAAATCTGGAAATACGAATATCTGGACTAGCTGTTGTTCTACCAGCACTGACAGCCTGGGCTTGGGGCCACTGTGCACAGCAGCCTGGTGCTGTGTGCAGCTTCAGAGCTGCTGGGAGCAGAAACTGGGACTGAGCATTCCCAGGTAACTACAGTTAGTGCTCTCCCAGTGTACTCTTTTCCTAGAGGGAATGTTAAATGTGTAGCTACTGTTCAACTGCCAACCAGTTGCAGGTGTGGGAAGTCCTTCTTGAATCAGATGCACAATAACTGCATTTAATTCCGGGCAAAAAACCAAACTATGTTTACTCAGACATACTTGCTGACCTAGGAGATGGGTACGTGGGTACTTAAAGCTAGTAACAGCGGCAGATGCACGTGAGGTACCCCAGATGCTTCCTGCAATTCTCCAGGAAGATCTCCTGATCATGATGTTAAATCCTTTGTGGAAAAGGATAAACAGTCGACAGCTATGTACAATTCTTGCTGGAGTGAAGGAGCCTTGTAAGAGCGATGATTTGGCCTCTGAGGGGCAGCAGCAAATTATTGTGCACCTCTGCTTCTGTGGGGAGGAACCAGATTCAGGGAGGGTGAGCTGTGCCCTCGAGCCAGGTCTCAGTGGGGAGGCCGTGCCTGTCTCTACCAGACGCGTGCATGCAAATGAAGGAGACAAGCATCTTACCATGCCTGCATATAAATGTGCCATTTAAAAGTTTTAATATTTTTGTGTCTGAACTTCCCAGGTTCAAATTTTAGAAGTCATTGTGTTTGTGGTTTTTTTTCCCTTCCCTAAATTAGCATATCTCTGGTTGTTAGGGAAATGCACGCAGTACTTTGTCGATTGAAGCATTAATTGCCTTAGGCCTTCACGCTGTAACAATCTGAATTATTCTTTCATATCCCCCTTCAGTTCTCTAGTTTAGAAGCAGTGAAAGCTGAACTCGGTCAGTGTGCAGGAGAGTAAGGCGAGTTCCTAAGCCCCGGGTTTTATTCCATGAATTAACACAGCTCCTGAGATATGGGGCCTATATCTTTGCACTCCTCTGAAGGGCTTAGCTCACTATTTGTGGGCCGTAAAATAAGCGGCAGTAACGATAATCCATGTCTGACCGTCGAGAGGAGTGAATCCAGTGTGCCTCCGAGCGGCCCGCAGCCCGTAAATGGGATCATATAGTGCATATCATCTGCATTTAGCGTGACTGCCTGCACTGAGAATATCGATTGTCTTCCACACTACCCTTCTGGCCTTGTGTCTTCATTTCTCCCCTATCAGATAACCACTCTTTTAGCCCAATGTGTGCCTCAGTAAAGAGAAACTTGGGAAGGGGTGAGTTTGAACCGAGTGTGACTGATCCCAGTGCTCAGGAAATACGACTGGATCAACACAAGCAGCTGTTTCTGGCAGGAATACCCCTGAACAGCTGCTTTCTGTGCACTTGGCACTGCTTTTCATATATGCTGATCATAAGAACTAGAATAATGTGGCCATTCCTAGATAACAAACAACATTTTTTTCACCAAAATGAATTCTGAAAAGCTCTTCAGATTATTACATTAAAAGTCTTGGGTTATTTGCTCTACCCCTGGGTTACTGGGTATTGTTCACGTTGCATAAGGACTTAAGAGTGTTCTGTTGCTACACAGGAGATGTTTCTGAGCTATTTTAAGAATTTAAATTTGGTCCCAGAGAAAGGTAGAGAGGACATGGCAGCTTTTGAGAGGGGGGTGAAGGGCCGAGGTTGGTTTTCTGCCTTTCATCTTCATGTATTGTGTAACAGCAATTGGACAGAGAAACACTCTCTGTAATGGAGGGAGCAGCTCTCCTTGGGGCTGAGGGCTCCCGTGTGTGCAGAATGGATGAAAACTCAGCAAAGGGGATGAAGGGATGCTGGTGAAGGTCAGTGCCACTACGTGTTTGGAGATGCAGATGGAGCTCTCCCAAGCCAGATCATATGTTATCAGATATGATCTGATGTTGTTGTTGTGATCCAGTTACTGCCTTGGACCTTCCTTGAGTTTGGATGGCCATGTTTCTCTTTCCTCTTGGCCTGCTAAATTGCAGGATTCTTTTTTCCCCCAGCAAACAAAGGTAAATTTGTTTTGCTGCTACTTTTTTTAATTATTCACATGCACCCAGCCACTTGAGCTCCAGTGGAATAAAAAGCTGTATTCCAAAGCAACAGTGCATTAGAAAAATGTCAGCAGCATTCTATATTGCTCCAACACTTGGTGTTTAATGAGAAAAATGCTCTAAGTGCACACAAACCCTTGTGGCACAGAGGGTGGAGATATTTGAGAAGACTGTTCCCATTTGTGAACATTCCAATCCTATCCTTTTCCTTTAAGCAGCAGTTTAAGTTAACATAAATAAAATGTTGCACCTGGAGCTTTTAGAGAAGCAGGCACACACACAAATTATCAGAGGGAGGAGAAGAAATTTAGTATGGCAAAATGACTATTAGGCTTAGCTGGAGTTTACTAAAATGCAGGTTCATTACACCCAGTGCTAATAAGAACACTTCCTCTTGGTTTAGGAGCTCTAGAGCTCAGCCTTTGAGCTTAGAGCTCATCTGACTTCTGGAAACAAGTGGCAAAGAGGGTGTCACCTCTGCTTTGCAGGACTAAAGATACACAACCCAAGGGATGCTGTAGCTGATACTGAAGAAATCAGGTACCTGCAGGCTTGACCTTTCAAAGAAAGACATTTAAAGCAATAAACAAGAACCTCAGCTGAGGTCACTTGACTCGGAGATGTGAATTTCAGTTTTCTCATGCTGAAAAGCTGTGTCCTGTTTTTCTGTGTCATTTTCCTCCTTGGAGAGTTGATATCTGTGTAACTCCAGAGCATGTCTACTGTTGTGCAAGGGCTGGAGATCCAGGTTGGGATTTTTTGAACACACCAAGAAAGAGCCCTTGCCTCAGCAGGCAGGTCGTGCTCAGTGCACATGACCCATGGCTGCTGTGTGGAGGTAATTCCTGTGCTGAGCCAGGAGCTATGTCCCAGCTGCAGCTCTGCCAGGGGCTTGTCACAAACATTCTTCCTGTGGAAAGTGGGGATTTTGCTACTGGGATATCATTTGTGGAAAAAAGTAAAATCCAAAAAAAGCCCAGTAGCGTTGGCTTTGTGGCTGATGGGTAGGGAACAATGGGAAAACCTGAGAGAGACAAGTACGTTTTTCTCCCTTTCTCTTCTGCTTATTTCTGCAGTGGAATGAAACGAGGACTGGAGGAAAGTAGAAATGATGAATAGGTGAGAAAAAGAAGGGCACTGCTCTCATTGGGCAAGTGTGTCCTCAGTGGGAAGACAAAGGCTATACCAGCTGTGAATCTGACTTCCGTTTCTTAGTTTTGTAGAGTTTTTTTCCTTCTTTTTTTTGTTTAAAGATTTATCTTGTCTCCTTTTAGTTTCCAGGAAAAACACCTGCCCAAGAGCACAGTTTTAATGAATCCTGTGTAATTTCACACTCAAGCAATACTTTCAGTGATAAATACCACTGAACTCATTTGCCTTTGTAAAAACAGTTCTGGCTGGATTGACTAACATTGACTGAGAAATATTTTGAAGCTCGGCCTGTTGTTCATCCAGAGTTCTTGTTTGCAGAGAGAATAACCCCCTTTTCCAGTCAGTCCTCCACCAACTTCTTTTGTCCTGAAAATTTTCCCCTTCTTGTCTTGATTGTTATTCAATGCGATCTTGCTTGCCTTTTCTCCTTGGGAGCTGCACAAAGACAAATTCTGCCCATAAATTCAGAAGCTTTCTTCATATTAAATGAATTTCACTTAATGCATCTTAGGGAGAAGCATTTAAACTGTAGAATTGCTGAACTTTACCTTTCTCAGTTTCTTTGTTAGAATGACCTGCCATTCCTTTCCTTTGATAATTCAGTAAGTAATGTCCCTGAGATTTCTGACCCTTAATGTTGGGCTCCATTCAGTTTGTCCAGAATGGGATTTTTGAGTCCTCCTTAATCCCTCCATTAGTAAATGTTGTTTTAACTAAAAGCATTTCTGTGGGCCTGCCTTGGGTTTTGCTCTTCTTATTCCCCTTTTAACTCATGCTGCAGCTGGTTTTGCTCTCTCCAAGCCAAAAAACCTAGAATCAGAGCCTTTATTCTTGGTAACCTGTAGAGTAATAAACCACTGATCTCTATTTCCCAAGTGAGAAAGGGAATTTGGAATTGCAACTACAGATAGGCAAAAGATGCTGCTGGCTATTGCAGCCTGTGCATTCAGATACAAAGCATTTAAACTTTTTGGGGTGGAAATGTTTGTCACAGCAGTCAGACTGAACATTCAAATCAAGGAAAATAAAAGCTCAACCTTTTTATCTCAGTCCTGCGGAACAAGTTGTGATCATATGCCTACCTCTGGAGGGGAAATGAGTGTGATTAATGAAGCAAATCACACATTTTAACGTGTATGATAAAACAGTTATTTCAAAGAGAAAACAATATCTTTAGCAATTCAAAATATTTTTATTTGCATCTTTTTTAAATCTGCTTTTTCTTTTCATTGCCTTCCAATTCAGGTAGGCTGGCATTTATTACCAAAACATTTCTATTTCATGTCTTTCCCTTTCTATTTGCCTTTCCATCTTCTCTGCATATAATGTCTGTGTCCATTGCCTCTCACTGTCAAATGAAATGCTTTTGGTATTGCAAGTTTTTCTAAGTCTTTCTACAGATAAATTAACCAAAGGAGGGAGGTTTGCAGCAATCTTGCCTGTTGCTACTCTGTGGAAGTTAACAGGAATGTACAAAGGGTAAAACACGTCTCTAAATGTTAGATCCATTGACTTACTGACCTTTAGAAAGGTTGAGTGGCAAGTGACTCCTGGTGTGCCTGGCAATTCTCAGTCACTGAGAACTGCCTAAACACATGTGTGAGTGAAAAGCTGAATGCCATACTGAGGGTTTCATATTCCACTGAAAGGACTGGAAAACCACTAGGTTCAGCTGGCCTCTGAAAGAGGCTGTAATGCTTCCCACCTTTTTGGAACAGACTGACCTTTCCTGTGCTCCATCATTCTCTACTCTTCAGAGGTTTGTTTAGTGGACTGGTTTCACCTCGACTCCCACTGAAAATCAATTGATGTCCTAAACCACAGATATTGTGTTGTCATTCTTAGGGTAGCAATCACAGATGGTTTTGTTCCTCAAGCATAAAGTTTCAAGCTCTTTTTAGAAAAAAAATTTAGCTTTTTTTTTCTTTTTCTCCCCAGGATTTGTACTGGAATGTTGTTTAAAGTCTTCATATGTCTAATGATTTTCATTTCTAGGCTACATTTATTCATAATTGGTCAATTCATACTTTCACTTAAATTCTTGCACTTAAAACATCACATTTTCTCTTGCAGCTTTCATTATCACATCAGACTCATCCTCCCTAGTTTGGATCTGCTACATTACATCTTCCAAGCTCCTCATTTCTTAGATCTTCCTCTTGGATTTGCCAGCTATTGCACTTAGACTAAGTTGTTAAACTACAGTTTACAGTATTCCAGATGAAGTTCCTCATGCAACTTTGAAAAGAGCATTGATACTCCTTCACTTGTGTGTGTATCCCCGTTTGAGGGTGGGGAGGCCATGACATAGGTTGCCCAGAGAAACTGTAGATTCTCCATCCCTGGAAGTGTTCAAGGCCGGGTTGGACAGGGCTTGGAACAACTTGTGGTAGTGGGAGCCATGGCAGGGGGTAGAACAAGATGGGCTTTAGAGTCCCTTCCTACCCAAACCATTCTGTGATTTAGCCTGTGATCAAAGGCATCTTTCTCAGGCCTGACGTGCTGGAAGCAGGAGACGAAGATCATGACCAGGAAATCCTGCCTGTGATCAGTGCAGTGAGTTGCTCTGAAATCCCTGATGAGCCATTCTACAGAGAATTTCTTCTGTGTTTAAGGTTGTCCCCCAAAAAAATGAGGAGAAGAGCAGATCCTTTGCAACATGTTCCTGAGTGGGGAATTGTAATGATCAGTGCAAAAGAAATGAGTTCAGAGTTCAAGAAATACTCTGCAGTAGTGTTCTCATACTCCAAAAGGTGAAGTGTTTCTGGCTGGCCTGCCAGAGGAGAGGCTTCCCTTGTTCAGAACTTACTTCTGTTTGTGTGGGGAGTTTGATTTCAATAAATATGCAGTAAATCTTTAAGATGTCAAGGCATATCAATATTTAATCCAAGCAAAGTAGCTTTTTTAGCTACTTTGATTCCATGAGAACACTAATTCCACTTTGGCATGTCATGGGAATCTGTCATTGACATGCATCTGTCATCTGCATCTGTCATCTAACCAAGGATCAGTATCGGGATGACCAGTGCTCACCACTGTGCACTGCAGATAGTGGGGATTATCTGTACCAGGCATCTGTGATGTGTTTGTATCTCCTCAGGAGGAACACTGAGGTGATGATGTTACCTCTGGAGCAGGCTCATTAATTTAAGAGGGACTTTTTTGTAAAGGAAGACTGTTAGCTCAGTATGAGTAAAGTAACAAATTCAGCATATTCCTGCAGATGAGCTGTAGCTGGAGTTGGTTTGAATCTCTAAGTTACATCTTTTCAGACCCAGGATATGCAATATCAATCCAAACTTTCATAGTCTGTATATCTGTTCACATTTGATTTTTCAATCAGAATTTTCTTACTCTTTCTCTATCCTATGTACTCATTTGAGTTATATGGAAACCTTCTCTGGTAAATATCCTGGGTGAAGCAGCAAGATCAAAACCTGTGCAGTTAATCCACATTCAGAATGTAACTGCAGACTTCTCCAGACCTATCTGATGAATGAATATTTCTGAATTGTGTTCACCACACTCCTTTATCAAAGCTCTATTGCTGATTTTATATTGTTGGATCTCTTTTATATTTTCATGTCAGCTGTAACTACATTTCCTCAGTATTTTTCTCTGCCGGGTTTGCCTGTTACATTGAATGTGAAGAGATTATTCTGTGGTATGAAGATCAGTCATTTAAGACTGAACTGGTTATTGCTTACAAAAGAAATTTTTCCTGTGAATCATACATCTTGTGGGAAAGAACAGTATTAAAGGTGTGTCTTTATGTTAAGAGACAATTCCAACTTATGTCTGACTTCTGCAAAATTTACCAAATGAACATCAGTGCTTCAAAGTAAAATAGAAATTGCTTCTCTAACTACATTCTGTTGTTTAACTACATTTAAACAATTCAGTAGTTTGCAAATAATAGCCAATTAACATGTTTCAGTTGAGAATCAGGCAAAATATTCCATTAAATCTTTCTGCTTCATACAATTTGTTCATCTATCTGTGAAAGATTCCATCTCAGCTGACTCTAATCATCTGGAAGTTGCTGCCCATGTGGTCTCTGGAGAGATAAAGAGCTATTTTCTGAATAATTACTCATCTCATCCCAAAATTGTTTTAAAAAAAACCCAAGTAAAACCTGGACATATAACCTGTAGGTAGGTCATGTGGAGTGAGATGTACCTCACCTTTGAGATGTGAGACTGGAGGATTTCTCAGGTGTGCTCATGAAGACTGAGGATTTGTTTAAGATGACATATTACACAGATACTTGCATGTTCTGGAGTGGTCCATGGCCATTGTTCATGTTTGCACAGTTTAATCCTGAACTTTTACCTTCCATGGCAAAGTAATATGATGGCAAGAGCCTGGAAGGAGAAGTCGGGGTGTCTTGTTCCTTCTGGAAGGACCCTTTCCCCTTGTCCTGGTTCAGCCTGGCTGTGCTGCTTCCCTGGGCACAGGAAATTTTGCATCAATAAACACTGCAGTGCTGCTCCTCCTCTGAAGGCAGCACTTGGAGCTGCCAGGATGCCACGGGAGCGATGGCAAAGACTGCAGGTCATGTTTGGAGATGAGGTTGGTTGTTGAGGGAGAGGGAAATAACGTTTAATCCGCTGCTAAGGGAACAAAGAGGAGCTGAGGTAGGAAAAGGATGAGCAGGAGGGAAATGAGACAGCAAGTACTTCACAGAAAAGAGTGATTGAGAGCTCTTAGGAGTGCCAAGGCACAGGGAGGGAGAGGGGTTGGGAGAGAGAGTGGGGTTTGGAGAGCAAGCTCTCGTCTCATTGTCACCTCAGGAGAGTTCATCTGCAGCACTTCTCGTTAGAATGTGTGTCCTCTGTAATCCACTTCTGTCAGGGGAGCAAACTGGCTTTATCCATGGACAGTCCTGCACTTGGAATTAGCCACTCTGCCTGCATTCATAAAAAAAATAACAGTATTCTTGAGCCCATTCATGAAGGAGGTATCAGGCAGCAACACATTCAGATTCTTATCTAGACAGTTTATTTTCAGATCCCAAGACTGCTTTAAAAGGTATCTTAATACAAACCTCTGTTAGTGGTTAACTGGGTGAACCTGGGTTTGATTCAGTATCCCCATGATCTCAATCCCAATAGCTTTATTCTATCTATCCTTTTTTTTAAAGTGCACCTTCTATAATAAATACACAGTCAAAAGAAAATGTGCTAATGCTCTGAACAAAGCAAGCTTTGATTTCATGCTTTAGGAAATCAGTCACATTTTATCATTCTTGCCAGTTGGTGCCTCCACAAACACAACCTGTAGCAGCTTTTTTTTTTTTTTTTTTTTTTTTTTTTTTTTTTTTTTTTTGCCTTTGGAGAGCTTTGGAAAGCTTAACTCCCTCACAGACTACCAAATTCCCATTGATCAAAGCAAGAAAAAGGGAAATCCATTTGTATCAATGACAAATGGATTTAAAATACTCTATTTGGGTCTTTTTAAAGTCAATAATCTCTATAAAAGATCTTTCTGACTGGATTTCCAATATGATTTTTTCCTGTGTCGTAGAAGTCTCAAAATAAAGAGTTGAAGTAGTGTTTATAAATGCTTACATATCTCCCAAAACTGACAGTGGTTTTGGGAGTATCTGTGAACTGCAGGGAAACAGGACCTGCTCTCATTGGGCTTGATGGTGGAATAGCTGAAACCCTAATTAATTGGCATTAACAGATAGAGCTGCACTCAGAATGTCACATTACTTCCAAATTATTCCTCCCTAAAAGTCAGGAATAACAATTAGAACTTTGCAGAATTGGTCCTTTGTATCCTTGCTCTTCCCATGTCACCAGGAGGTAGAAAATGGGGGGAAGGGGGCCCACGAGGCACTAAATGTGTGTGATCACACATATTGGATCACCATGGTAGTACAGTGTCTTTAAAGGGACTGATTTGCTAAATTGCCTCAACTAAAAATAGTAAGGCAACAGCTTAGAATAAATTAGTTATTAATATTTTCCTCTTTTTAATAGCCAGGGAAAGACAATAAATAAATAAATAAATTTTGGACCTAGCAAAAACATATGTGGTCCAAGGTCAGTCAGAGTCAAGTGAAAAATAGCTATGAGCGTCAGTGGAATTCAGACTTGGGAGGATCTGAGAAAGGGAGAATGGTCAAAATTAGAACTTCAGAAAAGCCAATTATTTCTCCCAGAATCTGCTCCATCCCCTTTCAAGTGCAGACTTTTTCCCAAAAGTATGTTTAAAGAGCGTGGAGGGCCAGGCAGGGAGGGAAGAGAGCTCACAATAGAAAGCTTTCTCCTAAATGCAGTATGTACCCAGAGGCTATTAGAAGACTTTAGAGTAAACTGTATGATTGTACCCTGACTGGGAAACACAGGAGCCTGTAATTAACCTGTGCTGTATTTATTCACTGGTGAATTCTTTTCACTCTTTTTCTCCCCATAGGATATTCTTTATGTACAGGTTGTGTGTTTTGGGTGCACTTCATTTTTAATGCTGTTCATAATTTAGTTTTGGAACCACGATATTTATTAGAACAGTATAGCATATAAAAGCCACCTTTTTGCCTTTGTGCAGCTAAAATAAATAACATATATAATACATATCCATCTCAGTGCTGAATATATTAAGGCACATTCACACTACTGTACTTCCAATATGCAACTCTATGATTTAACTCTGCTCTGTACTATTTTTTTATTAAATCAGACAGATCGGTGATCTATTTTGCAGTGGAAAATGTAAGCAGTCCCTGGTACTCTTCATTCTCTGCACACCCTCTGTTCTTTAAGATATTTATTGAAATGGTTGGTGAGGTGCAACAAGCCAGACATAATATTCCCCTTGCCTTTTGTGCGACTACACTGTAATGAAGAATTAATAAGAGACTCCTGAAGAATATTAATCATACTTTCACAAGCCAGCAGGGAACAACTGAAGAGCAGGAAAAGTAATGCAACAGTCCAACTCATAGCCCATGCACAAAGTCAGGGGGAAATGGGCCCTGGCAAAGGGCTTTCCTTCATCTCTGATGCGGGGGAGCATTGGCTCAACTCATCACAGAGCTGCTCCATCCTCAGCACATCCCAGCCCTCGCGAGTGCCTGGCTCTGCTGGCAGCACTCCTGCCCTCTCTGCACTCCCTGAAAAGCCACAGGATAGAGGCGAGACTCAGTGGAAACCATCCACCCCTTCCTGTAAGAATATCCCAGAATCACAGGATGGTTGGGGTTGGAAGGGACCTCAAAGCCCACCCAGTTCCACCCCCTGCCATGGGCAGGGACGCCTTCCACTATCCCAGGTTGCTCCAAGTACTGTCCAAGCTGGCCTTGGACACTTTCAGGGTATCCCCTCTTGAGTTAAAGGTGATCTGACAGTCTTCATACATTCAAAGAGAGCAGGGGAAAAAATCATGTGGCAGTGAAATATTTACTTTTATGATATTTTCAAAGTATCTCCTTACAATCTTTATTCTTTTTCATTTCATAGTTCGCCTTTTTGGAAATAGATATGAAATTAAATTTCAAAATGAGAAGCAGTTTTATGCAAACCTCCCTTTAACATTTCTCACCCCAAAGAAATCAGAAGGAACATTCCAGCAATTCCTAAATTTTTTCCAACATTTTTCCAGGTCTGGAAGATCACCTGAAATCTCTTCATTTGGAAGAGCAGTTTCAATTTTGACAAATCAGTGTTTCTAGAAGAAAAAAATAATTGTGTCAGAGACAGTGTGACTAGCCAAGAGGGCAAAGCTCCCACTGAGGCTGTGCAATACCAGCTTTCCTTGATGTGATAAATCTGTGATAACTCCGCAGTAGTTAATGCCTTCCATTTTTCCAAAATGCAGGGTCAGAAGTTGATCCCACAAAACATCTTTAATAAAAAATTATAATGATGTGAGTATAACCTGTGAAAGAATTAATTTTTCAGAATCTCTTAAAGCATTACACAAAGGGTAATCATGTTAAAAGAACCCTAGTAATTAGTCATGTTAAAATGGAAAAGGCTTTATGAAGGAAACTACAGCGTTGCACTGCAGTCCTGTTCTTTACTCAGGATAAACATATTACATCAGGATATATATGTGTTTTTAGCAGGCTCACTGTTGAGGAACTTCACTAAATCAAGAGTAAATAAGAGCGCTGCACGGAACTGACAAGTGGGAAAAGGGCGATGGGGGCTGCTCATGTGATGGTTACTGGGGGGGAAATCCTCCCAGTCCTAGCCCAGGTGGGGGGTTCTTGCTGAGCTGAGCCCTGGGGTGCTGTGGCTCAGACCTGCCTTGAGCCAGGTGAACCTGGCAAGGCATTTTCCCCCCATCTGTTGGCAGGAGAGGCTGCTCTCCTCAATTCCCTGGCAGTGTTACCACAGTACACCGACCCAGCTCATTCTTCATCCCTAGTCAGCCACCTAAAAGGGACCCCTTGCCCACCAAAAGGGTATGTCCTTGGGAAAAGTTCCCAACAAATGCCGTTTCCAGTGACTCCAAGACCGTCAGGACTGCTCTGAGTCTTGCTTAAATGTAGGGATTAGGCCATGAGGGTGTTACACTATGTCTCCTTCCTTGATTCTCCTCTCTAGGAAGACATGAGGCTGCTCCCTGGTTTAAGTGTCCAGAGATCACATAGATGGAAAAAGCTGGTTTGGGTTTTTTGCCCTTGCTTTAGGGCAGCAGCATCCATGGTCCCAAGTGTGGAAGTATTTCTTCTGAATGTGCACGCTGGGTGTGGATTTCAGATCTTGCAGGCACAGACTCTGCACGTTGCAAGTAGCAAAGTGCACAGTGGCTGAATCCAGGCTCTGAGGGAAACTCTGCACACAGCTCCTCACGGAATTTCATAAGGGCACACAAGGAACACCCTGATTGCAACAGCAGCGTACTGGGCCTGCTTTCTAACTGCTCCTCATTGTATTAATTCAAAGTTTTTCTCTTACTGGAAAATTAAGTAGCAGGTGTAGTTTAAATGAACTGTAGCAGACTGGGTTTAGTGGTGTGGTAAATAGATTGTGATACTCATTTCCAATTAAAGTTCTTTTGCAAAGATCACTGAAGCACATTCTCATAAATTGAATCACAGTAAACTAATAAACAAATTTCTTTCAGCCTGCTGATGGCAAATTCTTATTTCCTTAATATGTTAGATCACATCATGGTATTAATTATATGATGCATGAGCAACAAAGATGCAATCATTTATTTAGCAATAATTTTATAATTAGTTTTACTTTGGAATTAGCTTTACAGGTAATTCCATACCTACAGACAAAGAACATTAAGCATTAGAAAAAGGAAATTTCAAGTGAATATTTTTAATGCTTGACTTCTATAATCCAAAAATATGAGACACAAAAGTAGCAACAGTGTTCATCAATAATTAAAGCAAAAGTTGAATTCTGCATCTGTAAACACACTGCTATAGGACTTTTAAAAAATTAAGATATTAATAAACCAATCTTGTATGTCAGCAGTATGTTCTTAGCACACAGAAATGGTGTGACAGCTTATTGGGATCCTACTCTCAGCTATGTAAAAATGCACTTTGGTGCTGAATAGAACCTGATCATTGATTGAGGTCCCTGGGGTGATACCAGCTCTTAGACTGGGCTAATAAAAACTGATAAAATAAAGCTCTCACTGTATAATAATGTCATTTCTTGAGATCCTGTCATTATTGCAGGCATGTGAGATGCCTGTCAGACTGGATTAAGCATCCCCAGAAGGAGCTTTTATAGGCTTCCACTCCATATAATAAGCTGGGTTTCAGAGGCCAGGCTCCCTTCAATCCCTCTTTAGGCTGGTGGAGGGAGATGGGGTTTGCTGGATGCCATCCAACACCCCGAGCTCAGAACTGTGTGCTCAGGAGAGGCCCAGCTCTCACCTTCAGCAAGACACAGAGGGGAGAGAGATGCATGAAGCTTCTTTTGTGAGTATCTTCTATGTAACAATAATTTGGGAATCTTTCTTTGAACAGGCAGTTTTAAGTCTAGACATACTTATTTCTGCAGCCTTCTTCAGGGCACTTATGCACCCACATCATCCTTTCCTTCCACTTAAAGGAGAAGCTGCTGCTTTATTGCATTTTGGGATCTTTATTCAGATTTTTCCGTCTGCTGTTTATCTCAGGTTTAGTTTATTGCCAATGATTGGCTCCTCATGGTTAATAGTTTTGAAATTAATCCTGTAAGGACTCCCCAGGTTCTGCAGAGCTGCCTTGGAGTTTGCAAGTGGAAAGCCTTCCTTTCCTGCCTTAGATGGGCACTGAATTCTGCCTCTGAAAAGCTGAAAACCTTCTGGTTGCCTTTGTCTTATTTTTAATGCAAAACATGTCTTGAAATTTTGCGGTCAGACCAAAATCTTTTTCAGGCTTAAATATAGTCATTGTCAAAGTGCAGGCTATCTGGATATCCAGCATTTATTTTCCTTATGAGAACAGAGCAGGAGATACAAAAGGTCAGATGAAAGGGAAAATAAAGTGGCTGGTGACTCAGTGTCACTCACTTGTATGTCTCCTGCCTGTGTCCTTGGGTTCCTCGTGCTCCTTGTGTTTGTCTAAGGTGAACTGTAAGGTACTATCACAGTCATTTTCTTGTTCCTGTGTCCTTGGGCACAGAGCTGCAATTCTCTGGTGAAAACGGAGCTTCTGTTCTCCTCAGTGATCTGTCTACAAAAGCCTTCATAAAAGTCATTTTTCTGTTTCAGCCACAGCCTGAGGTTGCTGCAGGGGGAAGGGGAAGGAAATACCACGACTGACTGCAATCACAATGCAGCAGCTTGCCAGAGTGCAGCTGGGGTCTGGATCTGGGTGTGCTGAGATCCCACTGGTGATGTGGAGTGGCCCTAGGCACTGGACAAGTGTAGTTCCAGATGGTCCTTGCAACAGGGAAAATACCTTCCCACTTCACACCACGAGAGTCTGCCTTAGCTCCTCAATCTGCCTTAGCTCCTCAATCTGCCTTAGCTCCCAGGTCAGCCTTAGCTCCCAGGTCAGCCTCAGCTCCCAGGTCTGCCTTAGCTTCTCAATCTGCCTTAGCTTCCAGGTCAGCCTTAGCTCCCAGGTCAGCCTCAGCTCCCAGGTCTGCCTTAGCTCCTCAATCTGCCTTAGCTCCCAGGTCAGCCTTAGCTCCCAGGTCAGCCTCAGCTCCCAGGTCTGCCTTAGCTTCTCAATCTGCCTTAGCTTCCAGGTCAGCCTTAGCTCCGAGGTCAGCCTTAGCTCCTCAATCTGCCTTGGCTTCCAGGTCAGCCTTAGCTCCTCAATCTGCCTTGGCTTCCAGGTCAGCCTTAGCTCCCAGGTCAGCCTTAGCTCCTCAATCTGCCTTGGCTTCCAGGTCAGCCTTAGCTCCCAGGTCTGCCTTAGCTCCTCAATCTGCCTTGGCTTCCAGGCCTGCCTTAGCTCTCAGGTCAGCCTTAGCTCCTCAATCTGCCTTGGCTTCCAGGCCTGCCTTAGCTCTCAGGTCAGCCTTAGCTCCCAGGTCAGCCTTAGCTCCCAGGTCTGCCTTAGCTCCCAGGTCTGCCTTAGCTCCCAGGTCTGCCTTAGCTCCTCAATCTGCCTTGGCTTCCAGGCCTGCCTTAGCTCTCAGGTCAGCCTTAGCTCCCAGGTCAGCCTTAGCTCCCAGGTCAGCCTTAGCTCCCAGGTCTGCCTTAGCTCCTCAATCTGCCTTGGCTTCCAGGTCAGCCTTAGTTCCCAGGTCAGCCTTAGCTCCTCAGTCTGCCTTTGTTCCTTAGCTCCCAGATTTTCCCTAACTTCCCCAATCTGCCTTAACTCCTCAACCTGCTTTAGGTCCCAGATCTGCCTTAGCTCCCAGGTCTGTCATGGGTTGTTCTGAGTCTTTTCCAGAAGACTCGAGGTTGTAATTCTCCCAAACCAGCTAAATCCCACATTGTGTCCAGGCTGTGGATACCTCTGCTCAGCATGTGAATGCCTGGTCCTTCCGGACAGAGATGCCTCCAGGCAGTGGCTTCTCACATCCTCTGGAAGTGTGTCTGTGGCAGCTCTGTGTTGGAACTCAGTATTGCCCAAAGAGTTTCATGAATGAGTATGAATTGTTCCTTCACAGAGAACATCAGTGCCCCCAGCACCCGTGTCCCTGTTTACTGGGTGAACTGGGAGGCATTCAGGAGGCTGGCTGGATTGCATATTTTCTTACATTAAAGTTTGTAGCAAGACCATATATACATAAAGCTATTATGGGATTTACTTAAAGCATACATTTGTTTGTGTGCTTAATCACATGAGATTTGCACATGAGTAGGAATTTAGTGGTTTTCTTCAGGGACTTGAAACAGATTCACACACCATTAGCAGGTATCTTGGCCGAACTGAAGGCAATGATGGCATTCCCACCAACTCAATAGGACAAGGATGCCTGCCTAGATCCTTAGGAGAGAGGATAAGACAAATCTCTGTATTAATATATCTCTTCTCAAATACTGAAAATAAAGATCAGAGCTGTAACTGAAAATAAAAAATATTAATTGGTACTGGAAGCACTTACTTATTTTTGCCTGTGAAATAAATATTTTTGATTCATAGAAGCTCAGAATTATTAGCACACAACACCAGTCTCCCCAGCACTTGCTGTTGAGTTGGTAGGAAAGAAACAAATGCAGTGTCTCTGAAAGTAGGGCACCTCGTGGTAAATCTGTCTGTGATCTGTATCAACAGAAGAGCTGCCTTCCCCAAACCTTCCTTCCTAATTACATTCCTGTATGTCAAAGTTAAGTGTTTCATCTGTGGCCTGAAGTAGTGCAGCATCCAAGCCACTCATGGCTAAAGTAGAGATGGAGATACTGCATGTGCTAAAAGCTTCTGTAGGTTCAAATCAGCTGGGTGGAATCACAACAGAAAAATCCAGTGTGGGCTGTTAAATCTAACAGGGCTGCCCTGGCTCAGGAAAGCTGCTGATGGCCAGGGAGCTGCTCGGAGGAGGGATCACCGCATTCCTGTTCTTACGCTCTCTCCCAGGTAGGGAGGCTTTAGGTTAAAAGGACCTTTTGCCCCATCTGTGTGACTTCTCTTGTATTCTTAGTCTTTTATCTACTTTAGTCTTCAGATCCCTGCTAAAAGTCCCCTTCTTCTAGAGGTTTTTTTTTAAATTCCTTCTTTTCCTGTTCTCATCTTACACAGCTTTTGCAAGGATAGTGTCATCTTTTATGACTCTAAAGCTTGATGTAAAACTGTGATGTGAAAGTACTTTTAATTCTTAGAAATATTTCAAGATACTTGACAAACTGTGGAATAGTTGCTGAAATGGAAATGACCTGTGGAGATTTTTATGAATTTAGGCTTCTCTCTTGGGTAATTTGAGTGATTCCAGCTTACACAGAGTTTGAGGACTTCGATCACAAGGTAATGATGTGGTTAACAGAAGATTGGATTTCCTGCAAGAAACAATTACCTTGATTGATAAGAAAATTTGAGAAAATTCATTCAAGACTTAATGAGATTGACAAGGTCATGGTTGAGCCAGGCATCCACCTTGAAGAGATAAGGCTCTGTGTTTAGAAGAAGTAATCCAAAGACAATAAGCTCCTCAAAAAATGGATCATTTTTATCTAGGCTGAGATGATGAATGAAAACATTAGACTTGTGCTTGTGACAGAGTCTGGAGTGTGAAGATCAGGGGAGATTCTTCACAAAGTCATTTTATAGCACTAGTATTGCTACTGTCCCTTTTTTATACCATTATAAAGAATACAAAAATGACTTCCAGAGTCTTTGTGGCCTCAAAAATCATCCCACACCTTTATCTTACAACTCTGTGAGGTGTTTTGTCTGTCAGGAAAACTGGAGGTCATAGGAGAAGGGTTATCACTCCTGACTGCCTGCTCATCCCCTTCTGCCCTCAGTGGGGCCTGAGGGCTGCCAGCAGAGCCAGAAAAACTTCTTAAATTCATCAGTCCTGGACTCATCCTGAGCCTGGGTTAAAAAAACCCAACTATTGCTAAGATAACTAACTAAGACATTAAAAGGAGGTGGAAATAGCTGAAAAAAGAGAGATGATTTATTGTTTCAAACATTTTAGGAGTCATTTATGGAAAAATATATTTTCACATATGTCATTTCCATCTTGAAGTGGAGCCATTGATTTTGTTTTCTGTTGCAAGTGATAAGAAATGGACGGATTTTTTCATGTACTTTAAATATGAGTGTTTGAGACCACATGAAAAGTAAAACCTGTGCTTAGTCCTCATCCTACATCTAACTATATGGTGCTTTTCTGCTTATTTTCTCTTGATGGGCCATAACTCCTGGAACCAACTAATTTAAAAACTTCTGCGTATGTCTCATGCTAACTCCCGACTCATTTTCACTGTTCTTTACTATTTACTGTGCACATTGATTCCAACATACAGCAGCCTTTTAAATGCACGTGGTTTCACCTGTGGGGTTACTCTGGCATAGAAACATCTTAAAAGGCAGAAAAAGTTATTCTGGTTTTATTGCTTATGCAAGAGCCTTACAAACAGTGCACCAAAAAAAGGCACATCCCTTGGAAGAGTTGTATCCTTCTATTTCAGAAGAATGTGTTCCCCAGAGTTTACATTTCCTGATATAATATTTTTAATTTCATCCCTAATAAATCCTGCAGAAGTCTCCTAAACAGCCTAAACTGTACCTTTGGTGAAGCAGTGGTTCTGTTTTCAGGTTTCAGTAAATAATGTATCGAAAGTACCCATACTTTATAGAATTTGTTTATATTATTATCAGTCACCCTGCCTGAAAACACACTTGAAATGCTAATAGATCATCCTACCCTTTTGGAAGGATCCTGCTGCACTCTTAATGTTATTAGGGACATTAAATTATGAGTAGTTCTGCAGTCAGTGGACAGGATTCTAACCTAATTTAACAGCTTCAATTCCAGGACATAAGACAAAATGCAGACAGAAAATTTCAAATGGTGTGGAATTGCTTCTTGTGATGTAAATAACTGGTTTTTGACATCGGCTTTGCATTTCTAATGGAAAGGTTTTTGCAGCAATAAGAGTGAAGGGGTGTCCTCAGTACCAGATAAGTTACTTCAGCTGAAGGACATTTTGGAGCAGATTCACATGAGGGGAATGCATTGGACAGATGTAAGGGCACCTTTGGCTTCAGGCCTCCTGACACATCCTGAGGCTTCTCTCTTGCCTCCAGGGCCATGTGATTGCTCCTTTCAGTCAGGTTATGGCTGTTGGCATCACTTTTCCTCCTCATCGATTTGTGGAAGTTGTGCTCCTTTCTCTTACTCCCATTGCTGTTCTGGTCAGCTTGGTCAAAAAACGCAGAAAATCTCTGTTCTATACAAAAACTCCCTAATTACAAATGGTTACAGACACAGAACCCCTCAGTGCTGTAGCTGTGCTTCCCCAGTGGCAAACATGGGGCTTAACTATGGATATATCACAGGATCTTAAAAGCTTGATGTAATGAGATTTCCAACATATTCTCAGTGGAGCTTAAAATACTGGGGATCCTCTTTGAGGTTTTTTTTCTTGAGTTACCAAGATGGTGTTGATAATTCTGTCTTCTGCCTCTTGCCTCTTGCTGGATGTCTGCAACAAGAGTGGAGTGCTTCACTCTCCCCTGTGTCACATTGCTTTCTGTCCCAACACAAATCCACTCAAAAGTTTAGTTTTGAACCTGGAACCCTATTGAGACATCGTGTATCAACACTCATTCCTTAGGATTTGATTTTTCCAGTGTTAGCCAGCTTAAACCAACATATTTTTCAGAGTTCTCAGCTGGAATGAAGAGTGTTGAAGTCTTCTGGGAAGTATTTCTATGCTGTTGGCCCTTCAGTTGTGGCTGTGGTTTCTGGTTATTTAGACTGGGACACTGAAGGTGCCCAGAGCTTTAGATAAGCAACTTGAGCAAACTTCATGCAGAACCACCCAACATTTTCTTGTCCAAAACTGAGATGTTTTGCAGAGGTCATTCCTTTTTATGCAGTGATTCCTGGTGCATTCCTTAGGGAGAGCACCTGGGGAGAAAGATTCGGACCAGAGCAAGTCAATTTGCCTTCCTTTGTTGATGACAAACCCATGAATCTCGTTGAGCAGAAGATCTGCCTTGGATGGATGCCATGTTGACCCTCAGCTCTCTGAGAAAAGCTTCATTCCTTTCTCAGAGCTGAAGAGCAGTAGTTTTGTGACGTTCCCATCTTATTGTATGGCCCTTCCTCTGCAGAAGAGGGAAATGAGTCAGGTTGGTAATAGATGTGAAGCTGTCATTCGGCTCCATGTGACACAGATTTCGAGATGATGTAAATCAAGAGAGAGGCTGCCTGCCAGTGAGTGGCTGCCTTGATAAAAGAGAGTGGCAGCTGTCAGGGAAGTAAATAATAAACCCAGAGCAATAACAGGTCTATCTTGATACGGTGATGCTTAACTTTTCACTTCTGGATAGCTTCTTGGAAGCCATTCCTTCGCTGGGAGCCCATAAAAACAGTCACGTACTGAGAATTTTTATACCCTTACTTATAGTGAAGTATTTCCTCCTCCCTCTCTATATATATGTCCTGTGTGTCTTTCCAACCCTGTGGATCTTTATCCCTGCTGCCTGGCAATTCTCACGTACATGGAAAAGGTCATTTGTGTTCATTTGTGTTTCTTGCTTTGTGTAGAAGAGGAGAGCTTGTAATACTGTAATGAAAACAACAGCAGAGAAGAACATTCCCCCATTGTAAAGGGGAATCAATTTAATTAGCATAAGTCTTCCCTCTTCTGGAGGGAAGAGAGATGTATCTCCCAGGTTTTGTAGGGGGAAAAAAGGACTCGGGAGAGCTGTAAATGATCTTAGCCAGCATGTTGTAAAACAAAGTATTTTGAGAGAGTGTAAGGAGGAGATTGATTTGGATTGGGAATTGTTCATTCTGACAGATCAGACTGGGAAAGAGGAACAAGACATTTTCCTTATGTTCGTGTCTGTTAAAGTGCTCCAAAGAGAACTTTTCCTTCTCTCTCTCTCTCCTTTATGAAGCAGCTGATGCCAGGAGTTTAAGATGAACTAAATCTTCTTAGACATCATTTTTCATTTTGGTAGAGCTCCTGTTTTCTTGCTCTACAGTGTTTCCACCAGCTGTCAGCAACCAAGTTAAATTTGGCCTCCAGCTAGTTAGACTGGTTTATGTTTAGTTGGTTTGGGGTTTGGGAGAGGGGAAGACAAGGGTTAATAAACTTGTGCTTCTACTGCTTGTTTAACCTTTAAAATCAGAACATTATAGGCTGTGAGGGATTTGAAATGAAACTTCCATTCAGATTACAGTGACAGCTTCAACTTGACTTTGCTTTACAAGGATTTAAAATCAAAAGAGTTTCCACTTTTTCGGAAATCATTCAGTGCCCTTTTTTAGCTTAAACCCCAGGGATAATTTTTCATTGTTCTTGCAAGGAACTCTTTTGGCACTGTCAGCCTTGCTAAATTTGTCCCGGCTTTCTAGTTAATGTTTTCTTTACTTTCAAGGACTGCTGCAATCCAGGTTCACCTTTCAGAGGGTTTGTCACAGTGTGCCACAGAGTAACTAAACAGGCATCAAACTAAGCTCCTGCATCCACTGTGATGGGTTGTCAATTGACTGGGAGTATCTGTGGCCTGCCATTACACTGCACAGTATAATACAATTCTGATTAAAATAATTTCTAGGCAAAGCCCTTGATATTATATTTTAATTATCATAGTGGCAAGATATTCAGGCGACTGTCCTCTCTTTTTTCCATCAAGTATTTCCAGGAGCTATTTTTGTAAAGTGAACCATTTAGCTGAAATGAAAATGGCGTTTAATCTAGGCATTTGTAGGAATAGAGAAATTGTCATAACACATCAGAGCAATGGTTCATCTGGAGTTGCTAAAGTGCCTTGCCTTTGACAGGAGCCAAGAGCAGATGCTTCAGAAAATGCTTTAAAACCCCTATAATGAACAATTCAGCAATAATGTGGCAGGGGGGAACATGGTTCTGGCCAGCCTCAGGCAGGTGCCACTGCCTTATGGCCTGAAGCACAAGGGCTGAAATCCCTTAAACACTGTAACAGCACGCCTGCCTTGACTGCTCCTAGAAACTTTGTGAGCCATTTAAATGTCACATTTCTCATTCCAATGAGCACACGGATTTCTGCTGCTTTCTCCAAAGCTTCATTTTCTCAGCATTGTGCTTTCTTAATTATTTACCCTGTACATGTCTTCCCTGGCCATGTTTTTCTCTCTGTCTCCACGTGGGGTTTATGCCCATTTGAATAAGACCCAATCTTCTGTCTGGCAGCTTCCTGCAGAGGCTTTGGAGCTCCTGACAAGTCTGTGCAGTGCCCCAGCAGAAGGGAAGGGCACTCACATCCCTCCCCAGTAGATCCTGTCAGCGACCACAGCAGCTGCTGCCAGGGCACTACAGGACATAAATCCCCTGGGAATGACAGCTCTTGCACAGCCTCCTTGATCTGCAGCTATCACAGATCCAGCTCTTCCCTGTAATATTTGGATGGATGGCTGGATCATAGAATCACAGAATGGTTTGGATTGGAAGGGACCTTAAATATCATTTAGTCCCACCCCCTATCTACCTGGAAGTAGTAGTAGTTCAAAATTCCCTGGGAAATCTCCCACTCTCCCAGTGTGGACACAAAATTTCAAATATCAAATTAAAAGAGAATTTTGGTTGTGTTTTTGAGGTGTCTTCACAGAGCAGTATGCAGTGACTGACTGGTTTTTGTTCTGGTATCTAAATCAATATACATTGAGGATGCTAGGCAAATTTGTGTAGAATCCTGTTTCAAATGCACAAGTTAATGGGAATTTTGTGTGCAAAAGGACGCCGAGATGAGAACTGTGAGCAAATCTGCCTTCCAGTGATTTTTCCCCGAGTATTCTGCATCCAGCTTTCTGCTCAGATACAAAGTTACTTAATGTAAATGAAGGAGAATATGCAGGAACCTGATCTCTCCCTTCTCTTATCTCCTCTGCCACGTCTGGTGGTTGTAAGGAGGATCTAATGGTAAAGCACTGGCCGTGCAGCAGCACTTTGCCTTTTCTTCCTTGGGAGGAAACCCTTGGCTTTCTGATTCCTGTCTGTGAGGCTCCAGATGAGAGCTGAGACACACACGAGAGAGGGATCGGGGTGGATTCTCCTCCTTAATTACCCTGGTGTGACACTGCTGAAGATCAGAAGTGTGCTGATGGAAGAACTGAGTCTCTGCACATGGGCATGGGATGGGATGACGTGCTCATCACTGAGTCTCTGGGATGAGGTTCCAAGCTCAGGGATCCTCCTGGGACAGCACAAGATGTCTCTTATCCTGCTGCCAGGTTGGACAGGGTTTGGAGCAAGCTGGTACAGTGGGAAGTGTCCCTGGCAATGGCAGTGGGTGGAATGAGATGAGCTTTAAGGTCCTTTCCAACCCAAACCCTTCTGGGATCCTATGACTGGATGCTGAAATCAAAGATCTGTCCCAAAGATTCTTCCCCTCCCCCAAGATGGGCTGAGCACGAGCACTCTTAAATTAATACGGCACTAGAAATGTTAAATACAGATATTGACCTTCCTTATTATTTTTTTTACTATGATATTAATCCAGTAGGGTAACTGCCTAAATAAAAGCTGGGCTCTGTTGCATTAAATTATGTTTTATGCTGGCAATATTAAAATTAAAAGAATGACCCTCTTAAATCTGGTCTTAATAGACATCACCTGATGGTTTTACTGATTTCTTTATTACACTTCTTATCCTGCCATGAGTTGCTTTTCTTTCTCAGTAATTACTCATGATGAAAATAACATGGTATGCAAATGCTGTGGTAGAACTGTAGATTGAGCTTGATTCAAGCAACATTTACAGCTGTGCTGCCTTTCCTGCCCCTCACCCACCTTGTTTTCTGCTCTTTCCTGGGTCAGAGTGTATCAGTACAGAAACTGTTTACAGCTTACAGGGTTTTTTCATAGCAAGTCTCGCCCCCCTAACTTTTCTTGGAAAAATGAATAGCATAATGTAATTCAAGAAAAGGTCTGTCTTTTGAGGGCTGGCTGCTGCAACTGATGATGCAGGATTTCCTGCAACATCAGCAGTTCACTTTTGTGTCCTGTACTTGACCCTAAAGCGATATTTTTATCCTTCTATCATAAGCAGAGAAAAATATTTCTATTTGCATTGTTTACTTGAGAAGAGGAAAAAATGGACAACTTTCTTCATCTTCGCTTTCAAAGGCCCCCTTTCTTTTTATTTAAGAAAAGTTTGACATTCATCTATTTCTGTTCCAGAGCAAGTTTCTTTAATGCTTGTTCTGAGAACAGCTGAAGCAGATGCAAATCCAGCTGGCAATGCTGCACCTGAAGATTTCAATAAAGACACAGTTTTTAGCATCTCTAGAACCTCATTATGACCCTTACAAAGCTTTATAAGGTCTGTGTATTTAGTGGACTGTATATTAGAGAGCTGAGAAACTTTGCTATTCAGAAGTAGATTATAATTTCAGTTTTGAATAAAAAGGTAATATATGTTTATTATGTAGGATAAATTGGAGACCTAACTTGCCTACCAGCAAAGCCACATTTGCTAGCACTTGACCAGTTGGTGAAATTCTGTCCTGTATGGGTTTTTCCTTTCCATTGTGCTTGCAGAAATGCTCAGAGTAATCATCAAGCATTAAGTCAGTTGGGTTCTGTTGATTTATTAAAAAAACCCACAAACCAACCAAGCTATTTTGCAGCTTGCTCTGTTTTTCAAGATGATCCATTGAAATTTTTGAACAGCTGATGCAAGAAATCTGGGGCTGCCATCGTAGCCCCAACTTGGTTGACTAACGCATCCTTCTAGGAAACAAAAAAACCAAAAAAGCACACTGACATTGCAAAAGAAAAGAAAATTAATCAAAATGTTTAACCCCAGCAGTGCCCCCCATAGCTGCAGTTATAGCAAAATGAACAGAGACTGTACAAACTGACACAGCATTACCTCAGATTCAGGTTGCCAAACCCCCCTGGTTCTGGTTTTCTGTCCTGACAGCAAAGGCAATTCCCACCAAACTTGCTTAGAATGAAAATACACTCCTAAGTACAAATTCCTTAAATTTGTGGCTCTTCCCTGTGAAATTATCACACTTTACACTCTCATATCAAGAGCTTTCTTAAGGGCCACTAAGAAACAGATCTGTGCTTCAAAAAAATCTGCTTTTTCATTAAATGTAGTTCAGGAAGCCAATCATTGCCTGCTTCTATCGTTTGCCCATCACAGATGGCAGGAGGCACATTTGGGAGCATTAATAGCAGAAGCTGTCAGCAATTCCTTTAATGATATAACCACACTGCCTCCTCTAAACAGAAAATAACATGATTTGTGTAGCAAAAGCTATTGCTCAGTGATAGGGACATCATCATCTGTCATCTCTGCTTGTTTTATTTCTAAGGGAGCTAATCAGGAAACTGGCAGTGCTGTAAACTGCTGCCGACCACCAGTTGCCTCCTCAGCGGCAAACACGGTGCAAAGGCAGTGTTTGTTTTCCCTGTGACTGATCAGTTCTTCTGAAACGCGTGTAAGTGACAGCCCTGCTTCAGTCTCTGGGATTTTAAAGTCCTTAGGGGATGCTGCAGTCATCTTGTTCTGCTGGGTTGGCTCTGGGACATTGCAACTCAGATTTATTTCTTTTAACACCATTCTAGACCTTCCCATTTCACTTGCAAGACTCACAATGTGGGTTCGGCTCTTGCATGGCATGCCCTGGATATAATTCTGGATTCTTGCATTGCTCATGGATTTCCTAACTCATTTTTGATTCTCCATCACATGTCTGATGCTAATGGGGGAAATGTTAGTTTTTAGCCAGATAGTTTCAATATTTCCCTGACCACAGGCAGGTCAGTGACATGAACATCAAGGGGCTTTGCATATGTTCCCTTTTTGTTGCCATGAATTGTTGTCAAGGACATCTGTTTTCAGCTTGCTCTCTACCTTGAAGTTCTACTGAGGTTGTAAGAAGTACCAGAAAGTGAAGCCTCCCACCTTCACAAAGTCATACACTCTTCTCCCTGAGCTCATGTTTGTCTCATTTCCCACTGATGGGCAGCACTGCACACACAGCTTTCTGCACACACAGCTCTCTGCACACCCTTAGAAGAAAGGTACAAAAAGTTCTGGCAGAGAGGAGAACATCAATAATGATACCTTGCTTCTTATTTTATAGTTGAATCTGCTGGGTTTGTTTCATATTGTTTCCTCTTATCTGAATTTATTTTCCTAGCATGTTTGCTTTTCCAGTTGACATAATATTTTCTTGATTCATATTCCTTAATCCTTTGTCATCTTCCTCTTATTTATATTCATTTCCTTTTTCTCTGTATTTGTTCTCTTTTCTTTCCTCTGATTATTTTGCCGTAGTTAAATTCCCTGGCTTTTCTTCTGTTTTCCACCCCTTGTGAGGCACCAGCCTCTCCTGGCTGTGATCCAGCCCCACTGAGGGACCCCCAGGTGCGCGTCCCCTCCTTGCAAAGTGACACTGACACCTCGCAGAGGGGACAGGGGCCAGCTGAGCCGAGATGAAATGGCAGCACTCCTGGCACGCTGCTGAATGGCTGCATTGAGGAGAGGGGCAGCCACTTGGGTGGATTTGCTGGTGGGATCCAAGGGCAGGGATGGAGCTGTCCAGCTGTTAAGAGTCTTTACTTGCAGCACAGATGACAGACTTAAGACAAGCCCTAAGGAGTGTGTCTTTGAAATTTAATAACATAAGAAGAAAAATATTCCACACTTCACTAGCAAATCTAATGCTACACACTGAAAGCATTATGAAGCTGCTTTTTTTTAATTTTACTTTTTTTTTTTTTAGTGAAGGAAGAGAGCTGGTTCATGAAAGTTGATTAAGAATGTGGTTTCCACACTGCTTCATTTTAGAAAATCATGCTGATGGCTGATGTGTGTTTTCCGGCATGTTATAACTTTTGAAGTGTATTAATTTTCCCTGCTGGGGAAAGTGTCATTCAAGAAGACTGGGGGAGGAGGGAGGGGGCCTGACATCCTTATTATACTGTCACATGAAGACTACTTCTTCAGACTCTTGAAGGTCTGTGTCTCTGGAAGAGTGACAGCCTAATAGGTTCTATTCTTAAATTCTAAGTATCCTTGATAGTGCACCAAGCAATTTATCTTTAAAATAAAAAGTGAAAAAAGTTCTGCTGATACATAGTTGCAGAAAGTCACTGGGAAAAAGCTGAATAAAATTGAATTTCTCCTATCTTGCAAAAATATAAACACAGAGTATTGACATGCTTGTCTCTGAGCACCTGTATCTTCACAGATAGGACCAGATGTAATTACCAGCTTACTATGAATTTCATTCCCATCACAGAATCTGGAGTCATGAATATCATATGCTCCCATGCCTGCAAGCAACTGCAGTATTTCCAATGGGAATAACGACTTCTGAAGACATGATCCATTGTGGCATGAAATAAGCGCACGCTGTTGCTTGTACCTGGGTGAAGCACAAGCAAAATTTAATAACATAGAAATAAATCAAATACAAACCATACATTTATTCTCCTTCAGGTTCTAAGATCAGAAATCTGGAGCTCAACAGTAGTGGGAACAGAGAGAGCTGACTTGGAGGATTCGATTTTGGTATTTGCCTCTGATGTCAAAATTTTGGAATGCAGCCGTTGGTGAGAATGCAGGGAAAGATTCATGTGTGCATTGCAAAGAGTAACAGATCAGCTGCATGTGCACATGAGAAGCAAAAGCCTGGCTAGTGTGGGGAATTTGCCTGAACAGTTCATCTCATCAGTGAATTACCTGTTCTGCTAAATGAGAACTCTTACTGAGAAACGCCCAGCTTGGCCCCAGACTGTGCAAACGAAGCAACAGAAATACAGCTCAAGTTCAGTCACGCACAAACAGGCTGAGAAAACCTCTGTTCTTCAAGCAAGTTGGATGTGTTCCCAACATTGCCTTAGCTTTGTTTTGTCTTGAAATGGGAAGAGATGGGAGGGAAACAGGAATGCTGACTCGTGAAGTAATGGCAAGAACATATGGCAAACCCATTCACAGTTCATCTCAGGATATCATTGTGCTTACTTGGGAAGCTGCTTTTCCTAACTCTGGAAATTCTGTTTAGCTGCTTTTATAATGCTTAGGACCTATCAGCAGAAATGAAGTTTCTCATTCCACTCCAGAAATGCAAGGCAGTGGGAATTATCCATTGTCTCTGGAGGATTCCCAGTGCTCTGTCCCCCATGGGTGATTCCAGGGACTGTCATTTGTATCTTTCTCCTCCCTTTCCCTGTGGCACATTCCCTGGACTGTTCCCAGGCACATGGTCAGCAGAGCAGCGTCTGCTTCTGCAAGTGACTGATTTGAGCCATGAACCAGCAACATTTTAGTCTGACACCACCCCATGGCTCAGACACTCCATAATTCCTCTTCTGCTGCTGCCTACTCCAAATCTTCTTCCATGGTGGTGATTTTCACACAGAGAACAGAGGGAGAAAAGAGGGAAGAAAGGGAAGAGATGGGATGGGTGATCACAATGGACAGCAGCTACACCATTAAAAATACAAAACCAGTAATCAATGACATTCTTATTTTCACTAACCACGCTCCCCACCCAGTGAGTCCCAGAGACAGCAAAACAGATTGTACCAAGAACTTGGGGTCCATTTTGGGTCCACCTACACAGAGCTTGCCCTGTTCTTCCTCCACTTCCCACCTGGTTGTTTCAAGCCAGTCAGTCGTTCCTCCTCCTACAAACACTTACCATCAAATACTCTTTCTGGTTTTTCTTGTTTATTTGTTTAATTTTTTTGACATCCTTTGGTGTCAACAGTGTTCATAGCCACAATGTTGTGGGGCATCCACCAAGAAAAAAATAGTGGTTTCATCCAGTAAGGGATTTTTCCCATTGCATTCCTGCCTCTCTTCTTGCTGTTTCCTGCCCAGCCCCTATGTAGCCTCAACTTAATTATGGTTTATTTTTTTAATATTGCTTGTATTTCATTTTTTCACAAGTGAGAGAGCGAGTCCAATTAAAACCAGGTTAATCTGAGATAGTTTCAGGTTTCTGTGCTTGCCTTTGGTATAAAACCACAGTGAGCTGAAGTTTAAGAAACAATCATTACTATACACAAACAAATATCTACTCAGGCTGGATTTCTTTTGTACTGTCATATTTCAAACCTAGCCAGACTTCTAAACAGTCTGGAATCAGCTGTCCACATAAATCTGACTTTGAAACAAGGAAGCTTCTCTCTTTGCATGGGGCAGATTACCAAGATGCAGCTAATATCAATAAATAATATAAAGCTGCAGGGACCATAATCTGTTTTCAGAGCACCTAAAGCTTGCAGCTTGAATATAGCAAAGACGGGCATTGGTTTACCTGAGATACAGGTGAAGAACTTCAGTTAATCATGTGTGCATTCATAATACACTCAGAGAGGCAGTGACTACAATTCCCTCAACAAGGGAATTCTACTTCTCCATTGATAAGCTTTTCATCTTTGCCACACATAATGATGTTCATTTTCACTTAATAATTAATCCAAATACAGTACAAGTTACCAATGAAATCAGGATTGAAATATAGTTGTGCAGAAGACAAATAGGTATGTGAATTTCATATACAGACAGTGGAGGATGCTAACAATTTGTAATATGCCTGGGTCTTTCAGGGGAATTAAAGTCTTAGTCTACACATCCTATTGAGGCAGCCAGAGTGATGGGAACTGATCCATGTAGCACAAAGAGAATTTCAAAAGGAGGTGGTCTGAGAAACAGATTCAAGTTCTAATCCTGAATGTGCCATTGACTTCTTCTGTTCATGCAGATCCAATACTCTACCGTTTTCGCTGACTTAAGTATTTGAATTATTGATATTTGGGTACTAAGGGAAAATGTGATTTTAATTTTTAAGTAGAATCTCTGTTTAGCGTCCAAAACAATGGAGTTCAGTCTGCGTGCACTTCTCTTTTGGTTTTTTTTCCTGGTTTCTTTAATTAAGAGATTCCACCCTTCTGTCTAAAACTTTACACTTAAGGATTCCACCCTTCTTTAAATGTATCTGTGTATCCCACACAGGCCAGAGGCGCATGCAGAAGCTCTGTGGTGTTGTGCACAGGATGGCTTGATTACAGATGCTTCTTCCTCTTGCATCTCAGTTTCTAAATTCCACTTTAAAGGTTTCTGGGAAGCCTTTCTCAATGTTGATGCTGCACACAACCCCCTCACCCCTGCAGTGTCTGCAAACAGAGGGAGCAGTATCCGTGATGCCATGGTGGGCGTGCATAAGCCAGCCTGTTTTCAGTATCCAACAATTTCATTAATTTCATTAGCAAATTAAATCCTGTTGCATTAAATAATTAAGTGGATTAAGTGATGCCCTTCCCAGTAGTTCAGTCACCTCCACATGAGTGTGTTCTAATAAAGTCCTGGATCTGTTGTGTCTCTGGGATGCCCAACTGATTCTTAGTTAATGCGCTCTTGCCATAATTGCTTTTTAATACAGTGGATTAGAAGATTATCTTTAAATTAAACTGTATTTTTAACAATAAAAAGAATCACATGAATTATATGTTAATCAGGAGATTCTAAGAGTTAAATGATTTTCTCATACTAGTTATTTGTAGTGGTTTGGTCCAAAATACTCATTACTGTTTACCTTCTGTGAGATAAGAATTAGGAGAAATGCAAAGCAGGCACCAAACTTGAAAGTATAAAGAAGTTTATTAACAGACCTTAAATAAGGGGGAAAAAAAAAACATACCACACGTTCAGAACACTTCTCCTCCCCCCCCCCTTTCTCCCTTCTCCCAGTGACAATGTAAAAAGACAACCCTTGAGATGTTCAGTCTGTTTAACACTTCCATAATAACCTTGTTCAGTCCATTTAGGAAGAGGAGTCTCTCTTGCCCATGCTATGAAAACAGTATCACAACGAGCCAGCCGCCCGGGTTGGTCCTCTGCTCGCATGTGAGTCCCTTCTCACGACTTGCAGCTTTTCCCACAACTGCTTTCGAGGGTCCACTCTTGAAAGTTTTTTGGGGAACAATTTTAAGGTTGAGCTGTTCAGAAACAAAAGTTCTCTTCACCCATCTCTGGGAGCATTTCATCTCTAGGAATAGAGGCCCTTCTCCTTCCCTGGGAGCAAAGGGTCCTCCTCATCTTCATCTTTAGGACTATCTCTGGGAGCATCTCTAGGAACTGAGGTTTTCTCCTTTTCCATTTGGAGCAAAAGTCCTCATGACTTCCATCACTCCCTGTTCAAACTTCTCAATTAAATTACAGCTGCTTCAGCACCTGCCTATCTCAGCGCAGGTGCTTTTGCTCACAAGTACAAGTTGAACGCTCCACCCCCCATGCCTTCATGAAATTACAATGGATACTCTGATACATCACAGCTTTACAACAGAATTTCAGCTTTAAGCATCTCCTCTTTCTTCTCCCTCAGGTTTTCAGCTCTTCACAGCACTAAAAGGGTTAATCTCACCTAGGCCTTGCAGCTGGAATTTTGCTTATCGATGTTGGTCACATGATCTCTGCCGGACAGCGGTGCAGCTTCAGCTGAATCTTGGCTGCACTGGAGAGGGGGAGCCGGGCTGCTCCAGCTGCCCACAACAGGGATGTGGGGGGCTTCCGCGGGTGGAATAGAGCCCATCGGCTCCAGGAGGGCCATGGCTCCGCAGGGGGCCCGCAGCCACCTGTCCCAGCACCAGAAATGAGAGAGAGAGGCTCTGCCTCGGAGTTTCTGATTCTTAAGTGTGCATCACAGAGGCGGTCACAATTTTAAGTGGCTTAAAGAATTGTCCATATTCAATCTGGCCAGCTGATAGGTTCTGTCAGGTCACAGAGGAAGCTGTAAGCACCCCTTTGCAAGAACATCACTTCCGGGACTATGCTTGCTAACCCATGACATTATTACAAATACTTCATGTCTTTAAGACCTCAGATTTAATCAGTAATTTTCCCATTATTTCTTGTGGTGCAAAACCAAAATTGTAAGAAACAAACTACTCCACCAGTAGGGATAGAGAAGCAGATAATACCAAATTATTTCTAGTCATTATCATCTGTCTGCTGGACTTCTCATCCTTGTTATCCCAGAGATGCTAGCTCAGGAACAGCTGCAGTAAATACAGAAACTAGGATTTTCCTTGGGCTGGATCCCTTTTTGAAACTTCCATTTCTTTCCTACTTGATTACCAGCTGCAAGGCACCAAAGTCCTTTGTTTGTTTGTTGTCTAGGACAGGCCAGTGGTTCATCTTTCCAATGAATCATTGCTTGTGAAATGGAATTGGGGCAGTTCTTAGTGCACCAGGGGTATTAACCAGAAATGTAATTGAGGGCTCGATGCCAAATGGAAACAGCTTTCAGCAGAAGCTGAGACTTCGGTGCCCCAAGTAATTGTGAAAGCCTGAGTTGTACTCCAGTAATGAGGACAGAGTGAAGGTAAAGGTGGTGGCATGGTGGCTGCCTACAGAGGTGTTGGGGTAAAACAAGAACGATCTGTTTGATACAAGAGGCATTTTTCCCCTCTCTCACGCCTTCTTGACTCACTGCTGACACATCTCTACCTGTGAAGCCACTGCAGTGTCTGTGCTGTTCAGACATCTGAATTTGCAGTCAGTCCCTTGAAAGGCTGTTCTCTCAACAGCCATTACCAAGGGTATGAAGAACATTAAAGTGCAGGTGCCTTTGCTGGAGCTGAAGGAACCCTGCTGAACAGGTTTCTGATTGAGGAAATTTGACATCAGTGGTTTCAGTTGATCTTGTTCAAGTCTTCCATGTTTTTGAAGAAAGCATCAATATTTGGGTTGTGGAACTTTTGGGTGTAAAGACTGCTGGGTGAATCAGGAAATGAGACATTGAAAGGTAAACAGGTGGAATGGAGAAGATAAAATACCTAAAGGAATAAGATGTCTTTGGAGAAAGAAGTTTGAATTGGTGTAGCTGGGGAATGGATACCATTGAAAGGGGTACAGGCAGAAGCTAAAGGTGATTCACTGCAGACATCAGGGAAGAAGTGCTGAAATTATGTATGTCTGGGATGTTTTGATGAAAAGAATTGAAGCTGATACTGAGGCTCTTGGCCTGCTTATTGCCCATAAAGAATATGAAATTCTGGAGAAGGCTCCATCACAAGCTATTTAGGTTATTTGGGATAAGATTGAGGCAGAGCTGAAGCCTGGCTTGGAGAGAGTTTTCATGCTGAGTTTTCCCAAAGAATATTTCATTTGAGCTCTGCTTTCATTGCACTCCTTGATTTTGCAAGCAGAAATGAGAACAAAGAAACAAACCCTTGAAAATGGAGCTCATCAGGCCAAATTTTGGTGTTGGCAGTATTGGCATCTGCTACTGCATTTGTATCTGATGTTAAAATCTTGGCCCTTAGCCTGTGAGCAGCAGTTTATGACCATCCTGGATAGAGTTCAGAGCTATGCTAAGTGGTTCCATTTGAAAGACATTTTTCAATTACAGAAAAACAATTTGGGGAAGAGGTTCTGTTCAGAAGTACTTGCTGAAATTCCATTTATGCAGCCTGGCATGGTTGCTTTGGTTATGTTGCTAAAGCCCTTGTGAAACCAAACCAACTCCATGGCAAATGTATTACATGAAGAAATCAGGGGCTGAATCTGAATCAAACCTTTGGAGAAACAAATAGATAGATAGATAGATAGATAGATAGATAGATAGATAGATAATGGGACTCAGAGAGGTTGGATATTGAAGTGGAGCCTGGTTTTTCCCTTCAGTAGTTGCTGCAATCAGAAATTCAGCCGAGCATTTCCAGCTTTGAGAAACTCTAGAACCAGATGGGAGCCCCGTTTTAAAACAAATGTCATTTATTGAAGCTGCATCAATTTGCAGCTTTAACTCAAAGGCAGATCTGGACTCACAGTGGAAAGAAAGAACAGACACAATGGTCTAATGGAAATGTCAAATTAATTGAATCATAGAGGTTATTAAAAGTTAATAACAAACATTAACACTATTAGGCAATCATCCATTCACCTGGAGCATACAGATGAAAGAGATCTGTATCCAGGGAAATAGAATCACAGGAGTACAAGGTCATATTTGAAACAAAGGCTCTCCCAATAAGGAGGAACACAACGTAACCCACAACTTCCTTGTGCACAAAATAAGATCCTGGGATTCTGCCCTAAGATCACTGTTTGAATTCTTTGTGTATAAATGAGAAGAAATACAAAGGCTGAGGTTTCTTTCTTGAGACGTGGCTGATAATCCTCTCCCACCATGTGGCCAAAGATTTTCTTGGGCAGGGCCTGGGTCTGTGCTGGCCCAAAACACATGGCACTGCAAGAGTAAGGCTTGTGTTCTGACAACGAAAATTGTGCATTTTAATAGCTCAGGTTAATTCCTGTGATTCCTCACAGGACTATGTCAGGACAGTAGTAATAAGCGACTTCCAATTAAGAATAATACAGAAGGCATTTAAATTCTGGCTGGAGGATGGACTTTGCAAGTGATTTTCTGTACCATCATTTTTTGTCTCATCAGAATAGTCATGTATGTGATTTAGTAATCCAGGAGTTACAGGAGCCTGGCTGCATTGATATGCTGGTTAGGAAGCTAAATGACAAAGATGTTATTTGGAAATTGTCAAAAGAACATGTAACTCACAAAAAATGTTCAAACCAGTTTTTCAAGTTGGAAATGTGTCAGGAAAAGAGCAGGTTTAGTGTGGAGCTGGAAGTGGGGAAAGGATGTGTTATCCTGATGGATGGATGGATGGAAGGATAGATGGATGGATGGATGGATGGCCATGGGACCACCTGGGGCACAGGTGAGAAAGTGAAGAATAAGGAGCGTGGAGTAAAGAACTGGAGTGATGCAGAAGAGGACATAGAAGAATCAGGCTAGACTGAGAACAACATCTGCAGGAAAGTGCTGAGCTTCAGTACAAGAAGAAGGAAAATTATTGCTGGAGAAGGAAAAGAGCTATTAGAGCACAGCATATGTTTCCAAAGAAAGGGAGAACAGCAAAATATTCACCAGCTTTTTGGGTAAATCAGGAGGAGACAGGGAGGTTGCAGAAAATTACATATTTAGATATGAAAGCTGTGCATTGGGATTTGCATTCAATTCTTCTCAGACCTTACAAGCTAGTATTACCTCCTATCACTGTAGGTTTGCCAAAATATAAAAGCAATGAGAAAAGATAATACAGTGGTGGAGAAGAACTGCAGTCTTCCTTCTTTTGGAGACCATGACAGCCTAAGTATTAGCCAGAGTAATCCAGCAGATGAAAAAGGTGGATGCCTCTATTTGACAGGGTTGCTTCGGAAACCTGGATTTAAATGAGAATAATTTAATCTACCTATGCTTATGCAGTCCTAGGAAAGGGATAGATTGGATTTACAAAGCCCTACCTCCACAATTTTCGTGTGTAACTGGCTCTATGAGCACAGGAAACAGCAACTAACGTGTCCAAGCAATCAGTAAGGTTGCAAATGGCAAGTTCAAGTAAAAGGAGCACAGTTCAAGGGATTTGCAGTTAGATTTTATATCTTAATCTAATATATCAGAAACTACTTGGGTCTAACAGGACATTTTAATTTTGGAAACTGTTGCACGTCACAGACTTAGGCTTGAAAGAGCAGCAAGTCTGCAAGGTCTGAGACAAACTCATTCAGACTTGACCTATGCTGGCTTCTCAGGCAAGGGATGAATAATCCATAAAGAATTAAAAATTTTTTTTGGCTGTGAATAAAAGCAGCAATGTCCCAGTCAGTCCAGGACAGCAAGTGAAACACAATTCATATCTTTCAGACACTTAAAGCACAGGAGTCAAAAGCTGAAAACCTTGGCAGGGACCACTGCAAGGAGCTGCCTTCAAAGCACCATAAATCTGCAAAGCGACTGAAGTACCCTACAATTACCTTTGTTGTTTATTTAACTATCACTTAGCTGTAGTATGACAAGATATTCTGTGTATACTCAAAGCCATCAGAGCTGTATTAGCTGGGGATTCCTTTTCAGCACTCCCTAGCTCCGTCCCATTACCTCACCATAGATTTTTATTGGATGCTGTCCAGCAGTTCAGCATTAGTGTCATAAATACCGTGATGACAGACGGCGTTTGTTACCCCGACAGCAGCATCCATTCCAGGCAGCAGGAGCAGCCAGCCCACACTCCCTGCTCGGTTTGGCCATTCCCTGAGGACAGGTGAGGGGATTTTGTATCCAGGGGGGTGATGCTGTGTGTTATCCTCCAAGGTTCAGTCGATGCCTTGTGTGCACACAGAGCCAGCAGATCTGCTGCTGCCTTGCATCACTTCTAAGGTCTCTTCCAACCTGACCCATTCTGTGATTCTTTATGATTTTTTTAAGAATGGACAAGCTGTAGGAGTTCCCACCCCAGTCAGCCTAAAGAGATGAGCTGAACAAAGTGGTGATTCAGTTTCTGTTGTGGATGGGGAGCTGAGGCCCGGGGAAATTAAATGAACTGGGCTGTCAGGCAGCAAGGCACTTATTGGAACTGATCTCCAAACTTGTCCTACCTCTGCCTCAGCCACAACTCTGTTGATTCTCCAGTAATGCTCTTGCGGGCTGTTCATGGATTCACACATTAAAAAGTTATTAGGTTCCTGCAGCAAATGTTCTTTGGCAATTAAACCACTAAAGACCTAAATTTTTGTTCTGCTCTCTGTGAGCAGAAACTCTGGGAGCATCAGTACAGTCACTTAAAGCTACACAACATTCATCTATGGTTCCTGGTGGCTTACCTGACTCATACCACCTGGAAGTACATGCTTTGCTTATCACACTGTTTGTTCTTGGAATGGGGTTTCCTAAATCCATCGACCGTGTGGCTTCTGTCACACCGTGTGATCAATTGGACTGCTGCTAGTAGCAGAGACTTCTACCTATCAGCAGCACCTTGATCTGGGGGCTATAAAATCTTCCTTAACAGCTCTTCATTTATTTTTCTTTGCATCCAAGTGGAATGCTAGAACAGGAAAGATACAAAAAGGGCTATCCCAGGATAATTATTTGCCCAGAAACACTTTGTTCACTGTCACTGGGGGACAACAGCCAAGCAGGAGCAGGATTATAGATGCTCTTCTCCCTGTGAAGGGAGTGCCATAAACAGTTGAAGACCAGGGACTGTTCTGGTCTGATTTACTCTTGTTCTTCTCTCAGTTTCATTTTAATATTGAATCAAAAGAGTTTTGCATTACAGAAAACTCACTGCCCACCAAGCTCATTTGCTCCATGAGTATACCTAAAGACAAAAGGGTCCTGGCACAGAGAGGTTTATTTTAAGCAGCTGAGTTTCACCTACGCCTGTCACTGAGTAATTGTTACACCTACTACAGCTCCCCTCTGCAAAAAAAAAAAAAACAAAAAACCAAAAAATCTCACAGAAGACAGTTTAAGAAAACACTATATAAGCTTTGTAAAACATAAAGGCTTCATTTTACGTATAGAACTCCATGGGTAAGTGAGCCAGCTAACCTCTACGATAGATTTATACCAACAGCATTTTCTGGCATGGGACTCCAAGGGCATAAAAGTCAGGATTTCACAGTAGTATAAGGCTAATGATTAAAGTATGTGTGATGGTAGTCACAGTAACGGCCCCGAACAGGGAAGCACCCGCCTTTCTCTTAGGTGTTCTGACAGCCTGATATTAAAGACCTGCAAGTGTCAGAAGATGTAGGAAATCAACTGGCCTCTCTGACAGATTTTACAGCACAGTGTTTGTGCTGTCACGGCAGTGAATATGACAGCCCAAGGAATGACAGTAATAGGCATGTTTAGTTAAGGGAATAGCCGAACAGAGATGCCACTGTTGACAATAACATGTTTAAGTTAAAGGGAGACTCTTGGAGCTTGTACTTGGAGAAGATTTTATTAAGCCCAGTTTTCTACTTCTGGGTTTTTGTTTTGTTTTCAGAGTCTTCCTGTGTGTCTGTCTGTCTGTCTGGTTTTACTACCATGGTGAAATACTATTTAGTTGTAATGTGGAAGAAAGATAAAAGTCACTCTGCAATGTTGGTTCACTTGTATCATCGTGACAGTGTAGGCAAGATTGAAGGCTGCACTGATTAAGATTTAAAATCTCCAATTTTTTTTATCCTGGAAGTTTTACAAACAAACAAAAAAACCCCAACTTGAGTTGGGAGAGCTGAAATTTGAGACTAAGTGTGGCATTGAGCCCCATCTATTTGACTACCTAAAAATGAGATAATTTGTTCAAGCTAGCCATGGAGTAAACAGAGAGTAGGGACATGCACGACACATTTTATCCCACTCATCTCTTTCCAGTCACCAGAGAAGATGCCCAGACAGCTACAGCAGATGGGATACAGCACAGTCAGGAGGGGAACCTCAGGCTAAGCTGGAGGCACACACAGCACAAGCCAAGCCTGGCTTTCCAGCCACCTCAGCAGGGCCCACACCACATGAGCCTCCATCTCCCAGGAGCGTCGTGTAGCAAAGGACTTGGCTTGACAGAAACCAGAATCCACGTACATTAGATCATCATCTAAGCTTGAAATAATAATGCTAACAAGAAACTAGCTTTAAGAACAAAACAGAAGTGTTTCCTGATCTTACTTGCTAGGAAAGACTGATGAGTGCAAAAAGCATTAGGAATACACAATGTTTAGCCAGAGCTGCTCTCATCTGGGCTCGTAACAACACTGAACCTCTTTAAGGAGCATATTCAGAGGTAAAACACTTAAGCAGAACATTTTGAGGCAAAGCAAAATAAATATTACTTTCCCTCAAAAGTGCTTTTTCTCTGAAGCAGTATTTTTCATGACTCCTACTTAAACTCTGGAAGTAAACTGAAGTTTGGCTTCGAGGTCTGCGTCCACCTCCATCTCAGGCTTTGATCACCTGCAGCAGTTATTAGCTGTGGTGTAAGAACTGGCTCTGGGGGTCAAGAGATTTGTATAAAAAAAAGAAAGTGCTAATTACAGTCCATTCCAATAAGCTTAGAAATATAGCAGAGGCAAGTCCATTATCTCAGAGTTAATAGGGTTACAAAATGTTGACGATGCATACAGTCTGCTTTGCTATCAAATGCTACTGAAATTATGGATTGTTGCCACAGCATGAGAGTTGCACCAAATGATTAAGACTTGGGTTTAATAGAGGTCATTGCCTGTGTAAGTCTGGCTTTCGATGGTATTTAAGCCCCTGGATGGATACAGGTGTCTAGGTTCATTTGCAGATGCTCAGGTTTACACGTCTGCCAGCAGTGCAAGTTAGGGAATTTTCTTTAAAAATGTCTTTGAGGTGCCTTCTTGGAAGTCCTGCATGGGATTGAGTGTCACCCAGCTTGAGCTGTCTGAGAAGGAGCTGTGGAGGTCCTTCTGTAGTCAGCATGCAGAGCCGGCCACCTGCTGTCCCAGAGAGGCAGGGAGCTCCTGGGAAAAGGGAGTTTTTCCTCCCTGGTAACTGCAGGAGGAGCCTGGATGAACTGAATCCACTGTGGGATGGCAAGGTCAGATGAAATGAATCCCACTCCGTGTCAAAAAGCGATTACACATCTGGTCATTCCCTTAGAGTTAATGGAAAGGATGATGCATATGCTGTCCAAGGGAAAAATAAATCAGTGTTCACATCCCAGTCTCATCTTCTGTAACACAAGCATATCCATCTCACCACTTGAGAAAGGGAGGAGGATCAGGGAGGCTTTAACTGAATGACTGCAGGCATCTCAAAGTGGGGAAAAGCAAAGGAGCAGAGCATTAATACAAAGGTTATCTTCTATTCTCTGAATGTTTTTAAACCAGTGTTTCCATTAGTCAGAGCTATGTTCCTGCACACCTGAAATTTTTCATCTCTATATACCACTCACCTTCACTGAATTCTTAAAAGTGAGATATAGCAATGCCTTAAACACATACAGCTGCAGCCAAGTAAGAAATTCAGAGCAAAGCATGTTTTTGCACCCAAATCTGTATTCAGGGACCTTACTTGTAGCAGAAGCTAGAATAATTTTCAATTTGTGGTGACAGAAATTTGCTGTGACTTAATTTTTCTCATTTTCTCATCAGTAAGTATTATTTGTCTTAATGAAAGTTTTTATTTAATGTAAGTGTGACTCTTCAAACACCGAGAAAACAGCTAATGTGTCCTGGAGATAGTGTTACTTGCAGTACAGTACTTGGCATGCTGCTTCCAATATATAAGTTTAACAGAAGAGGAAAGCTTGTTCTTCAGAACAAGATCTGAATGTGAACTGTAACCATGCTCTGGAGCATTTGCCATCACATAAAAAGTCTTTCAGAAAGTTCCTTTGCAAGCAGAGGTTCAGCTTGGCAACTCCTGCAGATAATTTTATGGTGATTTATTCCTTTTTGAAGAGCATCAGATGATACTGATCTTTCCTCTTTTCCTCTGTTGCTTTCTTAAAATGTGACATTTTTGTCATGTTGTTGCCCTGGGCAGCACAAGCACAACTGCAGCAGCTCCAGTACTGATGTCACCTTCTTGGGAGTTTCTCAGCCAACCTGTTACTGCCCTGCCGGGGCTCCTGGCAGCTCCCTGTGGATGCAGTGTCACTCAACACCTCCCCTTCAGTGGTGATTTAAAAACCAAATGCTGCCTTTCGGAATTTTTGATTTCAGAACAGCTTGGTGGGCCCGAGGTCCCGCACTCGGTAGCAATCCAAGGATTTTTGCCAGGATGGCTTGGTTCTTCCTCATCCATTTTTTACCTCAAGGTAGATTCCCTTGGAAACACAGACCTACACATGTGCCCACATAGAGGTATTCTAGGTAACACTGAGAGCTAGACAAGTGCCTTCCTATTATATGCATAAAAATACTCTTCTTTGACAGACATTTTCATTTCAAAACTCCAGTCCTAGACAGAAGGTATTTTCCTTTTATTCTCAATACCTTATTTTTAAAATATTCAACATGCCTCATTAACACATCCAGAAAGGTTTTAACATCTTGAAGACTCTGCTTCAAAAGTTTCTGCTTTAATACTTTTTGCTTTGTTTTGAAACTACTTTAAAAATCCAAAATGCTACCAAAAAGGCCAACTAAAATGTAATATAAACAAGCTCAAGTCCAGCTGAAAGGGAGCTTTACAGTAATGGTCTGAGTCTAGAAATCCTTATAAAAAGGATTAAAGTTCTTTTATATAAAGGATTTTCTTCTATCAGATAAATGCTTTCTTTGCTCAGAGTAACTTTCTGGTGATTTCTTGCTTGAAAAAGGATTTGTCGAGTTCTGAGATCTGTTTAAGCTCTGGGAATAATGCCCCTTCATCTAGGTCACAGTTCCACAGAGCAGGAAGTTAAGAGAAGTCCTCTTTTTCCATCGGCCAGACATTACTCCACGCCTCTACTCTTTGGAGGGAAGTGCATCAGGCCACATCCCTCTCCACACTCATTTATCAGCCAGGCCAAATGTCTACACGCTGATTTTTAAAGATGTGAATTGAATTTCTGCTAACACACTGCTTGGGTAATTTGAGGTTTTTCTGTGTTCCAGGGGAATCGCTTTCCAACTTTGTAAATGTCTATTGCATAATTTGTCTCAGAAGCTTCTCTGCATTGACTTTCCTGTTACTACCTTTTTACGATCCTTGGATCTAGGACACCTGCACTATATGGCCGTAATCAGCCTGAAAAGCTGCCTTCCTGTTTAGGAGGCCTGACTGTTGCTGTCCTGCTGAAAGCCAAACAGAAGTGAGTTGGCTCATTCTAAGATCTTGTGCTGTAAGTCCTTGTTGCAGTAGTGACTCTTTGTGATGCCCTGATCCTGCCTCATTTGAGCACATGATTGCACTGAGTTGAATGACTTCACATGCACAAGGTGAGTCACGAGCTTAAGTGCACTCTGAGATGAGCTAATTTTCCCTAATATACTTTGCCAAATCTATGTCTATTTAAATACTTCTGAGAAAGGGGAAAGAAAAAAGTCACTAGAGAGAATGACAAAAGGATTTTATTTTGGTAGCAGTCTATTAAACACCTGTATCAGCAGATTCTTGGACATCTTCTCTCTTTCCCAGCTTGCCTTTTGGCCTCCATTACTGAGAATATTTAGTGAATTGCTGCAAGTGAATTACAAACTGCTCAAGATTATTCTTCTATGCCCTCTCTCTTGAAAGATCTAGAGTGTGAAGACAAAGGGAGGAGGGGCACCACCATTATTTCCACGAGAATATTTAGGAGGTTTTACTCACATTTGAGAACAGACGACTTAAAATAATGTCTAAAAAGTGCATTCCTAAGCAAAACGTAGTGTACAAGAAATAGTTGTTATATTTGTTGAAAGCTGTTTATAGAACAAAAACAACTGTCCACCATCTATCATATGTTGAAATCAGTTGCCTGGTAAATAACGTTCTGCTTAGTGTGACAGTAATGAAGAATTTTATCTACAGCCACTGCAATCATAGTTTGCAGCCCTTGTAAATATTCCATCTACTTTTATGTAGCCAAGCACATTAACTAAGTGTTAGCCAGACTACTAAACGGAGGGACTGGGTATTTTTGCCTTTCATACCTCACCTGAGAGGTGCCCAGTTCATAGGAGACTTCAGGCTGAGGGATCCTCATGATGACGCAAATGGTTGCAGCTCCAGTAATGACAAAAGACCTTAATTCAGAGGGAATGTAATCCATTAGGGCTGTGCAATTTATAACATTATCATGAAGAGACATTCTTTTGAAAAGGGAACAGGAAAGAAAACATGTTTGATGCAATGTGTTACGTAAGGAATTGGCAGCCTTTGGTAAGTAAGGTTCAAAAAAAACCACTTCTCTTAAAATATATTCCACTGACTAACAATCATGTACCAAAATTAAGGTAAATTACATTCTGACAATTCTTGAACAGAGTTTAAAAGTTCTGAGTAACGACATTGGTTGAACCATTAATGTAAGTCCTTAAAATACAAGTAGTTTCTTGATACCTTCCACTTTGGGTCATCTCTCTTTGGAAAAAAACCCACACAACAAAACCAGATGCTGCTCTACATGCATAGGAGAAATCAATGGATGGGATCAATATTCCCTCCACAGGTAATAAATGCTGAGAAGCATTTCTGTCTATCCAAATTGATCCTAGAGAATTCTTTAAATTGGTTCTGATGTGTATAAAAACCATTTCCCTATTGATCAAAGCTTTTCTTGCTTGCTTTCTTTGATATGTTACTTCATCTCTGCTATCAGGAATGGTCTCATGCAGTTATGATAAACAGAATTTCTTCAAGCCACGCAAGGTTTTTTTTAATTTAAACCCAGAAGTAGCTGGGTTTGTCTTTGAAGGTGGATGCTTTGCTTACAGTTAGGCAGTGCAATTAATTTTTAAATTGGGGAAGCGATCACATCGGAATTATTTGCAAGGAAGTCTAAAGTAACTGCTGTACTGTTAGTAGAAGCAACTGCCCAAATCCTGCTCCTCAACTACTCTGTTGTCTGTGAGAGGAGGAGCTGCTGGAGCAGTGAAGAGAGGTTTTGATCTGTCACTGTCCTTGTTCTGCTGGAGAAGAAGAGTTGGCCTGAGTTGCTGAGTCTATGGAAAATATTACTGGAAGCGAGCAAACAGTGCCAGTTATCAGGAAGAATGTCTCAGCCTGATGTGCCTGGGGAGCTGTGGAGTTTGTGACTTTGGTTACAACACTATTTTATTAGCACTGAAGAAGCTGCTAGACTACTCCAGAAACATGAAGTACCGGCAGGCTAAACCAGAACTTTTCAGAGTATTTTGATAATGGAATGTTACAGAATTAGTAAATTAGTTTGCCCAAAGAAAAGTTAAATGCTTTAATGGGCATATAAAAGGGCTCACCAGTGAGGAGTGGTGGTGGTTTGCTCCAAAGATGTCACAGTTTCCAGCTTTTTGGACATGTAAAACAGTATGTAGCATGGTCCTGGCAAGGTTTCACTCAAAATTCATTGTACAAAGACAGTAATCGTGGCTGTGATTTCTGTTAGGCTCTTATGAAATATAAATTGTCAAACTGTCTTTTGGCAAGTACAGGTTTTGTTCCTTTTACCCCAAGTAATTTGGAGCCATCAACCCAGCAAATTAATCTTGTCTAGTTCTGTCTTTTGAAGAAATGCAGTAACAAATTAGATTGCTTCAACACGCCTGCACTATTTTAAATTTATCCACCAGTTCAAATTAGGAGATGGATTTCATACTGTATTCACAGGAGGGGCTTTGGTTCCTTAGGATTTACACAGTGGCGTAGGTATGCAAAGTTCCTTGCAGGTGAGAAGAAGCAGGATGCTTACTTATATCCAACACAACTGACCCTCAGTGAATGCAATAACTTTGCTTTTAAGTTCACATGTTTAGGTCAGTGCAGACACTCCAGTAAATTTGGTGAGTTCTTTGCTAGATTCCTGCTTTTGGCACTTTGTGGCTATGGCCCTTATCAAGCCCATAACTTTATGTACATTCTGGAAAATTTACAAGAACAGATTTTCAAACAAGGTAATTCATTTTCTCCAGAGTGGGCTATGTGTCCTAAAAGTAAAAAAAAAAAAAAAAAAAAAAATTAAAATACTACTATCTCTGAGGTACTAAATGATTTTAGGGTTCAGTTCTGGTCTCAAAAAAAATGTAGAGATACAGTTTTAGTAGCATGAATAGTTCTTCTAGAAGGGCATGGATGATTTTTATTGTTCTAAGTACAAACGTGTTTCCAACCCAAACAACTGCACTGCATTTGTCATTAATCAATGCCAAAATCCAAGAGCATTGCCAGTCTGGAGACAAGAACAGAGCTTTTTTTTGTAGGACACTGGGACTGGAAACCTGCAGCAGTACTTAATTCCAGTGCTGGGGAAAAAAAAGGAGCTGAAAGTGCAGTGATTCCTCAGAGCAAATTCAGTCTGGTCCAAGAAGGTGACTGTCCAGAGATTCCAGATTCTGGCTGCCCTGCAGCTCCTGGCTGAAATGGGATTCAGATGAGCATTTTCATGGAAACCCTGTGTTTCACCATCCCCTGGGGGGTAGTTTGGAGTCTGGCTTGGCTCCACATTTCTCTGTGGGTCCCAAAGGAAGGACGGAAGCCTGAGGTTTACATATGGAGTAAGCAGCATCAGCCAAGTACATTTTAGTGCACAAATAGTTTTTTCTCAGCTAAATTGTCATCCCTCATAAGGATTCTTTGCACAGAAGTTGTTTGTACCTTTAATTGGCTTTGCTACCTTTCTTTACCTTTTCCAACTCATTGCATCCTATTTGAAGCAAGTGGCCAGATGGTCAGAGCTTATGTTATTCTAAGGACATAATAGGGGTACATCAGAAAAATTAGTACTTGTGTGCTAGCAATGGGCAACAGCAACTCAGCTGTGATTAGTACAAAGGCTGCTACTGTAGGGTCTCTTTGTGGTGGCAATGTGCTTTGTCATCACTCTTTGTCTGCCAGGTTGAGGAAGAAGGCTGAGCTCAGGATTGGCATGAGGCCAGCCAGAGCAAAGCTTCCCTTTAGCTCCCCGTGTTGCCAAGTGCACCAACATATCCAGAGCAGGTTCTGGGAGCCTTGTGAGCTGGAGATCTAGAGGCTGGGAGATCTAGAGGTCAAGGTCTTGGAGACTTTGCATCTTCTAAGCAGAATCTGTTCATTCCAATGCGAATCAGCCTAACTGCTGGGTTCAGTGAGTTTGCATAGACCAGCCCCACCTGACAGATGGGTCAAAGGTATGACAAACAACCTATCTTCAGGCTTTTATCTTCTTCCAGTGTTATATCAAAGTGCCTTTGTTAGTGACAAGTAAGTATCCTTCATTAAAATACAGCTTTGCATCACAATTATGTAGTAGTTTTTGTTTGCTTTCCTAATTGGAGAACATTTTGAAAGAGCAATAAAACACAATTTGTTCCCTCTTCCCAAAATGAAACATCTCCTTTTGGAAGGAAGGAGGGAGTAAATTTACATTATAATGAGCAAATTGTTATGAGCCCGTAGATCAGTGCTGACATAAAGGGTGACAGAAATGAGATGTTGTCATTTTGTGCATTCCCCCTCACATGCATCTGCCTGTGCATCCTGCTGCTCCTGAGCCAGGAAGTGGCTGTACTCATGGTCAGCGATAGTAACACATCCTAACTCAGGGAAAAATCCCTCTGAAATGAATCATTCTTCACCAGGGCTGCCTAGAGCACCTCCATCCTTTCCCCAGTGAGCGCTAGCAATGAAGGCAGTGCAGTTTACTGCTGCACCTCCTAGTTGGTTGTTTTTTATTGACCCTCTCTATCTTCCTGTTGGCTTTGTCATTTCCCAGGACTGTTGGAATACTGGCATGGACTGACAGGATGAGTGCTCTGGTTTTGCTTCAAGCATGTGACTTACCTAGCAAAGCATTTAGAAAAATGCACGGTTGGGGTCTGCCCCTGCCCTGCTCAACCCAGAGAGTGAATGAGCTGAAACTTTGTCTCAGTTGTCACTCTGTCCTGCCCTTACTTTCTGGAAGTGGACTGCAGCTGTCCAAACCTTTTCTCCTGCCTGTCCCTCTCTGTAACAACTGGGTTCATTAGTGGTTTTGAGAAGCTGGAAGTGACATTAGCCCCCTGCCCAGCTGTTGTGGTGTCAGGGCTGCTGGAGAAATGGCATTTGTTTGGCTCCTGGAGAAGTCATCCAGCGATTGCCTGGAGAGTCTCGCTGCAAGTGCAATCCATATGCAATGCTTCTGTCAGCAAAGACTTGCTGGAGGGGAGTTTATAATAAATATTCACATCTGCTGCTTTGGACACTCTAATCCATCCTACAGATCTTTGCTGTGTCAGGCTTTGTTCTAGATGAAGAAGCCGGGTAGTTATAAAGGTTTGCAAATAGGGCATATTTATCATGGTTAGCTCTACTTCCTAGTTGCCTTCTTACACAAATATCCATGACCACACGAAGCATAAGTTGTGGTTAAATATTTTTGGTGCATTTGTAAGCTGTTTTAGACTACGTGTTTCTTTTGATAAATGGAGAAATGAAGCCATCAGATCTTCATGAGCAGAACAGAGAACATCATTGTTATGACCTAGTTTGAATGGAGGGACAGTATATGCCCTGGATAAACTGTGCATCACATAGGCACATCCAGGGCCCTAAATTGTTAAAACGGATAAATTCCTCCATGCTCACGTGTGTTGGGCAGTATGTTCCCACTGGCTATTTGGTGAATAACCTGAGTTATTAAAAATAGCAAAATATCTCCTGTTTTTCATCATCCTCCCAAAAAATGATGACCTTGGTGCCAGGTTGACTTTGTCAGTGTCAATATTAATTATTCTTCTTCTGGTGATGTCTTTGCTTTCAGAGAGAAAATCTCGATACATAAGAAGAGCTGTAATCATTTGAAGGGTATATTGAACTTGCTCCAAATAGAAAAAGGTGTTTGACCAAGATCACGAGTGACAGTACAGTGATCCCGTTGTTGTTAGGGCCACATCAGCTTTGAAATGAATGTATTGATTTTTTGTTTTGTTTTGGTTTTTGTTTTTTGTATGTGAAACTCATGATTATTATAGTTAATTTCTAAAGGACAATCTTTATCTGGAGGCTGGGTAAGTAAGAGGCGTTTCAAACATATCACCAGCTATTACCTCTGCTTTTATTTAAGCAGGAATAATAATAAACTTATAAACACATCCTGCTTCCTTAGGAGTGTTGAAAACTGAGTCCATTTGATTTGCAAAAAAGCACATGGAAACTGAGAACTCCTTAGAATCTTTTTTAGGTTTTCCTTTATTTTTTCTACTCTTAAACCCTGTTCTATACAAAGGATTTGATTATCGTCATTTTGTCCCATAAGGATATAAGGATATAAGGGGTCTGCAACTTCTTTGTGAGGAGGAGAGACAGACACTGACGTCTGCTCTGTGGGGACCAGTGACAGGACCTGAGGGAATGGCCTGGAGCTGTGTCAGGGGAGGTTTAGGTTGGACATTAGGAAAAGGTTCTTCCTCCAGAGGGTGGTTGGGCACTGGCACAGGCTCCCCAGGGAATGGTCACAGCACCAAACCTGACAAGAAGTCAAGAAGCATTTGGACAACATTCTTCAGCACATGGTGTGACCCTTGGGGTGTTCTGTGCAGGGCCAGGAGTTGGACTCGATGATACTTGTGGATCCCTTCCAACTCAGCAGATTCTGTGATTCTATCAAAATAGCCAGGCTCCTTGTGAGGAGAACATGAGGTCTGCAGACTGGCTTAATCGCTCCAAAATCCAATCTCATTGTGACTGATCTGTCCAACTTTCTGTTAATTTATCTCAGGAAACAGGAGTACACACACGTGTGGCTTTAAAGCCACCATCTCAAAACTTCCAGCGCTGCTCTCTTGTGTAGCCTTTGCCAACCTCAATGCCTTTGCTCTGTGTTTCAGGTGGCCTGGTGGCTCTGGCCAGCAGCGAGGCCTCCGTCAAGGTGCTGTGCCTGGCCGTGGGCCAGCTCTCCGTCCTGCAGGGCCCCAGGGTCGAGGTGCGCTGCGTGCGCTTCCATGGCCAGGATCACCTGCTCTCCGCAGGCACCGATGGCAGGGTTTGTCTCTGGACCCGAGCACAGTGACACACGTGGCCTTCATCGCCTTCCACAAGAGCGGTTCGACAACAGCAACGCCGGCTTATAGGTTCATAGCTCGTGTTTGCACTGTTCGGGGAATATTTGCCCAAACGGAGCATTATTTAGCATTTTGTCCAAATAAACCCCTCAATTTCCCCTTCTTTCTGTTGTCACCGTGTTTTCCCCAACACCAAGAATCTCTCTTTTGGTGGTTTCTGGAGAAACAGCTTTACAATGACGCCTAATGCCAGCGCAGCCGAATTGCAGGGAGATTGATTTTTAATGTAGCGCAGCACGAGGCACAGGAGCCGGGGCGCCCCTTCCCCGGCGGAGCCCTGTAGGAAGATGAGGCGAAGTTTCCACAGTGCGGCCATGGGGAATGTTTTCCCGGACACCACCAGGGCAGCGGCGATGAGCCGGAGCTGGAGAGCGCGGAGGGGCTGAGGAAGCGCCAACCTGCGGATCCGAGGGGAACCGGGCTGAGAGGAGCTCCAACCCGTGGATCCGAGGGGAGCCCAGCCGGTGGATCTGAGGGGGGAGCGGGGGCCGAGAGGAGCTGGGCGGAGGGGAGCCCCAGCCGGTGGATCTGAGGGGAAGCGGGCTGAGGGAAGCCGCGCTGACGGGAGCTCCAGCCAGTGCATCTGACGGGAGCCGGTGGATCTGAGGGGCAGCTCCGAGGAGAGCCGTCGCCCCAACCAGCGGCAGGCGGAGCAGCGGCCGGGGCGGGGGCGCCCCGCCCTGCATTATTTTTTGGGTTTTTCCCCCGGCTCTTCTTTTTTTTTTTTTTTTTTACCACCCCCCCCCCCCCCCAAAAAAAAAAAAAGAAATTAATCCTAATAAGAGCAGGCAGGGAGCGCGGAGCTGCGCGGCGCGGGCATGGCCGACGCCCGGGCCGGGGAGTCCCCGGAGGGGCGCGGGGGCTGCCCGCCCGCCGGGCGCGGGGCTCCTCCGCCCGCCCTCCCCCGCCTGCCTCCCGCCTAACCCGCGATCGCTCCCCCCCCTTCCCCCGCCGAGGCGAAGCTGGAGCCGCAGGAGATCCGCTGGGCACAGGGAGGGGACAGGGATGGGTTGTTTTCTCTCCCCCGCCCGCCCCGAGACCTGAGGAGATGAAGCCCAAGTTCGCCGCGATGACTCTGCTGCTGGCACCGGGGTTTCTGCGCGGCATCGCAGTCTCCGGACCGCCTGAATCCTGCTCCCTCTGAATCCTCGGCGCCGGGTTAAAGCTCAGTTCTCATGTTGTGGTTGCTGGGCTGCCGCGCTCCCCTGTTTTGCGATGGGAGGTGGAGGAAAAGGGATTGTCCGTGAGTCAACACCGAAAACGTGATTAGGAGGAACTGCTTTCACTGATCTGTTTCTGACCTTTCAGTCCATGTTGGCCTGTGACCCGTCTCAGCTTTCACATCCAGCCTGATCAGGTAGGTGTGAATTATTCACTTGGGGTGAGGGAAGGCGGATGGAAACGTTTCAGAGACTTACCTACGATCCTGGCCTCCCTCAGGTTGAGAAATTATGAGAAAGTTGAAGATATAAACTAATTCTGAGCCAAGCAGCATTTGTTTACTTGTTGAAATGTGTCCGTGCAAGACGTCTGCAGTCTGTCTGATTTCCAGGATCGAGCCGAGTGCCTGTGAGCTGCTGTGGGACATCTCAGCTGCTGTAGCAAAATCTAGTGCTCTTATTTATGATCTGGGGAGAACTTTTATATACATATATATACACACGCGTTTGTTTCGAGAGCTGCTTCATCAAACTCCAACAGATTCTCAAAATTATTTCACATTTCCTCAGATATGAATTACTTTGTTTGCTGCTTTTTTTTTTTTTTTACCCTAAATGCCCACAAATCTGCAGTGTTGCAACCTACCTGTAGCGTTAGGTGGGGAGATTCTCTGCTCTGTAGATATGTAAAGCAGCCGTATCTGCATGAATCGCTGGATTTCCAAACAGCATGTTACAGTAGATACTGCTGATAGGCGTAACAAGAGGGTGCATAGTCCTTGTGATGGAAACACAGCTAGTACTTCAATTAAGAAGATATCTTTTCGAATTTGATAAAGCTTGTGTAATATCCGGTGTCTCCCTCTGTTGTGGCTTCGGAAAAACTGCTTTGTCAACAGGATCCCTTAGCTGCTTCTCTGGGATTAAAGCTTTCTCCTCCTGCTGCTGCTTTTTTTGCTTCAATTAAGGGAGAATTAATTGCTGAACATCTGCAGTCCACCAAAAATGCCAATATATAAAAAATGTCTCCCCGCGGGGTGCGGGGGAGTGCATGTTTGCCTGCGTGTGTAGGTTAATGCATGTTTGTGTAGACTCCGTGTGCCTGTGTGTGCATGCTCTGGGAATGGAGGAAAAGAAGGGATGGCACATACACCCCAACAGTCCTTTTTTCTTTGATTTGTGCCAGGATCTACCTCCGTAGTTCTGCAGTCCATGTAATGCTGATATTTCATCTCATTTAAAAGTTTCCTGTAATACTTTGCCCAGGTTTTTTAAGAGAGGTCAGAAACCAGTTTGCTGCCAGGGTTGCACTGGCTGTTGGCTGGTGTGTGGGCAGGTTGGTGGCAGTGATGTGGCACCGTGGGCAGCCAGAAGTGCTCCCAAGACACCAGCACGGAGCCTTCGCCTGGCGCCGACTCTCCCGGGGGTCACCCAAAGCCCCTTTCCCTCCCGGGCTCCACCACTTCAGCACAGCTCACCGAAGGTCAGGCCGTGCTGCATCGCTCCCAAAGTTTTAGAAAGGCTCCAGCTTAATCAGGCAGGCACATTGCAGCAGCTCCATGCATTATGCAGGCATTTAACATCCTGTGCTCCACGTTTTTTTCTGGCAATTACTGAAATGCTGAATAATGGAGAAGGTGAATTGCATCTTTGTTTCTATCGGAATTAAATGTACCTGCTGCAGGCTGGGCTGTGTTGGTAGCCCCGGAAGTCCGTCTTCAGAAATGCTGTAAATTAGATTCTGTAGTATTCCACCTCTTGCAGCCCAAGTTTAACTCAGCACCATCTTTCAGATCAGACACAGTTCTGACAACAGATTATGTTTAACTCTTTTTTCAGCTCAGGTTTCCCACCTCGGTTTAATGAAGTGGGCTGTGCTCCATACGTAGCACTAAGGAACAGTGGCCACCACAGGAGGTTTAGACCGTTCTTAAACTTGGCTTCAAAACCCTCCGAGCTGCCTATCACCATGCGATTTCAGGCAGCTGGTTTAATTTCTGGTACATCCAAAAACACAACTGCAAAAATGAGGAAAGTAGAAATTAGATGATTCTGTGAGCCACCATTCCTTCAGAGATATTTTGTGGTCATATGCGTCCAGGCATGTGTGTCTAATTTAGGTATTTCACATGCTTTGTTCTCCTTAGCAATAGTTAAGAAGAGGTTTAATTCAAGTGAAACAGTGATAGCTGTCTGTGCCGTTTGAAAACTCGTATTTATTTTCGGTGCTGATTGAAACAATTACCTTTACAAGTCAATATTTGAATTCATTCTCACTTAAAACTGTTTGTTTTCAGACCACAACACTGGTCTCCCTATGGAAGCAACTATTTGTATCTGGCATTAAGGTCCCATGGAGAAGCTGAGGAGGGGGATGGCTCTTCATATCCATGAAGCCTGGATACTTCTGTTTGTGCTCCCTGGTTTGGTCACTCCAGCTGCCATCAATCATGAAGACTACCCTGCTGATGAAGGGGACCAGACCTCCAGTAATGACAATCTGATCTTTGATGATTACCGGGGGAAGGGCTGTGTGGATGACAGTGGCTTTGTGTACAAACTGGGAGAACGCTTTTTCCCAGGACATTCCAACTGTCCCTGTGTCTGTACTGAGGATGGACCTGTTTGCGATCAACCAGAATGCCCTAAAATCCACCCAAAGTGCACAAAAGTGGAACACAATGGATGCTGTCCAGAATGCAAAGAAGTGAAAAACTTTTGTGAATATCATGGGAAAAATTACAAAATCTTGGAGGAATTTAAGGTATGGAACCCTTTCTTCAGTATTTCATATTAGTATGCTTTAGGAATTGTATTTTTGTTGGGAGCTCTCAAGGCACTCAGTATTTGCTTACTGCCATTGATGAATGCTGACGTTGAAGTCATTTTTAGCTGTGATGCAGATCTGGCTCATGTAAAAGCTGTCACCTCCCCCTTATGTGCACTCCCTGAGGGCCAGTGGTCAGTCAATTCCCCTGTGGGAATTGCCAGTCCTCTCCATCTGCCTCCTTTGCTCATGGCATGGATCATGCTGGACTACCCAAGGGTGTGTAAACCAGTACTGAGTGCTTTTTAAGAACCCCTTTTGCAATTTGGTTAACAAAATATTGATGGCACAGTGCTGAGACTTGTTACTCATAACTGTATGAGCATGCAAATAAGTAGATGGTAAACTCTATTTAATTTTTTCATTTCAACTGTGATAAGGCTGTCTAGAATGGAGAAGATGAACTCCTAGGCAGATGAGCATCTCAGGCAATGAGAAGCGTGGGGTTTCATTGTAATGGTTGAGTTCATGTAAGGAATGTCATAAAGAAATCCTGAAATATATCTTAAAAACAAGATGGTATTTTCCAAAACCATTACACAACCTGCAGTTCTCATTCTAATGAGTTTGATCCCGTGCTTTCAATTCTGCTAAGAAAAACAGCATTTCACAATGAAGAACTGGGGCTGGAAAAGCTGTAGGTACACAAGTTTGTTCTTCAGCTCACGTGGCTTTAAGAGTTGAACCTCCATAATTGACAACAGCCTATAACTGTTCATGGCTGTGTGCCTGATCTTATTATACACTTGGCCAGTTTACTGTCTTTCCTGCAATGAAAATAATTTCGTATAGGTCTGTGCACTTCACCAGTTCTTGGTAACATAGGTGGCAATTCCCTGTTTCACAGAAATTGTCATTTTCAGGGAAGGTAGCAGCTAGTAGTTCCTTTCTCTATCATGTGTGGTGTATGTTTATCTTTTTCTGTCCATCTGAAACTGCAGCCACTGAGTCTGGACAAGACAGTTTAATGTCACAAACAAGGTAAATAAAGCAAATGTATGAGGAAAATCTCCCTGGGGGCCACCCTGATCAACCTGCTTTGCTTCTCTGAGGGATGTGAAGATGCTGATCTTGTGAACTGCTCAGATAACAGTTTCTTCTTGTCCTGAGAAGGCCTAGCCCAAGTTCATCCCATGATCACATTTCAGTGGTCCCATTTTGACTGCTGTGTTGTCAGGTGGTGAGATATCCCACCTAGGAGGTCATGTTTTTATGTGAGAGGTACAAGGACGTGTTTTTAGGAAGCAGAAATTTGTAAGGACTCTTTGAAGAGATTTCAGTGTCATTGAAGTCTCTTGGATGTGAATCAAGGGGAAAAGTAGTAATCACTTTTCCTGAAAGAAATAATTTCATCCTGATAACAGCTTAAACTCTAGGGAAACAGAATACAAGGGGGGAATGCTATTGGAGAGGTTAGGAGCCATCTGGTTCATTGCTTGCTGTATTCAAATACTTGGGGTATTGTGTGGAAAGCAAAGTTCCAGTACCCTCTGAGAAGCACAAAGTAGGTGGTGTCACACCACTCTCACACACAGTAACCTTCTGTCCAGAACAGATCCTTCACACTTAATTTAGCTGACAGTCAAACTTTTGACCTAGACCTGTGTTTTGCTGAGAGCTCAATATGTTGTGGAATAGGGCAGAAACCAATGTTTGGAAATCTCTGTGTTTACCTAGAATAAACAGTGAATTGCTTTTTTCCTCAAAGTACTGTTGGAGAGTCAGACAATGGAAGAACATTCCCAGGGGTGTTTGGTGGGAAAAAAAGAAGCACCTGTGAACTATAACTTTATAAATTCTATAGAAAAGACAGAACTTCAAGATTGAGGAAGCTGCTGCTCTGAAGTCTTGACTTTATGAGGCACCCAAGCATTTTGTTGTTTATTTCAACAGAATATTTTACCTGCTATCCCTGGAGATGAAATCCTGAGCAGTTCATAGGTTTTACAGGGTCTGAGTTCTTCCCTTCCCTCATCCCGTTGAATTTATAAGGTCTGCAAACTTTCTGACATCCATTGTACACACACTGAAGTCAAAGACGAGAGGCTGTTCTGACTCAAACCCGGGCTGCTTTCAGTGGAAACAGAGGCACTGTTTTATGTGGTCTCAGAACCCTTTCACCCACTTGATTTACTTTTGCTGGTATGTAGATTCCAAATCGTCATCTATAGAAGTGCTTGTCACTGCTGAGTTTCAGCTGAAATTAGCCTCTATTTAAAAATCTTCTGCAAGTGTGTGTCTGTGTGTGTGTGCCAGGAATGACTCATCTTGTAGAAATTTCAGCTGCCTGATCTTTCACAAATTGGGATTAATTTTTTTCTCTTGGATTTTTTTTCTCTAGGATATCAAAATCTATGAGAGGCTTCCAGTTGGGTGAATTTACCTGTATTGTTTCTAGATTTTTTCTTAGGTTTGGGGTGAGAAATCCAGATGTGATTTAATCTTTTTTTCTTACCACTGGCAGTAACTGTGATGCTCTCAGGGTAAAGGAGTAGTTACAAAGGACCATTTCTTGAATATTTAGCTTTCTTCTAGTGAACAGATTTTGTACCTCTGATTTTTTGAGTCATAACAGTCATAAGCACAAAATACAAACATGACAACAAGCCATGTAGCTTAGACAGCTGTCCAAATATTTATACTTGTGCCCTCAATCATTAACATGTACAGCTGAAATGCTGAAGTTCAGTTGTAAATCTAAACCCATTAAGAGTTTTTCTTGTATCCTTTTGTAAAATTTTGTGTCCCTGACAGATGGCTTAGTAACCCATGTAGCATCTTCATATGTCTGTTATGGGTCCTGGGAGATGTTGGTGGGTTTGGGGCCACAGCTGCCCATACAGAGCCTGCTTCACCCCCTGGTTTCAGTGGGACTTTTCCCCAGCTTTGGCTGAGGCTGTGGTCCCACCTGGAAACCGCTGCAGGAGAGGCCAGCACAGTCTCTCTAATGTTAATCATGGTGTGATTCAAATGTATCTAAAATACAGATTGATACCCTGTGGTCAGGATTTTGATACCTGTGGAGCAGGAGAGAGGGTAGGTCTGGTGGGTTTTACTGCGATCCCTCTCTCCCTTTCCCATCCTGTTTTCTGCTTTTCTCTTTGTTGGACTCTAATGTGATCGCTCAGGTCCCCACTGGCCCCTCTCAGGGCAGGGGTGGAGGCAGCTGTGGTGGCTACAGGGAAGGTGTGAAGAATGTTGGAAGTCTTAGGCTGTTTTCCCCAGAGGGATTTGGCAGGGACTCCCGAGGTCACTTGGCAGCTGTTTTTTCTCCTGCACATCATCCTTGCTTTGATTTCAGTCCTGGAGGGTAAGGTCTGAGTTCCGAGTGCTCTGCACTCACCTGTAGGAGCAGAGATCTTTCGGGAGGTTGTTAACCCTCCCCTTTCTTCTCAGAGAGACAAAACAAGCAAATAGAGATTGGTCTTGGTTATTTTAAGTACACATGGTTGTGTCTTAAATGAATGTTCCCAGCCAGCAGCTGATGTAAAGTTAAGGAGACAGTGTTCCACCAGTGTGACGGATGTTCATTGGCAGCTGATGGAGAAATCCTGCAAATGTCACTGAGGCAAGATTAAGTCCCTAAGTGCTGATTAGTTTTTGCTCTCTTGCACGACTTGCTGAGAAAAGCACACACCTTTGAGAAGTGGAATTATGGAGTGGTTACGGTGTATTTGTGAGGAGCCACTGGAAGAGGATTGGGCTGTCAGTTTGGAAAGTCCATAATCAGCTCTGAAACTTCCTAGGTCTCTTATCGCCCAACAGAGGCACATCCAGAATAACCTTCTGCAGACCTCTGGGTATGTAGCAAAATGCCATTGCTGGGAGATAAATGGTCAGCTCACAAGAGATTGTCAAGCTGACATCTTGAAATATTGTTTCCATGTTAGACTGACAGGCAGGGACTGCTCCCTGTCCCTGCAGGAGGGTGAGCACGGTGCCATCCTCCTCCAAGGCAGTGGCAGAAATTTCCTAAGCACAGATACTAAAATACCTGTGTTGGCCTGGCAGAACAGTGGGTGAGTTATCCTTTGGGTGGGAACACAAGAGGTTTTGGCCTTCCTGATGATGTTCCAGTGAGAAGAGCAGCTTCACCCTGCAGTTGTGAACTTGGACTTGGGAAACACTCTGGACATCTTTTGGGTGCTCTTCAGTGGCTGTCCTCCTTTCTGCCAAGCACAGAGCTGCAATTTAATCCAGCCATTGGCTCTGCCAGTGCTTGTCCTCTGCTGCTGACTTTATTTGCCTGCCCTTCCCAATGACTTTTCCAATTTCTTGTCCTCTCCCCTTCCACCTTTGCTCCTCCCAAACCTATCCTCACTGAAAAAGCCCCTAGATGATGCCCAAATATTTGTCCTTTGCATCAGCACAAGTGTGGAGAGATGGGAAAACAGCCCTTGCTCTTGCCCTTGCCTTTTCCTCCACACTGGGAAAAAAAAAAAAAAAAAAACAACAAAAAAGCAGGAAGGGTGAAATTTTTGCTTCTAGGGCAAAATCTCTGCTGACTTGAAAAAAGCCAGGATTTTGTTGCTAAAGTTCTGCTTTATTTTTCTTTCCCCTGTTCCCTGCCACTATATCTTAAGTTCATTGCTTTGTTTTGTCCACAAATCACCTGTAATCCTTCAGTGATGGTTTTTGTATCTTGCTGACTTTATGTCTTCTCGAGCAGTGCTCTGCACAGTGGGGACACAGCTCTAGCAGGGTTCTTCAGGGTGTAATCAGAAGCCAAAATATATGAGGGACTGTATAAGCACAGCATTACCATACACTAATTCTCAGCTCATTATGGAAACCTTTACTTCAGAGTAGTGGTACCTCCTTCTCCTTTGTTAATGCTCTTTAAAATGTTTTATTAATGCAATTATCTGGATATAACTGAACAAAGCAAGGCCTCTCATCAAAAGGCACATGCAGGCAGGTATGCAGCTGCTATCCCAGCAGCTCTCAGCCCCTGAATCGCAGTGTGTCCATCCTGATGCTGGAGAAAAGGAGGCAGTGAAAGCAAAAAGTGATTCCCCACCCCCAGAACTGTGCCAGAAATAGAAACTAAGTGGTATAAACAACAGCCTGGCTCAGACCACCAGGTACCCAGCCTAGGAGTGCAAGCTTATCAAATATGAATGGAGCACTTGAGATGTTCCAGAGTGTTACTGATGGGGTGGTGCTCTTAGGTGAGAAACAAGAGTGTGGCAGCCCTGGGTGGAGAGGGCCAGCACATGGCCTCCGTTTTAATATTGGCATTTTTCTCTCCTAGATGTGTGCAGCAGCATTTTTTTCTACTATGACTCAAACAAGTGGGGCTTTTTCTTTTTTTTTTTTCCCTTCTTCTTCTTGTGTGTTCTGCAATTTCACATATGGCTAGAAAATTGTAATACAAAAGAAATTCAATAACGTGCCTGTGCTTTAATAAAAGGAGGCATGAACAATGCCAGTTCTGAAGATAGCATACAGCCATTGAAATCAGACAGGGGAAACAGAACATCAGTCAGATGGAAAAGTATGATTTATTATCTTCCTCCTGGCAAAATTACAGTGACAATGTCTATGCAAAAGAATCTAAAATTACTGACTTACTGTATTTCTGTCATAATCGGTAGCAAGAAAACATACTAAAATAGATAGGTCTGTCACATATTGATCTATAGTGAAACCTGTTTTTAAAATTATGCTATGTACTTAGCTACTGATTTTGTAACATATATATCACATTATGCAAATATGTCATTACAGTAGGTGAAAGAAGATGGGCTTTATTCAGAATTCGGCTAAAAAAATCCATGGAATTTTCTTCCCTGGATCACAGCAATACATGGGAGGCCCCAAAAGCTCAGAGCTCAGTGGCACTAAAATGGGTGAGGCCCAAAACTTGAGCATCCCCACAATTCAGAATCAGCAGGAACTGAGCACAAGCCCCCTGTTTTAGTCACGGTGCAGAATCCCAGTGCAGAATTCAGCCTGTACGTGCAATCCCAAAGGATTGGTATTTTTCCAGTAAATATGACACAGGAATTAATGTGTGCCCAGCATTTGTACTGCCAGAGCTGTGGCTGGGCTTTGAGTTATTCACTCCAGGAAACAGCCCATCAGCTCTGCTTGCTTCTAGAGTAGAGGCTGGCCAGGGAGCTACCAAAGGAGAGGGGATATCTGTGCACAGCCAGAGGAGAAGCTCTGGCACTTCCCCTGCCCTCCCTCCATTGCTGCTGGAGCCTAACTGTTAAGAAAATAGGATATGTAGGACATGCAGGTGTTACCAAATCCTTCCAAGAGTGGTAAAATCAAGTCTGAGGCTTTATTATTGTGCCAGATAATGCTCAGTGTGGCCAAGGAGAGAACTGCTCATCCCTTGGCTCTCCCAAACTGTTCATCTCTGTCACTCAGGGTGTTTCTGTGGGGCTGGTGAGCAGGTGATCCTCAGGTCATCAGCTTAGGAAGAAGGATGTCATCTTTAGAAACATTCACAGCTCATTGGTGAGAAGGTTTTAGGAAACTATTTCCTACCAGAGCGTGGGGAAGTGCAGGTATGTGTTGTTGCCACTGGAATGTGCTCTATGCAGAATTGTATTCATTAGAAATAATGCTCAATCAGCCAATTATTCTAGTTACTGTTTTAAAAACTGTAATTAGATAAGTTATGTAGTGACAATGCTCAGTCTACTTGCAAAATAAGGATACATGAGACTTCTTTACTCTGTTCTGTGGTAATTTCAGAGGTAATTCTTTGGGAATTACAGTAAAATCAGTATGGTTGGAGAAGCAATAGGGTTTGAAACAGGTCCTGAAAGCAGGGAATCTTTCAGTCTGCTAACTGTGGTCATCCCAGTCAGCAAAACCTTTCTGACTGAGGGTTAGCCCAGTGTGCTCCCTGTGTAAGCAGATTCCAGTGTATTCTTTCATCACAGATAACCCATTCAAACCTATTTTCAGTTCACATCCTTCCCAGCTTGTGCTCATAACCAAATGACATCCCCTGAGAGACAGAAACCTTCCAGACCTTGCTGGCTCCTCTCCTGAGGGTTTAAGCATTGCCATGAAGCACTGGATGCAAGGGGCAGACAGGATGATTTGGAAAATGCCTTCTCCTCGGTGCCAGCTTGTAAAGAGCTGCAGGTTCTCTGCTGCCTTGAACTGCTGCATCTCTGTGGATCCCAAGTGATGCACTGGGATGTTACACTGGTGTGAAGTTTAGTACCAGTGACATACTTCTCTGTGGAGTTTGCATGCTGCTGAGCTGAGGCAAGCATTCAGGAGGGAGCTGCTCCTCCAAGGGGAAGGAGGCAGCGTGTTGGGATGCCAAGGGGATGCAGGAGCTCCTGCTGCAGTACCAGGGAGCAGCTTCCCTTAGGGCACGAGAGGTGCAACACCACAGGCAAGGCCAAAGCTGAGGGTGATGGAGCACTGCAGTCTGCGGTGTGGGGCAGGAGGAGCTCCCATGTGCCCTTGACTGCTGCTCCAGCCAGGAGTCACCCACCAGTCCATCACCCTGCTGATTTCCAGCTGCCTGAGTGTGTGGGGACATGGAGCTTGTCTTGGAGCAAAGCACAGTGGCTCAAGGTTTGTGTTCAGCTAGGCTGAATAACTGTCACCTGGGTATCTTGTGAGTAAAACAGTCCCTCACCGTTATAAATCTGTAGCCCGGCCAGTATTGTGGCTATCTGACAAGCCAGGTGGGAAACTGAGGAGAAGGAATGGGACCAAGGTCCAAATCTCCCCAGTGATGACTGATTGTATTATACCTACCTCCATAATAGGAATTCAGTGTTTTATCAGTACCCGGAGCTGATCTCGCCACCTTCTCCTGTCTCTCATTGTGGACAAAGGAGGAAAAAGCAGACTCAGGTATAGGGAAAACACATGTAAAAGGGATCACCTTTCTGACCAGGTCCTCGGTTCCTTTCTCCCTGCTCCTGGAGGCTTTCTGCTAGATACAGCTCCTTCATAGCAAAAGCCAACCAGGAGGGAGTGGAGAGCAGAAAGCTGCCAGCTGGGCTCACTTTCCCTGCTGACATTAAAAGGAGCTTAACAAATATGAAGCACACAAAGACATTTTGTCTGTGTCTGAACAGGGCTGCGCTTCGCACATTGGAGCCACAGTCCCCTCTGTCATATCCGTAACCTTTCAGAAGGAGTCCCCTTCCCTGGGCACTGGGCATGTCTGAACTAAAAACTATTGTAATCTAGTCATAAAAATTATCACCAAAGTAATAGAGAGCTCCAGTCCCCTCAGCCCCAGGGTAGGTGAGGTGCAACTATTGTAAGGAATAAAATGAGACCTATATCAAAGCAAAGAGAGAGTTCTTATGGAAGAAGTGCAAAGTCATGTTTTTACAGAGAGCTTTGCTACTGCTCTTGGGAGAGAAAAGCAACCACGAGACTGCAGATACACGGCTCTGGTGGAAAAGGGGCCAGCACTTGGCTCAAGGTTGTCTCTCTCATCAGCTAATGGAGGAGTTACTCTTCGGATCCAGACATGGTTCCAGGAGCCTTTTAAACTCATCAAATTGTGTGGCACAGATCAAATCTATGAGTAAAAAGCTCCTAAAGCCGTCACAATCCTGACTCATCAGACGTGGGCCCAGGATACCCAGGATGAGGCACATCTTTTGTGCCCCTTGTCTGCCTTACTGATCTGTAGAGCGCCCCAGGAATGTTTACAAAAGAATGGCAAGGATAATGTTGTTTCTGGTTATGGACAGGCATGGCCTGGGAATGAAGGGAGGAGAGGAATACACGACCTGGGGCAATTAGAGCATCCCTGTGCCTTTCCATCTCCAGAATCCAAGCCTGGTCACCAGCATATGGAAAGACTTTTATGTTAGTAATATTTGTGTGTGTGTTGAGGGCTCCTTTAAAAACAGGATCTCAGCATCTGATTCTTCTGCTTCTTGAAAGCCAGGTCCTTGGTTTAGCCAATCTGCAGTGTGGTGCAAACATTTTTCAATTTTTGGATGGCAAAGTTCATTTGTATTGCTAGTGCTCCATATAAGTAGGATACCGCTCCAATTTTTTCACTGCAGATAAATTATCTAATGACTTAGTCGTTTTTTCCTGTTGCAAAGTCATTTGCAACCTGATGGTGTTTTCAGTGAGTGTGCTTGTCTACGATTACTTAACAGATTGTTTATTTGAGCAACTTTCCACCTATGGAAAATCTAAGTGGTTATGGTTTCTGTACTATAATTGATATTGTATCTCCACTAGCTGGCTGGATGATTTTTATTTTATTAAGTAAGTGACAGAAATGAGAGGAAGTTTTGCCCTTTGCAAGTTTTTGTATTGGCACATACAGAAGAGCCATTTACCAAATTTTTAACACAAATTAGATGGTTATTTATGTGCTGCTAATAGTGAAAGCCAAGTGAGCAGCCCAAAAGAGAAGTGGGCAGGTTTCAGTCTCATCTTCAGGTGGGACTTGTTCACCAGCTCCTTCTCCACAAGTTTGGCACCTGCAAAATTTCTCAGCTGAAAGCTCTCTGAATTTTCCTGCAATCTTCTGCTAATCTGCCTGAGATCACAGGCAATTTCAATAACAATGAAAATGATTCTAATTTCTCCTCCAGGAGTATCTCTGATGAATGCTATCCCAGTTCCTTTTTTATTCCTCTCCCCTGGTTTATGACTTCCCACCTCAGCCGTAATGCGGAAGCCGTTTTTGCCTCCAAATTTATTCATCAGGTCCTTTCAAACTTTCTTTCCTTTCTTGCTTCCTGCCAATACATTCCCCACCTGAAACTGTAGCTACAGAGATAATTTCCATCAGAATTGCCATTGTCCTTAGTATCATTAAAAGTTACAGCTCCTCTTAAGATGTAAGTGCCCAATTTGACAGACGTCACTCTGCATCGCTCTGCTTTTCCTGCTGTTTTGTCTGCATTGAGCAGGATGCCATCAGTCCAGCCTGTCTGAGGGGATTATCTCTGCAAGTCTCTTGGAAACTAGAAGAGGGAGAGATTGACAGCAGCGATGGTTTTCAGTTTTCCTTTCCTTGGAGCCCAGCACTTGCAGGGGATGGGACACATCCAGACTTGTAGGCAGGAGGTGTGTGTGGATACAGCTCGTGGATCTGAATCTATGGCAGGGTGTGCAGAAGTGCCAGGTGAGATCCATTGCATCCCAAACCACTGTGGCATCAGCAGAAATGCAGAGGCTGGCACCTCTTTTTCTAATGTGTTCTCAAAGGGGGAGAAAGCATTTCAACTCCATATTCAGTAAAACTGCCATGAGAAACATTTTTTTCCCTTTGCAGTATCACCTAGAAGAGGCACATCCTTACCGTGTCCTTTTTGGTGTTTGAAGGAGCTGGGAGCTGACATGCCTGATTTTGGTTTGCAGTGGTACCAAGAGTCCCGGCATCTCCTCTGCCTTTGCTCTGATGTGATGGCTTCTTGGGTTTCCCCAGGGCTCAGAATTCTAACAAGCCCACTGGCTTAATTTTGTGCTTATACCCCTCTTCAAGTGCCAGTCAACCAAGCAGATTTCTCCAGTCATTCTGACCATGTTGTAAATTCACCTGTGACTCTGAAAAGGCCCCAAAACCAGGTATACTCAATTCAGTGGAAATACTTGGATTGTCTTCCACTGACTTGGACAGCCCCTGCAAGATGATCAGTAGGTGCATTGCAACATGATTAGATGGTTGTAAACCCTTACATGTAGCTTTTCTACTTCGTTCCCCAAAAGAAAAGTCCAGGGTTCCTGATACAATAGTTGTGAAGTCTGTATTGCTCTCTACCTGTCTGGTAGAGCTGTGTGTGACTGGTGAAGGGCTGTTGTGTGTCAGGCAGCACGAGAACATGGTCCTTACATACCACTTCATGGGACCTTGTCAATGAGATGAAGCCTTCCAGGATGGGATTATGGGACATGCTTGTACAAAAACCCTTTTCAGGCTTGGCTGTAGGAAGGAGGGGGAAGAGAGCAGCACAACAAATCCTGATAACTGGATCTCAGGCTTTGAGCAGCCTGGCTCCGGCAAAGATGTAAACCTTCTTCCATGAGGCTGAAAACCCAGGTACAAAGAAAATGCCACACGATTCAAGGCCTTTTCTTGGAAAAGTGAGGAGAGGTCCAAAGTGTTAGGAAATGACTGTGCTAAACATGCCTGGAGGAGCTGGCGTCTAAATTCATGGAGTGGAAAGTCTCCAGGAGTAACAGGTCTCTGTACAGTCAGTTTTATTCATGCAAGATCCACTGGCTCTTGAAATACTCAGGTGCCAAATAGCACTTTAGTCTTGGAAGGCTGCTTGGAAAATGAGCAGCATTTTCACAGCTCCTGGAGGGGTATGAGCCTCAAACCCCAAATATGAGTGAAGCCAGCTGGAAGAATCCCAACTGATCACAGGGAACTGCAGCCTTGAAACTTGGTCTGAGACATTTCCTGAGCTGCGTGACATGAAAACTAGTTAGCCTTGTCAGTGTGGCAGCAGAACAGAAAAGTGAGGAAAACTGGTTCTTATTGATTGACAGAACAAACAGGTGAAGAAGAAGTGTCAGTCAGATGTCATCTTCAGGGTTTTTAGTTTGTCTTAGGTAAATCCCTCCCTTTCCCCCTCTCCAGAGCTGTTTGTGTAGAAGCAGCTCAGAGTGACGGACAAGCAGACATACAGACAGAGAAATCCTGATTGCAGGCAGGCAGGAGGAGGGCTGCAAAAGGACGTTTTATAGATACAGATATACTTCCTCCATTCTCTCAGGGAGAATATTCACCACTCTGTGATGAGCGTTTGCAGGGCAATGTACATGTTACAGGAAAGCCTTTCACATGTTCAGGGCAGCAGAGAGGTGGCTTAGGTGCTGTAGCTGTGGGCAAGGCATGAGCTAAGGGAGAAATATGAAGATGAGGTTCAGTAAGTACTTGCAACAAGAGAATTCCTATGACTAAATGAGATGACTGAGGTGCTTCTTGCAGAAGCTTGCAAGATCTTGCCAAAAATCTTGAAGTTTTGTGTGTCAGTTATTAGTGTGATTGTACCAGCTGCCTTGGTCTAAAAATGTTTGATTCAGATCTCTTCTGCTGTAGAAAAGCATAAAAGAGTAGATTTAAACGTTGAGTTCTATATCCAGATTTTAATTTTCTTTTCTCCACCCTTCCCTCAGGTTTGGGGATAATCAGGTTTGTAGGCCATTTCCTCAAGAATTGTTAGATCAAGTGATCTCTCTGGCTGTCCACCAGTCCTTTTAGAGGACTTGAGGGCCTGCTCACAAAATAGACCTCTCAGAGGTATGAAATTTCTGTGGGTTTCTGGAACCTTGTAGCTGACTAAAGAAGGACCCACTTGGTGCCCAACCCTGTAAGAGAGGAGTAGCTTATCACTGAGAGGAGTAGCTGCATGATGTTAGCAGCCATAGTTCCTATGTGTGCTGGCATTTGCTTCCAAAAAGAGGGTGAAAGCAGTGCGGAGCTGGTGTGTATGGGTGTGAGAGTGAAGATTAGGAGGTAGGGCACCCATACCCTGTTTGGCTTCCCGATTTCCGCTGCCCAGGGTGTACCTTGTTTTTCATTCTGTTTCCTTTGCTGCCTTTTTCATGTGTTTGTTTATATCATCTGTCAAGTTTATCATTATGTGCTCACACACATAAAATCTTTATTAGCCATGTGTATTTTCTATTCTCTGTTCTAATTTTCCTTCCTTCTTTCTTTGTTAGCAAACTCTGCTGATGGCAGATGTTTCCCATTTGACAGCACCTGCGACTCAGGTTTTCCAGCCGCACAGCAGAACGAGTGCTAGCTCCCTCCTCTGGCCATCCCGAGCTGTGTGATGGGGCCATCCCACACAGGAGCAGGGGCTCGCAGTCCTCCTTGAGATCAGTAGAACAGAAGAGAACTAGAAATTGGGCTGTGATCTCAGGGGTGGTTATGAATGGGTTGTGCTGCTCCGGTCTCTTTGAACTGACTGGCTGAAGGAGAGGGGCATCAGGGTCAGTGCTGAGACTGAGAAGGTCCTTTGTGCTCTGTGTCCCATTTCAGCTGCTGTTAAAAGCCCTTGAGTGGTGGATAGATGTTGGCCACATCTGCTTCCCACCAGCTTGGCTTGACTTGGCCACTATGCTGACAACAACATCCAAGAACGTATTACCCCACTGGCTCTTAGGGTCAGCGCTCTCAGCCCCTTTAGAAGTGGAGATGGGGCAAAAAGAGTTTCAGTGCTTTGCACTGGTTTGGCCAAGTCAAACTGCTCTGCTGACTGATACCTTCTGCAGAAGTTTGCTCCTGATAGAGCCATTTCTGGAATCATACCTTGAGCAGTACAGGACTATGGAATGGTGCAGACGTGTATCCGTGTTGTGGCTGGGCATCGTGGGCACCCTTTTCTTTTGGGCAAGGGTCAGAAGAGTGTTTCTTCACCAACAGCTCTTGAAATCCTGGCTAATAAATCCTTCTCTAGAGAGTTTTCTAAGAGATTATTCTGCCTTGGACAGGGGAGTAAATAAATTACCACCTTTTGTGATCCTTTAATCTTAGCACTGTTTCTAGAACATCAGTTTAAGGGACACGGATAAAGCATTTGCACTGTCCATACAGGATGGTGTCCTCTCTCCTTCCTGCTCCAGAAAACCTGCTGTATTTTTTCAGTATTCTCCTTCAATAGGGATGAGAGTTCCTTTTCTGGAACTGTTGTTTGAACTTCAGTGACTATGAAAGTGTAAACCACCCCTCTTTCATGGGGGATAAATCTTTAAATCAGGAAACAGGAGACAAAACTTCAGGACATCTTCTGCTGGTTCCCTGTTTTTCATTGGTTCCCAATTTGTCATTTTGCTGCTTGGTCTTCCTGCTGCCTGTACCAATAGATAGAGGACTTTTTGGCCAGTGTCCCATAGCTTTTCCACAAGAAGGGTAGCACCAGGGAAAGTAATAGCTTGGATGCAGAGCCTGCAGACCACAGTTTCAAAATGCTCAATCAGTGTGCTTGGGGCAGAGTCCTTTCTGAATGGGCAGGGATTTGCAGCTCGCATCCCAAAGCACATCCCATGGAAGAAAGTGCCAAGACACTCATAAACCAAGTGGACAGGAGGGCTGGAGTCCCCCATGGTAAGCGGCACTGACGAGTGAGCTGAGTGGTCAGATAGAGGAAGATCCTGGTGGCAAGACCAAGTGGCTTGACCTTGATACAGCGGGGAGGAGGAGGTGGCAGAGAAAGGTCTGGCTCGTGCCAAAGCAGCCTTTTCATTGGTGGCTGCTCGCTCCGTGTTCTGCCAGGGTGTGCTTTCCATCTCTGATTGCGTGCAGCTCTTCCTTCTTGGAAAGCTGCTCCCAGTGTCAGGCAACATCCTGGTTTATTACAGTGTCATTTTCAGGCTACACCACCAACGCTGAGGCAGAAGATGTGTGTGTCATGTCTCATTCGCTCAGTCGCAGAGTCATTCAGGGGCAGCTCTGCTTGTACTGATCCTCTTTGAGCTGTAGATTGGGCTGCAGCCCTGGAAAAGCATCACCTATTTCTTAGCATTGCAGCCACTGGAGTAGTGAGGATGGGTGCAAGCCCTGGAGGAGACATCAGTGAAAGCTTCCACAAATCACAAGATCTAGTTCTGCTGCTCATATAATTAGTGATTAAAATGAGTAAAAACAAAGCAGCAATTTTCTTATTGATCCCTCAGCAAATATCTCTGTTTTCTTTTGTATTGCTTCTTCTTATTAAATAGCCTTGAATAAGAAATGTCAGTCAAATTTAGATTTAGATTCCTGGTGCTTCAGACAGAAATCAAAGCAGAATTGAAAGAGGAACGATAATTAGAGAGAGGAATTCCACCTCCACACACTTCTTCCCTTGCTCAAGGAGTGCTGATTTTATCTAAATTGCCAAAGCCGTGAGCAAATGAGTGGTGATGGGAATTACAGACTGCAGATGCTGAGACAAAGCAAGGGAAGGTTTAATTAGTGCATTTTAAGGTAGAAACGAATTTCCTGGGAATAAATTATTAGACTCAAGACACACAGAGCTTCTTGGAGGTGAACTGAAAAGCTTTTTACACACCAGAACCCGGGCTCGCAGGTTGTATCTGTCTTGTAGAAATGAGTGACCTATCACTGGGGTCTGAAACACATCAGGATGAATCCTTCTTTCTTTGCATCCCACTTAATTCTTTAATATTGAGGAATTCCCACAGCTGCAGGTTCACATAAACCAGAATTTTTTTTCCAATACCCACATTTACTCATTGAAATGTTAGTGATGGATGCTGAGAAATTAGGAGTTACATATCAAACCTGCTGGTACTGAAAGGAAGTTTCTTTCCTTTCAATTCTCCTCTTATTCTGCTTTCTTAGCTCTGTTGCCAGGCTTTCATGATGCTTGCACACTCATAAGTCACTGGGAGCCTTAAAACACTGACCTTTCTGTTTTCAACAGATTTTTGCAGCTTTTTAAAGGTTGAGACAGTAACAACTGTGCAATTTGGAGGTGGATAGAGATTCCTGGCTGAATTGATGGTGCTGAAACAAAACCATTTAGCTGGGTGCTTTAATCCAGAATTCCCTTACTCAGCAGAATTACTCAGTCTCTTAATTATTTACATATTTTATGTGAGCCTGTTGCTCACAAGCCTTGTTGAAGCAAGCACAAGAGGGGCCAGGTTGAGATCTCATGGTTGTGTTATGGGAGTGTTCACAGACCCCTGATGCAGGTGCTGCACAAACACAGAAGAAAATGGGTTTGCCCCTCCAAGACCAACACTATTCCCCTCTGCCCTGAAGAGTGGGAATGAAAATACCCCAAGAGGCCAGGGGATGGACAGGCCATCCCAGCAGCACCTTTCCAACAGCTTGGGGGTGGCTCGCAGTGGTGGTCTGCGTGAGAGATGGGTATGGCCTGGAAAATCAGCCTGCCCTTCCTTCCTGGAATGAACCACCACTCATGACCTTCCACGAATCCTGCTCTTCTTCTGGCCAGATGTGTAACATAAAACAGATGGGTAGAGAAAGGTACAACCTAGTGACTGCAGCTTTTTTGGCAAAGGGACCTAAGGCCCTAAAGGACCCCTCACTCTGTGTGTGGGGAAAACAAGGCTGACGCTCGCTGGTTTTTGTGATGTTGTGGTTGCATATTTCATCTGGTGCTCTCTGGTGCCAGAGGTTAACTTGTATCACCCATGATGAATGACTCCGTCAGGGGGTATTGAACGCTGATGTGTTTATCTTGTGGCAAGATGGGAATGTTGCAAAATTGTGAGCTGCGGGAGGCAATGGGCTAATTTGAGATTTGTTCCTAGCCCTCGCCATGCGAATGGTGTCGCTGCGAGCCCAGCAATGAAGTTCACTGTGTTGTAGCAGACTGCGCAGTCCCCGAGTGTGTCAACCCAGTCTATGAACCAGAGCAGTGTTGTCCTGTCTGCAAAAATGGTAAGAAAGAACTGTGTTGGCTTTAACAGAGATATAAAGGAAACATTTTATTGAAATGCTGTTACTGAGGTTTGGTTCCATCGGCACGGGCTGGTGTTGGGGCTGGTCCTTCTCTGGTGCTTCAGTTATGGGGTAAAAATTAAAGCTGCCCTTCCTGGCCTGTGTCTTCTACTTGAAGCAGATGGAATGGCTGACTTGACAAAGGTTTTATAGGATTGAGTCCTGATATCAGTGATTGTTGTTTCATGTCTCTGCTTTTTTCTCAAAATTAGTCTAACAGAGACTCAAATACATGAGAAAAGAGAGGGTCATTGTCCCTACAGCAAGAAACCAATGGTTATTATCTAAGACCAAGGGAAAACTCACCAAAATCAATAGCAGAACTTTTTCTGTGGCCGGTAAGATGCCCACCAAGCCCAGAACATCATTAGCTGTGTACTGGAGTCAGTGTGTAGCGCTGGCCCTCATTGTCCTGCTGAGGTGATTTCATGAATTAGAGTCTGAATTAGTAGATTCATCAATACTTTCAAGAAGTGTTTTGGAATGACCAAAAGTACCTCTTTGGAAAATAAATCTGTTTCCGAAAAGGTCTCCCTGGTCTGGTACCACAGCCTGTACTCACATATGTCTCTGATGTGAAGACAGATTAAAAGGTAAGGCAGCTGCACATAAACCTCTTCACAGCTTTCTGAACATGTAAGAAATGGCTACTTGGATTCATCTCCTTGTGTTTAGAATTCACTATCCGTGTATATTTGCTCTCACATACATCACCGCTGCTGGATAAGAGTTATGGTTGCTTTTGTACCTAAATGAAAATGTTGGTAAAGAAATAACATTTTCAAGACATTTTCTGCTCTTTAAGACGGAGTAAAGGCACAGAGTTGGAAACATAAAATATTTTTACTGAAGGAACTCGAAAAATTAAAAAATGTTTGGAAAATTATGCCATCAATATTACTTGAAATCCTGTATCTGTATTTTGGTTCAAAAATACTTTGTCAGATTCTCACTGAGTTTTGTGTTTCTGTTGTAAAGCAGAAAATGTACGTAGGAAATCTCACTGGTTTGTTTTTATTGACAAAGTTCAGAGGAGAGGTGTGTTACCAGCTCTGCGCATCACCTTTGTGGACAGCCCGCTGTGCTTGGGTGTGAGGTTTCCCATCACACTCACCAAGATCGGTGTCCTGGGTTGGTGACTCGGGGGTACCACTGGCTGTCACCAAGCTCAGACTCATTCACACCCCAGCAAACACCTCTGGAGCGTGTGTGGCCTCTGTGTTCCCATCGCGTGTAGGGCACCATCCCACATCCCCTCATTTACAAGTGGCAGCACATCCCATCCGGTTTGCATCACGTGAATCCAACCCATGAGCATCCCTCAGGCTTCCCAGGAGTGCAGGCTCAGAGGAGCCTTCACACAGGTCCAGGAGCTGCTGGATTTTTCTCCCAACCCTTCACCACCATGAACAATTTCCCCAAGAACCACATTCCCACTTTGGGGCTTGGTGACTTTCTGTGTTGCAGTCTCCGACATCCCTGGTGACCAGGGCTGAGAAGCATCTTTGTTCCCACAACTGAGTGCCCAAAACACGAGGGGGAAAGGGAAAGAGCAGCTCCTGCTGGTGGAGACAAGGACAGGACGACAGAAGGAAGGCTGCATGGAACACAGTGAAGTGATTGGAACCCTCATGGAGAAGCCAGGAGGCTTCATCCATGGTTGTACCAAATCTCTCCCCTCCTCTCTTCACTCATCTGTTGGGGATACACATAAAGCTCTGCAGCTGAAACCCATTTTAGGCAGGGGTGTATTTCTCATCATCCCCTTCAGAGCAGGGAGCGCTTTGGGGATCCTGGTCTCTGCGGCTCGCAGCACAGCTCAGCCAGTGGAGGGCTGTGGCTGTTCCCTTGGGATTGAGGAGCACATCTGCATGGGGATGCTGCAGGGGGAGCTGAACCCCTCCTGGTGTCCCAGCCTGGCTGTAGGGATGGAGACCCCTCAGCTGGAAGGGCTTTCTGCTCCTCCTGCTGCAGCTGGAGCTGGCCGGCTTATAGTTGGCCCAAGCTTGCAGTTTTGACTGCGTCCTTCACAAATGTAATGAAGTAATTCCCACAGTGATAGGAATTAGTAGGCACCAGGGCAGTCTCCTGTGTTGTGAGGAATCTGATGATCAGGGTTTGTCACTGCTCTTGGACATGCTGAGTGTGGCACACACCGTTCACCTTTCTCTTACAGTTTGGGAGATTCAAGTGGAAGTAGCAGCCATTCCTGTGTCTCTTCCCATCTGAATCTCTCTGACACATCCTAATGAATAAGGAGCACAGTGTTTTCAGCTCTGTGTTTGTCTTGAGACCAAAGTTTTATCTTTCAGCTCTCCATTTCAGCCAGTCATTTAAAGCTCAGTTTCACAAATGCATGAAGATAACACAAGCTGACAGACCCACTTAAATGACTGAAACACCCCTTTTTAAATTTATTTTGTTTTTTCCTTCCATTCAGTAGCTTTTGTTTTCTGTCAAAGTGGTGAAGACACAGTGCCATGTTCTGGTGTGATGAAAAGATTTTAGTCCTTGTGGTCATAATTTCAGATTGACAAACTGAAGAGCTCAAGGGATACATTGCTGGGGGGGAAGTTAATCTCTGTGGTGCAAATCCTCAACTCAAAAGCTACACCTTAAAATTTTGGTACGGAAAATCCTCATTTCAGGTAAAACACAGCCCTGCATCATTTGCTGTACTCTGCTAGGAGCATGGCTTGCCTGCTTGTTTAGCTGTTGCTGCTATTAATGAGAAAATAATTTTCTTTCCATACAGTCAGGTAGATTTTCATAACTTTATTAATTACATTTTGCCAAGAACAGAAGTGCTGGGTTTTGGTGAGCACTGGAACAGACTGCACAGAGAAGCTGTGGCTGCCCCATCCCTGGAAGTGTCCAAGGCCAGGTTGGATGGGACTTGGAGCAGCCTGGGAGAGTGGAAGGTGTCCCTGCCCATGGCAGGGGGTGGAAAGGGATGAGCTTTAAGATCCCTTCCAACCCAAACCAGTCTGGAATTCTGTGATTCTGTGATAATGCAAAAATCCATTGATTTTAACATTCCTGACCTGAAGATTCATAGAAAGCCAATACCGATTTCCCTCCCATCATTTAAGAGCAGTGTGAACAAATGGCTTTGGAGATTTGTTCCTTCTTGGCTATAGAAATGAAATTGTTATCTCGTGCTTCACTAAACACAGCAGCTCATGCAAGGCTGGCTGTTCCTGGCAAGGGATACCACATTCCACACGGAGCATGCGGACTTCACTGGGAGGCTCAGATTTGGGGCTGAGGGAGGGAGAGGACGTTTTCTCCTTCGTGTCCTATCATCCAGTTTGTCAGAGTGGATTTTAAGGGCGATGGCTCCAGGTGCTGTGCAGCATTTCTGTCACAGAAATGAAAGGTCACTGGATTTCACGTTTCCTGGTAGTGACAGACCACAGAATTATGGCCCCGAGTTGTTATTTCCACTCACTGTGACTTCTCCAGACACACAAAAGTATGTCACTGTTGTTAACTCTCTCCTCTGCGGGATCCCAAAGTTGCCTGTCACTGGTAGAGTCCAGCTCGTGGTGCCACCATTGTGTCCCTCCTGCCTCAGGTTCTGCTGCAGCTCAGTGACAACATCCACCCACTCCGCCTGTGCCGGAGCCTTTCCGGGCAAATATTCCCAGCGAGGTCCGCATGCTCCTGTGGCCAGGGCTGTCGAGGTGCCTGTGTGGTGTTACTGGGCCCTTCTCTCCTCACCCTGCACTCTTCATTCCCAGACCTCTGCTTGTCCCTCCCCATAAACCCATCCACTGCTGTGGGGCGAGCCCTGCTATTGGTGGGATGTGTGTGTTTTAGCTCCCTTTCTATGCATCACTTGGAGGTTGCTCTTCCCATTTCCTTCAACCCTTTGGATGTGGTCTGGGAACAGTGCGGGATGCTGGGATGGGGGGCATCCCCAGTGTATCATCCCTGACATGGCTTAATCTGGTTTAATCTGTGATCCAGATTAAATGGGTTCCTCTGCTTTGCCAGCTCCAAGCAACTCTCACCTACTGCAGTGCACAAAGGGAGAAATTCCCTGTGTTTCATTTTCTTGAGGTATGAACTAAACAAATACTATAAATTTTTGGGTTGGGGTCTGGTTTTGACTCTAATTTAATTTTTGTTGTCACCAATCCTCAACAAAAGAATTTGTTACCCAATGAGCCAGATAAAAGCTAACATGTCCACAGTGAAATATCTCCTGGCGAGTGTGCTTACTCAGCCTGGGCTTCTGGAGACATTCGTGATGGAATAGTGGGCAGCAGGAAGACATTTCGTAGATAATCTGTCACTGAGTCTTTAATTAAAGTTTTAAATTATCACAGTTGATACAGATTTCCAAGTAAAGAGGCTGATCCTGCCATCCACACACAAGTAAAAGATCCCTTTGACCTTCAGCAGATTTTACATTGGTAAAATAGCATGTCTTCAGGCAAAGCTCTTGTGGGTATTTATTATAATGTGCTATAAATATTAATAAATCCCTACAAATGTCTTCATATTTGAGGGCATGAGCACAAAAGTCAGTAAATAATAATTTATTTCTGTGCGTATAAACCCACATTTTCCCTAAGCTTCTCTCTTAATTTACTGAAATATAAACTCGTTGCTCATTATTTCTCTGTTGGAGTTAATTTGAAATAAGCATTCTGCACCCCAGCCTGATCCTGCTGTAACACTGCGTGCTCAGGAAACCCCCAAGGATTTTCCCAGCCTCTTGAAACCTTTCCTTTGGCAAACAAATCGGTGTTGCACATGTCCCTGAGTGAGTTTTCCATGTCTCTGTGTAGATCAACACCCGGGGGCAGACCTTTGAGGCTGCCTTTTCTTAGCAAGTGCTGTGAAGAAATGCATTTTTTTCTAAGTGGGAGACTTTTGGGAGTCCCCAGGGGGTGTCCCTTTGGAAAAGCTGTGCCGTGGGCAGTGGGGCAGTTGGTGTCTGGACATGGGCCAGGCTATTCCTGTCCTGGCCAGCCAGTTCAGAGTTGGTCCCTGAACTTCATTTCCATTCCCAAAGTAAGCAGGGCAGGAAGTGTGGATGCCACCGAAGGAGGCACTGGTGATGCAGTCATGGAGCAGGGAGCTCTTCCTTCCCAACCAGGGACGCAGCCAAGCCACTGCCCAAGTACTGTCCTGGGAGGGCAGTGGGAGCTGCTCATTTTGCAAAACCCTTTGGGATTTTGCAGGACAAAAGGCTCCATCTCAATGTAAATTCTTTTAGGTGAAGGTAGTGGATTAACAGTGCATGTTGGTAACCAGTACTGACAAAAACCCTTCCCCACATGGTCTCTGTTGTTCCAAATTACCGCTGTCTTGAAAAGTGCCAAGATTTTAATATGGAATAATCCAGTGCCAGTGCTTTATTGCATAAATGTAGCTTGTTATTTATCTGCAAGATGTGGATCGCTGAAGCTCCAGGTCATTGTTTTGGAAAGCTTCTGCTTCCAACTTGATCAGTGACAAAAAAGACAAGGAAGCATGGAAAAAAATTACTAAAAGTGTGAGGAAAAAAAGAGGGAAGGATTTGGGGACAGGAAGTTTTGTCTGCCATTTGATTATATACAACTGTTGGAGGATAAAGGTGACACAGAAAATGTGGCAAGAGGATGAGAGAAGACTTCATATTCATTTACTTTGTGGAAAACAGTGATTTGGAGCCATGGAGAGATCCCTTTAGAAAAAGTAAAAACCCAAACCAACGACTAAATAAAATTCCATTTCTAATTTATTTCAGAAATTCCTGAAATGGCCAGATTTTAAGATTGCACTTAAACCCCCTTCAGTCACAGTCTATGCAATGTGCTGGTTGGTTGTGCAGATGCAAGGGAATGTGCCCAGCCAAGGAGAAGAAGTGTTGCCCAAGCCGGATTTTGCTGGACTCCACCATCCTCTCCCCAGGTCCTGGCAGCTGAAGGCAGTAGCATAGTGTAGCCACCTCACCCTCCATGGCTGTGAATTACTGATGGCAGCCAACTTTTGGGGCACCTGGTCACCCCCACGGCCATCATTGCCTTCAGGTGTCAGCCTGAGAGGCCACGGGAAGGACTGGATAATGTTCTCTGTGATGACCAGCAGGAGTGTGAACTGTGGTGCCCTATTAGCTCAATTAAAGCAGTGATGTGATTACCAGCAGAGGAAAGAAAGGATTGATTTGAAAGCTGGTAGAAGATCAAGACTGAAAACAAGGCGTATTTGGGCCAGGCAGACACCAAGCTGACAAAATACTCCAGTACTTGCTTTACTGTTCCTTGAGAAGCCATTTCCCTGAAACTGATTTTCAGTGGAGCTCGTCCCTCTGATCGCTTCAGGCCAAGGGGTTAAAGGCACATAGATGCTGAACTTGCCGGTGAGAATTATTAGACATGCAAGCATCTGTCAAGAGCTAGATCCTCCATTGCTTTGGAAATCTCCAGCACTTGGATTATCCAGATGCTTAAATGCCCTGCTGAGTCAAGATTGATCTGCTCCCCATGGTCAGAGCTGTTGGAAGAGGCCTCTATAACAGTGAAAAGCTTTGGAAAAGTTAAAACTTGCAAAATCAGCGGTGCTGGTGCTGGACAGCATCGGGGAGAGCTGAGCTGAATCTGTCACCTCCTAACGTTTCGGACGAAGTGAGACTGAGAGCAACAAGGGGGAGAACAAAAAACCCCTGAACTGTGCAGCACTTAATGTGATCAGCTCCATCCCACAGCTCAGTGCCCACACAAAACCGGGGTGCTGGGCTGTGCAGTGACAGGGAAGAGCTGGAAGAGCTCCGTTCCCAGGGAGCTGCAGCCTGGAGCCAGTGGGACAGCAGCCCCTGAACCCAGCGTGTTCACCTGCACAGGTCACCTGCTGCTTCCCAAGCCTCTGTGCGCTCTGCCCCTGCCCAGCAAGCAAGAAAGGGATAATTCACAAATTAAACACGACAGGAAAAGGCTCTGCCCGACTCTGCCCGACTGCTGAAGGCCAGGCAGGAGCTGAAAACTGCTACCCTGAATTTGTACCCCAGGTCCTAACCATGCTTCCGTGCTTCAAATGAAGCGGAGTTCAAATGAATGTAACAGGCACTCTGAAGAGAAGGGTCAGGGAGGATCATGAGAAGCCATTTGTGGGATGGGACCAGCTCCAAAGCTCTCTTTCAGCGGACACGGCTCTCAGAGATGTGGGAAACACATTTCCTTCATTACTCTTCAAACTCAGAAATATTTATCAAGAAGCTTTTGCTTATAGTGATTGTTTTCCCTTGGGGAAATGTTGCTGAAGTTTGTGTGCACTGGCATGTGAGAGTGGTAGTTCAAGATTCACTATCATCATGGTAGTATCTTGCAGAGAAGGGGTGGGTTAGGGGTTTTTTGGAGGGGAAGAGTTCCTAGATTCAGGTTGGGAAGCCAGGTTCCTTTGCAGAACACAAGGAGCCAGGGCAGTACTGCAATTAAAGCAGGCATCGTGTTGCTGTTCCCCACCTGATTCTTGGTGTGACTTTAAAATACCAAAAGTGACATTATGATCCAGTGACATTGCTGTAAACCACTTTGCTGCAACAGAAGCCTAAAGCCAAATCCTGTGTCGGTGTCACTTGGTGTAACACACAGCATTTTTTTACTCTGATTTACTCCAGCTGAGGATCTGACCTGCTGATGCCTCTGGGTGGCTCAGTGGCACATTGCAGGAGTCTGGGGTGTTTTGCATGGTCAGGGTTTCTGAAAGGATTAGAGAGGTTTTGCTTTGGCTGCTCTAGGAGGTTGGGATTACGAAGCGTATCTGTATGAGAAGAGGGGCAGACACTGTCTTCATGTATTTCTAATTTAATGAATGTTTAATGCTTCTTTATTGGAGCCTACACGTATGTAGAGCAGAGGATTTTAACAAGGGGTTGACTTATGTCAAATAATTTATGTTTGAGCTGCTCCTTTTACATGAAATGCAGACTTTATAGAGCAAAGAGACTCTAATGAAAATATGAATTAAAGATTAGAGCTAAGCAAGTCTGAGAAGACTTAGAATTAAGAAAGGCGCTTAGAAGTTTTCTTCTCCTGCTTCCTTTCCTTCCCTCCACCTTTCCTACATCTCCATCCCCTCTCCTTTGGCAGGGTGCTGCATTTCAGGGCAGCCTTCTGTCCCTCCCACACGGGCACAGCTCTGTGAAGGACAGCGGGGCAGGAACCTCAGCCTGGGTGTTACTGTGTGGCCATACACAACCCCAGCCCGTCACTTGCCAACTCAGCCATCACTTTGGCTGGAGAGACTAGAAAGTGGATTGAAGGTGTGTTTTCTTCATCTCTCTCCCTGATTTGCTGGTGAAGTGCATCACCTGGGCAGAACAAAAATAAATGCAGTTCTGATGGAGCCATTTGCCAGAGGGAGCCATAATTTGGTGCAGTACAACCAGGTGAGGGTGCAAGGACATGGTTCATGGGTGGCAGTGGTGCTGCTGTGTGACAGTGGTGGAGCTGTGCTGCCTGTGGGAGGTTTCTGTAGGACGGGGAGAGGCTGGGACAGTGCCAGCCATCCCATAACTCCCTGTTGTGTAAGGTGCTCTTCTGTCCACAAACATCAGCATCCATTTCCTTCCACCCCCTTGGCCCACTCCCTCACTCTCAGCTGCCTCTCTTCACACGCTGGCTTTGCACAGGCGCTTTCAGCTCTCAGTGCAGGTCACCAAGCCCAGCACCAGGGCACTGCTCCTGCAGCATGAGCCTTGCCTTGGCTCCATCCCTGCAGCACAGGCTGCAAAGAGCTTGGCTGCTGCAGGGGTTCCTTTCTTGCTCCCCTTGTTCGTGTTTCAAAAACCCTTCTGCAGTGTTGATCTGAATTACTACCCAAGGCGGAAGAGCTTAGGCTTGGTCATGAGGAAATAAAAGCCTGGTGGGAACGAGGAGAGGATGTTGCTTTCTTTGCTGTGGCTGGTGGGGTTGGCCTCGGTCAGTTCTTTGCAGCTCTGGCCATGTTGATGCTGCTCAAGGAAAGAGGCTGGGCAGAGGAGTCACCCATGGGACCTATCAGCACTTTGTAATTGGAGGTGAACTCCAGGATGTCCATTTTCGACTTGTACCTGCTTCTGAAATCCTAATCCCCTCAAGGAATTCACTGAGGAGTTCAAAGAAAAAGGAGTAGTTATGGACTGGTACCACAATGGATGCAAACTTCTGTAACTCATTTTACATCAAGTAAAACACAATTTGTCCCAGTTACAAATGTTTTGTGCCAGGTAGTGCTGGTAGGGAAGCAGTTTGTTAGAATAAATGGAGCAGGACCTGATGTACGAAAAAGAGAAGTGCTGATGTCCTGCCTGGGGATCTGTTGAAAGCAGTGGATCTGTGTGAAGATGAGCACACAATGTTCTCCCCAGCCTGACAAAGCTCAGACTTTTTCACTGCAGCCGCCTGAGAGTATTTGAAGAAGATGGAAATATGTTGGTCAGAAAATGCTGACTCACTGAAACCTCCGTGGGAAAAAGGCCAGTTAAAGCAAACTCACTGTTTGTATGTTAAAAAGGGTTGGGAAAAAGCTGGAAGTGATGAGATGCCCTATTTAATGCTTTCAGAACAAACTCCCTCAAATCTATGAGGGTAGAAGGCGTGACATGGTTTTAGATGTAGACCTTTATTTCATACTTTGGAATATTTCAGTGGAGAAGACAGAAACGAAGGGGCTTTTTGCCCTATTAATTATTTCAGACAGCCTGCTCTGATTTTTACTAAAACCAGAAAGTGTTCACACCTTTGACTTTCCCTCCGCGTGTGAGTGGGAGAGGAATAGGAGAAATAGCTCCGACTGTGATGGGAAATGTCCTTCCTGCTTGGCTCTCCCTCTCACCTGGGTAAGTAACCAAGTCCAGGATTGACGGAAGCTGACAAGAAGAATGGAAAGGGACTATTAACAAGGGGCTGGAGTGACAGGGCAAGGGGGAATGGCTTTCCACTGACAGAGAGCAGGTTTAGACATTCGGAAGAAATTCTTCCCTGTGAGGGTGGGGAGGCCCTGGCACAGATCGCCCGGAGAAGCTGCAGCTGCCGCATCCCTGGAAGCTCTCGCCGCGTACAGGAAGGGCTACAACACCCAGGCAGTGACCGATCCCCGTCAGCCGCTCGGGCGCAGCGCGTCCGTGCCGAGCCAGCCCGGTTTGCCAAAGGCTCCGATTGCCTGAGGCTGAGCCACCGCTGAGTTTCCTCCCAGCACAGCCTCGCTCGCTGGTCTGTGACTCATCCCCCCCGCTGACGTCCGAGGGGCTCCTCCCGCATGAGGATTATCGCTTGCCCGGGCTGCGTCATCCCCGATCCCGCCGGGAGCGGCGGCCGCGCTGTGCTCGCGGACCCTTCCCGGGGCGCGTCCCTCGCAGCCCTTCCCGCGGGTCACGGACCGGGGCAGCGGCTGCCGGCTGCTGAGGAGGGCATTCGCTTTTCTTCACTTGGTGCCCGCCAGGCTCCGGGACCCTCTCTGTGCTACAAGGAACGCGGCAAGAGGGAATTTCTGGTTACTTCTCAAGCTGTGCCAAACAAAAAAGAAATTTATTACAGGCAACGTCAAACTGTAATTGTTAAATCGGAAATTAAGTGGGAAACTCTGATAAAAATGAAAACCTGCCCACGATAGTAACAATTAGATATATTTGCCGTGTTTTGTACAGAAACCACTTTTTGTCTGGGCTACATCATACCCTCCCAGAGAGTGAATACGCTGTGATCCAGTTCCTGAGGCTGGTGTTAACTGGCCTGACTGCCTTGCTCCAAGGGAAACATCCATGCTTGGTGTGCAGCTGAGGATCTGCCCACTCTCTCATTCATCCTAAGAGCTCGACAGTGAAGGTTTCACATGCAGAAGAGTCAGGGCCAGTTCCTGTGCCCGTATAAGCCCCTTCTTGGACAGTTTCACCCAGACTGGAGAGACACACCTGCCCAAATGCTTATTTGGGTTTCCCAGTTGGGTCAACCTCGGAAATAAAGGTGGCTACTTTTCTTTGCAGATTTAGCCTAACTTGCATCTATGGATCTAAAGGCTGGAGGAGAGCTGCTGAAAGTGGGATGGCCTCCACGGAAGGCATTTCAAGCCCCCAGCAAAAAACAACCAGGGCCTTCCTTGCTCCTGTGTTGTGTGCATAGTGTTTTTGCAGTGTGCACTGCCCCTTCTCCTCTGCTCGTTTTCTCCATCTCAGGGAAGTGCTGCCTGCGCTCTCCCTCTTGGGTTCATGTGCCCAAGCTCCTCTTCTAACCTAGGGTTAAAGTAGCCAGAGATGAGAGGAAAGGAGAGCATCAGCTAATTAAGAGCAGTGGCAGTGTTGGTGCTTGACAGGTTCACGTGGGATGCTGAAGGCACTGTCAGACTGCCTGGGACAGCCTGTGCCAAGCAGGCTGGGCTCTTCCACCCATGGATGCACCAGCGTTCCAAAGCTCTGTGTGAAAGCTTTTCCTTGCTGCAATAGGATTTGCCAGATGTGGAGGTGAGGCTCAAAGTGCAAGGAAATGTGTGTGTTTTGCTCCTGACTGAGGTCTGGGCTTTCTAGACACAACGTGCTCTGGTACAGAAGTGTTGGCACAGGGAAGGCTGCAGTAACCCAGGGATCGCATGGGCTCGTTGAATGTTGGCTCCGAGGTGGGGCCAGCCCAATGGTTCTCATCACTGTGCATTAATGGGTCACGGCAGTGGGGGTCAGCAAAACATCATTGACTTTTTGTTTTCCACTAATTATTTGGGGGAAAAAAATTAAATAAAATCCCCCACGTAAGCTCATTGTGTCACAAACTTCCCCAGCTGGTGAGGTGGAAGCAGCAGAGGGTCTGTGAGGGGCTTTGCACCCAGCGTGCCAACAAAGAGGAGCCCGGAGGTCTAGGCTGCAGCCCCTCTGGAAGGTGGCACACACAAAGGAGGGGAAGAGCTCCTCACCCGAGGGAGCAATCTTCTCTGAGGCAGCTGTGAGGGCACGCAGGCGGAGGCAAAGAAGAAGAGAGGGGACTCTCCATACGGATTCCACGCGGAGGTTTATTCCGGTGAAGGGACAGGGACAAAGAGCCAAATCCCCCAAGGGGATTCTATAGTGGGGCTAGGGAAGGCGGGGGAAGGGATTCCAGCCAATGAGATAAGGACAAGTAGGCGGTGTAGCAGTGAAGGAGCCAATGGGAATAACACATAGGGGGGACTTGGGGAAGGAACCAATGGGGTGTCGAGTACACAGCATTTTGTAGAACTAATACATCTTAACTAGGGAAGATGAATATACATGTACATAGAACTGGGAGGGGGAAACATGAGCTAATCATAGGGAAACATGTAAATCATAGATGTGGGGGATGGTGGGTTCTCACCCTCACCACGGAGGGAGCTGCTTTAGACCTCGGTGCCTGAGGACTGCAGTTTGGTGTCGGTGAGATCTTCAGTAGTTAGAGGGCTGGAGCCGCCTACACTGGTACAGGTCTGCCACTGCTGGCAGCCCTGGCACCTGCCAGCACCAGGTAGGACTCCTGACAAATGCCATGAGCACCACATCCCAGCAACGTGTCCCGTGTGCTGCAGTGTCTCCTTGTGCATTTCACTGCACGTCAGCAGAGTTTCTGCATTTCTCTGCTGAAATCAGTTGCTATGTCGAGGATTTTGGCAGTGCACCCTAGGAGGGGATCTCTGGGGCAGGGCACCATCCCACACCTGGACAGCAGTACCCACAAATCATCACAGAATGGTTTGGGTTGGAAGGGACCTTAAAGATCATCCAGTTCCAGCCCCTGCCATGGGCAGGGATGCAGTAGCAACATGCCACGTTGCTGCTTTGATTTAAGGCAGGCAGGCAGCCCACGTGTTAGGGGTGACATTTTCCTTCTTTTAGTGTCTCCAATCCGTGCCAGACATACATTTGTCCCCCTCATGTCGTCCTGCCCCTAACGTTTCACAAGACCTGTCCTAATTTTTCTCCCAAAATTTGGCAGCTGAGAAATAAATAAAGACAAGAGAGTTTATTCCCTGAGTCTGGCAATCACTTCATGGCCCAGGGAGGAAGGACACAAAGTAAGAGTCAGGGAGGGGATCTGTCTCAGAGGCACTGGGGCAATGCTGTCTTCAAAACAACCATTTCCCAGGCTTTCCCCTGGGGCTAAAACTCCGAGACAGAAAAAACCCAGTAGCATAACTTGTGCCATTGGCAAGTTTTCCTCTTCCAGGGTCAGCTGTGATTACGTTTGGAGAGTGCTTTGGTCTTTTTGGCAGTTTTGGCCATTGCTGCCATACGTACAAGGGCATCTGGAAATCTGTTCCCAGTTTCAGCAAGTGTTAACAGGGAGTTCTGTTCGCTGGGCCCATGTTTGCTTGCTGGCTGCAGCAGCTCCGCGTTGAGCACACGTGGGCCCCCCTCATATCCCCAACAGGGCAGGGTCTGGGTCCAACCCTGTATCAGGGCATGCACAAAGCCTTTGAGCCTCCCCAGGAATTCCCACTCTCTCTTAGTTGCAGGGTTTGGGGTGGTTCTGGCTTTTGGGGTGTTTGTTTTCCCATTTTTTTTTACTTCCTGTGGCTGTTGAGCTCAGCTTTTGTTTTATGTGTTCAGGAGTACAGGAGTGTGTTTCATTTTCCAGATTAGAAAATGCTCAGAGGTATAATCAGGTCCTTCCACAGTATTTAATTATCCATAATTAAAGGCATCTACACAAAGCAGCAGATTTTCAAAGACTATTCTTGTGTTACATTGCTAATGAATTAAGTAATTAATTGGCATTGAAAAAATACAATAAGAAACATCAATCTTTTAAAGTAATGCATTTTTTAGGGGTTTTATAAAATCTTTAACTCGTATCAGGTCAGTAGCTTGTTCTAATGTCTAAATCTCCCTTCTGGCTTTAAAAAAGATTTCTAAAGCACAAAATGAATGCAGGAAAAACAAGGCAGGGAATACTAGCTGAAGAGTGTGGGAACACTCAGAAATGGGGAACTTTTGGAAGTCATTGTCCATCACTTTGCCATTCTTTCCCACAGATCCTTCCCTCTGCCAATAAGGTGTGAACCAATTCCCATCACACTTGAGGAGGCAGTTTGCAGCCTCAAACCTTCCTGTTGCTGCAAGTTGAATAGTTTTCTGCTGGGTTTAGTTTGAATAACCTGCATCCCCTCAGGAGTCCCCACTGCCTCTGTGCCTCAGTTTCCCCAGCAGACTTCCCTGTCCCAGGGGGACTATGTGAGAATAACAGGTTGTGAGCCCTTCAGATCCTGTGGTGCCACTGAGACCAGAGGGTGAGCAAGAGTTTCATCCAGGAATTAAGTAATAAAACCAGATGCAGAGTGAGGGATAAGGAAGCATTTGGGAAGTTTGGGCAGGAAGGATGCAGAACCATGTATATCCACCGTAATTTTTCTCCAGCCTTTCATCATTCCCAGCTGTTACCTCACAGAATAACTGTCCTGTCCCAGCACATCAGCACAATACCACATCTGCCAGAGTGTAAAGCCCACGTGCACTGTGGTTATGGCTTTTGTGGTGACACCCAGAACCCCTGGCACAGGAAAGGACCATCCTTTTTCCAGTGGATGATTTCATTAAATGCTACTGTTCCCATGCAAAATCTGCACTGCTCATCTTACTTCTCACAGCACCATCTGAAAGCATCCTGGAAATGCCATGGATACCGTTAAATTCAGGTAGTGGAATAGGAAGAGCAAAACCTGGGACAAAACATGGATTGCAGCTGCTTCTGCAGCTGCTGGAGAAATCAGGACAGGTCCCAGCAGAAGTGTTCAGGAGCCTCTTTATTCCAGAAGCACCAACCTCTGCTTGGCTCTTGTGTCCATCAGACCAAGGTGTGCCCATCCTTGCAGTGCTTTGCTCTGCCCCATGTGTGTCCTCAAGATCCATTCACCCATCCTGCCCTGCCCGTTCCATCCCCTCCTCTCCTCTTTTCTCAGGAGATGCAGATGTTGGCACAACAGTGCCACATCCTGTCTCTCTAACATCAGGCTTAAACGTTGGGGGGGGGGTCAGAAAAGATGTTTTCCTGATTTTCCTTTTCTGTGCCACAGGCAGGTAATTAAACTCCCCACATAAACACAAGAAGTTGTGTTTCTGCCATTGCAGTTATTCCCTTTCTACAGGTAATCAATCATTTGTATGGATTTGCATAGAAATGGGAGCTTTGCCACTGCAGCCTTACCTAAATTTATAGGGATGAAAACAGGAAAATCCAGAGGCTGATACTGTTAAATACCCTCCAGAAGATCCATCCTTTGAATGGAAGGGAAACCTTTGCTGACTGACTTAGATTTTTAACATTAAATTCCCCTTTCACTTGGGTGTTACCTGCCCATGGCCATCATTTCTGTGTCCATCATCACGGAGGCCAGGAGGATGGGAATAGTGGTGGAGACTGTGGAGGCCAGGGAGATGGGAATGGTGGTAAAGGCAGCAGGAGATGGGTTCTGCTCAAAGTCAGCAGCAGAAAACCAACAACTCAAACACAAGCCAGGAGCAGAGCAGAAAGAACTGGTTTCCAGAGCAGCTCCTTCCTTACAGGGAAAGTTTTATCTTTGCTTTGAAATCCCACTTCTAACACAATCCCACATTCAAAGCTGTGATCAGAAAAATCTGTCACCAGGTGGGAAACACAACTGGGACTGTGCTGCTGCCCCCAAAGCATCACCTTCATGCCACAATGGCACAAAGGCATGAGGGCATTTTTCCATCAATTTACCCCATCCCACAGGGATCTGGTCTGCAGTGAAGCTGTTTTCCAGACAGGAGCTGGAAGTTGATCCCGAGCATGTGGTTCCCACAGCTCAGGAGAACCCCATTCCCGTGGTGGGGGCTGTGTGCCAACAGGCACCCATCGCCGCTGCGGCATCGTCCGGCGCTGCGTTGGGTCTGCAGCACACTGCACCTCTATAAAGGAACAACTCAGACAAATGTGTAGCAATCCTGGTTCTTCCCTACATTTTTTTGTTCCTGTTTGATACAAAATGAGCCCAGTCACAGTTTCCATTTCATTTATGACTGATCTGAAAAAATCCCCTCACCCCATAAAACATCCCACAGCTGTAGTGACCAAGTTAGATTCAATTCTGGCTTTATATTGAGTTGACATGCAGCCAGCTCTCTTCCATACATCATCTGTGATTGCAGTTAAGCATGAAATACTGTTTTAATTCTTACACCAAATGTGGGGTTTTTTCTCTGAAGAAAAAAAGACATAAAAATGTTAAAGTGGGCCATAAAAATCATTATATTTTCACATGAAGCGCAACCAATAGGCGAATAAGTTGGCTAAAGGCTCACAAGACCCAGAGAAAAAGTCCTGCTTGTTATTCTTTTGTTGTTAACCTTTAAATGGGGCTATCTGGGCAGGGACCACAGGCCTGGTGCTTTGGCATCCAGGGGCTGTTTGGGCCTGTACTTCCCTAGATTAGGGTGTCCTCCCATGCCTGCATGGATCAGGAGCTGTAGCTGCCTGTGGGAGTGTCCCTGGGAGGTGCCCAGACCACTGCGGGGTGAACACCCAGCTAAGTCCCTGGATGAGTTTGCTGCTCTGCATCCCAGTTCCTTTTTTGGGAAATACTGGCCGCAAGGGCACAGTCACTGGGGCCGAGCCTGTCCCGTGGCATGCGTTGTTCCAGCGAGGTGAAGGCAGCACAAACACAACAGCCCATTATACAGGCATTTAATTTTTTTTTCTTCACTTAAAGGTTTAGTCTCTGGAAGGTCCAACTTTTCCTCCCTTTGGCTGTTGATTTTACTGGTAACATTGTTAGCTGATGCAGTAGTTTAATGGTAGTTTTATTAACTGACTTATTTTAAATTAATCAATTTGATACCAGCTCAAAAAGAAACACCTCTCCTTATTTGCCACGTTTGAACCATTAAAAAAATGAATGTGCCTTCAGCACTGTTGGAATTCATATTGGGAAATACCTATTTAGACAACTTTCTGAAAGCCTTTTACTTACCTGAAAGGTTAAAATTACCTCTGAGTAGCTTTCATTGCCCACAATTACAATCTACATGTACTTAAGAAAAAAAATCTATGGTGTGCTCCCAGAGCTTTATGCTGTCTGCAAAAAGACTTTTAAGAGCAAATTCTGTTTGTTTGCTCAGGTAAATGTTGAAAGACACATTTCTCCCTTAATAGATGGTTACTGCTGGCTTTGAGGTGTTCCTGTTTTTCTTCTCCAGCCCAGAGTGTGCACAGTAAAATCTGATTCAGAAAACCTGCTTTGGATGCACAGTTCCTGCCTGTGCAATGCTGGGCCCTTTGCCTTTGCAAAACTTGCTAAACTTTCCAGTGCTGATCAAGGTATTTGCACACATAGATCCTTTTAAAATGAAGAGGAATTTGGTATGTAAATCCCATAGGTGACGTTGAAAATGCCAACCTGCATTTTACACCAAAAGGAGGGGGGAAAGCCCTGAATTTTCAGCTGAGTCTGAAGCCCTGGGAGATGCTCTTCTGCTGTCTGGGAGCTGATCCATGTGCTGGCTCCTCCAGCTAGGTAAAACCTCCTTGGTTTCACTTCCAGGCTGCCCCCATTTGGGTGTTTGAGTCAGCAGAGTGAATAAAGGGTTATGAATTCGATATCTATTAATTTGCCGTGCAGCAATGCCTAACCCTGCGGGCCAACAGTCCATAAGCCACAAATGGGTTAGAAACCTGGTAAAATGGGCAAACTGGGCCTGGAGGTTTTGCAGGGAGCTCAGGGTGCACTGAGATATGCTCCCAGTTTTGATTTTGGGGCACTTGGGATCAGAAACAGAGGGGCTGGGTGCACAGGACTGGGGAGAATGTCCATGTGGGGAGGCAGATACCGTCATCTAAAGCAGTGGGAACCGTACATGTTTCTGTAGTGTGCCCAGATCATGAGCTTTGCTCCACCATTTCCATGCTGCCTTCCCTGAGTGAGCTGTGCCAAAGGTCCGATCCAGAGCTCTGCTGCCCTGGCACAGGCAGTGCCCAGGGAAGGGCGGGTCAGACATGACCATCCAGAAGCCATCAGAGATTGGAAGCTGTGGCTGCTCCATCCCTGGAATTGTCCAAGGCCAGGTTGGATGGGGCTTGGAGCAACCTGGTCCAGCAGAAGGTGTCCCTGTCCATGGCAGAGGGTGGAGCTGGATGAGCTTTAAAGTCCCTTCCAACCCAGACCATTCTGGGACTCTCTGCTCTACCTTGGGCTTGGTCCCCTGTTGTCCTGCTCATCCCACAAGCACAGAGGATGAAGAGTGGAGTGGGGCTGTAATTTTCAGCTGGTACATTGTAGCTGTGGAAGGGCCCCTGTCGTCATTTGTCTTGGTGAGGGATGGTGTCCGGCCTGTCTGCGGAGCTCGGATCGGTATCGGCGCCCATGGACGTCACTGCTCCCAAACAGACGGCTTTTAAATTGCACCCATAGATCTTCCCTGCACCAAACCGTCCCTGCTCCAGTATTTAGTGATGCCTGAAGTTATGTCTCCACATCAAATTAAGTAACTGTGCTATCAATAAGGAGGAGTAATGCGGTGTGTTCCCTTCTGGATGTCTCCCTGTCCCTCATTTGTTTGCTGCTGCTGATTAAGACGGATAACGAGCCATCAGTATTTTTCTAACTGTGGTGCAAAACAGTGAGGCCTAAATCAGTCTCTGTCACTGGGTGCCAGCTCATAATTTAGGGAACTCAAGTGGAGCCCCTGCATTCATTAGACTCCAAGACAGCAGATACTTGGGATTGCCTGAGCAAAGCCTGGATGATGTGACCATCTCGGTGTGAGGAGAGCCAGGAGGGGATGTGGGGCCACCAGGAGATCCCTGTCCCACTGGGCTGGGTGGGAGCTGCTGGTGTGTTGTAATTCCTTTATTGTGCGGCTGCATCGCTGGCAGAAATCAGTGGAACAGCTCCCATTGCCCTGAATTGAGCTTTTCACCTCCCCCTCGCCTTTTTAATGCATTCCTTCTAATGATGGAGGGCTGGCTTGGAGTGAGCAACTTGGATTTAATTTGGACAAGGATACTGCAGATACATATCTGTTTTCTAACGCAGAGATTAAATAACTTTTAGGCATCTTCACGCACCCAATAATGTGAATTATGGCTGGAAAAATCTCTCCCGTAAATAGGCAGTACTTGAGAAGGGCCGTTAACATTGTGAGCAGTGAAAAATGCAGGAAGGGTGGAAAAGAGCTGCAGATCAGCTTCAGAGGAGAGTAGTTCTTTGGGGCAGTGGTGCACACAATTGAAAGCTGATGGATGTCTAGAAGGTACCACCAGATGACTCCAGGAGTTGTTAGCCAGAGCCAGCAGGGTTTGTCCACAAATTAGAAGAGAAGAGGCTCTAATTTTACAACATTTTACAGAAGAAACTGAGGGCATTTATTAGAGGTGCCATCTCTCCGTGGGTGGCTAGACAAGGTGGCAAAGGAAGAGTGAACCTTCCATCTTGGGGTCACCTTGAGGAGGAGACACTTGTTACCACAGCAGGGAGCCACAGACTGAAAGGACAAGGGGAAATGGTGTTAAACGACCAAGACGACTAAGATTTCCTTTTGGTTTTTTAAAATACCAACAGCAGTCCAAAAAGGGGGAGAGAGCAATTCCGGAGCTTTTAAATGGCAGGGGGTTGGAAGGCTGCTGGAGCCACCACTGGCCCTCTAGAGGGAGGTTTAATTTGTGGCACTTGGGCTGGTGTGTTGGTAGATTTGGTTCCTAGTTCCTCCTGAAAATGGAGCAGCATCCAGATGTTATTGAGGGGGCAGATGATGCATTGATGCAGCCTCTGCATCACAAGAGAGCTCTCTGCTGCCTGAGGGAGTGAGCAGGCTGAGAAGGGGCTTCCAGACTTGGGATGGGGACACTGACCTGAAGCAGTCCCACTTGCAGCCCTGCAGGAGTCTCTGTGCAGGCTGGGTGTTTGGGTGGACTTTGGAGTCCAGGGGGTTCTTTTCCCCTGGTGTTTGTACTGGGAGGAGCTTTGTCCACCAGCAGCTGGAGGACATGGACATCACCTGCAGGAGCAGGGAGCAGCAGAGCCACAGCACAGTGCTGTCCCCCCTGCCACCACTGAGAAGTGGCAGACAGGGACCAGAGCTGGGCGAGTTCACAGGGTGTGAACTCACTGCTCCACATCGCGGGGTCATGGCAGCCCCGGTTCCAGTGCACCCTCAGGCTTCAGCCATGCTCCGAGCCAGGATCTCCAGCTCTGGCCTCTTTCTAACACAATAAAGCTCAAGGGTTGTTTTCTTTGGGGGGGTTTTCAGCTGCCCCTGCAGAGCGTCGCCAAATTTAATTTTCAGCAAGGCAAAGTTCAGCATCTCCACCTGATTTCTTTATGTCTCACCTCTGGTTTCACCCACTGCCTCCTCCTTCCCCCAGAGAGGGGGGCTGGCACTCTCCATACCAGGCAGTGAAAATAAAACTTCTTCCCTCCCCAACTCGTTAATTAAAGCCACAAATTGAGCTCTTTTCTTGCAATCTGAAGTGATCACATAAACAGCATTGGCAGAGCTAAATGAACATTTGAAAACATCCTGCAGGATCAGCAGAGAGGAATGGTGTTAACCTCCAGAAACAGAGGCCATCATTAAAAACAAGATGCTGGGTTTCCTTCCCTTCTGAGCACAGAGTTCAGCCTGGACATAGAAAAACTTCCAAGATGCAGACAACGGGCAATTTTTTGCCTCTGTGACAGAGCCTGGGGATTCTGCTGTGTTTTTCCTCTTTCTCTGTTGGGGATCCACGAGCATCCTTGTGTGGATTCCGAGTGTCATCCTCATTTGGTTGCTGCTTTGCAAGGGATTGTTTCAGCACCAGACACCAGTGCTGGAGACTGCATGGCTTGTGGTGTGGGATGGTCATGTGAAGCCTGGGAGAGGCCTGTTTTGTGGAGACATGCAGAGGAAGATTTGCCTTCCCACTGGGAAGACACTTGGCCATGCTTGGTAGAAACACCTCCCCCAGGCCAACACACACTGCCAGCAGAAAACCCCCACGCCCAGTTGTGTTCATGGTCAAGCTCCAGAAGCAAAATCATTGAGCCTCATTCAGCTGAGTGAGTGTCCAGGGGGATGTTTCAGGATGTATCCATTCCTAAATACTGTCAGGAAACACCACCGTTTTCCACTTAGCCCTTGCAACTTTAATTGTGGGGCACACCACTTGGGAGCCTGAAGGATGGCTGCTGAATTGAGCTGCTGTTTAGCAGCTGTCTTAACTAGGCAGATAAGCGTAGCCATCAGCACCTCTCTCCTTGATGGAATCCATTGACTGAATAAGCTAAATTCTGGAGTCAGCTTTAATATTTCCTAAAGGGATGGGGAGGCTCTCAAAGAAGTGGCAGGAGACATATTTAACTGAGGGGAAACTACCACTCTTGCTGAAATCAGAGGTTGCACAATGAGAAGTTCTGGTGGAGATGATGAGCTTTGTCTGGGGCAAGATGCTATGCAGGGCACATCTGAATATCACAGTTGGCCTGAAGTGATCTGTGCTTGCTGTTTGATTAACATTTGATTTCCTTTTATTGCTTCTCTGCACACACAAAGCTAAATTCAGAGCTGCTGAAAGCCACGGGCAGAGCTGCTGAGTTCAGTAAAACCCATCTGAGCAGTCACAAGGAGCTGGGGGGACGCTGTTGTTCGGCACTGAGTGGCTCCAAGGCATCAGCTCATGGTGTTGGAGAGAGCCTGAGCCCCGAATTCCCTCCAGAACAGGGGTGCAGTGGAGCAGGGGCATCATGCAAGTACCTGATCTTCAGCAGATGGTTGCAGAATTTTCCGTCATTCTCCCCAAACAACAAACGAAATATGATTTTTTTACATCTCTCCCATCAAACCAGCATCTGAATGTCCCTAATATATCTCCATAAAAATCTTCACAGCTGTTCTAGCAAACAGCCTGGAGTGCTGTGGGTTTTATGAGTATTAACTATGTTAAGCAAAGCAAATCTCACAATTACACTGTCTGTGGGAGCAGCAAACTTCTCCCATCAGTCTCCCTGAGCAGGGAAAAAGGGTGATTAGTGTCCTGTTATCATCACAGTCGTGGTTTAAGATGCTTTTACCAAGAGCAGGACGACAGCCCTTGCCCAAAGCAGCTTCTTGTTCCTGCTGCTATTATCATAAGTAACCTGATGTGCTTGACATGTCATCAAATGTTTCTGAGCAGCATCTTCCTTAGAATAACAATTTAAAAACCCCACACTGCTGTTCTGTGTCATTCTTTGGGGGCTTGTTTTGCCATTGATTTGGCTGGTCTCATCCAGTTCCTCCAAGCAGCTGCAGTGGGAAAAGCTCAGGCCAGTCCTCAGTAGCACTGGGGTGGGGCCCTGAGCTCTTGAAATGTTGGGAGGGAAAAAGAATGTTAGAGAATTTAAAAGAGTCTGTTTAGCTCTGCTGCAGAGAAAAAAAAATAGGACTTGGGTTTCTTGCTGTGGGCTCTGGTTGTGACTTTAGGGGCTGCAGCCCCTCCAAGGCACATGGCACAGCCATGCAGATCCCCTGGTGATGGAGGTTATCTCCACCAGGAGCTGCCAGCTCTATAAATCCCAAAGTTTCTGGAAAACTCCCTGGTGACTGGTGCCATGGCACAGAAAATGCCACTTGGCTGGAGCATATTTTCACCTCAATTCCAGCAGTGCAGGGTCCCTCTCTGAGTGCCTCTCTCGTGCCTCTGCCACGGGTGCGATGCTCGCTGCATCCCAGTTTGGACAAACAGGATCCACTTTTCCAGTGTGAAGGCGGGAGAAGTTTAAATGAGGAAAAAAAAGGGGTGGGGGGAGAGGCTGGTTGATAGTGATTGTGCTGGAAAACTGGATTTCAAGCAATGGGAATTTAAGTAGAATTATCACAAATGCAGTGTGGAAATTCTGCCTTCTGTTAGAAATCCATGTTTCTATAGGGATGGGGATAGCAGTGAGAGAGAGAGGATGCAGTAAAGCTCCATCCAGCTCACTGTGGTGAGCAAGAGAAACATTTCACTCAGGCAGTGCAGAGAGGGCTATTTTGAGAGAGTGCTGGGAAAGAAAAGGTCCAGAGCAGTGACAGTGTTGGCCCAAATTAAAAGTACTGAAGTCTGACAGGAGAGAGGCAGAACATCCCACAGGAGGGCAGATGTCGGTAGAGCCTCAAGCCATGTTTTCCTCCATTTTGCTAAAAGCCAAGAACAAAGAAAACAAACCCAATTGCTGTGATTTTTCCCTCAGTTCAGCCTCTGACTACAGCTCCTTCCTTGGGTGTGCCCAGGTGATCCTGGCCAGCCCAGGGATGCTCGGTGCTGCTCCAGTGAGGGCTGGTTTGGCAGTCCCTGGGATTTATCCCAAATAGCTGTCATTTTCCCCCTTTCCCTTGCCCAGCCCCTTTGGGGTGGTGGCAGTACCCCAAGGATTTTCTGTTAGACACAGAGGTGCTTGCCAGGTCCTTCCAGGCTCAACAGGAATCAGGGGTGCAGATCATTAGTGTTTAATTACAGAGGGGCAGATCATTAGTGTTTAATTACAGATTTGCGGAGTTGGCCCATGTCCTTGGCCGGGGCAGGGACGTTGCTGTGCTGCTGTCCCCAGAATAAGGGATCCCCTCTCCAACAGGGACCTCAGAGGCACAGGTGATGCTTTCAGCACATGCCCCTCATCTGTCTCCTCTTTTCATCACAGTGTCTGCTTTCTGTTCCTCCCTTTCCTGGGACAGGGACATTAATGGAGGGTATTTACTGATTTTTTTTTTTTTCCATATGACCCCCTGGGGAAGCTCAGGAGGGGGGAGAAGAGACCTGGGGTTGCTGGGAGGAGGAAGGGCAGCCAAGGAATGGACAGATAAGCAGGAAGAAGGAAAAAGAAGCTTTTGCCCAGTTGGCAGCACCCTATCAGCCAGTCCCAACGCCACCACCCGTGGTTGATCGTGATCCCTGCACCACTGGGGTGCCAAAATCCCATGAGGGAGGTGTTGGGTCCCCAAACCCTGTCTGGAAGGCAAAGGTGACTCACCTGTGAATGAGCAAATCTGCTGGCTCCGCTCACTGCCAGCCTCCCACCTGTTCTCAGCCCCCAGAATGGGCTGGCAGTGCTGTAAATCTGGAGAAAGCTGTGTCTGGAGACATGTGTGGGTGTTGAAGCAGCACTGGCCTCTCAAATGAGGTGCTTAACGGGCAGGACAACAAAAGGGAAGATTATCATCCCTTTTCCTTGCCACCCTCATCTCCAGAGGAAGCTTCTTGTTTATATTACATTGAAAAGGGTTTTGTTTGCTCTGGGAGCACAGAGCAGGCTGTTGTGTGGAGGCTGCCCACCCTGGGCATCCCTGACATCAGCAGGCAGTCAGAGCATCCCATTAACGTGCCATCCCAGGTATTTATTTCAACTTCCAATACAGCTAGCTGCAGTTACGGGAATTTCCATGGCATTTGAACCCTGGGCATTTAACAGCAGCAGATGACCTGACAGCAACGCCCATGCTGGCTCATAACACACCCCCACCCTCCGGGCTCCAGGAAACAGAGAATTAAACCAGCGGTGAAGAGCACAGGCAGCACAGGGACTCAAAGACTCTGGAAAAGTGTGACAACTTCAGTGGGTTGCCAGAGACATACCACAGTTGGGATGACGGCCTTTCCAACCAGGAAGGTGTATTCCAGACAGACGTCAACTTGGGAAGTCTTCAGCCCATGACCAAAACAGGCTCATGCCTGCAAGGAAAACCACAGACACCACGTGTGCTTATGTGGGGTTTGGCTGTTCATACTCTTGGCTGGTAGCTCCTGGCTTTAAAGTTCTTTGCAGTTTGGAATGGCTGAGGTTGGAGGGGCTCTTTGGAGCTTGTCCAGCTCGAAGCCCAGCCTCAAAACATCCCCACTCCCAAGGCTCCTCCACTGCCAGCAGCCCTGTGTCACCTGTGCTCTGGCTCAACAAGTGCAGTTGAATCTCCTTGTCTGCAGTAAAAGCCTGCTTCTTCCTGGTATCCTGGAATTCACGTGCTGGCTAGGCCAAGGAGGAGGCAGCATGGAGCGGCACAGATCTTCCCAGTGCTGCAGCCTGCCTTCCCAGGTGCTGCCCTGGGGTACACCCTGTCACCCCAAATTCTGTACAGGAGCCGTCCAAGGCATCTTTCTCAGGCCCTTCTGTTGTGGCCTCATGAAGATGGATGTGGAATGTTGCTGTGGAGCCACGTTTGAAGTGGCCCTTAATGAAGGTGGGAGGGTGTTGAAACACAAGTCACACTCAGGCACCTGAATTGTCTGGGTAAGCCCAGCCCTGCCAAACTTGTGGCCTGTTCAACAGAGGGTCCTGAGGAGCATCTTACTGAAGCCAGGGCACTCATAAATAGCTCTCTGAGACTATAAAACATGGCAGCCTGGCACTGGGCTGGCTACAGCTCAGCCTTTTCCAGCCTCATAGAGACTTAAGGAACAACTTGCCCATAATTCCATGTCTGTACACGCTCTCGCCTTTGGAATGCACCTCATGCACTGGAGGCATAGATTAAAACCAGCGGCCAGCATTTCGGAGCAGCACTCGAGCCATTAAACACTTCTCAAATGTCTTTATGCTTCCCCAATGCCACCAATGCAAGTGCCTTGAAATTTTTGTGTGTGCCGCTGGCTCTGACATTAATTCCTGGCACTAAGCGGTGAAGGAGTAGGAGGGAAAGAGGAGAGAGCTTGCAGAGGGACAGATGGGCAGTGGATATTTGTGGGGCTTTTATGAGGAGGAGGAAAGGGCTTTAAGATCCCTTCCAACCCAACCATTCTGTGCCTGGGAAATAAGATCCTTGCTGACTTGCTGCTCAGCTTTGATATTGTGTAATAAAGCCAAAAAAAAAAAGGACCCAAAGCAATAATAAGCAGATTAAAGGAATTATCTTTGAGGAAAAAAACCCCAGCTTTTATCAGAAAGCTTATTTGAGAGGTGATGCAATAAATCATTTATGGTTAATAGCTCCAAGCTGGTGGAGGTCCTTGGGGTTACGTGGTGTTGGAGCATGGCTGCCAATGGCCCTAGGGGATGAACTGGCTCCGGCCCCTGCAGCTCCCTGCAGGCTCACCAGGCTGGAGCAGTGAAGGCTGGGCTGTGTCCTCATGCTTGTCCTCATGGTCTTATCCATCTTGCAGCCAAAATTTAAGGAGAAAGAGGTACTAAATTAGTGATCAACCTAGTAGAAAAAGCTGAGTGCAAATGCCATTTGTTCTAGGGGCTGGGTGCAGAAAGAGAGAGGAAAGTTTCAAGGCCTTTTTTTTCCCTTTAGTGCCTGAGGGCAACCAAAATATGAGAGAAGGGATTGCTGTGGGTCCAAGGCTCAGCACTGAGCAAGGCAGGAGCATCGCTGCAGATTTCGGCAGCAGTGGTGGCGTGGCCAGAGCGCAGCAAGGGGCTGGCCTACCTGTCCCAGGCTTAGAGCAGAGCTGCTGCCCCCAGTCCAAACACAGAGTACTTATCCTGTCACCCCCGTGTGTTTCCACAGGTCCCAACTGCTTTGCGGGCACCACGATAATTCCCGCGGGCATCGAGGTGAAGGTGGACGACTGCAACATCTGCCACTGCCACAACGGGGACTGGTGGAAGCCGGCGCAGTGCTCCAAGCGCGAGTGCCAGGGCAAGCAGGCTCTGTAGCAGCACCCCCGGCCAACAACCCGCTCGTGGTGATGGTGACAAAGGAACGGCTTCAGTGCTGCCCACGCGTCCAACCTCCCGCCAGCTGCAGCAGGGTCACCAGCAAGCCCTGCGAGGGTGCCACACGAGCAGAGATCGGTACCTGCGGGGAAGGGTCTCCCTGTGCCCCCTGCAGCTCCTCTCCCGCTTTAGTTACTCTGTACCGGGTGTGCAGGTGCCTGCTGTGCTGTCGTAATCACCAGGGCTTGGTGGGGACGCGCTGCTCGGACTGGGGGAGGACAGCGGGAAAACGGCCCGCGCACGTTCTTGGCCTGGCGATGCCTCCGAGGCACCGATCGATTCACTGCTCTCACTTTCTACAGTGTGGATCATGGGGTTTTTCACATTTATTTATTTGAGGGTTTTTTGCTATTGTGATTTTTTTTTTTTTAAGCCTCTTCCTAAGCTGGGATCATCGGGACAATACAGCTATGAGTGGAGCAATAGATGGAGCATTTTTATTGTGTCTGTAAGCGCAGGTGGCACTAAGGACAGGAGGGAGGTAGAAATTGAAAGGGATGGGGGGCTAAAAAAAAACCCAACTGGAATGTAACCTGCAGCAGGACTGAGGTAGATGCACAGGTATAGACTGGACAGCCAAGACACAAAGCTGTATCTGTGTTACACTTTCTCCACTGAGTGGGGACAATAAAGTTGAAGACACCTACACAGTGACCGTGACCTTGATGGGAGCAGAGCCCACGGCAGGTGCATGGGCAGGCTGGGGCAGCCAACCAAAAGGTGCTCCATGAAAGCAACATCTGACCTGGCTTGTCTGTGTGTGATTCCTGGCTGGGGCAGCAGTGGTGGAGCAGAGGGAAGAGGGCCCCACCTGTTCTGTTTCTTGGGCTGAGCATGTGTGCTCACCTGCCTTGTCCCATCCCGAGGCTGCTCTCGCTGGAGCCAAGGGCAGTGTTCCATTGCCTTCAGCAACAGCAGGTCACGGTTAAAATACGGGATCACCCCACTCTGGAGGTTTCCAGGAATGTCCCACATCTGTGGCAGCACTAAACTGGCTCAGCTGGCAGGTAAGACCCTTTGCTACAGCGGGAGGGAGCTGCCCTGGCTCTCCCTGGGAGCATCCACAGTGCTGGGGATAAAGCAAACCACGGTGCAGCAGGGCTGGGCTGCACCCAGCAGAAAGCAGCTGCTCTCTGTGCCTGCCTGTCAGAGCAGAGGTCCCCATGGATCCCAGCAGCCAAGGGTCCCCATTTGGCTTTCCAGCACTGGCACCTCCTGCTTTCTCAGGCTGCAGTTTCCAAGCGATACTGTGAAAGAAAAGCCACCAATGTCATCTCCCTGCCCTGCCTGCGCAGGCAAGGGCAGGGGCCTTTCCCATCACTGTCCACACTTGGTTCCCTGCTTTTTGGTCAAGGCCATGAGGGTGGTGGTGCTTCTTTTGTTCAGAGTTCAGACTCCAGTTCAGCACCTGCTCTCGACAGCAACAGCAGCAGATCCTCCCCACAGCATCCTCACCGAAGCAGATCAGCACATCAGGCTCAGTTTATACACACTGTTGCCTTTATACTTTTATTTCTTCCCCGTTTTGGTGTTTTCCTGGAGAGCAGGGGTGGGAGGAGCACTTAGCACAGCAACTGCTGTCCTGTGGCTGAGCATTGGCTCCCTGCAGGCCGAGCTGGTACCATTAGAGACGTCATCGCCACATTTCTTCGTAAGCTGTTGCCTGTCAATGACTATCCAGTTTCAAAACTTTCAAACAATAGTGTGCCTGAAACTAGTGAGAAAAAAAGAAAATCTGTAAAAATGGGAGGGAGGGGTCCTAGAAACAATATTTGATGTGTAAAAGACTATATTATTAAAAAATTATTTTGTTAAATATAAAGTGTGTGAACCAGCAAAAAAAACCCCCAAAATTATATATTTGTGGTGTATTTTACTCTGCTGATCATCAGCCCCTCAAGCTCCCAGTTCCCCATCTCCTCCCTTGCTCCAGTCCCTGTCTCTTCACAGCATTGGTGAGTGCAGCTGGGGTGGGAAGAGCAGGCTTGGAGCCTGGAAGTGGCCATGAGAATCCCATGGATGGGATGGGTTGCTCATGGAGTGTCTCAGCAGTAACTCAGTACACCAGCTTTGCTGTGCCAAACCAGGATTCCCGTTTGGGGAGCTGCCATGGACTCTCACTTTAACCTCCATCTGCTTTTGCCTTTTACTGGTGCCATTTTATATTTGATGCCATTTCCTGAACATGGAAATTTGCTTTCAGTTCACAAACCCCATTTGGTACCTCCAGATGCATCATTATTTACACTGATTAGTAGTTACTCTAATTAATTACAGCTTAATTACTGTAGTTAATGTTTGTACAGTGCTTGGAACAAGTACAGCACTATACGTGCCACATATTATTATTTTCTTCATTATTAATTAAGCACCATCTCCATTCCATGCTGTGCTACTTCATTATTTCCCAAGGAGTCACAGTAGCGCCCTTATTCCCACCCAGGAGTACTTTTCTCCCAGCTGCCACTGGGATGCTGTGATGCTGGATTGGCATGGGAAGAGCAGTGGGATTGCTGAGGAACATGGGAATGCTCGGGGTTTTGCCCTTCACTCTTTCAGGGCACTGTGTCTAAAACCAAATGGGGAAAAGGCTGATGGAGGGGGACCCCTTGACCCCGCACAGGGAGCTGGAGCAAGCTCTGGGTCACATGAGGGAAAGCCCTGCAGATCCCATCACGGATGTGTCTGCAAGGTGTCCATGGCTCAGACTGTAGAAGGGGTCTGATTCCCCCAAATCCAGCAGTGTGAGACACAGTCCCACTGAGGGATCCCACAGCTCTCCCCAGGCACCAAGGCATCAGTCTGGGACCACAGGGAGAAGCGAAGGGCACAGATCATTTTCTAAGAAAACTTGCACTGCTGATGTGGAAGAGTTGCCAGTCGTAGGTGGGCAGTGTTTCCACAGCACTGGGGTGCCAGTAGCCCCAAAAATCATTGCCACCAGCTCCACTTCCCACCAGCCTCTGTCAGGCCAGGGTGGATCCAGAACTGAAATCCCATCAGGCGCTCTCCAAATACCCTACAGAATTTCATCCTCATCCCAATCTTCCTTTTTTTTTTTTTTTTTTTTAAATGTTGTAGTTCATTTCTGCTTTTAATTAATCACAGCTCTGGGCCAGCCAGACCCATTAACTACTCTTCTCATTTAGACCTCTCAGAGATGCAGTTGCAGATGCAATTTAATTTGTTGACCCGTGATCGATAGCAATTAATACCATCTCTTTAATCTTGTTGAAAGGCTCATCTTGGGCTTCCAGAGGCTGCTAGCTAAAGGGAAAGGTGCCTGATACATATGTTATCAGATGGGGGAGCACAACCTCCTCCGTGGGCACCATCCTCCCCGTGCCCCCAGGCTAGCACTCCTGAAAACACAACAGGTATTTGTGGGAGATGGAGAAGGTGGATAAAGGTGAGGGAAGATGCTGAGGGGTAGAGAAGAGCAGGGGGCTTGGTAGGGCAGAAAGTAGGGGAAGGTAGAGTTATGGGTTGGAAAAATGAGGGGAGATAGAAATGGGACAGCCTAGGAAATGTGGCTAGAAAATCAAAAGGAGCCAAAAGGACTCGAACTGGAGCAAAAGAGCAGGTCAGAGAGGGGACAGCTCAGAGGCAACACCTTCAGCAGGAGCAACAGTGAATTTTGCAGAAGAAACAGACCCAGAGTCCGAAAAAGCCCTTCCTCTTGGGGTTCGTACACCCACGCCTCCCTGATGTGATGCCATCTTTTGCCCCCCAAATGCAGCAGCTGTGTACAGCTCCCTCCTCCTCCTAGCAGTGGGGAAGCCCATCCCAGGAGCATCACCTTTCCCTGTCCTCATTAATATGCCATTAGTCAAGATTGTTTTATAATTACAGAATTATTTCCTGCACACCCCAGGGGGACTGACTCAGCTCCGGAGCACAGCAGGGCAATGTCTTTCTCCCCCAGGAAGCTGCAAAGCACACTCCAAACCAGGCTAAGACTGGGAAAATCCTGAATTTTGGGTACTCTCCATCCTACCAGTGCTCCTGAGGCAGCAGCAGATAATGGCTTCAGTGGCAATAGTGAGCTGAGTGCCCTGGTGACCACCTCTTTGATGCCAAATCCACTGCAGCAACCCCTATCCAGCCACAGCTCTGCTAGAGGTGAAAGCAAAGAGCAAATCCCGGGATTCCAGCACAGCAAGAGCAATAAAGTGTTTCTCTTTGGTGGTTGTTAAAGGGGAAAGAGGGCCCATGTGGATATATGGCAAATGAATGCCCTTTACATAGCAAATGGACATGGGTTTGCAATAGCAAGTCAATAGAGAAAATGAAAAATTTATCAAGAATCCACCTTCCTCGCGGTGTGGAAGCTTAGCTTTTAAAACACAGGGGATGGAAGGCATGGAAGGGAAGTGCCTGTATTTATATATTTAGGATGTTAGAATGGTTTGGGTTGGAACCTTTAAATGACCATCTAATATACCATATGGATTTATTTGTATTTGCAGATAGAGTTCCTTTTTTTTTAAGAGAAAGAATCTTTATACCATTACTAACTCCATTACCTAAAGGAACTCTGCTCTCAGAAGATGCCAGTTCATGCCCCCACTCAGCCCCACACAGACAAAGGGATAATTATGCTCTAGGAAATCAGAAGGAAAGAGAAAATCCAACCAGAAAGCTAAGCCAGGCTCCTTTGGGATGGCACAGAAGGAAATAGTGTCCCTGCCAGAACTGACTGGTCTCACCCCTGGGGACAGGACAGGTGATGGTTGCACCCATCTGCAGAGGTGACCTCATCTTTTGGGCAGGCAGCTGGGTCTTACCCATGGCTGCTCAAGAGACAGACGAAGCCTCTCCTTTCTCAGGAGTTCCTGTCCTCTGGCTGTGCTGGCTCCCCTGGAGCCACTATTTCATAGAATCAGGGAATGGCGTGGGTTGGAAGGACCTTAGAAATTATCCCATCCCACCCCCTTCCATGGGCAGGGACACCTTCCACCAGACCAGGTTGCTCCAAGCCCCAGTGTCCAACCTGGCCTTGGGCACTTTCAGGGATCCAAGGGCAGCCACAGCTTCTCTGGGCACCCTGTGCCAGGGCCTGCCCACCCTCCCAGGGAAGAGATGTCTGCATTTAATTAATTAATTAGTTAGTTATCTGCATCCCTGGGAGCTGGGAGCTGATATTCTCTTGGCACTGGGCTTCCCACAAAAGAAGGCAAGAGCATGGGTATGGTAGCACCAAGTGACACCCTCTGACAGTTTCAGGGCATCCTTCCCAATGCAGCCTTCCTGATCCTCAGCTCATGGAGCAGCCCTGGCGCTGGGACCTGTGCCTGACCTTTTGTGCACATCACCCCGTGCTGGTGCCCCAAGCAGTCAGGTGAAAGGAGCTTTTCTGATGCTGGCATCAGATACAGCAGACAGTGATCTGGGGAAAGGACGGGGAGAGAGGAAGAACGAGTGTGAGCTATTAGACTTGTTTCAGTGGGACAAAGCAGGAATTCAGTAATAATTAATGCCACTATTAAAGATCCTCATTTAGACTGTAAGGCATCTGGCACCAGGAAGGACACAGTGAAGGTACTTTTGGTCATTAAACACACAATGTTCCACGCTGCTGTTCTCCTGACAGTGATAACCCATGAAAGCTTGAAGAGAAACCACCAGCCCACTCTCCCTCCTGGTTGTGCATAGGGATTATCCTGTTGCCCATAGGGATTGTCTTTTCGGCTATTCCAGCAGTGGCTTGGCTCTGTATTTGGAGAAACAGCCAAACCCAAGCCTAGGGAGTCTGGGAAAAAAAGTCTTGTGAATCTGGAAGGCAAAACTCCAAGGAAGCAGATGAAAAAGGGGGCTCACCAGGCTTTATATTGTCTTTCCAAATGGTGTTGTGATGGTCATGGACTCACAGAATAGTGTGGGTTGGAAGGGACCTTTAAAGTCCATCTAATCCAACCCCTCTGCAATGCACAGGGACACTTTCCATTAGACCAAGCTCCTCAGAGCTCCATCCAACCTGGCCTTGAATGTTTCCAGGGATGGGGCAGCCACTCCCTCTCTGGTCAACCTGTGCCAGGGTCTCACCACCCTCATTGCAAAAACCATCTTCCTTATATCCAGCATAACCTGACCCTCCTCAGTGTAAAACCACCACCCCTGGTGCAACAGGGTGAGATGATGAGTGGAGAGTGCAGACAGGAGCATCCCACCACCAGCAGGCTCTGTCTCTTGCAGCCTCAGGTCCTACCCTGGAGGACTTCGGGAAAGGCTGCAATAAAGCCAGGGGGAGGAGTTCAGCTGGCATGCTGAAAAGTGTGGCCTGGAATATTTGTACCATCCCCAACACTGCCACCAAGAACTTGGCTAATGAACATCAGTTTGGTTTAAGAGACTGGGAGCAGTGGTCATTGCTCTTTTCATTACTTACCTGACCAGAGGGATGCACCCTCTGCCTTGCCCAAACAGTTTTCCGGACTTTCTAGGGCCCGACTCTCTTCCTATAATTTGGTTGTATTTGCCTTTTCTCTTTTTTTTTTTCCAAAGGACAAAAGCTTTGGGAAAGGGAAGAGATAAAAATGTGAGGAAGTTACTCTCCTGCAAATAATCCACTCCCATACATGCTGAAAGGCTCATTTTGCAGTCCATTAAGCTCAACTTAATGCAGGTAGAGCATGTCTGGCATCGAGAGGATGGTAAAGGTTTCGGGGTTTAATTTTACTCAGATGGAAAATCCTATACGTTCCTGGCTGGTGTCGGCACTTCTGCAGCACAGCAAACAGGCCCCGCAGGAAGCTTGAGGCCAAGGTTAAAGCACTTCTAAGTCAAGATACTGTGATACCCAAAGAAGCAATTTCCCATTGTATCGCGGATCTTCTCGCACTTTATTGGCACGAATAGAAGCTGCGAGCCAAAGGGGTGTGTGGGGACCCATTGGAGCTGCAGATGGCTTTAAATTTCCCCTCACTTTGCCCGGATTCAAGGTTATCCTCCCGGCTGGCCGCAGGCCTGCGCACTTGGGCTAATTGCATTTCCAAACAAACAGCAGCACTGCCCCTCCCTGCCCCGCCAGGGTCAAAGGAAAGCAAATGGACACATGCCTGGATAATAAAGTGTGTTTGCTATCATGCTCTGAAGCTCCATGGGATATTTAAGCCCTCCTAAAAAACATCCTAAATCCCACTGCTTTTGTCAGCAGCGTGAAAAATAATAAATGGAAGGAAGCACAGGTGCCTCAGGCAAGGGAGCAGGAGGCACTTAGGGAAGGACAATCCTTAAAATCATGGCACAAATGCCATGAGACCATGGAGTTCCCCTGCCTGCTCCTCTTGGGTGCTTCTGAGAAGATCCAAGGCTGGTCTCGCGTGGGGACCAAAGCACCATTTGCAGTCCCACCTCTCTGCATCCTTCTGGATTTGAGAAAGTGGATCACAAACCAAAGCCATCATTTCCTAGGCCAAAACTCCCCCCACTCCCCCAGTGTTTGTCTGCTACCTGTGAGTGTGTGATGCCTTGGAGCAGAAATACAGGAATTTTTTTTCTGTGAAATCATGTTAAGAGCAGAAATAAGAAATTCCCAAATGGAAGACAAGATCCTGCAGGTTAGGTCCACATAGAAATAGAAGTTTAGGTGGATGCACACCTGAATTCCTGACCACTGAAGCATCCTCTGCCACTGCCCAGGCTTGGCCCGTTGCAGTTCTAACCTTGAGCAGGGCACAGAGAGGCTTTGAGAAATCCACCCACATCACAGACTGGTTCTGTCATTTTGTCAGACACACTCTTCAAGTAGTGTTACCCAACGAGGGCATTTGGCTTTAGCTTTTGAGACTAAAAACACTCTTTTGAGAATAGAAACACCTGTAGAACATAACACATAGCAAAGATTCTGCAGCCTCCATGTGCAGGGGCCACCAGTGGGCAACAGCGCAGGAGGGAAGCCTTGAGGCATCACAGCCTTTCTGTTACCTCTGAGAAGAGAAACCAAGCAGGCTAGAAAACGTGAAAAGAAAGAAACATGAGAACAACTGAGCCACGTTCCCTTCAAACAAACAGAAATTTGGACCAGAACCTACTCCTGGGAGAGGATGCAGGGGTAAAAACTGTCCTCATGAGAAGATGCTACATTCAGCACCAACAACACCAGGAATCTCTCCCCATTCCCAAGACATGATCTTAAAAGTTCCATTCCCCACAGGAAATTATTCCCATGGCAAGAGGCCGCTCCATCCGATTTTCTCATATCTATTTGGTGATAAATGTATCTTAATCCACTGCCAGGTAATCTGCACCACCTCTAAGACCCTGGAAGCCTGTGCTTTTTGCAAGTAGAAGTGACCTTGGTACTTTTCCAGGTGTTATTTGGATGCACTGAGTAATACCAAAGTGACAATGGCTGGAAATGCAATATCGGGACAGATCACGCCAAATACCAGGGCAATTTAGTGATATTAAATTAGTGCACAGCCTCAGATTCCTGAAGAGAAGCAGCCAGTATTAAAGCGATGCAACTATCAATGCAACCTATTATGAGTTTTATTCTTGCTGTTTTTTATTAACCAATTTTTCATCCTTGCCCTGCTGTGGAAATGCTGCGCGATAAAGGGCAAGGGCTCGCTCACCTGCAAGACAAGAGCTTTATGGCCTGGCCTGAAATAGATCATTTGCAATGACAACAAGTGCTGTTAATAAAGCTGGGGGCTAGGAAATCACAGGAAGCTGTGTTTCATATCACTGCAAGAGAGCTAACTTTGGGGAGGAAAATGAAATGTTAACCAAAAAGCCATTTCCAAGAGAAATAGTCCCTCTGTACATCATCAAACTAATAAAAGTTACATGAAGTCGTGTAACAGAAGGAAATTCTTCCTTCTTCTGGTCACAAATCATTTAAACCCCATTTCTTCGTGTTTTCAGGCTCAGAACACAATTGCAGGCTTCAGCTTTGTTGGTGAATTTATGCAGCTCTTTACTGCTCACCTATTTCTCATTTCCGTCTTTTCCATTAGTGAATCATGGAAGCATTAATTAACTTTTAAGAGGCAGATAGCAGGTTTGTTTCTTCTTCTGTGGATCACTGAATCAAAGGTGGGCCTGAGTTGTTCACTTATAAGTGGAAATCCAGAAATGGAGAACAGCTACATTTCCAGGTTGTGCTTTACATGCCCAACAGGAAACATTTTAATATAAAATTTTACATGAAAAGAAGGGACCTAAAGAAGCATCCATTTCCAAACAGGCCCAGCCTTTACCAGCTCTCCTGCAAATGCTTTACAAGTGGAAAATAAAACCTACTGCAGTGAGCAAAGAGGCCAGGAAAACCTGGCTCAAGGCATCAGGTTGCTGGGAGTCTTGGCAGCAAATGGAAAGAGAAGTCTGGAGATGTGGGCTGCTCTTTGGTCTTGGTGACTGAGTGGAAGAGCTCTGGGCTGGACAGCTGTGGTCCTGCACAGCTTCGGACTCTGGGAAATGGAATGGCCTGGCTTGGAAGGGACCTTAAAGCCAATCTTGTTCCACCCCCTGCCATGGGCAGGGACCCCTTCCACTATCCCAGGTTGCTCCAAGCCCCATCCAACCTGGCCTTGGACACTCCCAGGGATGGGGCAGCCACAGCTTCTCTGGGCATCCTGTGCCAGGGTCTCACCAGAAAAGAATTTCTTCCTGACTCTAATCTAAACCTGCCCTCTGTCAGTTTGAAGCCACCGCCCCTTGTCCTATCACCTCATGCCAGTAAATGGCTTCTGCAGAAGTAGTTTGAATGTTCAGGGTGAACAACTATATTTTATGGGTTCATATTAAAATTCCACTCATTATTATTGAAACAATGGACACTGTAGGCTCAGCACTTCTGAAAAGTTTGTGGTGTTTTCAAGACTGACATCCTGAACTGAGATGGAGGAAAACAAAGCAGCCAAAGTACTTCAATGTGATTAACTCTAGGGCTCTGGCATGGGCTGCAGGCTGGGTACCTCAGGGTCCTGGCCAGCCACCAGGATGTCAGAAAATGCACAATATTAACAGAATCACAGAATCATTTTGGTTGGAAAGGACCTCTGAGACCATTGAGTCCAACCTATGACCGATCCTTAAAAACAGTGGAGAGCTCCCTAAGGTGGAACAGACCTTCTCACCAGGTAAACCCTTTGATGGGCCCTGCCAAGACACAAATCCCTGCTTGTGTGCCACCTTTCTAAATGAAATGTTACTGCAGTCACAGATCTCAACTGTCCCTGAAGGCACGCAGTTGGATATTTATAATCACTTAATAAACACATGAGAAATGGCACAGTACAGCCCTACATAATCTGTGTGCAATGATCCTTGGTGACAAAGTTTAAGTGACCAAATCCTTTTCCAGGTCTAATGATATTTTGCTCTAGTAAGCCAGTGATAGATCTCATATGGCAAAAATAAAGCACTCATGCATAAAATTAATACAGTAAGCTCTGAAGTCATAAAGCTTTCAGTCTGTGATATATGAGATGAGAAAATGACCAACATGTAATTCAAGTTCTCCCAGCACTTTATTCCCAACAGGTTGTAGGGTCACCTGGGCATTGCATGATCTATCCAGGCTGCTCCAGAAGTATGTGAATTATTAACCAGCCAGTTCAGGGACCCATCTGGGTCATGTGCATAAAATGCCCTGAGAGGACACAGGTGGCAGGTACTCCTCTTGGAGGCCAAATGTTTCTGTTCTTTTCAAACCTGCATGAGAAAACTTCCAGCAAATTGCTTCCATGTATTTTGTTCCCCTCATTCCTTTCAGAAGGGCTCATGATGTGACTAAAGGCATTTGGTCCAAATCTACCTGCTGAATTAGCTGGGCCTCTTTCTAGGCAAGCTTCCCCATCAAACAGCAGAAACACAGTTCCCACACTGGCTTCCAATAAAATTTGAAACAATCTCAAGAAGTCCTCAAAAAGCATGACAGCAACGTGCACAAGCAGCCTATGCCACACACTGCTCCCAGAAACACAACCTTATTTGTACAGTGGCAGATTGGCTGCTGGTTGTCTCTGAGGGGCTGGACCACGGTCCTGGGCTTGTGTGCTCGGGCAGACTCCCCCCTCACAAATTGCACAGCCCTCCAGGAGCTCCTGCAGTGTCCTGGTCTTCTGTCCCAGTGTGAACTGCTGTCCAGGGAAACTTCCCCAGTCATCTTGAAAGAGTAAAGAACCATCCAGAAAGTGAGAGCAGCGGGGAGAGAATGACCCAGCAGTGCCATGAGTCTGCGGCATGAGCGAGGGCTACCAAAATGCATTGTCACTGCAAAACGTGCTCCACGCAGCACCTGAGGCCCAGGAGAGCAGGGCATACAGGTGCAAACACAAAACCCTCCATAAAGATATCAAAGAATCACCATAGAATTGTTTGGGTTGAAAGGGAACTGAAAGCCCATCTTGTTCCACCCTCTGCCATGGGCAGGGACACCTTCCCCTAGACCAGGTTGCTCCAAGCCTCATGCAAGCTGGCCTTGGACACTTCCAGGCGTGGGGAATCCACAGCTCTCTGGGCAGCATAATTACACTCAGCAGTGACAAATATTGCAATTACCTCTCTGCAGGTGTGTTGCACACCTGATTGCAGTAACTCAGGGATTAGAAATCCAGCCCTCTATAAGAGCACAGACATTGCTTGTTCTGACTGTGGGTACAGCAGGGATCCCACACAAGGACGTGCTGCAGACTCCATCATTCTGCAATCCAGCCTATGTTTCATCCAGAAAAATAATTATCCTTTGCATGTGAGATGATCAAAGTGCTTAAAAAAAATCTAACTCCAGCTCCTCAATCAGGAATGCTGCCAAGCTATCGAATCAATAGGTTGTTAGATACTTGAAGTATGGGATCATGTGAAAGCTATCAAATGATTTCTTTGTTAATAAACTGCTACAGTAATTACCATTAGAATAGGAATGGAAAGATATGGATCAGAAATGGAACACTGTGAATGGTTTCTCATTAAGTGAAATTAAAGCCCATGAGATTTTTTTTTTCTTTTCTTTCGGCCATGATTCTGCTAAGTTTGAACTCGCACGCCCAGAGCTGCTCATGCACCCTGCTTTGGATGCCCCCATTTCACCTAAAAATCTTCGTGTCACTGAGCCTTCAGTAGAGATACTTTGTCTACCTCCTCTCCCCCAGTGGTAAAGGGGGCCAGGGAATGGGGGCTGCAATCAGCGCATCACACGCTGTCTCTGCTGCTCCTTGCTGGGGGGTGCTTCCAGCAGCTTCTCCTGCTCCCAAAGCCTTGCTATGAAAACCCAATATACACAGAGACAGGGGACATTACAGCATCACAACCCAAATTACTGACTTTCAAAGGTCTGCTGTGCTAAACATAAGGTTTCAGTTAAAGAATGTGGCAAGCTCCTCAAATCATAAACACATTAGGAGGCAAAACAGCCAGTCCCCCTCCAGCCCTCCCACTTGCCGCTTGGGATTGTTAGAGTAATAGATTTTTTTCACTGAAACAGCTTGACCTTGTCTAAAATGCAGGTCAGAGAATGCAATGAGATACTCACAGGGTTCAGCTTCGCCCTAATTAGTGGGACAGAAATTGTAATGCTGGCTTCAGGGGGAGGAGGGAGAAAACCACTTGCTGCAGCTGGAGGAACAGTCTGGCTGTCCAAGCCAGCTCAGCTGCCCACACAACCATCCCAACTTCCCTGACATCCCTCCTCCTTTATCCTGCCCACAGCTGAGAGAGCACACAGAAGGAGGAGATGCCAAGCAAGTAATTGAGAAGGTCTCAAAAACCCCAACTCTTTTTAAGAGGAGGAGAAAGGTTGTGGAGGCTGGAAAACACCTGAAAGGTATCATTCAACATCCGCAAATCCCACTTTACCTGCAGTGCTTAGACAAGACAATATTAATAGCCCCACAGCTCTGCACATACAGAATTTCAAGTGCTTCCAGACCCTTTCCAGACCTAATGTATTTAATGAAATTGGTTGTCTTCTACTAGCACATAAAGAAGAAGGGGGGAAAGAGGACTAATGGATGTACATTAACCTTTTGGTACTAGATTTCCTGATACTAGCTACTAATGCAAAATGCATTAGAGGGAAACACTTGGGAACCCGACTGTGGAACTGCTGTAATGTAGGGAATGAGTCTAAAATCCTGAAGTGGGCACAGCAGGGACCCATGCAAAGGTGGTTGCAAGATGATCAAAGAGAGCTCTCCAATCTGCTTTGGGCAGAGAAACCCTGCAAAATAGGGTCTGGAGAGGTAAAGATTCAGAGAGTGAGTTTGCAGCTGCCCCTTAGCAGGGGAATTTTGTTGCTCATCCCAAGAGCAGAGCTGTGAAACCCCTGTATAAAACCTCTTCCATTGCCACACAAATGCTGATGGGCAGTGCAACACATGAGCTCCTTCCCAAGTTCTTGTGCTGACCTAGGCAGCACCAAAACAATGATTTCCCTCCTCCAGCAGGTACAAAATTATCTTTTTTTAAGATCATCTGTTTGAAGACGAAATACCAGGAGCAGCCTGGACACAGCATAGAGCAGGAACAGAGAAGGTGAGGATGACCATGGCAATGGAGAGACAAAACAGCCTCAAATGTCTTTATTTGAGGATTTCTTCACTTGCTGTGTGTTCTGCTTTGGAATTGTCAAGACTCAAGTGTTTTTCCTTCAGTGATGTGAGGGAAAAAGGGAAAGAATGAGACCAGAAGTGAATATTGTCATTTAATACACAAAGACAGTTGAAATAGTTACGTTAATGTGCACTAATTATGTGTGGGACTAGGCAGCACATCCCCAGGCCTGCTTAGAGCCTCTCTCCCTGCTGCACTCAGGTGTGTTTACCTACCGTGGTCAAATGTTACTGCTCATGCCTGTAGTGCAAGTGCCATCCCCAATTTAACAGATCACTGTGGTGCCATCCAGAGACTGATCCAGAGCCAGAACTGCCTTGCCTGGCCTTCAGTAGGAACTGTGGCTCCTTCCAACTTGCGGATCTTAGCGTGCCACAACTGCAGCAGCTCAACCACAGCAGGAGCTGCTGCATCTGGTCACTTACTCATTTACAGGTGAGTTTGGGAGCTACAACTGCATTTTGCATTCACAGCCTGTCTTTCAGTCCAAATCCTCCTTAGAGTACCTGACTGCAGGCTCTCCAAACCAAGGGAAAATATAAGGCTGTGTCCAAACCTGGTCCTGATGGATGGCTGGCTGCAGCTGAGCTCACTGTGCCCATCCTTTCTGCACCCAGATTCCCTGCACACTAATAAGGCTTTGTGCTGAAACACACGGGCCCTGTAAGGAGGAAATAAAAGCAAGGTTATGGGCTTTTTCCTGGGATTTGACACATGTAAATGGAATGCAACAAGACCAAATCAAATCCTGACCCTTTCTCCCCCCCCACTTTCTCTGCCTGCTGGTGAGGATCTCCTCAGTGGCCACAGAGATTGCTAAAAACCTGCGTGTCCCACGCTGCCCCAGGGTGCAGGGTAGGCCCAAACACCCAGCCAGCTCCGTGGGCAAGGCTGGTGTCCTGCTGATGGCTGGGACACCAAATCTGTAGCTTCCAAGACCTGGACAGGCTATTTCTGAGCCCCAGACACTGCAGCAGCTGCTAATTCTGTGTCGGCCAACTCCATCTCTCCTTATTGAGTCAAGGTCTCTTTCATCAAGCACTCTTGAAAGAGGTGACAAAAAGCCCTCAGTGGAAAACCCCCCAATGTTTATTCCAGGCTCTTCCCAGATGTTTTTACCACACCTTGTGCAACAGGTACACAGCGAGAAAAGAACCAGAGACCAGAAACCTTGTACTGTGAGCGGACTGAGCTGGAGAGAACATCTGCCTCCAATTTTGCAGTTAAACAAAACTGTGACTTTAATTTAATAAAAGCCTTCTGCCTACAACCACAGATAAAATTGTTCAAGCTTGGCTGGGTTTAAAACCAGAACCTGGCACCTCTTCAGAAGCACGTTAGTGAGCTTAGGGTAGAAAATCTTCCCATTCTGACAGACACAAGCTGCTGGGACTCAACTGCTGAGAGCAGGAATGAAGCATTGCATCGGGCATGGGCTCCAGAAGCAAAGCACACAGGGGTCAGGGGCAGTATTTGCATGAATAACAATATTGTTTGTGGGAGGGCTTTAAAAATGATGCATGCCACTAAGAGTAGCTGGTTTGAATCCAGCCATGCAGGTGACCCTGGCTTTACACAGCCAATCTGAGGGCACACGAAGCAGTTCAATCCAGAGCACAGCCTGGCTCCCTTGCCCTCTCCCAATCCTGTCATCTCCTGCTCTCCTAGAACAAGCCTGGGGGACACAGCCAGGCAGAGCATATGGCATTCCCTTGCTGCACAAGAGGAGAAAAAAATTCAGCACTGCAGACTTATTGAATTAAACATTATTGTGGCTAATGCAATCAATAAAGCATTGATTGCATTATCCATATTAATATTTAATTCAATTAAAAGGCCCACTTTTTTTTTTTTTAAACGTTCCTTCAGATCTTTTATGCTGCAGAATTAAATTTTGCTAGACCATGAATTCCAGCTAGACCCAAGCTATAGCTGATCTGGGTTTCTCCTGGCACCAGCTGTTCAAAGCTGACACTTCCAGCAGAGCAGGAGAAAACCATTTCCCTGGTCAGGGTGCCAGTAGCACTCAGCACAAACCCTGCAGAGACTGGGACCCCCCTCAGGCGATTGGGAAGCACACAGTTGTGCATGGCAATCCAAAAACCTCAGTTCAGGAGCCTTCCTGTTGCAACTGAGCCACCATAAGAGGCAGCCTCACCCCTGCTCCTGGCACCAAAGAGTCTGGCTCTTCTGAGAATTAGCAGTTCGCCAAACTAGCAGGAAATTAACCCAGCCCCACACTAGCTGAAGAAGTAAGTAAATTTTTATCAGTTCAGCAAGCTGAGCAAAACAGCCAGCTTAGCTGCTGCTTCACATTCCATTTCTTAATCCCCATTTTAACCCTTTTATCACTGTGTACCTGTTTAGCTGCGGGGCCTGTGGAGGGAAGCCCTGCTCTGGTGCAGCCCGCGCGGCAGCACTGCTCTGCTGGCAGAGCCACTACTGCTGCAGCGACTGTCACTGGGCAGGCACAGCCCCGAAGGGAGCTCAGAACTCTAGAGCTGTGCTTGCCAGCTGTGCCCAGCAGGGAAGGAGCTTCCCGGCCTCTGGGACACCCTTGGACACCCAGGGCAGGCCCTGTAAGGCAGCCACGGCCGGTGCTGCTCTGTGGCTCCTCCCAGCTGTGGAGCAGAGCTCTTCCCACACCCGCTGGAGCCAGACATCCCAACTCCTGCTGCACAACAAGCCCTGCGCAGCAGCCGCCCCGCGGCCTCAGCATCTCAGAGCAGAGCGACAGCAGGGTCTCACACACGCAGCGGGAGCTGACGGCTCTCTGCTACTTCATCAGACCAGACCTCCTGCCAGGAATTAAATTGAAGCACACAAAGTGCATTTTCTCCGTAGGAAAAAAAGGAAAAAAAATAAATAAAGGTGGGGAAGCTTCCTCCCCTTCTTCTATCTGATTACACACAAAATGTTCTTCTGCTTTTAAGGGCAATTTAACACTAGTTAAACTACCATTAATTTAAATCAAACAAGTCTGAAAAGATAGAACATGCTGCACTGCTATTAAAAACAACTGAATCTTCATTTGTTCCATTGAGACACTGCTGCCCAATTCCAAGCCAATACTATCTGGCTGTCCAAAGACCTCTTGCTGTAGTTTTTAAGCTGGTATTTAAGCCTGCTTTGTTGGCTCTCTAAACACAAAGCAGTCCCCGTAGGTATCGAAGATTCAAACCTTTCCATCAAAGTGCTTATGGGAGTAACAGCAGAAAAAGGTCATGGGACCAAACCAATTAATACCAATGAATGTGACATCAAATCCACCCCATTTCCAGGTGATCTTCCAGCACTGAGGTACAAAATAGCCTAAGGAGGAAAAAGGAAAAGCTTTGTTCTACTGTGTTTCACAGACTTGTCCTCAACAAGATGCCAAGATGCTGCTACCCAGACTTTGCTGGTAGTTCACCCAATGGACAGGCCAGGCCAGAACAGTTCCTGCCCAGCAGCTCTGTCAGCACCACAGGGCTGGCAGTGAGGAGCTGATGTTTCCCTTCCCTCTGCCATGCTGGCAGCAAAGCTAGCCCACAGGAGCTGGGAGTAGCACAGCCAAGCACAGGCAGGGGGACCAGATGATCCCTGCGTTTATACATTTCCCCCAAATAACCCACACCAATGTGCAGTCTTACCAGGCTGCAGCTTCCATGCAGACAGCTTTGTCCTGAGCAGAATGTGTGCAGGAATTTCATTAGCCAAGACCCAATTCTCCTGGAAGACTGCCACACAAAATAACTGCTCCAGAGTTAAGTTTGGTCTTAAGACACTGGACTTCTGGAGGAAATGGAACCAGCTTCAATCCCCTGCCTAGAATTATTGCCTTCCTTGAATTAATTCCCTTCAGTGGCTTGCTCCTTCCATGAGCCTTGCCCAGGCTGATCAGAGATAACCACGTTGGGTCCCAACAGAGCCAGTCAGGTTCAACCTCAGCTCAAGAGCTTAGGACAGCACACAAGAGAGGGGCTTTATCCCCCTAAAGGCTGTGTAGGTGCCAGCTGGGTGAAGCACTTGCTGACATCTCTTTTACCAGAGAGATGCACCTTCGGACACTCCCGTGCTTGTTATCATTACAAGAGGGCTGTGAGACAACAGAGCCACAGCACCTCCCAGCTATGCCATTTCTGATTTGAGAGCAAAAGCAGCTACTGCTGCTTGGTACTACTCAGTTGCCTGTTGTTTCCCTGAACCACTTGCAGAAATATTGAAACATCACTCAAAAAGATCTCACAGTATTTACTAAAAATGTTACCTTATGTTAACTATTAGGGGTGTTAAACTGATGCTGTCACTGAACCCCAGACTTTGCTATTGAAGGTGTTATCAGGTGTTCCAAATGAACTAATTAATTATGAGTAACAGATCATTTTCAAGGGAAGATGCTTGAAAATCATTAACCTGAGGAAGAACTTCTTGCCTGTGAGGGGGATGAAGCCCTGGCACATGTTGTCCGGACAAGCTGTGGCTGCCCCATCCCTGAAGTGTCCAAGGCCAGGCTGGACGGGCCTTGGAGCAGCCTGGGATAGTGGAAGGTGTCCCTGCCCATTGCAGGGGGTGGGATGAGATGAGCTCTAGGGTCCTCCCCAGCCCAAGCCATTCTGTGATTTACAGTATTTTTGATCAAGATCAATAAAAACGTCTATAATCTGGAATGCAAGTCTTCGAATTCTATCTCTTCACATGAGGTAATGACCACTAGATAATCTTTAAAGTCCCTTCCAACCCAAAGTGTATTTCTATGAGATGCCCCAATCATCTGTGCACATTAAGTATATGCAGGTTATCAGGAGAATACTACTATAAATACATGTTATAGCTAAGGTTCTTTATTACCTTTTAAAAGAAGATTTTGATAAATTCATCTACTCACAGCTTCTGACTAAGCCAGACTACTATGGCCATCAGGGCCACAAGTCTCTCACACTTCCTGAAATACCTCTTCCATTTTCAGCCTGCCTCCTAGTACTTTCCTTTAGTGCACCCTAGGTTTTGGACTAGAAGAGACAGTGAAAAATGATCCCTACACACTCCTTACCACATGCCTCAGGAGTTTGGAGCCTTGCTTTCAGAAGCCAAAATCCATCCAGTGGATTAAGGCACTTGATCTATGCTTACTACAAGGCTCTTTTATCAAGTGCTACCCCTCTGCTTTCAACAATGAGCAAGAGCAAATTATGCAGCCTCTGTGTCACTGACCTCTAAGTTTTGCGTACTTGCAGTGCTTCAGTAGTGTTTGGCACCTGCTATAACTCTGGCATCCAGGTCCACTGTGAGGCTCTTCAAGGCTACATCTACTTAAGCTGATCACACTCTGAGAGACCTGAAGCAGATGGGCCAGAGTTAATCTTGGTTAAGGATCTCTCCTCAGTATGATATGGAGTGATTCTTAATGTGACTGGAGAGAAATGCTGCTTGATAACACAACTGGATTCAAGGGAACAGGGACGAGGTTCAGAGCATAGCTTAAAAAAACCCAAAACATTCATGGCAATTTTCTAACTTGAGTTTCTTTGCATCTGCCAAGGAACAATGGCTGAATCTGTAAAAGTGCTGCCTCTACTTTAGGACATAGAGCAGGATTAGTGATGGGTCGAATTTCTTTCTGATACAGGGCAGAAAATCTCCATTCTTACACATTTTGCAGAGATTCACTGCTACTTTTGGAAAGAACACTGCATTAGGTATATTGATGTACTATGAAATGCCAAGTTAAAATGTACCATAACTGCTAAGACAAATGCCCAAGCCCATGCAGTATCGACTTGGTACCTCATTCTCTGCCAGTGTTTATCTGCACAGAACTCCAAACCACATTTATCCCAGGGGCTGTTCCACTAATTAATGAGCCCTGCAGTTACTGAAGAGCAATCACTCAGTCTAGCATAAGTGATAGATCAAAATACTCCAGCTACTCAAATCCAGCAGATGCTATTGAAAACTGTACCTGTTCTACCTGCTGTGTACAGTTCTAAGAGTTCTACAGAGCACAGGACCTCCAGCAGCAATGGTTACAGAAAACAGCTCTCTTCCTCTGCAAAAGCAGCTCTTGGGTGTGGTACACCATCTCCACAGCTGTACTGAGCTCACAGAAATGCACTTCCATTTACCTGTTGAGATATGTACGGGATATGCACTTATTCTGCAGCCAAGCTCATGAAACAGATGCTCCCGACTTAATGCATACAAAACTTTCCTTATTACAAACAATACAAAAACAAACACACACAACTTTTGTTCTATCCCACAACCATCATTCTTATTGTGTATTATTCCAAGACACCATTTTTCAATTACAAATTCACAAACTAAGATACAAAATATTACACAAGAGCACAGAGTGAGGAAGATTCTGACAATAACTTCTGAGCCATTATGAGAAATATTGTAATATGAAATAATCAAATATTGATCCAGTGTAGCCAGCTGTTTAGGTGCAACTGTGCAAAGTGAAGCCTAATTCTTTCGTGATCACTATTTTTTTTCTTTAAAGTAGCCATGAGAGCAACCATCCAAATTTACAAAAATATTTATTATAATAATTTAATATGGAACCTGATGCTTCAAAGCCTTCAGAAAATAGAACTGAATTCTAGTTACACATTTACAAGCATAAATGAGGACAGAAGTGAGTAAAGCATTCACCTTTTTACAAGTAAGTAAATTTTAGACCAAGATTTTTAAATACAGTGTTCTCAAATTGTCTACTTCCAGATGAGTTCAGGCCATTAATTTAACTCTGATTTCTCCAAGACTTATCCCATGCCAAGAATTTCCAGCAAAATTCACTTGTAAGAAGTTATAATAAATGTCACATATCACCTTACATGTCTGCACAGGGTCAAATGCATGGAGTCCATTTTTTAAAAAACACAAATTCTGGCCTGGAAAATCTTGATAAATACAGTAGATCTTTATCAATGGATGTTAAACACAACATAAAAGGGGTCATGCTCAATTGCCTACAAAGGGCTGGTTCAAATCAAGAAAGTAAAAGGTTTCATTTTGCAAAATCCCAGTTACAAAAAGTCAGTGATCTATTAAGTCAGTGATTTATTAAGCATTTATTAAGTTTGGTGTAAAAATAAAACATACTAAATAAGCCAAGGCACACTTTACAATCCTCTCCTCCATTGTACATTCATTTATTCCAGCACATCAGTTATCTTAGTCACTCACTTAAATGCTCAAAGCTCTCCTGAATCCAAATCACAGCTTCAGAGCAGCGATTGCCAGTGTGTCCCAGCTGCTCAAGATTCAGCCCATTTTAAAGCCTTGCTCTCGAGATGCTGCTATTTGATATTCACTTCACAGGCAGGAGCTGAAATGACATCACACAGTCTATGAGCCAGCTGGAGGGGGCCATCCACACCTTGCCCTGCCGGATCTTCTCCGGCTGGAACTTGGAAGCCACGTCATAGATGACATATTGGGTGCAGAGCCTCTGGTCAGAGGTGGGCTCTGCATGGTAGGCCACTGTGTTGATGGTCTGTGTCACATCACTGTCTGGTTTGGGCTGCCTAACCAGGACCTGGCCTCCTGCTGCTTTCACCAGGTCCAGCAGATCACTCTTCTGGTGATGTTTGAAAGATCCCAAAAAATAGAAGTAGCATCCATCAAACAACTTAGGCAGCTATGTGGGGGGGAAAAAAAAACCAAGCATAAATACAGGACTTCACAACTGACAGAGAGGAAGAAAGTGGAAAGGAAAAATCAGAGCATACAAAACACCTACAATTTAAAATAAGCACCACTGGACACTAGAACAGTAACATGCAAGGTTCTAAGGGTAAGTATGCAACCAAGAAAAGCTTGTTTATGTGGTAAATCCTTGCTTCTGTTTAAATACTTTCCAGCACAATGGGGTTTGAACTATGAGTTAGGAATATTTACAGCTACTGTTACAATGAAGTTAATAAATTCTCCAGTGTAATCCAGCAAGTAACCAGGAATGATCCCAGTTAAATATAAAAGTGGCCCTAAATGGAAACAAATAGTAATAAAAACATTTTTCTTTCAACTTTCCAAACTGTGTTCTAAAGCTGAGCAGAGAAGGCAGAAGCACATCACTTCCTGGCCCATCAGGTGTAATACAGTGAGTGCAATACAGTGTTCCCCTGACAAGGTTACAGCAACATCTCCACTAATGGAGAAAAATGACAGCTTTATGGGTGTTCACAGCTCTTTGGATCACCTTGCACATAATCAAATTTCTGTACAAGACCACATTAAAATTTTACATCTCCTGCACCTTTGCGTGTGGCAAAGGGCAGAGCTGCCCGAGCCCCAGGTCATTAATCCAGGCTGTCTGGAGCAATAAAACCCACCAGCTGCTCCCGGTTGAGCCGCCCTCGCTGGGGGCCACCTTGGACTTCGTACTTCTCTTCTTGCTCTCGAACACAGCTCTGCAGACAGGCTTGTACCCCTACAAATACCACAATAAGGGAGGCAAAAGTTAGAGACCCCAGGCTTCAAGAGAGGCTTGCATGTCATTTTAGGGAATAAAGAGCCGTGCTAAGACAAAATTATTACAGCGCAAGACATACATCCACACAGCACCAAAGCTTGTGTGCTTTAGCAATTTGCTTTTAAAACCCGAAAAAATTTACAACAGTGCCTGAAGATGCAAAGTGAGATGGAGAGAAGTAATATGGCACTAAAATCAGTGCTATAAACACCAGAAATTATTAGCTCTTCCTCTTACCCTCTAAAGGTCAACCACTTAATGTCAAATGTCAAACTGCTGATCGCTGGGAAGCTCAAAGCCAGCATGCAGAGCCAACACGGCAGTTATGAAATGGACACAACTGCCTGATGAAGAGCAATTACAAGGCAAGCACAAAGCTGCTTCTGAGCAGCTACGGCCTCAAATAACAAATCAGATGGGATTTCAAGGTCTCCAGGATCAGCACGAACTGGAGATTTATGCTGGGGTTTAACAGTGGCATTCATTTCTGTTAGCACTGCTGCATAATGAGATTGTCTTTTAGAGTCAACATGTTTTTACCTTGTTTTAAGGCCAGTTATTTTTTCCAATGGAGAATGCACTGATGGTAATGCATTGCTAACGTCCATAAAGCGTACTGCCTGACCTCACTCCGGGGAGAGGAGTGTTGCAGTCATTAATAAGAATTACCCAGGAAAAAGTTTGCAAAGCTGATTTTGAAAACGGTTGCACAAGGATTTACAATGTGGCCGAGGCCATAACTTTTATAGCACCTCACTCCTTGTACAGTGTTTCTAATTCAGGCAACTTATTTGCACCGGGAAAATAGGAAACCCACAGTACATAAAAAATATAAACTGAACAAAATCAAAAGAGAAATGTGGAGGATTGACCCTAAAAAGGAAAGAAGTCCAAGGCTATGAAGAGAAATATAACTGACAAAGGTACTTGGATGCCATGGCAGTAAGTAGCCAATGGATAGGAATATCTAATCCAGAGAGATCTTGAAAGAAACTCTCAGTAATTTGCTGTCAGTTCAAACAAACTCACAAAATGCAATGGGAATTCACATTTTGGGTAGTAGGTGTCCTTCAAAGTGCTTACATCAAAAAAGATAAACCCCTACAGAAAATTACTACTGGCTGAATATTGCAGCAAATATCTCCCTCCCTGTACAAGTATCAGATTGATTATTTGCACTTGTTCATTCCTTCAAGGAAAATTAACATGAACTAGAAGGGCAAACCTAGTCATGGATTTTCCAGAAAGGCAACTCACATATTCATTATTGATAACAGCTATGAATACTGATAACTTAATTTCAGTACTCATAACTCAAAAATAAATCTAAAAGCTATTTCACATTTTATTTATTTATTTTAAATCACCACAGTTCAACAAGACTTCCTGCGTCCATGTGCCTCTAACTTACACTGCTATCCTTTCCCTCCAAGGAAATACAGATATTAATGGGTGCCACTTACAATAAAGGAAGAAGTCTCATCTAATCTCAAGAACGGAACTATCCTTTCATTAAGAGCATGCTTTATTTCAATCCACCATCAAAAGCTCGATTTCAAGGACTTTCACTACAGAGATGAGGTTTGATACAGTAAGTACATCACAAATTAAGCATCCAGTGCCAGCATCAGTAAATGAAGCAAATGGGATACAAAAGTAATAAAAGACTGAATGAATACAAAAGACTACAATGTCTTTTTGAACTGCTGCTTGCCTGAAAAAAAAAAAATGAAGTCAGGGAAGTGACTCATGTTAACGGAGTGTTGATGTCATAGAATGCAAAATCAGTGAGGTCTGTTTCACATACATACATCAGTCCATTTCACACTGCCAGGTCCTCCAAGGAGCCTGAAAGCCTCAAAGTTCCTTGTCACACATAATTACAGTCCTCCAACAGGGCCAGAAGAGAGACTCATCCACCTGTGTCCTGTTTTCACTGTGCCCACAAGAATCACAAGGCAGACATCTGTTTCCTGGAGAAACTGGAAGCATGCAAACAGCCAAGTGTCTGCATGATCAGCATTCTCATTAATTTTAACTTTTCTTTCCCAGCTAGAAACAGGCCAGATCTGTGTCTTAACAGGTTTGTGACACAAAAGCTGTGTTTTCCACATGGCATAAAAAGCCAAGAGTATGCATTCTCAGTGCCCAGGTATTTTCCCTGGACATAAATATTTTAAGAGGCTACACTGTTAGGCCTACACACACACACACCTTCATGGAGCAACAGACCCTCTGGGGTTTTTTGGTGATGGAAAAATAGTACATTTTCAATTAGTGAACATATTTTTCACACAAGATCTAGAAGGAGAATTTGCTCTGACACATGGGCCAGAAAAACTGATGCAGTAGCAACCAGTGTTTGGGGAAGGTGCTTACAACACTGAGGTGAACAGTCAAGGATTATCTATCCATGGAGGAAGGAGTCCTGGCTAGAGGAAGGAAAGCAAAATACTCTTAAGTGATGGATACCAGTATGTCCTTTGCAGATTTTGTTCAGACTGATTTGTTGCCAAGTGGCTCCTTTCTGTTCAACTACTCCTGCATGCTACAAAATCTGCATTAAAGAATTAAAGAAGTCAAATATCATAACAAAAAAAGAAACAAAAGGGGAACATGCTCCTGTTCTCATATTTGAGATAAAATGAGAGAGGGCTTAAGCTGTTTTTCTACCTAATTCATTATTCATTTGTTTTAACAAAAGATTATTTTCCTGTTTGTTTTCCCCCCTCTCCACACAAAATGTAGTGTCAAGCCACCACTTGCTTCTCTATCTCTAAATCTCCATTATCATTTTCAGGTGCAGTGAATCCTAATGGATGCAATAGCACAAGTGAGGTTCTCAAAGACAGCATAATCAGCTTTGGTTGTGTTATGGTGTCAATTGGAAGCAGCAGGAATGCACAAGTTTTACCATTCTTCCAGGAGATGGTATCGACCACCACAAAATGATCTTGTGCTTAAAACAATAATATCCCAATTTCACACTTGAGAGCAGGGATACAAACAGAAGATTAGAACACACTGCAGGCCCTTCCAACCTGTTTTTTTTTTTTCCACTGCTAGGGATTTTAGTTTCTGTGAAAACTGAGTGCTAAGTTGAGTCCATTCAGTATAGCCCAGGTCACTTCCTTCAGCAGGCATTATTCACTTTAGAGCTGCTAACGTGTGTAAGTGGCTGGATAACAAGACAGTTCCCTTTTAATGGTCTCTTCACCCAACTGAGTATCATACTGATTAAGATAATGTATAAAAGGAAATAAAACTCCATACTTTACCCACAGGTGTATCAGTCTGCTACTTCTACAGGGACTTTGCCAGAAGCTCTTTTGACATTACATCACTTAAGTCAAAATCTCCCTTTGATTTCAAATAGAAGCCATGTTTAATTGACTCCCAAAAGTCCTGAGATCAGACTCTCATTTCTTTAGCACTATATTGAAAAGCCACCAGTGAGAACTTGATGCCAGGGCACTGGTCAAATGAATGGACTGAAAAAAATAATTGCTATTATCCTAATTTAAAAAATGATCAGGACACCATCTCCCTTCTGAAACAGAGATGGACACCTTAAGTACTTATGCAAAAAAATGTTCAGAACAGGACTGAATCTCAGGACAAGGACAGCCCTAAAGAAGGTCTCTGAAAATGGAAGGGAACCTAACTTACTTTTGAGAAGACACCTGTAGTTTTACGAGGAGGTGGAGATCAGGGTTGTGTTCTTTTCCTCCACACATTCGCAGTCTGTGCATTCTTGACCAGCCAGCCTGACTAAAAATCAACTCTGTTCTGTTCTAAAATAAGGCCATTCCACTTGCACAGGGTCTCAGCCAAATCTTGACTTATTCCCTAATACTACTGCCGATAAGTTTGGACCATCTAAATTTGAGGTTGTTCAGGTTTATCCATGTTCTCTTCCTTAAAGAGAAGAGGGTGATTATTACAACCACGTGTTAATGGCCCTTTAGTTTAATCTCAGTAGCTGGATCAATCACCCATGAAAGGGCACGACTTGTATGAAGGCAAGTGGCATTTCAATTCTCATGGACTAGAGCTGCCTTGCAGTGCCAGCTTCAGTGTGCAAGCACTGATGAATGAAGCTGGCCTGACACAACACCATTGTGGGGCCAGATCCCATGGGCACAGGGGTCATGCAGAGTTCTGCCCTAGAAATACAGAACATCACAAGCCTCAGAGCCTCTTAAAGAGCTGATTTCAAACTTGCAAGTTTTAGGTATAAACAAGGTCATTTTCACCAACTTTTAGCAAAACCCAGGCCTGCATTAAAGTCCCTATAAAACATGGCAGAAAGAAGTTTTAGCTTAATGCGTCCGCATTTAGCTTGGTGCCACCACACTTGGCAAGCAGAGCACCGCTCATTTTTTCCCCTCATTAACAAGATCAGTAAAGCATCACTACTTACACTGATCCTTATTACCTCACTGAGCAGCTGCCCCTGCCTTCTCACCTTCCAGATCTAAGGAGCAAGCAGGTTAACAGGGTGTCCACTCTAATTGACCTTTGATACAAGTGCAGCTGCTAGTACTGGAAATAAAAGAAATCATTATTTGAAAAATTTAAGATCAGAGCCCTCTAATCCTTATTCATGTAAGTCTTATTGGTTTGTAATGAAACTAACTGCATCAGCAAAAACAATTTGAAGAGAATGAAGTACAAAAAAAACCTGGTTGCCAAGAACAAGTTGTAATCACCCACAGATACCCAGGGGTATCTCTCAGTAACTCAATTAGCCTTAGTGGAGTTTTGTTGGATTTGCATTAATAAAGCAAAGAGCAGAGGTTAGTCCCAAAAATCCCTCAGAATGGCTGAAGGTAATTTAGGAATACATGATAGCAACAAAGAAGATGAAATACTACATGTCCAAGATCTAGTAGAGACTGCAACTGATACTTCCTTAGCTCAATCTGCATTGGGGGTTTTAAAACTTACATGCAGATTGAGTAAAGCTTGGTGGGATTTTTTTTTTCCCTAGAAAAGGAAGAAATCTGGACTGAAAGAAAGCTTTAGGGGAATTTGGCATGGCTGGCTTCAATTTGTTTTCATAAACAGCATTATTGGCCTCTACTACAGCACAGGAAAGAATTTTTATACCGTCTCTTACATGCTTATAAAGTGACTTCAGATTCAGAGATTTTCATGGCATGAGGTAAAGATGTCATTGGTGAAACAAGAGCAGTCTGGTTTTTTATCACACGGAAATGACACACGATCTGCAGAGACTGAAGTGAATCTGCTTAAGAATGGTAGTTTACAAGTTAATCCAGGTGATATTTATTGAACACAACGGAACAGATGCTTAGGAAGTCCTGAAACATTCCCAGAAGCTGGGAGCATGTGATATGAAAATCATTCCTTCTCTTGAAGCCTCAGGTGTCTTACTTTCTTTGGAAAGAAACCCTACTGGCCACAGCTGTTTCTAGAGTGATCAAAGTGTCTGAAGGTAGCCCTTCCTAAGGGCAGGTTAAATTCCACCAGGAGTGCTCATCCTCTGGATCCCATCACAGGCTTTTTAATGAATGAGGTTGTATTTCCCATCCTCTTCCTTACAAAGGGCTTCCATAATGCAATGTTTTCTTCAAACCAGGAGTGAGCTAGAACAAAGGACTGCCACAAATATGACAAACTGAGTACCTGGATGACACAGAACGGAGGGAGCTTTGGAAACACCAAGGTTTCCTTTTCTTCTAGACCTTATTTCAAACCAACCCACTTCCAACCTCAGCAGACACCACATTTAAGATATTCTCATGCCCATTTTCTCCTCTGCAAACCCCAGCACAGTGTAAAACTGTGAGCTCCTTTCCAGCAGGTGCAGACACTGTGGGAGTGCAGAAGTTCAGCCCCTGCTGGTTTGAAGCACTGCCCTCAGCTGCACACCCAATACAACCAGAACCTGCACTTTGGAGAGTTCTAAAGCCTCTCAGAGCTATGAGTCCTTTTGCAGGAGGCAGCTGAAGTAAGTTTCCAAGTGCAAACAGAACATGAAACTCCAGTGATCAAAAATTTGGGGTGTTTTAAGGAGGGAGGGCTTTGCTGAGAATCAGCCAGTTACCTACAAGATCTTTATGCATGAAAGAGAGACAGTCCAGCCTGAGGAGCAGTTAGCTCAAGCAGCTTTGCACTCCTCTGCTCTAACAGCCTAAACAAGGATGGGCACAGGAAATTCAAAAAGATGTTTTCACCTTGAAATGTCAGTCATGAAGTCCTCTAGCTCTTCCAGTCAACTCCCTGTTGTTGCGAGTCCTTACAGGAAAAGCAGTTTTTTCTGTCTCCTTATAATGATCAGAGCTGAATCATTGCTGCTCCAGGTAAGCAAAGCAGAGGAAGGAATGAGCAATCAGATGCTTAGAATTCTGCGAGACACTTCACTGCCAGGACTGACACAAGCTTGTTTCAATGCGTATCGTTACTGAGATCATTTTTCATTCCTTGCTTTAACAGATGACAGTAACTTTAAGAAAAAAGCAAGCTGAAAAGCTATTAAAGACTTCTGCTGGTTTTAATTACACTGTTCTATGCTCCACATAAAGCTTAGAGGAAATACAGTGATACTTGAATCTTTGTCTCAGCCCACTCGCAGAAGGATAATGACTCGCCACTTCGTGCCCTATTACCATCCCAGAAATAATAAAGGCAATAAAATAATGAAACCAGTGAAAGATATGGCCAAGGGCAAGGAGCACAGTGACAACACTGCCTCAATTCAATTCTCTGATGCCTGGGAAGTGGATGCACTGCTGACACCGTGTCATTTACAGAAAAGGTGGAAAAGCAACTGGTAACATGCAATTTTTCTTCTGTGAAGATCTACTATTTCTCAGTGGTGACATCCTTTCATCCTAATCTCCCACCTGAAGACAAAAGGGAACCCCAAAACTGAGGATATGTACTTGAGTCTTGGCTCTCCAAGACTCAGCTCAAACTCTGCTGGAAAATTCCACATTACCTCTCTACCAATACCAATACCATTAGGATGCTGGATCTGCATGTACAGACACATGGAAACAGGAGTATCCTAGAATCATCCAAGAGAAGGAAACTGCTTTTTATGAGAGAAACAGATTCACAGCCTGCTGTAACAAAAGAGTTAACATAAGAGACTCTCAAATGAAATACTGTTTTTGCAAGCTTGTGATGTTTCTTTAAGAAGTGGTATAATGTGTAGGCTATAAATACAACTTTAGGGATAACAGTCAAATGCAGCTTACCTTGTAGTAAAAAAAAAATTCAAACACTCATTTATGCACAGTCAGCACTTCATTAAGTGCCTCACTGAGCTTTGTTTTTTTCAAATATTTTAGTGAATTTTTTCAACATGAATTCACTTTAAGTGAATGGTTTAGAACAGTGAACCATAAACAACTTCTTAAATTTATTATATAACCAGAAAATGCACATACTTCTGGAAGTTTATTTGCATCACATTTAAGGAAACTTATCCAAATAGAAGTCAAAAAGCCACGATAAATGGAAATGGGAAAGAAAAGCAAGGACCTCTTTTTCCTAGACAAATGTTCCATCAGCAGGAGTCCCATTATTTGTTATAACAATCTTTAACTTGTAATGACTCTGAAGAAGACTGATAACAGACTGGTGGGAACAGATGGAGTGGTGCTGTTAATTATAGGCACTTAGCTGCATCAGACCCCATGAGTTATTGCTAACATTTCCCACTAGGGAGGAGAATCACTCGCTTTTAAGTAGTACGTTGCTTACTAAGCTGGGAGCATTAGCAGTCAGGATTGTACTAATCAGTACCAACAACATAAAATAAAACACAGCTGCAAAAAAAAACCCCATAAAAATATTCCCTGAATAACCCCCGGACTATTTCATTAATTTTTTTTTTTCTTTTCCAATCACTTCTAAACATAAAAGTTCTTCCATGAAGATTTAAATTCAGGTCTCACTAATGAAATCTCCCTTCCACTCAGAAGTTTTCTAAGCATCTGACTAGCAGGGAGATGAAATTAAATAAAGGCAGCATGTAGGACAGAATGCATTGCAAACCTTCTGGGCTGAGTGAAGCCAAGCACCTGCCACGGGATTCACCACAGAAACATGGTATTCAGTCTTAAAAAAAACCAGCATGGAACAAACTGTCTGGAAGCCAAATGAACACCCTGAGTCCAGTGTTCAACCTGATGCTGTGCTTTAGTTTGCACCTTCTGAGGCTTTGCACAGTGTTTTCATGAGCATTAGTGAGCAGAAAATCCAGATCATTAAAGAATCCTTATGTTCTGATGTTTAGCCACACAGTGGAAAACTGGGATGAAATCTGTCTGTGAGTTTTCCACGGGTAATTAACTCATTTGTAGTGTACTTATTAGCTAAAGGGACTTAGCCATAAAGGTCAAGGGGAAGAAGATGGGTTTTGCAACTACTGTGAAAGCACATACTAAGAAATACATCAGAAAGAATAAACTAAAAAATCAAAATTTAGGGTCTAAGTCCACAGAACAGCTGTATAAAAAAGCATGCACTGTTATAAACATTAATTACAGACTGCATGAAAGATGGCTTGCATACTAACTTGGGTTAGAAGTTACAACCTTCAATAGATCTCTGCTTGTATGTAAACATAAGCTTACTTCCTACAGGCCTGGAGCATATATCCCAAACAAGCCAAAGTCTCCTCTCAATTTCAATGCAAACTGCTCATAACAAATCCCAGAATTCAATAAAATCCTTCCTTCTCTCCCAGGATATCTTCCATAATCTTCCAAGTCAGTCTTAATGTAGCAAGGAAGAAATTCACTCCCTACTGACACTTAGACTATGACCTATCCAACACACCTAACGATGAAATGCACTAATTTACCAAGGAAGTAGTAGCTACATTTAATTAAATATATTCAATTAAATTTCTGGTCATTCATGAGATTTGAAAACAATCCCTTGCACTTTGTGTTAAGATAGCATTGATATCAGGGCAGTTAAAAAAAAAAGTTTCCTTGGAATCCCATCTACAATTTCTGGTTAGAAACCCCAAGGAATCCCACATATTTAATACTTACATTCAAACTTGAGGACCCAACATCCAGTCAGAACAGCCATCATGCATTTGACAGTACTTGGCATTGGAACATCGGGGATAACAAGATGAGTTACTAGGAGAAAGATTACATCAGTAAGACTAAAAGCACAGGAAAATCAGAACCGTGCCTGGCTGAAAAGCAATCAATCATTATTTAAAGAATAACCAGACCATAATAATTTATCAGCCACTCTTTCCAGCGCAAGGAGGTGATTTTTGACACTATGATCCGAGTTAGTAGAAGAGCTACTAGAAATTTTGTGGGTTTCAACGTACACTTGCTGTGAAAAAGGGATGGTTTTATAGTTCTACACTAACACTTAAATCTTCAGATGAGCTAACAGAACTTCACTCAAAATTCTGGAGTAGTAACCCAGAAGTGAAAGATGGTAGGGGGAAATTACCTTAGCATTTTGTTCCCAAGCACTCCAAAGGAAAACTAACCAGGGATTAAGATAATGTTCCCGTCCTCAAAGAGGGGAGAAGAACTCAAGCAAACCCCATAGTCTGGCTTCACCAATTTAATGAAGAACAAAGTCTGAAGGAGGGTAGGCATGTGAGAAGACATGTCAACTTTTAGTCAATGCCATGCTCTTTTCTCAAGGCACCATTTGCCCAAGGCTCACTTCTGGAGAGTAAAAACTTTACAGGATGTCTCACACAGAGCAGAGACCTTAAAATTGGTAAAAGAGGCGTAAAGAAAAGAGGTCTCTGAGGAGGCCTTGGGATTTTAAATAACAGACAAACTGCCAAACTGTGGCTCCCCGAGAAAATTCCTGCCTTGGTAGACAGACAAGCTTTATATGTGTTTACATGCAAAACACACCATCACTCCACTACAGCTACAACTCAGGGATTTCAGAAACTGCACTTCCCAGGAGCGATAAAAAACCCTGTTGCAGGTAGTATCTTAACAGATAAAGTGCAGAACTGTAATTACTTATATTTGGACAGAGACATTTCAACAAGACTCCATACCTCTGCTGTTAAATTCAGTGCACCTCTGGGCCTTCAGGACTGTTGCTAATTTGTTCAGCAATTTCTGCTGCTCCGCACTAAGATTGCTCCCCAGTACACCAAGAGGTCCATTTCTTGGCTGGCTGGAGCTCAGTGCCTGCGTGAACAGAAAATTCTGCAATAAGCTGAATGTTTGGGAACATAAGGAAAGCAACTTACTTACTGGACAGCTTTCTTTCTCAAGAATAAGCATTTTGAAACACAATTCATGGCAAGCTTAGTGGACAGGGTCCACAAATAAATCTCCATGTAACAAATCAGCTCCACAGGAAAAAAGCTTCACATTAGAGGTACTTCATTTAGCTTATGCAAGGTACCAAAACACCTCATGGATCAGTTTTTCCTCCCTTGCCCTTTTTGGTGCTTTCTAAATACACTGGGGTGCACACATAGAGCTGGTTGGACACCGTGTAAACAGCTTGGCAGACTGCAGTGTTGAAGAGAAAAAATTTCCTAATTAAGTAGTAAAACCACCTACTTTTAGCAAAGTATTAACAACAGATATGGTATTGAGCAACCTTTATAATTAATATCTGCATTTCCATTTAGTCAAGATCCCTAATACTTTGCCCTGTAAGCAATGAATGCTTAAGTGGGGTTTTTGATGCGGACAGTACTAATGCAAAGTAAGAGGAGCTTTATGCTCACAAGGGTAGAATACTTTAGCTCCTGGATTTTCCTAAATACTCCAGATTCCATAGCACAGACACATCTTTAAGATCCAGTTACCCCACAGCCTCAGGCTCTGGATCAAATCATCCAAGTGAGCCAGCAGCCATCCCCTGGCACACACTCACCCCAAAGCAAATGCAAATACCAAAATGGTTTGGCACAGAAGAGCCACATCTCACATTTGCTACAGGTAGGAGGAACAGCCACATTAGTCCTGGTTTAGCTGCAACAGTTTACTTTTGGCCACTGGGTATATTGTGCCCTCAATGAGGAGGGATCATAGCAGGCTGCATAGGCTGGAGTAGATTAGGGCTGTTTCTATCAGCCAGGTCAGCTTAATCCTCATTCATTAGGAAGCACAAAGCATTTCATAATGCAGTAACTTGTTAGGTCTGAGTACCTGATTCTGGATACAAGTCCTGACAAGTCTTTGTCCAAAGGAGGAGGGGAAAAAAAAAACCAAACCCAAAACAATCTCCCTAAAGTTATTTTCAACTGCTGAGCTGGTATTTTCATTATTGGACAAAGGACGATGGTAGAACAGCCTTTTAAGGGGACACAAAAAGCACTTGGAACAAAGACTGCTGCTGCTTGCAGACAGTTTGGTAAGTAGAACAAATTTAGCTATGCAGAAAAACAACATCAATAGTAAAGTTCAAGCAGTGATACTTGAGGAATAGCACAGGCTCGTTCTCCTATAATAAAACCACATTACAAGAAACATCCTTTGTTTTCCCAGATAAAGCTCTAACACAGAACTTCATAGCTTGTCAGTATTCCACATACATCCTAGAAATACTGTCCAAGACAGTTTCCCAGCCTATTTTAAATCTCCCTGTAAAGCAGGTGACGCACTGTACTTACAGCCAAGCCTTCAATACTTCAACGAAGAACACATGGCCGTTTTTTTGTTAAAAAGCAAAACACAAAAACAAACCCGCACAGACATTTACCTCAGAGGGCTGGTTAAGTGAAAATGATTCATTCTTCACTGGTAACATTAGCACAGATTTCATCTTTTCACTTTCTGCATAGTCCACAGGCCGCAGACCAAATATATTACTGGCAAAACAAGCACAGATGGGTTTAAGTAAATAAAATGTGACTTGATTCTTAACTAACCATGCATATTAGCTGGGTAGCTTTCCCTCCCACTTTCTTATTAATATGTAATTTCAGCTAAAAGCACAAAGCTTAAAGTAAGAATTGCATCCAAGACAGATGGATACAGAATTACAAGCTGTTGCATTCAGCTGAGGAGTAAGGGATGTTCAGAGCAGAATGTTCAGTTAAATAAACCACATCCTTGTTAAACTGTTTCAAGATGCACTTTGATATCATTTGCAAGACCCAGAAATTTCAGCTTTAATCTTTCATTGCAGTCATGTAACCAAAAAATGTATTTTTGGCTTATCCGTTTGCCATAAAAGACACGTCAGAAGATTCTCCGTAGTGCATTAAACATGGAGCTTGATGTGGCTGTGCTTTTACAGAAAAAGCTATCTGCTTCCTACTTGGGAACCACGGCTCCCTTGCACTCCGAAAATCTGAGTATGCATCTCATTTTCCCTCAGTGTGCTGTTCCACACAACACATTATAGCCAATTCAGTCAGATTTTAGTCGGTTTGCCAATTTTGTTGAAATCTATTGATTGTATGTGGCACCTCATAGTTATTAGTTGTGCTTCAAGACTGATTTCCTCTTTTAGCACTCCTCAGACAGAGGTGATTTGCTATAAACACATCAAGCTCAGCCATGGCTTCAATTCCTCCTTCACACAACTTTGCTGCTGCAGGACAGTAGTGAGGGGAGGGAAGCCTGAAATTGCAGAACAGGTATAATTGCCACCAGCAAACAGGGGCCTCTACCAGCACTCTGGGGAATATTCTGCTTGCTTTGCCCTTTTTGAGATTAATGGCTGTTGCAGCTGATCCTCTTCTCCCCAACACACTTAGCTCTGGCTCTCCAAAGGCACAATAAGAGCTCGTTATGGAGGGGAAGCTTGTCACCGAGAACAAAGCCCTGACTCAGTGTCTGAAATCTGGCAAGCTTAGTCATCAAACAATGAAACATTTAAAGAGGTCACAAAACCACTGCAGCTTTGAAGAGTGCTCTCTCAGCCACGAATTCCTGTGCAAAGCAGGAATCCAGGAAGCTTTACAGGTAATTCCACATAAGGCCATAACCCAATCCAGCCCAAAGAGAAGCTCAAATTATTAAGTCTCCACTCTGACTTAACTGGGAGGCTTTGGCCAGCACTAAGCTGAAAGGGATGTCTGACCTCGGCACCCTTCTGTGCCGCTGGCTGAGCACTGCTCACTAGCACAGCCCCTTAGGAAAACAACAATCCACAAAAATCCCCCACAGAAGAGTCCAGGACGGTATTTTACACTATTACCAATCCCAAACTCTTCTATGCTACTAATGAGCATGGTGCAGGAATAAGACAGAAAAACTCTGCAGACTAAAAGATAATTGGTTAAATTTCTGCCCAGTCCTGGGAGTTGCAGCCCATTAAATATTGTCATGCTGTTCCTGCTTTGTCATGCATCATCAGGGTAGCTCTTGCCCTTCCTTGAAATAAGGCCAACATTCGACTCAAACTGCTGCAAGATAAAGTTCCTTTGAACAATGCATCCAGAGAGGGGATATATATATATATATATATATATATATATATAATCACACACACTAAAAATCACTTTGAGGCTAGTTGGCTGACCTTTCACTGAGAGCTAAGCAGAGGGAGGAAATCACTGCATGTCAGTAGTAGAGATTTGGGACTGCTTTTCCCTCCAAAGGCACAGTAAGATTCTTGACTGTTGGAAAAAAACCTCATGAATATTTACCATAGATAAATATATAGACCATCCCAGTTAAATATAGAAAATTTTTTGCCAATTAAACTGTACAAATAAGAGCTCCAGCTACTCCTTCTGTATTCACTTACAATTTTTTCCTAGTTTTAAGCTTGTTTCAGTTGCTTCTTACTAGACCATTGTGATATGCTGTCCCATCATTAGGCAGCATTGAAGAAGGAAGGGCTATTTATAGCATGCTAAGGTGGCACAGTTAAGTTGTGACAAAGTTGGGAGCTGAGGTCTGAAAAAGGAACACCAGCACAAGAGATGGTTTAAAAGTTTTGAATATTTGCAACTAAGCAGATTGTTGAGCTTAAGGAGAGTGAGCAAATGTAGCTGAAACAGGGGAAAAGAGGGTTTACATAAAAAAAAGAACAGTACAAGGAACACAACCTAACAACAAATTTTCAAGTAGGATAGTGTTGTAATTTACTTTTCAGAGAGAAAGGATGAAAACTATATTTGTAGTTTTTAAGTAAGGCAGAGGAATGGGAAACAGAAGCTTTAGGCAAATGGTGCTCACATCCATCTTTATCCAAACCAGCTGAACAAGGGAAATCATCCACTTTGTTCCGAGTAAAAGATGAATTTTAATCCAATATGCAAAACCAAATTAGACATGCACATTTCGTCCACCCTAACACACAAAGAGTGTTTTCAGAAATGCCAATAACTCTGTGTGCTCCTCCTACAAATCTGGGTTTGTTGGGAAAGGGTCCAGTGCACATGATGAGTTCCACACTCAGCAGGAAGACACAACTGTTTCTGCTAGAGAGAAATCAGTGAGGTGCTTAAGCTGGAATACGAGGTCTCCAAGGCATCCTTCTTTCTACCAGAAAGCAAGTGGGCTTTCTGGAAGTTTTTTTAAAACATGCAAGAGTCAGATGTACCCTTGGGTGCAAGCAGCCATCTATTAGCCATCAAGGTACTGAATAGTCAGCAGAGGGCTGTTACAGCTGGAACAAATCCAATCCAAGACTAGGATGGCTGTGCTGAGAACGAAGATGAGCCCAGTGAAGAGCAACTCAACCAAATCTTCTGAGTATGACTTTCCACGAGATAATACTTTGTAATTCTTTGTAATGAGGAGTTTTAAGCTGCTCCATAAACCAAGTTTTGTCTCAGCCCCACAAAAGAGTTCAGTATTGAATGGAAATCCTGCAGCCAGGTCTCAGTGCAGTACCCACTCACTCCCACCTGGAAATCTGAGCGGCACAGGGCTCTCCAGGCAGCACCTGGATTTTGAGAATGTGCTAAATAGAAACCTTTCCTGAACCTGACAGAGGGAAGAAAACCTAATCTGTGTAGCCAGAAAGACCATCTGAGATATCCAAACAGAGCCAGGGTTTTAATTAACCTGCTGTCAGCAGCAAGTTCAACATACTGTCTTGCACTCAGACAGCAAAGACCTGCACTATCTTGACTCAGAACAAGCAGACAAAAAGATATCAGACTCATGGGTCTAATGCCTCCTGGAATGACTGCAGGTCATAATCATTTTTGTCCCTGTGCCATTCATAATTGAGGACCATGGTCTACCCACCCCCAAGCATTCCCACAGGTTTGTTCAGTCAGACTCACAACTACTACACCTAAAAAAATAGAGCAAGACGACAGTTTTTACTAATGCTGAACTTACTGTGCATGAAGAACTGGAAAGACAGCCCATTTGAGTGAAAGCATTTAGGAAGTACTGTGAAATTGCAAATGCAGAGATCTAATTTTTCAAATCACTTGGCTTGCTGTGAAGCAAGGAAAAAAGACAGAATTCAAGCACGTTTTAAAAAGCCATAAAAATAAAAATTAGTTATGTGTAGGAGATTAACTTTAAAAAATTAACAGGACCAGTAGGACAATTAATAGGTCCACTGGTCCATATAATATTTTTCGTTTGTAGTTTGTATCTCTCCCAGTCAGTGAAAACTTCAATGAAGTTGTGGACAAATGAAGTGCCACAACTATTAAATCTCACAGATTTCCAAAAAAAAAAAAAATAATTTGCCAAGGAATTAGGAAATCCCAGGATTACTTTCTGCCAAAAGAGGAAGCCCCTACCTGTTTTTGCTTGGTCCAAAAGATAAGTGGCTGCTTCCTGTTATATAGAGCTATTTCTTAATGCACTATGAGTTAACATGAAAGGACAAAAACATAGCCTGAAAGATACTTGGAATGAGATGCACTTGATGGGTTTGTGAATATCTGATATCTAAATCAGAAACTGCAAAGTCTCAGCTCTTTGGATAGGGTTGTACCTCACCCACTGAGGTCCCTCAGGAAGCAGCGGTATTTGCTTCCAGATATATCCTACATCCCTCCACAGACCAGTGGGTCTTACCTACCTTTGGACCTGCTGTCAGTCATTACTGCACACCTTTAAAATATATTTCATCTGGCACAATTGAGTATCATGCTAAATTTCGAAACTAGTGCTCTAAGCAGGCTGTTCAATGCAAGCTCTGTTTTTATTCCAGTAGATTAACTCTCCAACACACAAGGGATATTAAGACACAAAACTGAGTTAATTCTACTGCTAAGACAGCAGCAAGACATCAGTCACTTCTGTGAGGTTTCATGCTACATATTTCATGGTGTCCCAAGTAACATTTGAACACATTTGTCATGTTCACATTTTACTTAGCTTAGCTAAAGTAAAACACTTAAGCAACCACAGTGAACTAATCAAACTTTCCTCCCTGCTCTGGTAAGATAAAGAAGAATCACTTTATCCCATCACATTAAGGAGGGCCCTCTCCTTGGCTGAAACTTAATTCATTGAGAATAGGTCTGAAGAGCCTACAAAAGGACTAGAAAGGGTTTTAAACACCAAAAAGAAAAAAAAAAGTGAATTAAAATTAGACCAATTTATCCATTTGACAAAATTGGTTTGGTATAGTCTTAGCTCACATACTGAACACCTCTCAAGTTAAGGCACTCCACAAAAATAAACCTTGGAGAAGAGCTCTAAGTTCTACTCATCACTACTTCAATTTCTACTGTAAAGACCCTAAAATAATAATGTGAAGGTGAGCATTAAGTACAAAGACACCAATTATAATTAGCCATAATGAAATGAACTATAATTGCACCATTTTAAGTGATCAGCCTGTTCTCACCTCCTGTTTTTAAAACTGGTCTGCTGATTTCAGGGATCTAGGAAAAAATGTCACTGAAGAAAAACAAGCTTCTTGTCAGATGGGACTCCATTATAAGGGTACCTACATCCACTAGGAAGAAAGAATTAACTAAACCTTCTACAGAAAAGAAGGTTCGAGTCCACTTACCTAGGCAAATCCAACCACTGCTTAATTAGGACCACAGCTACCAGAGGCAGTGGCAGCAAAAACACCCTGTAAGATTTGCAAAGTCATGATCCAGGGAAAGATCACAGCACAATTCACTGCGGGAAGCTATTAGGGCACAGGAGGGAAGGGAGGCACGAGGCATTCTTAGGAGTCCCACACACACTGTTCCTGTTTCCATCGTTTCTTGACAGTGCCTGGAAGAGGTCAGCAGAGTCTTACTATTCAAGCCTGAACACTTTGCTTGTACATCTATTTCTCTGTGGCTCTAATGCTCTCTGTAAAAATGGAGGAGGGGAAACCCCAACCCCTTTCCATCAACACACACAGTGGCATTTCAACCAGAGATAGAGAGCCTACAGAAGATCTGGAAGACTCAGTTATTACAGGAGGGATGGACAGGACTGAATTTGTGCCACAGCACCCATGGTTGCTTTTGTCAGACAAATCACACAAAGATTAATGGCAGCTAAATTTGTTCTCAGAGACTTTTACTAAACATTATCTACAGTCAGTGAAAAGTTAAAGCAGGGCTTAAGGTTTACATAAATCTCTCCTTCCCTGATTAAAAAGCTTCTGTTTCAACAGAGTCATGTTTGCTCATGTAGAATGAGCTGAAAGAGGTTCAGCCTCACCTCTGTTTGTGTGAGCACACGCAGCAGAGACCAAGGCTAACAGGAGACCTGCAGAGTCCACTGCTGACATGTGGAGCCTGAGCTGTGCAAACCCACCAGAGCTGAAACCCTGTCACAACCTTGCAGCAAAGCTGTTGGCTGTGATATGCTTTCAAACACCAGACAAACACATGATAAGTGTGACACCACCGGTTCCTCATATACAAAAGGCTTAAAAATCTCTGAAGCTGTCAGCTTTTCCAGGTGCACGGGTCCCTGTTGCTCAAGAACAAAGTGAAGACAAAATTGATCCTTGTTTTACTTTTTCATGCTGAAGTCTTGAGAGCTTGTTGATTTGTTTTGGCTTTTTCTTGTTGTTTTTTAAACTCTAATATATTCAAGATTAGGACTTTATGAAAACCCTATGCTTTCCCACAAAGCACCTTAATTCTGTATGCTTCCAAGAGTGTGAATATTGAGAGCTGAAGTGATTAAGCTGAACTTGTTTATGCTTCTTCCTGTGGCTGCCAAGGAAACTTGTATCATGCTAGACTTCATCCTGTTGTGTTACTATACACACACCTACTGACAGCTTGAACTGGACTCAAATTTATACACACAGGCCTTGGCACAACAACAATACAACACCTAGAATTACATTTAGTGTCTGAAATACTAATAGGCTGCACGGTTATTCACAGACTGAAAGATTCTTTAGCACCTCCTATACACAAATGCCAAAATCTTCAGGAGACTTAACTGTATAGAAGAGTCAACTGAAAATATTACTTAGCTTTTTTTTTTTTTTTTTTTTTTTAAATTAAAAGGTGTACCAGGGATTAGTGCTTTGATCCAAAAAGGCAAAAGTGAGAATTCCCAAATCTCCACCTGTGTCTATGTCATTTGTGAAAAGAGAAGAGACTGGAGCAAAATGCCTTCTGCTAGCAAGTAGTGTAGTAAAAGTAACGAGACAAAAAACAGCTGTAGCAGTTCAAAACTCATCTAGCTCAGCATCTTAGAGCTGACAGCAGCTATAACAAGATGCCAACAGGAAAGTGTAAGATTAGGGTGAGCATATGTTGTTACTTTCCTAGTAGAGTCTCCAGTACTCCAGCTATCTATGACTCAGGCGTCCTGAGAAAAGCTTAGGACAAAGCTAAATGGAAAGGAAACACCTACCTGGAAAAGGAAGATACAAGCACAGCAGAGCACACATTTAACACCCAACCCCTCACTTCATACAAATCACATTTATTACTAGCTCTGCTTCATATTCACTTAACATCTACTCTGGATGTTGTAGCTGTGGTTAATGCCAGCAAGATTCCACATGTACTCACACTGCATCCTGGGAGGCGCCGTGCAGGAGCAGCAGCTCCACGATGGCCACGTGCCCGTTCCTGGCAGCGTCGTGGAGCGGGGAGTCGTTCTGGTAGCCCGTGGTGTTCACCAGCGCCCGGTGCTGCAGCAGCAGCTCCACCACCTCCCTGTGCCCGTGGTTACACGCCTCGTGCTGGGGGGGAAAAGCCACGGCGGGGAAACTCGGGTGAAACAGAATTCACAGAAGGACTCCTCTCACGGCAGTTCCACTTTCCAGCACTCCGCAGATGGCCAGGGAAGATAATGCAAGGCTACCGCATTACACTCCTGACAGGAATTAACCTGGGAACCCAGCACTAACAAAAAGCCCTGAGAAGAACTGAGCAAAGGCCAACTGTGTGCAAATTAGACTACAGGGAACAAAACCCCCCACATTACAGGCTATCAGGAGTATTCTGCAGGAGAGGAAGAAGTCATGGTTGAAAAGAACCTTTTGTTTATTTTCTGTAATTCTAGTGAGCAATTTTTTCACTCCACTACTTGATATATTTCCAAACCACTGAGGACATTAGGAACCCATTAAATACAAACATTGTTTGGAATTCATCATTTTCAAGTTATCGTAGCTGTATTTTCTGCATTTGCAGAGTCACAGGCTGATCGATTTCAGAGCCTGCCCTACACCCCAGCAAAGGAGAATTACACCTGGGCAGGTCAGTGCTTGCTAATGAATTCTTTTAACCTTGTTTATCATCACTTCTTCACTTTGCATAATTCTCTGTCACCTAAATGTGTGTGAAGGGAACTAAAATATGGGAGGGGAAAGGAGGGATGAAGTGAAATCTGATTAGCAGACAGATGAGAGAAAGAAGCCTTCAGCACTCACCAGTGGTGTCCAGCCAGCATTATCTTTGACGTTGGGATCTGCCCCGTTTTTCAGCAGCTCCTCCACAGCTGCTAAGTCACCCTACACAGGAGAAAGCCATAGTTATGAGAAAGTAATGAAGAAAATACACAGATACAACACAAACTTGAGAGATGCCCAATTATAAATTTAGCTGCAATAAAAATGTAATGATATAAGCCTTTCATGTAGATATTGTCATGATAACAAAAGCTCAACTGATCTGGAGACCACACAATCATTGCTGTTCATTTAGAACCACCCACACATTTTACACAATTACATATTTCTAGACAAAAACAATGCATGTAACAGAGTTAATTCAAAATAAATGGAAAAGTTTGTGCTAATTGCAATCTGTCCACTACAGTCAACTGCAAGGATTAAAGTCAAGAACGTTTATTGAGAATTTCCTCGTCCTTCAGACTGGATTTTTTTCAAGCTCATCTAAATAACTGACTGAAAACATAGGTAAAATAAATTAATAAGCCTGACAAGCTTCTAGGAATTGGTTTTCCATGAAAAGAAAAGAGTTTTATTTAACACTGCAATTACTACTTTATGTTGAATCTCACTGACACTTTCTCTAACAGTTATCTACCAAACAATTTTAATTTGCTTTTTGGAAAAATGCTATATTCAGTTTTTACTGTGAGCAAGTAGGTGTGGAAAGGGTAGAAACTGGTGCAGAGGCTACGGAAAAGAGGCTGAATAGAGATGAGGCAAAGGAAGCAGAAGGGCAGAATTTGCGAATCAGAGGTTCTGACACCCTGAAAAGTAAAGTTGGTAATAAGATTGGAGCATATCCAGATGCAGCTATAAATAGGTAAGGAGCTCAGCTGTGGAAGCTGAGGCAAGGAGATCTCTGCAGTGCAGGCCTCAATTCTTATTATTTTAGGCAAAATCAAGTGTTTCAAGACAACTGCTGACACTTTGCCTCGGCCAGGGTACTGTGATCCCAAATGAAGATACAAATATACAAACTGGTATGTAGCTCTTGCCAAGGCCAAATATACAATACAAAAAAAGATCTGAAGGAGAGAAATTTAATCCATTATATACATCAAGTTCAATGCCTTTAAGTCGTGGAAAGTCAAGGAATTTCTAGGTACTACTCACAGCATGCCTTAGAAAAGGTAAGAGAATATTAAATTAAGCTTTAAATACAATAAAACCAAACTTAATCCATTTTTGTTACCAAGAAGCACTTTGAAAAAACAGAACAGCTTTAATCTTCACTCTTTAAGTTAGAAAAAATGTTAAGACAGACTGCTCTGCAAAAATAAATCCAGCAAGCAACAACCGTAAACTCAAAATTCACAGAAATAATGCTGAGACTCACTGGCTTTACAACCATCAAGGAAATTAACACATCAGAGATAAATTTCATGCATTATATTCACAACCTGGATGTCCCAGCAAAATGTTACCTTTCAAAGCAATTAAGGGATTCTAGCAGCAGCATACTCTTTATGGTTGCAAGGTTAACAGACATGCATCAAACCTGAGGAGTTATTCAGAGGCAGCCAAGACAGCGCTCAGCATTAAGATCCTTCCCAACAGCGAGAACACACAATTATCTATAATGAGCGAGAGCTGAGCTTATCATTTAAAGTTCAGTTTGCAAACATGTACTGCAAGGGTTTGACATTTCAGGAGTACTGCTTTAAAGCAGGAAGCACAGCTAATAATTTGTGTGGGCATCAGATACTATCACAGCTTTTCAGATCAGTTATGTGAGCATTGATTTGTAAAACATCACTGTGGCTTTATCAAAGGAAACGTTGATGGTGTGGACACCAGGACTGACAACATCCACTGACTTAAATCCAGGCCCACGTCAGAATTGGAAAATTGGTGTTTTGCTGCTTACAGAAGATAAATATTGTCATCATGTCATCTGTAAATGGAACCTGCTCCCTACAACCAGTACTGAGCACTGAGAGTGACAGCAAGGAGGGAAAGCTGTCATGAGCTGCGCAGTGACTGGATGGGCGCTGCCAATCAGGATTACAAGAGAGATTTTAACAAAGCAGCCAGGAGAATGTGCCTTTTGTGTCCTCAGAGGCTCTTCAGTCAGTCACCATAACGTGAACATTTAGCTAAAAAAAGCAGAAGACTCAATTTCAAGTCGCAGATCATTAACAGACACATTATCAAGTCCCTCCTGCAAGCAGGACCACAATCACAGAATCATTTTGGTTAGAAAAGACCTCTAAGATCATCAAATCCAACCACAGGTGCCTCTGAGCTTTGATTGGATCTTCCAGAGGCTGATACAGGTTTAGATGACAAGTCAAGCCAAATAACTGCGATCCAAGGGTAAAAAAAAAAGTGTGTTTTCTTTTTTATATTGGCCACTTCTATCAAAGCTGATGGAATTACTAACATTTATAAGCTCATAAATGCTTTGCTAAACTCTAAACAAGAAAGAGTAAGCACCACGTAGGTGCAAGTCCCAGACACAAATATGTCAATTCCATGTCTTTCCTCCACAAGAGAGCAGAAGAAACTACACCTGTTAGTATGGAATGACTAATTCCAACATGCTGCATAAACATGTGATTTGACTAATGCCGAAATTAATTTTGTACATTTAGTTCCTTGAGTTTACTTGATGCAGCAAGAAAATCACCAGTCTCCACTAAGAAGCTATAACCAAGTGACACAAGGAGAGACCCTCTTGACTGTCTGCAGCAACAGAGGGGAAACGCTAAGTGGAAACACTTCTTGTTCAGAAAGGGAGAACAAGGCAAACACCAGCTAGAAAAATGCTCCTACCATTAAGAATTCACAGGCAAGTGTTTATTTTGAAATCTAATTATCAATGAAGGATTACATCCAGCTCTTGAAGAGGCAGGAGCTACTGCAGAATGCAGAATTATCCATTCGGAACAAACAAAGCTCAGGACATTTCATGCTCATAACAAAGCTCAGCTGTAGTGACAAGACAGTAAAGCCATGGGTCTGCTCTTCCTCGGCAACGCAGCTCACGGGAGCTCGGGAAGCCAGAGAAGCAGGAAAGGCGCTGGGGCCATCTGTTGGCAGACCTGGAGCCGGCAGTAGCTTAGACAGGGAAGAGCATTTACTCGGCTTTACGAGCACTTCTTCCTCCCAATGAGAATTTAGTTCCTGCAGCCACGGCTGGCTCAAGCCCAGAAAACTATCTCTGCTTGGCTTACACAAGGTTGTAGGGTTTTTCTTTTCCTTCTCCCTCAAGTCCCGATTTTATTACATATGGTTAAGAACTGCACGTGTCCTTTCAGTCACATTTTACAGGGTTTTTTTTTCATTTTGCCCTTTACAATTTCCATTAATCAAGGCATTTTTCACCAAAAAGTCAAATTATTAAATAAATGCGAACATATTCTACAAGAAAACCTATTCTACCAGTTAAAGAGAGAGATGCAAAGAATTAGGACAGTACATGAAGATGAAGCTAAAAACCTGTACCCCTTCAACCAAATACTTGCTCCTTCATTTACAAATTTAATCAAGCCACTTCAGTCTTCAGGTCAAGCAAATGAACCAAAAAAGCCACCTTTCAAACACAATGACATCTGCTCATTTAAGCTGGGGGGGGGGGGAACTAGATTATTTACAACTCATAAATGGTCAAGGAGGATAAATATGAATTAAAGTGCTTTACAGGGACTGTGAACTCTTTCCAGGAACCTGCAAGTTCCTCACCTCAAAATCCTCCGAATTAATTCCCTACACAGCAGACCACTCCCTAATAACAAACATACAAGAAACTATGCTTAACCTTCAATAAAGAGAAAACATGCAAGAAGTTAACCTGCCTCAGAAACAAGACAAGTAACAACCAAGCATTATTGAAAAAGCAACGGTAATTTGTTTCCAAGCTTCCAAATCAGCACTTCGGAAGATGGATTGCTTTGACTCATGGCCAGTTTCCATATTCTCAAGTCCTGCATTTGAAACCATTGCACTATTTCATATTTGACTTGACCTCATTTCTCCAGGAGGGGAGATGTTCTTCTGTGACACAGCTCTCAACCGTGGCACACAAGAGATCCAGTACCAAAAGAAAGGAAGTTCCCAGCTGATTAGGTCAGACACCTGAAAACAAGATTTAAAAGCCATCCTGATGCTGGCCATCACATGCTCACAAAACCACAACATCTTCTCTGCTCTCCTTCCTAATGTGTCGTTAACTGGTAATAAAGCAGTAAAAGGAGCACTCTCACGGGCTCAAGGAATTATCTCACAGTTATTTTACTGTGTTAATTATAAAGATCATGAAGAGTCCAGCACAGCAGGCTAGCCATGGGTGAAGCCTTTCTGTGAGCCCTCCCTAGAGTGACAGCAAGGAGGGAAAGCCATCCTGAGCTGTCAAAACTTAAGGGTACCTGGGACAGGAGGTAGCCAAAACTAGTCCCAATACACCGTCTCTCTCTTCAAACAAAGGAGATGCTCTGCATAGAGGCAAATTCTTCTTTCCTCAGAGCAGGAGCAATTCCCCATTTCCCTCTAACTTGAAGCATTAACAAGCCTTCTCCCAGCTCTTTCCCATGCACTCCCTGTAACAGTGCAGCTGCTGCCAAGATCCTCTGTCACCCTCCTGTGTTGCAGTTCACAGTCCCTCTCCCTGGAATCCATAGTGGCACAATCCCACTGTGCTCTGCCCCATCACCTCCCTTGGCAAAGCAGGAGAAGCACAGGCATTACCCAGATCTGAAATGCAGTGCCAAGGAACTGGGGGGTTCTTCTCTCCACAGAAGATTTAGGACTCCACACAAACTCGTTAAGTGGTGCTGTGCTGTGATTTAATTGCCATGGAAGAGCTGATCCTGTGAACAATTTGCTCTCTTCCTGTAAAAAACTCCCATGTGGAAGGGCTGTTGATTGGGCAATTTCCCACTAGTCTGGAATACTCAGAGTTGAATAGGTCACATTCTGTATTTTAACTAATTGGGATTTTACCTTTAATGACTCTGAAGATAAACACATCTGCTGTTTGCTACAAGAAGAGTCACATTTATTTTCATTTATTAGTTTAACTCAGCATTAGGTTCATCCACACTAGAACCTTTCTTGAGAACCATTTTGATTTCAGTAAAATAATAACTACTAGGAGTAGTAGTAAATGGGCTCAATCCCTCAGAATCATTAGAAACAGCACAACACTCTAACTTTTCATGCCTGCTAACATTGGGCATAATCTATTTTAAATAAGAAAAAACGGAGAATTCAATTAGCTTCAATTAAAATCTGGGTATTAGACCCTAACAGCTAATGAAAATAATACAGATTTATTTTTATAATTCATGAAGTCTCAGAGAATTAGACTTCATTTTACTTTGGGGGAGGGTGGTAGCTACAAGTCTGTTTCCCTTTACACACATGGAAAAACATTACTGGTTGTGAAAATAACAAGAAAAAAAATTGCCTATAAAACGAAACTGGAAGAGAAATGCTTCTTTCAGAAACAGAAAAAAAAACCAGAACTAATTTGGAAAAAAAAAACCCCAAAGAAAAATACCCCACAAAAAAACCCAACCAAACAAATCTAAACCCCACACTGAGAATATACAAAGGGCATAAAGCCTGGTATTTTCAAGAACAGTCTGAGAAAATACTTTTATCAGCTCCATACAGGGTTCCTGCAGGTTAAAAGATCATAACCGAGAGATCACTTCCCTCGTGTTATTTTAGTTCCATTTCAAAGCAAACTTTGGGATCACCCTGAAGCCCTACCTAGCTACACAAGCCTTTGCTAATGAGCACCTCAATGAATATGGAGCTGCTGGATAAAAACCACAGCAGAACTAATGAGGAACAGAAGCCATTTCCCATTTTAGCTCAATAATTATAAACATCAGAAGACAACACCAAAAGGAATTCACACACAGGACTGAAAAAGCCCATCCCACTGCCCACACTCCAGCTGGAAGTCAGCTTTTTTTTGGCTGTACCAACGGCAGTAAGGAGTGCCAGCAACACCACTGAACTTCGATAATCAAAACATGTTTATCCTTTTTGTCTACAGCATGAACTGTTTAATTTTTCCTCATTTATTTTCAAAATGCTTTGCAATGAAAAACCACCTTATTGGCATATCACCAATATGCCAATACTCCATGTCTCAACAAGCTGCAGGGGTGCTGTTTTCTTAGATGAAATACCTGCGTTCCAAAAAAGCATCAGGCATATTGCTGGAAACCATACCTGTGTGAAAACTTGCCAAGGCAGATCCATTTTTTTCAGAACCAGTCAGTCATGACTGTATTCATTACAAATCCCCAGAAAATCACAGAAGGGTAATTTGTAAACAGTGTTTTAATAAAGAGGAACATGCGGGACTTAGGATGAGAAGTAACAGGAGACCCCTCCTTCAAAGCTCTTGAGTCCTGTGAGGACAACATTTCATTTTCTCCCCCCTAATTCCATATTAATGACATCAAATACGAGATTTGAACTCGACTCAGCTCAGCTGACACTTCCATTTAAAAAGGTCTTGTGCAGCAGGAGTGGCTTATTAGGAATGCCTTTGAAAGAGGACACAGTTTTTTATCAAGAACAGCCTCTGTCTCACCAGAGAGAAGTGCTGTATAAATGTCAGGTGCTTATGGAGCAATCAATGCTTCCAGTACATGCAGTTTATTAATCACACAGCATTTGTATTTTATGATTTAGCACAAAGTGCATTTAAATTGCCAGACCACAAACTCTTTGAAATGACCTCTCAGAAGGGAGCTGCCATGAGTGCATCTGACGAGTGGGACATGTTTTACCCAGCTTTTACAAAGCAATGGGCAAGGACAGCCCCTGCAAAGAGCAAAGCCATGAAGTTCTACCACACCAGGAACCGGTTAAGATAATAACAACATAATGAGTGTTAGGTGTCATTCCATGACTAACACTGACCTTACATAAAACTGAGAACATCCCAGCCCTGTCCCTTTCCTTCAGAGCATAGGGCTCAGCATGGGAATCACAGGGTGCAGCACCTCACTCCCCTTGAGCCAACACTTGCATCAGGTGGTGGATCTCAAAGCTTACATAATAGTTAAATAATGTCTCACAGTTATCGTTATGTAGATAACTCAGATCTTGTCCTGGCTGAGTTACCAGCTCAGACTGAACTGATCAAGATCAGAGATCTGAAACAGTTCCTAAACTCCTTATGACAAATCAGAGACAGCTTTCTGGCACACAAGGCCAAAACATTTAAATGCTTATCACTTCCTAGAACTCACAGGTATAACTGAAACTGTAATGCTTTGAGTTTCCAAGTATAATCATCTTTGATCATTCCAACAGTCGTTTCTTTATGAAATCAGAGAATCAGATTGGAAACTTCCCAATAAACCTAGAAGAAAAAGATCACAAAATGAGATTTCCCTCCCCAAAACACAGTGTTCTAAAGTAACTGGTTTCCAGAATATTTTTAAAACAACATTGTCTTTGTAAACTTCTGTTTAAAGCTGAACTAGAAGATGATGGTCCTACCTTGATGGAAGCAACATGGAGCAAAGTCTCTCCCTTGTAATTCCTTCTGGCAATTGTGTTGCCACCAGGGGATTTCAACACAAAAGGACTGAGTGGTGTTGCTACTTGGCTGCAAGTCTTGGAAGTGGATGGGGTAGAAGGAGATTCTGAAAGTGAAGGACTGTTTATCACTTGAAGGGCTGCAGATCTTCTTGTCTTCATTCCAGTGTCAGTGAGATTGGATGCAGAGGAAGAAATCTGAACTGGTGTCTGGTGTTCCGTCGCTGGGGAGATGGGGGAGCCCTGCAGTGACTCCTCTAAGCCATTGGCCTGCCTGCCTGACTTCCCAGGAACATCCCTCTCACTTCTCCTTGCTCTTTTAGACTGAGGAGTACCCTGAAGTCTGGATTGCTGCCTTCCACGTTTCAAAGGCATAACTGCTTTTTCTTTTGAGAGTGTTGTCTCTGCAGCACAATATTTTTCCTTGCTATCTCGTGCAGAGCACACAACCTCGCCGCTATCTTTCTTCTTTGGGGATTCTGCCTGTGGTAGAACTTCCATATCTTCTGTATTGTTGCTGGAGTCAGCTTCCTTTACAGACTCCTGCTGAGGTCTTTCTTCAGGACTCTCTGGTTCTGGAGTGCACAGCACTACTGGCTGACTGCAGATGGTCACACACTTTTCCTTGGGAATCTTCTCCTCGACTCCTTTCTGCTCAGGTTTCTCTAAGTTCCACTCTTTGTTAATGTCTGCTAGATGTTTCTTTTTCATGTTCTTCCTCTGTCTCTGGGTTGGTCTTTTTGTCGGCTTGGAGGGCTTCTCTTGAGGAGGGGAAGGAAAGAAATCATAAACTGAAGATGTGTCTTGACCAAGGTCATTGCTTTTAGTCTCAGACTGACTCCTCTTCACAACACATCGAATCTTCCTGCTTCTTGGACTAAACCACATTTTTATCTGTTCCTTCTTGCTCTTTTTTCCCAAGTCTGAGTCAGTCGGTGTGGATGTAACTTCTGCTGAATCTAAGTACATCAGGGAAGAGTAAAAATAATTATGGAGTACTCTTCAGAACCTCACAAAGCAAAAAAAAAAAAAAAAAAAAAATCATAACAACTGCAGTAACTGATGAAGTGTTACTAAATACAATCTATGAGTGCTTTCACTCCTTCTGAGAAGACACATGTAGTGACTTTAAAAGCCCTGGCAAGGTCACATGCCACTCTGGAGCTCAGAGATCCCAGTGCAGCTACAGCTATCCATCAGGCAAGTGAGCATCCTGGCAGAGAAATTCCTCAGCAGCCTGGGTTCACAACACAGCACGTGCACAGAGGAGTTCCGGCCAGGTCAGAAAAGGACAGAAGTTGGTTCTCCCACTGAGTTTTCCTTGGAAATAGGTTTAACAAAGAGGCATGTGCATACACAAAAGAGCACAGAAACAATTTTCTAAAGAGATGTTACAGTTCATCTGAAGATGAAAAGGAAGAATAGCTGTAAGCAAGCAAAAATAATATCCTTGTAAAAATGTTGAGCATTGCTGAGAAATCTTGACTGATTCCACAGATACGGCAGATGAATCAGAGGAATATATAGGAAATCTGTAAGCAATCATGTCCTGTCATTTGCTCCTTTACCCCTTGGTAGTAAATAATTTCAAGGAAGCTAATCATTTTGATATCTCAAACATTTCTTTAAAAATATGCAGTGGAGCAATTTTACAAATCAATTTGTACAGCACATTACAAATCAATGACCAAGATGACGGAGGAATATCCTGTACTCCCAGCACATGAAATAACAGGTGAGAACAAGGACTATAAATACTGTCCTCAATGGCTTAAGAATAAATTAAGGAGTATAAAGTGACCTCAAAGTTAGACACTAATTTAATTTGACAGGTCTTTTGACACAAAAGAACTATAGCAGATTTTGTACCAATTACTTCATGGGAACCCAAGTTATTTTAGGTTATTTGGACAAGTCCTCCAAAGTAAATGCACTGCTCATTCCTTCTGTTGCCTCATACCTCAGGGACTACCACTCACAAAAGTCTTGGTGATTTATAGCAAGCAAACACAAAACCAATATGAATTTTGTTATTTCTATTTTTTTTCTGAAGCAGCACTAAGACCAAGATTAGAAGGGAGGGGAGGGTTTTAAGCATTCTTGGAATAAACTATACGAAGTCTCAATTATTAAAAGTGACAGACACTCACTGCAACAATCTATCACTTTCATTTCAGTGCATTAACTTTCTATGGATAATTTATTTTCTGCATACCTTCTCTTTTATTTTTGGTGTTAGTAACTACAGCCCATTTTTCACAGCAAGCTGGGATAAACTCTCAGCAGCAAACACACTGGTTCCAATCCCTTAGTCATAAAAAAAAGCATTTGAAACTCCACTTAAAAGAGAGCTGTGTAATTCAACAATTAAACAGACATTCACAGATTTCTTTTAAAGCAATATTGCAAAGTTAAATGTTTCCTTAGTCTTGATCCAATTACCCTACTTACCCCTTGAATTAAATCATGTTACATATTAGATTTAGCTAGAGGAATATGTAAGCCATCGGACCAAAAGTGTCATTAAGAACACAGCTTGAGGCTAGTTAATCAATCATTTAGGCATCTAAAGATAATCATCAAGTACAGAACTGCAGCTATTTGGTTTTCCTTTAAGGCTGGGCTTGGTGCAAACAAGAAAAAAAAAAACACTGAAATTGAGACCGAAATCTCAGAACTAGCTAGCCTTGAGATCATATCCAAACTCATTCTGACAATAACATCTAAAAAAACCAAGAGCTTGATTGCAAACAGATGCAAAATATAAAACACAAGTTACTATTTACTTGTCTTGCCTTCAGTGTTTACACAAACTAGCAGATTTCCTTGTAAAATATTTACCTTGCTAAAACTATCAGTCATCCCCAAGTAAAGAGAAAGAATAAAATCGGCTTGCAGAAGTAATTTGTACAATTTTACGATGGCCAGAATTCTTTTTGATGTGTATAGCACAGCAAGACTTTCAAGTCCAAGTGACAAATTCAATCAAAGGCACTGTCCTTCAGAAGTATGATCTGAAGCAGCATAACACAATGGAGCATTTACACTGGATGTACCACTTCTGGCAGCAGGAAAGCCTGCGAAAAATCCACCACGAGGCTTCCTGAATCTGATCTGTTCATAATTGGTTGCTCAGCAGGGACTTACTAGTCAGGTTATTAAAACACTGCTGAAAGTGTAACAACGTGCCAAGTAAATACTTTCCCAGGATTATTCTTCCTCACCTGCAACGACTTGAGGTGTAAGAGAGAGCATGTTGCACGTTTTAGAACACGGAGGCACTCATGGACATGACTGAAAGATCCCCGTATCCTGACAAGGAGACCCACCCCATCCAGAGGCCAGTCCTGCACACCCAGGGCATCTCCACAGCCTGCTGGGGAGGAAACTGCATTTTTATTAATTTTCTGGTTTTTCTTAGACTCTGCTACCCCTTCCTCCATTTCTGAAGTGTACAAGGCAGGGAGCAAAAGTAATCTGGACAAACAGCCAATCCACCTTTCCTGAAAATCTAATCTTTTGATGGACCGAGAGCTGTGAGAGGGAGAAAGACAGAGGGGAGACCCAGTGCCAAGAAGCTGAAAGGAAGTTCTTATGGTTTAATATGTAAATGTTAATTTATATAAAGAGGCTATTATCTGGTGGCTAAGTTCATTCTGTTAAAGTACCTTCACAGAAAATTGCTGACAATAAAATCAATCCCAATGAATTCTCTGCTGTCTCCAAGTTTCAAGCCAGAGCTCAGATCTCAACAGGATTGAAAAAAAACCACTATTATGATTTTGATTTAATTATCTTTTTAATACATAAGTATCCTCCCAAAAATTTTTAGAGATGTATTTAGACAAGGTGAATCAGTAGAGCATGCCTTACTAATCCTAGATTTTAAAAATCTGCAATGGCATAAAGAGCATCCACAATAACAGTAATAGAATCAGCCTATAATAAATGCAGTAAATTTAGTCTCCATTACCTATTAAATGTAACATTCAGATACACAATATAGTAACTGAATTATTTCTAAATTAGAGTTATTTGCACATAATAAGCCCAAGTTTCTCGATGCTGACATTTAATAGAGTTGGATTTCTTAAGTGTCAAAAGGGTTGAAAGTACACAAAAACACTAGGAGATAGTCAGTGCCTTGCAACTAGAGCTCCCTCTCCAAATTCCGCTGTAGTGCAATAGCAGGCTAGTGCAGGGGGGAAAAAAGGAGCAATTAGGAAATGTGGTTTAGCTATCATTAATCTGCATCAAAGGAATATAATGATGCACATTGTGTGCCTTTCAAATTATTCTCTATTACGGGTTTCAGAACAGAAGTTGAGAATCTCTTTGACAAACTAGTCCCTTATTAAAAATCAAAGGGAAGCGCTTTGGTACCATCTGTGCAACATTAGTGCCTTCGCTGAAGAATGATTATTTTGCAAGTTAAGTATTCAACACCGAGGGGGAAAGGGAGAAATTCCAGCTATTCAAAACCTCACCTTTAGATATTACGAAAAATGTCATAGCATCCACGAAATGCTGTGTTATCTGTTAAAACAGGAGTGCAACATCTTTTTGTCCAGTAAATGTGAAACAAAGTCATGATACTATAAAGGCTGATTGAAAGTTGATCTCTCTGACTGTCCACCAGCATCAGCACGAGCTTAGGAAGCTTTGACCAACACCTGCAAGGTGTAGCCCTGCATGAGAAGGGAGGAAGACTTTCTGTTTGATGTGTTAAGAGTGAAGCAGATTTCTACAAAGAATAAGGTAAAATTGACCGTAAATGGTTGGTGATGGTTCTGAAAATTTACAGCAATCTCTTCTTTTTAAAGAACATTACACAGGAAAGTCTGCCTAAGTATTTAGAACTTCCTTCAAAATGATCACTGTAAATCAACATCTCTCGTGTTTTATATACACTATGCCCATGATTCAACAAGCTCTCACTAATTACCCACCTGTGAACCCCATCATCAGTTCTCAAGATGTCTTGGACTGCAACATTAGAGCTAAAGAGTTTGAGCTGCAGACATCCCCATCTGTGGTGCCTTCCGGCCAGCTTCCCATTACCCTTCGGAAGGTGCAACACCGGGCAGGAAATGGTCAGGCAGCTCTCCTCACCTTGCCATGGACTAAGGATATAAAATCTCTAACAAGTGAATTAATTTGGAGGCTCAGCATTTTCTACCTATAGCTTGAATTTTCCACCTATAATTTGCATTTTCTAGCCAGTTTCAGGTTTGTTGTCTGTCAATTCATTTTCAGTCACCCCAGGAGTGTCATTTGCTGTGTTTCCCTCTAATTTAAAAGGGAAGTAGTAGCTATTTTGTGCAGTCTTTCCTGAATTATTTGCTGCTGCTTCTTACAATGCACATGCTGTTTGGCAAAAGCTATTCTTATCCCAATGGAATACAAAGTGAGATCCCTCTCACGTCTACTGTGGAACCTCAGGGTACAGAGATTTTGTATTTGAAATATTCAGTGTGAGCTTAACCCTATCCTTTTCAGTCACAGCAGTTCTCTGGGGTTTTTTAAAAGAAAAACACACAACTTGCTGCATGCACTAGCTCTGTCAGAGACTAAAACAATGAGTAGTAGGATGCACTTAGAAATTTCAGTGTCAACAAGGATCTCAAACAGAAGACTTAAGAGAAGCCACAACTGTCTCAAAACAAGGCATACACAGCAAATATGCAAAAGGGACATAAAACAAATATATGGAAATATTCTTTTTTCCAACTGCTTCTCTTCCTTTCCTGCACTGAAAGATTGATTTTTCGGTCTATTTCCTTTACTTGAACATAAAGTACTATTTCTGACCTTCTAACACAAAAGAGAAGAAAATATTGTTGACAGAAGTACAGTGCTGTAGGAATATGAAAGAAAGTTCTTAACAAGAGAAAAGAACCCGCGATTCTCCAAACTCAAACATATTTCACTTTGGATACATTAAGTTCAAGGCAGAACTTAACGTATCCAGACATCCATGGGAGGTGACGGATTTGCCAGAGATGAGGGACAAAACAACCTGAAGAAATTGCTCTCAAAATCTCTAAAGCTACAAAATGCTGTGATTTTCAACCATACTTTTTTTTTTTTTCCTTTTCAACACATTGAAGTTGTTCTTAAGAGGTGTGCTCATTTACTTACGAATTCAAGCCATTCCTGAGAGTGAACTGTTACCAGCTCAGGAGGTTTTTCTCCTAACCTCAGTATCAAACATCCAAAAGGCCACTGTACTAATCCTTAGCACACTGCAAAGATTACAAGTGACAGAAAGGCACCTCCTGAATCATTTAATATAAAACACTCTTGTAAACTTCTATTCTGTGTCTGCTTTTAAGTCAGAACAAGGGATGATAAAAAGAACCTCATTTAGTTCTGCAGCCTAGCCACACCATGAAGACTTTATTTTAGAAGAACTATGGGATTAAATGTATTATTCAATTTTCAGTACAGTTAAACATCAGACCAATTTTTTTAAGAATTAATCCATCTCTAAGAGTTCTCCAAAACATCTAAACAGTATCAATAATGCTCCCATGTTGTATTTTAAATGCTTTATTTATAGCATTACAAATAGTTCCTCTCAGAATGATTCTCTTCCAAGTGTGCTTTTAAAAGCCTTCATCACTTAAAATCTTTCCCTGAAATCCTATTTAAGCCATCGTCTGTTTTCTATGCTCCAGAAGATTTAATCACCATAAGATTTTATATCTATATAAAATGTATTCCTTTACATTTGGACACAGGCTTCCAGCCTCCTCACTTAAAATGCATTTTGGTGTCAATAAAGAACTATTCCATAAGTGAATGAAGGTGCCGATGGGATTAGACATAGAAAAAGAATCTTTAATTTAGACAAACATATTAGGAATCAACAATGAAGGAAAAGTTACCTATTCTGTATCTGACAACTAAATGAATGTTTTCTAAAACTTGGTGTTACATAAATGCTCCTCTCTGAGCTTGCAGAAGAAACACACAATCACCTACGCTTATTTCACTACAGTTTTTCCTACTTTGACAAACAGCCTAAAATTCGATAGAGATGAATTCCCAGAGTACGTTCTCTGCAATCTTCTTGCACAGTCAGCAATGACAAAGCTTCACTGCAGTAGACTAGCTGATTGTTAGGGACCAGAAAATAAATGAATTACGACTTGCTTCCTTCCCTTTTTAGGCAAGGACCATAGATAATTTTTCCCACGTGCAAAAACCCTAAACTGAAAATTACTGGGACAGCAGGCACGACTCAGTGCACAGAAACCCAAGAGGCAGGAGAAGAGCTGCATTAATTCTTTAATAGGGCCCCCCTAACACAATGCAGAACATTACACACTGGGGCTCCCATAGGATATGACAACCTGTGCCCCTGGTTTGTGCCACGTGACTTGGCAATCTCTCCCACTTTCATCTAATTTTGGAAGACGGATTCTAATGAATTATGGACTAACCCGCTCATGCGGATTTCTTAGTAAAACAGACTCAAAGAACGAGCAATCCATACAGACAGTTCTCTTCAAATCAAATTTTCCAAACATGATTTGGAACAGCCTCTCGGAATTTTAAGCAGGGCTGCACTGCTCATTCCCTGTAAAGCCTGGTAGATGGAATGGAGCAGCCTGGACTCTGCAGCCACCAGGGATCCAGGTGAGTCTCACCTGAGGCGTCGGCGCCCAGGAGCTGCCGCAGCTTGCTGCAGAGCTGGATCATGTTATCCAGCTGCCGGTTGATCTGTGCGTCCTGCACCCAGGCTGGCACGTGGCACACGGGGCACTCGGTGCCAACACAGTCACCCATGCAGGATCTGAAAGGCAAATGGAAAATCATTATCCCGTGTAAGTTATCTACTGTAGCCGCCCATCGACCGTTTCCCAGCCAAGCGCTCAGCGAGAATCTCTTATTTTAGCACTGACAATCCGCTGTTGTAAAGCCCACACGAGTTAGTCACAAATGCAGGACAGGACTTATCTATCATGGCAAGTGACAAGCCGAACATAATTAAGCAACCCACTTCCAGAGCCTCGTCAGGACACCGTCATGAAAAACAGGGTGCCTTGTGACTTCCACTCACAAGCCAATCCAAATTTTCAAAAGCTCCAGTGCTGTTTGTCTCCAAGTAACAATTAGGCTCAAACAGTTAAAACTACACATTCCTACACATCTGCTATTCTGCAGCCTTCCATTTTTAAACAAGTGCCAGAAAGCCAACCCATAGTAAACCACCATTTCCGCTTTCTCCTAGTTAAAATTTGCTTGATGCTGTGAAGAAGTTTCACCTGTGTGAACACGTCTCTCTATGAAGTCCCACGAGGATCTCTAGGTGCTCAGAGTATTTTATCACTGCTGTCTTTCAGAGCATTTATGTCAGATGATCATGGTGGGATGGGTGGGGAAACAGATTTACTCAGTAATACTACTGTCCCCATATCAGCCTGAAGGCTTTTATTCTTTTGATTAGGCCAGTGAGAAGACCTTATGATTTGACACCTGAACTGCAACATTCAAGGGCCATTGTTATGTCTCGTCTCCAATCTATCCTATTAAATACAGGTTATAGTTTCACATAGCAAAGAGTGAATTAATTTCCAAAGTCTCACTACTCATGTAAAAATTGCTGCCTAGGTGTGTTTTGTGCTTTAAACAGGCAAAGGCCCTCGTGGCTGAGGCACTGCTGTGTTTGGGAGACTGAAGCACAGCTCTTGGCTCCAACATATTCTAGATATTGACAAATCACTTGGAGCAAAGGGAAGGGCCAACCAGGTCTCCTCTAGGGAAGCTGGCCTCAGGTTTCCCACCCCTGTAAATGGCACTGCAAAGGAAATGCAGAATGGCTTTTATACCACAACATGTCTTAATTACATGTAGCTGTTGGGGTTTTGTAGTCAACTGATAATGACTGCAGGTAACCTAGCACAGCTACTCCAATAAAACTGCAGAAACTGATCTTGATAAATATCCCTGTCCATAACAAAACCATGGCGAGGGAGAACCAGTTGTTTCATGTGTGACCTGAGTTCTGCAGTTCATTAGTTTCACACATTTCACTCCATATTTCAGAAGCCAGCTCCGGCCATTTGCCCCAACCCTCCCTGGGTGTGTTAATAAACGTCTGTCTTCAGCAGGGGACCAGAATCACTCCACATCAGAGTACTGCAGACTGGCTCCGTGCCCTACCTAATTTGCTTCTAAACAAATTAATCTGAATTTCCTTAGGTTTATTTTAAAAAAGAGCCACTGCCCAAGACTCAGTCATCAAAGGACAGATGAAATGCTGCTAAAAGGTCAGGCATACAAAGAAGAAAAGATCAAGCACAAACAATAACTCAGATAATAGCAAATAAACTCATTTTTCTGGAGCAAGAAATAGCTGCTAATGAGTGCTCATAACTACTGTTAGCTATTCTTTCCAGCCTCATCAATACAAACTGCATTGTCTTCTTGATGTGTGGAAAATTTTTCTTAAAAACCCCACAAAACTTCAACAAACTGGGTGTTTGAAACCTGCCACCCAGAATACACCAGGGGTTATCCAAAATAAAACCACAAGGCCTTAGATGCCCAACACCCAAACAATTACATTTATTAAGCCACATGTTCATACTTATAAATAACTTGTACAAGCTCCTGGGAGATATTTAACCAAGTAATCTGCAGACAGGTCATATAAATGAAACAAAAAATTTTAAAAATTCCTTTAGACAGCAGAACCATAGAGTGGTTCAGCTTGGAAGGGGGACCTTAAAGCCCATCTCATTCCACCTTCTGCCATGGGCAGGGACACCTTCCACTATCCCAGGTTGCTCCAAGCCCTGTCCAACCTGGCCTTGGACACTTCCAGGGATGGGGCAGCCATTTCTCTGGGCAACCTGTGCCAGGGCCTCATACCCTCTCACAGGGAAGCATTTCTTTCTAATATCCAATGTAAACCTTCTCTCTTTCAATTTGAAGCCATTCCCCCCTTGTCTCATCCCTACGTGCCCATGTAAAAGGTCCCTCTTCAAGAATCTTCTACAGCAATTAATAGCCACAGCTAGGAAAGAACACACATGTCTGGAGAGAAATAAATCATTTGTGCATCTTTAAATACATCCATACTAGGGGAAGAGATGCTGAGGGCATCTGTGCCATAATCAGTTACTCCTTAATAAAAAGCAAGGAAATATTCTGCTTGTATTTTACCCTTCAGGCCTTCACCACTGTAAACTCCTATGAGATAAGTGCAGCTGAAGACAGGGAGGGGATACACATCCATGAGGGAGGAGGGGAGGGTTTTCCTCAACTTTCATTGACACAGTGACTTGTAGATTAACAGGAAGCAAAGCTGAGTATCTATGCTGGCTTACAAGCAGAGGTTAGAAAGCATCCCTCCTCTCCACCCTAACAAAGGTGGGATTTTATCAGACTGCTTACACCTGTGCTGTGCAGAGAAACTGTTTAAAACACAGAGCGGACCTTTTAACTCCCCCTGTTTGCATGTGCATGCCGTGAAGAGCAGTGACACACAGGGCAGCCACAAGCTTCCACCACCTCACCCAAATGCGATTCTGGGGCACAAACATTTCAGCCTCTGCCTGTATTGACGATGCAGTGAGTCGTCCTACGACAGGCGACGTGACCACCACCCCCTCTGAAATGCCCTGTTGGCCGAATGTTTCTAATTTAAGTCAGTTTTTTGAAGCACTCAGATTATTTGACCAACTCTAAGCAGAGGTAATCCTGCCTATCCCAACGTGTTTGGATGCGCATGAAAACAGGAACAGATGCAGATCTGAAGGAGCAAAGTCTTGGTAGAAGGCCAAACCAACAAGCACCACCCAACCCTCTGGGGCAGAGGAAAAGCCCCTTGGAAACAGGAAACACCTTTGCAAGCTGCTCTTTTTTCTTCATGTGAGGAGAAAGAGAAAGGAGTTGAGGATGATGAGAACTGCAAGTTGTTCTGGAATTCTACTCCACTACAAAGCCGACAATTCCCTCCATCAGACTGAGGGTTCCCTTTACACCTGGCCAGCATCCTGAAGCCTAAATCAGCATTCCGGGAGGAGACCCACAGGGGAACAGCAGCTCCCGCTTTCCTCTCCCCCTCAGTCCCCCGGAGAGCCAGAAGGCACCACCGGTGCCCACTTTCCCGTCCTTTCTCCACAGCACGGCGGCGAGGGGGGCGGCGGCGGGCGAGCCCCGGTACTTACAGGCAGAAGACGTGCTCGCACTGCCCCAGGGACACGGGCTCCCGCAGGACGCCGGCGCTGTGGGCAGAGGAAGGAGAAACGCGGCACTTTTAACACGCGCGGCCACACGGCAGGAGGCGTGGGGGAAAACGGCGGGGGGAAGGGGGAAGGAGGACATCCATTACCAGCGGGAGCAGCTCAGCGCCCTCTCCAGCCGCCCCAGCGCGGCGCGGGTGTGGGACCAGGGGTGCCCGGGCGGCGCCATGGAGGGGGCGGCGGGGCGTAGGGGGCTGCCCGGGGCCGGCTGGTTGCCCGAGCGTCCGCGCAGCGCCTCCCTCATGGCTTCCCTCAGCAGCTCCTTAGCGCTTCCCGCCGCCGCTCCGAATCCCCCGCCCGCCGCCACCGCGCAGGCGCCGGAACCGCGCGCGCGCTCCCCGCCCTCAGCGTTTCCCGCGCTCCGGGAGCGGGGCGGGGCCGCCCGTGAGGGGCGGGCCGGGGAAATGGCGGGCTGGGCGAAATTCGGGGCGGAGATCCCAGAAACACAGGGTCAGTTAGGGTGTGGTAGGAAAAACGGGTGCTAACGTCTTCACGTAGGACTCGATGGGTGGGGGTCTTCAGTAATAATGGGAAAAATAGGCTGTTAATGTCTTCAAGAATGACTAAGTCTGAAAAAATGGCTTCAGAGTCTTGAGGAAAAATGGGTCTTTTTGTCTCTAGGAGCATCAAACTGCGTAAGTTTGTTACAGAACCCAGACAGTTTAAACTTCTGAATGTTAGGGTAATAGGAGAAACGGGTCTGCACAAGCCTATTGCAGAACCCAGGGCGTCTGAACTTCCAAACTTTAGGGGCAAATGGCCTACGTGTTCAACGGGGAATATGTAGTAGCCTTTTTGGAAAGGCTGTACCTTCCTCGTACCTCAGCTGACGGGGAAAGGAAAAGGGCAACATATGGCCAGGAGTTTAGGATAAAAGGAGGCTGCGTCCTCTGAAACCCCACGCGGGTATGTGCCAGTGGACTCTCCCCCTTTATTTGAATAAAGTTGCAGGACTCCCTGTCTCCTTTATGCACACTGGCTTTTCACAGTGTGATTTTCCACACAGGTGGAAAAGACCTCTGAGACCATCGAGCTCAACCTGTAACCGATCCCCACTGTGTAAACCAGAGCGGAGCACTGAGTGCCACGTCCAGTCATTCCTTGAACACCCCCAGGGACAGCGACTCCACCATCTCCCTGGGCAGCCCCTCCCAATGTCTAATCACGTGAAGAAATTCTTCTGATGTCCAACCTGAACCTCCCCTGGTGCAGCTTGAAGCCATTTCCTCTTGTCCCTTCCCTTGTTCCCTGGGAGCTGAGCCTGAATCCCCCGGCTGCCCCCTCCTGTCAGGGACTTGTGCAGAGCCACAAGGTCCCCCCTGAGCCTCCTTTGCTCCAGGCTGAGCGCCCCCAACTCCCTCAGCCATTCCTGGTGCTCCAGACCCTCCCCCAGATCCACTGCCCTTCTTTTGATCTGCTCCAGCCTCTCAATGTCCATGGTGTCCTGAAGTGCCCAGAACCAGACACAAATGCATGAGGTGTGGCCTCACCAGTGCCCAGCATGGGGGAAAAATCACTTCCCTGGTCCTGTGGCCACACTATTCCTGATACAGGCCAGGTGCCACTGGCCTTCTTGCCTACCTGGGCTTATGTTCAGCCACTGCCACTGGCATCCCCAGACCTTTTCCCAGCTTTCCAGCCCCTCTGCCCCAGCCTGGAGCTGCAGGGCACTACTGAGGCCAAAGTGCAGGACCCACTTGGCCTTGTTGAACCTCGTGCTGTTGGTCTCAGCCCATCTTGATACCACAACAGCATCCGAATCGATCACATACCCAAACCTGATGCTCCTACATGCGTCTTTCCAGTGTTTGTGTATCTATAACAAACATGTCTAACACTGCATAAATATCCCCTATGCAAAGAGGGCCTGAGACAGGTGGGTGGACACGGCATCGTGGTGCTGAGGGCACCCACCCCTCACGTCTGGCACCCAGCCCAGGCACGGTGCCTGCCCCATGCCAATGCTATTCCACCCTGACTTTAAACATTTCATTTTCTTCCCCCTCTCTTCTGCCCATTCCTCAGCTTCCTCTGACAGAGATACCTAACCAGTCACCATTATTTCGGGTTTCCAGGGTGGATTTTCCCTCAGCCTGTATGTCCTGCAGCACCCCAGGCTTCAGTCCAATCTCCCACTTTTGCAGGCTGATGTTTTTTAGGTGGTACCTCCACAGAGATGCAGCCCCCGCCATCCCTCTATAGCGTAATTACTGGAGCACATAAAGCAGTTATAGCAGGAATTTATCACTTTCAGGTAGAAATACTCCTGGCCAAGTAAAAGATAGAGCAGGAATGCCAGGAGCAATTTATAACAGGCTTACTGACATTTCACGTGGAGAAGCTCCGCCAGTGAATAAGCATCAAGCCATAAATCTCGGACAAAACATGATTAAAGTGAGCAAGTTATTCTTTGAGAGAACTTCATCATAAAACAACATGGCGGTGTGGAGCTGCAAAATTTGGTTGGTGATAGTCATAGGAAACAGACATCAGGGGGGTGTCCCAGCCTTACCGTATCTAGACAGAGGGAGTTCTACTTAAATGGGTGTTAAATCAGGGCTGGAGGTATTTCTTAATAAGTTATTAATGTCTTCTAAGAGGGTGGTTCTCCAGTTTTCAAGTGTCACACTCCTCTGCTTTCGTAGCTGGTTCCCACCATGGCTCCTGAACGCCAGGGATGGTTTAGATTGGGAATTTTTTTTTCTTTACTTATGGAAGGCTAAATATTTATCTTTTTTACTAATATGAGCCAGAGGTGCAGGGAAGCGAGCTCCACACGGGATGTGGAATTGTGAAATCTCTCAGCTCGTTGGATCTGAGAACATTTGCTGCTGTTGTCTGGGGCAAGCTGACACATCACAAGGTGAAGCAGCATCATGCTCTCTGCATTCATGATAACTCCTAATCCCTGTCCGTGAGAGAGGAATCCATGGAGGGGCTGGAAAGTCAAACAGCAGCCTTTGAAGCTGACACTGTCCTCACAGAACCAGGGCCAGGGCGGGATGGGTGCCGGCCCCCGATCCTCACACGCCTCGTTTCCCCGGCGCAGAGTGGGGCTGTCCGCTGCCATCGACAGCGCAGGAGCTGCATCGGCGCGCCCGGATCCCGCTGTGAAAAGTGTGGCTGTGTCTCTGTAATGGGCTGTTGTTCGCTGGAGCTCAGGGAAGCCCCGCTGCGTTAATAACACGGCGCGGTGTCCCCTCTGCCGACAGCCCGGCACCCCCGGCGGCGCGGATCCGCCAGGGAAGCGGCGCTGGGGAAAGAACAGTAGCCACGGAGGCGAGCGTGGAAGTGCAACAAAAACCCCTTTGTGTTAAAAGCACACCTTGTAAGGGACACGTGGAGGTGTCGGATGCTCGCGGGCAGCAGGCGGGCTCGGATGTGTGTCTGTCAGGGTCTGACTGCAGCGAGCTGCTTCAGGGCACAGCATCCTCCTTGCCTGTCTTGGGGGAGGGAAAGGGGCAGGCACAGGTGCCCTGGGCCTGTGCTGCCCGAGGAGGACCTTGTCCCCAAGCCCTGCAAGCTGGGGGACTGGCATGTCCCACGGTGCCTCTTCCCATCCTGTGTGCATGCACCAGCACACCTGGATGCAGGAGGGGGATGACAGTAAGGGACACAGCTGGACAAGGCACCCTCACCCCTTTCCTTGGGCTGCAGGGGATGGAGCTGGGGCAGGGACCTGCTCCTCACGTTGCCAGAATCAGGATAAACTCACAAAATAAGCTAAGCCTGCCATTTTTCCCTTAGAAATGAAGAGTTGCCAGGTGCAACCTTAACATCCTACTCCCTCTTACTTGGCTGTTGTGTGCTAATCCTGTGCTCCAAAAACCCAGCTCCCAGCATCTCCCAGTCCACCAGGGATCCTGAAAGATGGCAAAAGGCTCACTGCTGAGATGAAACTTTAACACAATTTGAAGCACTCAGAGCAAGTTACAAACAGCACTTGATCCATAGATCTCTTGAGTCAACCTGGCATTTATGTTCACAAAATATGAGATGCCGATATATACTGTATAGGACAGTAAACCAGATAAGTGCCTCCTCTTCCTTTCCTCCAGCTGAAATATGGTTAGTGTCTCTCTCAATAAATCCACAGATGCTCGCATAGTTTCCATTGTGCTGAGACATTATGTGGGAATTTACAAACATTTACAACTAAGTTAAACTGAGGCAAAGCACTGCCCTGGGCAGCCTGCATCTAACAAATACTTGCGTTCAAGAAAGATGTAAAAGTCACAAATGATTCATTTTCCATAATTTTATAAAGGTTAAGGAGCTGGCGCTCTTGGAAATCTACGGAATGTCTTCTTCAGCAGTGAATTACTGCAACCAATTGGACAGTCAGAAGCAAAAAAAGTGATGTGGGGAACAGAGGGAAGCAAGAAATATATCTCTAAATTTGGTTTATGCAGTATTTAAAGTACAAGTAAAGCCATTCCAGGCGGTATAAGGCCCGCACACTTTAAAATAAATTTGTCACATGACAGAGAGCCAGTAAAAGGGTTTCAGCAGTGGTGTGATATAGTGAGGCAGAGGCATTTGGTGCGTGCATGAATCAGCAGCTCCGTGCCCCGCTGAGGCAAGGCTCATCCTCACCATGCTGGACTGGAAATGTGATTTCCAAACAATGCCGAGCTCCGGAGCCAAACCCGTGCTGAAGGATGGCTCGGCTTCCTGGCTGACGAGGAAGGTAAAAAATCCTCGTTGACCTCGTGCTTCGTTTCAAAGAATTGCCCATCTGGTAAAGACTTTTTTATGGAAATACACTGCTACCTGATATTTTATTCATTTAGTGAAGTTCCCCAGCTGTTTCTCAACAAACATACAATTATTACGTGATTCATTGTGTAACAGGAAGAAGCATGCAGAGGGAAGCAGTTCCATTGAGTTTTGTAAATCAGTTGTTTTCCCAGGGGTTAAAAGAGCCAAAGCTCTGTGAAGAGGGATCCCTCTGCTCTCATCCACCTGAATACAGAGCACATCCTGAAACCACTGCATGCTGCCAGGAAGGGGTGCTCAGCTCGACGTGCTGAGCACCCACAGAAAGCGACAGGATGGATCCTCTTCATCAGAAGACTAAAGAAAAGATTGGAGGAGGTACAGCCTCATCTTTGAATTCCCTCTCTCCCCAAATGTCTGAATCAAAGGCTTTAACTGAGGCTTCATTTGCTCCTCGGGCCACCCCTCTGAGGCCAGTTTTGCTCCACACCCAAAGCCCTGTGAGCTCACCGTGGTCGCAGAGGCATCGTGGGCTGCGGCACTGGTTTGACAGACATGGGGCTGCTGAGATCATTCAGTGCAGTAATTGATTAGGGCTGTTAGACTACCAAGTTTTGAGATTTCAAATACTGAGGGATTTGATCCCCAAAAGGAAATAATAATAATAATAAAAAAGTCAGTTACACTTTCTGACTAAGCAGCACAGTCAGCATTGCATTACATGGCATTAAATTATTCCTCGAGTCTCGATAGCAGGAACATCTGCTGGTGTTAGACATGGCATTTTTAATTAAAGGCAGCAGCAGAGAAGCCTGTGGTTCATTGGTTCTGCTTTCACCGTGCGAATTGCTAAATCCAAAGGGCACTTGTAGAAAAGATTTGGTCAGAGCACAAGCTCTGGACCCAGCGCTGCAGAAGCACAAGCGGAAAAGCAACAGAGGTGACAGGTAATTTCCACCTGCATCTCTGGGCCCAGCGCCCGGCAGGATATCTCTGTCAATGCCCACATGGGTCAAAACCGTGGGGGATTTTACAAAATTTAAATTACCCTTCTGATTTGACCAGCAAAGGGATTTCCCGCAGAAAGACAAGTAACAGAGAACAGCGAAACATGAGAAAACCCTGTGCCCAGCCAGGGACCACGTTCACACCTTTGCTGCAGTGACTGCTGATGCTCCCCTGCTCCAGTGCTGGGCTGCACAGATGGATGGCACAGACACTCCATGCCAAGTGGTGCCCCCCTAGAGCTTTAACTACCAAAGGAAATGAGGTTTGAACAGGGAATAATTTGCATCCCCCATCACCTGCCCTACCAGAACTCTGGCTTTAAGCAGATCAAACAAGACCAAAGATCCCCATCAGTCCTGGGATTTGAGGGATTTCAGCATGGCTGGAAAGTGCCCAAAGCCCTTGGCAGGGTGGATACATCCAAGAGAGAGCCAACCAAAAAACAGCCTTCTCGCCTTCTTCCAGCTACAAGGCAGTCCCACTAACCTGGGTCAGGCTAGGCAGTCTGCTTTGATGGGACCCAAGTTTTCTTTAATAAAATCTGAGTTTAAATCTGCTTGCAAAATGCCAGGTCCTGACTCAACTGTGTGGATGGGCAGAGATGAGGAGCAGAGGAAAGTTCTTGTCTCAGGCTGTGGATGTCAGAAGTGTCAGCCCCATGGACATGTGTGGCTGCCTTCCCGTTGGCACTGAGGGGGCCAGGATTTCCCTCGGCAAGCCCCACAGATGGTGTTTGTTTGCTCAGCCACCATAAAAAAGGAAAATATTTGGTGCAATCTGCTAGCAGACAGAGACAGACATATGGTCGGTGTGAGGCAAGCCTGGATGCTCCGGGAAAACACTGTCAGGGCTCTGCAGCGGCTTTTAAATGTTGGGTTGTCTTTGAGTTGAGTGGGATACAAGTCCAAGGAAATGGCTGAAGAACCTGGGTGCAGGTTCTTGAACCCTCTTATTAGCCCTCCTCTAATTAATCTTATTATACTATCCCTATTGTGCTAGAGTTATTATAATAAACCCAGTTTTAATTTATGCAAACCTCAGCTCTGGCTCCGTGCTTGGAGAAATTCACCCTGGTCTGATGTCTGTTCATCTGGCACTCACAAAACACAGGTTAAAAATGACAGAGACCATTAAAGGCAATTACTTGCGGGTTTGGACCCGTTGGAGTCAAAGTGCAGGTGCAACATTGCTTTTGTTCTTTGTACCTGTGACTGTTTTTAAATGTATCATTGCAGCTTCAAGTCTAAGGGAAATCTTTGGGCCACCCCAAAAAATCAAATCCTTTTTATTTCCCTTCCAGTTACATTTTAAAAATGCAAACCAGAATTGTTTCCCAGATATCAAGGCCTATTTCTTATTCAGGATTAACCTCCAGCTAAAGCAGCACTGGTGACCTCCATGAGGTTGGTCAGGGATCTCCGTGCCCTCAGTCAGCGCTCAGCACCTCCAGTTCCACCAGGATAAAGCAGATAACCAGGATTGTGGACTGACTTTGGGAAGAAATTTGTTGTTGATTTTGATGAAATTGTTGATTTCTTAGCAACTTTAAAAAATTCAAGTTATTTTAAGTGCTAGAGCAGACCCCCCAGCTACACCTGAGTGTTTGAGGGCAGAGACAGATGCTGTGCCCAAGCATCAAGATGCGGATCCCTGGGCAGTGAAGCTGTGTCACCACCAAATTTAGAAATTATCTATGGAGAGGGATGGAGCCAGTATGGCATGAGCTCCACACCCAAAACACCAGGTTGGTGTCCTTCCAGCCTTGCTCTGGTGCATGAATGTCTCAGCCCCACCTTTGAGCCTGAATAAAGTCAAATCAGGGGGAAAACATAATACACCAGCAAGGAGTACAGCTGGCATTTCTGGAGAATATGAAATATGTGGGTAATGCTCTCTTAATTTTAAATAAAATGCTCCTTCCCTGCTAAGCCTTCCTTCCAAAGGCAGGAGCAGCAGGCTCCAGCATCCCACAAAACCCATGCCTGGTGCTTTTTCAATGTGAAAGCCAGAACTGAGCTGCAGATAAAAAAATAAGGAAACCCGTGGAATTACTGCTGAGATCCATGGATGCAATGCAGTAGGTGGGAAGTGCCAGCACAGGGGCTGGAAGGAGGGCCGGGGGTGGCAAAACAGGTCCAACACCTCCTAGTCTTGCTTCCCCCTCAGTGCTGATTTACTGTGTCATCACAAGAGAGATTTTGTTGGGCTGCAGCTTGGCCTGAACTGTTGGCAATCCCTCACATGCAGAGCTCCCAGAGCGTTTTCCTGACTTGCTTCCTAGCTGGAGGAGACTAAGGAACAAAAGACACAGCACATCTGTATGTGTTTACAAGTAAAGGTATGTATTTTGTAAATAGGTGAGGATATTCTTTTTTCCATACTAATCCATACTAAATCCAAATTAACATGATAGCGGTTCCTGATGATTTATGTTGTTATAATAAATAACAGCAACTGCACGGCACTTAGCTGATGATTAATGGTCCTTATTTACAGTGTGTTCAGCTCAGGTCTGCAGTTTACACTTGCAAACATCAAAGGAGAGTTCAGCTTTCCTTCTCCCCTGTATTTTGAGGCCACGTCGTAAATCCTGTACGAGCAGCCTCGGCGGCTGCATTTTAATCCACAAATAGGATTGCTATAAACTTCCAGAAGAAACAGTGGTCTGACCCGTGAGCCATGGGGGCTGTTTCCCTTTGGCCTGGGAGCAGTCTGGCTTCTCCAGCCTCTGCAGGGAAGAGAGCCAAACCATTACAGTGGATGACACCATTGCACCCTCCCCTCTGGGTTATCAGGGTCTGTCACTCAAATGTACCATGCTGAAAGCACAACCCCTATTTTTGTGCTCTGGTTTTCCTACAATCTGTCCTCTTGATCCATCTCTGAGGGAAGCAGGATGGTTTGTGAGCTCCCCTGCACTCCCAGAGCCAGCGCACATCCCCAGCCCTGCACCCACACTGCCCCATCCTGCTGCTGGGACCCCCAGCCCTGAGCCATCCAAACCCTTTGGACAGGCTCCTTTTTCCTGCCCCACTCTGCAAACAGGCCCATGGGGATGGGAAAGCCCTGGCACAGACCCTCCTGTTTTCACTAGATGGGTGCTGAGCACCTCTGCATGTCACAGCCTGGGTGGATGGGAAAACAGCTTCCCACATCCTAAGGTGATTTCAAGGACTTATATAGCCACATAGGCCGGAGTGCTCCCTTACACAGCCCAAGCCAGCTCACCCTGCCTTAAGCCAGAGCTCAAAAATGCCAAAGGGGGTGGGAGGGAAGTACAACACAGCAGCTTTGATTTATCAGGATGAGGCTGGTGAGTAATACAGAAACTTCGAAGTCCTGGGGGGACACTTGCCTCTCCCATTTCACTTGACAGGAGAAGCAGTGCTATATTATTCACAGGGGCACTATATTAGTATCATATGCGAGCTGATTTCAAGCCCTGAAATCACCCCATGGAGGATATTCACAGTGGAAAAATAACCCCTATAACATCCAGACTCTCCAAGGGAGCCGTGAAGGTTTTTTGCTCTCATGGGTCACTGACACTCACCCAGTAATGACATTTTCCTGTCGGCCGGCACAGTTATGTCGTTCTGGCACATGGGATTTCTGGAATGGTTGAAATATGAACTCGGTCTGAAGCTGCATCCCTCTGCTCTGCTACCCTACTGTCAGGGAAGGCAGGGCAGCAGGCACGGAGCAAACCATCCCGTTCCTCCTCAAACACCTCCACCCCTGCAGGCGTCTGGGGGCCCAGCTCTAGCTCTAGGACCTTTAAAGGTTGCACATGCTTGTACACTGCCTGGTCTTCAGCCCAAATCCTCCCAGTGAAGGTCCCCATTGCTGCAATATCATGGTATTCCCTAATCCTGCCCAATTTCACACATCCCAGTTTATGACCTGACCCCGAGGAGCAGGAGGCTCCCTCAAACAGACAGCCAGGGTGGTTTATAACAAACATCCCAGCTTTGCCTTTGCTGCCATCCACTCGTGTGGCAAAGAGCTGATTATGGGGGGAAAAAAGCCACTTGCTGAGTCTGTAATGAGGATGGTTAAATGCTGATGTCGCAGGAAGCAGGTGAAAGGAGAGGCCTCACTGCCCAAGCCCTGGTATATTCAGGAGGGCATTATCGCAGTGTGAGCACCAGCCCAGGAGGAAACGCTCCCTTTGCGGCTCTGCGCTCCTTGGAGAGGCTTTAATAATTTCTGGGGAGGCTCTGAAGGCTCATAAAAACAGTGAATAAAGGAGTCAGGCTGAGCAAGTGCTCTCTTCCTTTTTATGGCAAGCCTGGAGCTGCCCTTGTCTGGCTGATCAGATTCCCCGGGTTCCTGGAGCAGAACGGATTCAGCAGCAGCGCAGCTGCTTTGTGGTGATGGATGGGAATGATTATAATTGTTAATGTGATTAAGCCTATGGTCTCAACTTTTGTTCACTTTACTGATGTTGAAGGTACTTAAAGAAACACTGAGGAGGAGCATGTGAAGATGGATGAAGCACCTGCTTCATGCACCTCTCCGAATTGATCCTAGGGTGCAGCGTGGTGCAAGGTGATGCGAGTTTGCATTAAAATGGGGTACCTGGGTTATTGACACACGCCAGCCCTCAGGCTTCAGTGGGCAAAGGAGAGTCTCCTTCAGCTTTATTTTGTCTCTTAGACAGGATTTTAAACAAGAACCTGGGGGAGCAAGGCATGGTTGCACAGCCTGCTGCTGTCCTGACTACAGGCTTTGACAGGGACTTCAACTAAGGCTCCAGACCAAGGACCATGCTCCAGACCAAAGACCATACTCCAGACTCACAGCCACTGCATCTGGCTGCTTTGGGACTGGCATTATGCTCAAGGTTAAAGGTGGGGAGGTATTTTGAGTTCTTTTACCTCATGTAACTCTACAGAGATGGCTGAGGGACATCTGGAAGTGCTCTGGTGTTTCTAACAATTCTTAATGTTTGCATTTTTAATTTTTTAATGAGTTTTCATATCAAAGTCAACTCCAGTGCTTTAACTTTCACAGTTCTTGGAGGCAGGGCACGTTCTGGCACCGCAAGAGGGAAATGTCACGTACAAAAAAAGTGTGAAAAACTCTTACCTTTTAGAAGCACCTGGATCTTAATTGTTTTCCAGCAATTGTCTGTTGGAGAAAACTGCTCTTACACAGCTGAAAAAGGTTTTTTGTGTTTCTCCTCTGCCTTGCTTCCAGGCCAGGCTGGGCCACCCCCAAAGCTCTTCCCCAGGGGAGGAGCAGGCCACTCTTGGTGATGCAAACCCACGTGTAACTCCTCTGGGGCCCCACGGATATGGGTCACCAAGCAGGCTTCAGCTCTGTGCTGATGGCTCTCTCAGCACGTGTCTGTTTGAAACTGCACTGGTGTAATTAAAGGTACGTTACTAATTGGATGTGCAACCCTAAGGGGACTCCTTTAATTGCATTTCAATCTGGTTGGTATCATTTTAACTTAAATTCATTGCTGTCTTGTGCAGGAATAACCCAGCTGGGTCTGGTTATGGAGAGGCAGATCATCCTGCTTCCTTCTCCCTGTCACACGCTGGATGTGCTTCAATTTTTTTGTCTCTGGCTGGGAAACAGGCAGTGCACACTCAAGCAGAGGGCTGGGCAAAAACCCTTCAGCTGGCAGCCAGAACATGGAGAATAGAGGGCTGAGAGTTCACCTTGACCTGCTAATGGAGGTAAGAGCCTCAATTATTACCCTGTCTTCACCTGGATTTCATCTCATGTGCGTCACCATAAATTGTCGTGGCCGTCCTTTGTTTTTTCTTTGTCAGTGAAGACCTGACCTCTTTCTAAGAGATGCTTCATTTCTACCCAACATGCTGGTCTAGTGAAAGACTCACTGCTTAAAACTGAAGTACCTCCGTTACTTTGGAGCCTGGGGAGATGGTGGGATTGTTGCTTTGAGCCCTACAGCTCATGGGAATGCTACCATTTACTTGTCTCACCCCCGGCACAGGGCCCTCAGGATTGCTCTCCCTAGTGAAGGCCTTGTTTCCAGAAGTGCCCTCCAGCAGCAGTGAGCAATGAAGTGGGGGCTGCACCCCCCAGGATGAGCACTTGGGAGAGGGGACTGGTTCCAAGTGTTGCTCCATGGGTTGCAGGCCCAAGGATCTGTGTCCTTCATCCCAGGCTCAACCAATGGGACTCTTCCATTCTGGCACGTGCCAGCATCCAGGTGCCGCAGGTTGTACCATGATGTGGGGCAGCCTCCAGTCCCAGAACTCTGATACTCCCTGGGGTGATCTTGTGCATTCTGCAGATATTTTTAGGAGTCTGGTCTGGCCCAAAAAGGGCTGCACTCCCCTGTCTGCTCCCCATCATGCTCCCTGCTTCCCACTGCTGTGTATGTGAGTAGCATGAGGAGCAGAGCCAACAGCAAGTGCTGGCTGTGTCCCTTACTAATGTTGCTCTTATTATTTTACAGCCATCTTCCTTCTTTCCATCCTCTCCCTGAACAACTAAATTAATTAGAGTGATTTTTTTTTTATTTAAATACTGCCATGGAATAATAATTTTGGTGAATTCAACTTTTTTGTCATTCCCCACTGCTGCTTTTCTGTGTTGTGCTCAGTTTTAATATGCTGTTGATACTTTGTTAGAGCTATGCAAGATCACAGCTGTTGTCCACAAAAAAAAAAAGAGTAAAATCATACTATGTGCTGTTGCCATCCAAAACCCATTTTTCTTTCTCCACCAGCTCACAAAATAACCCTTCCCCTATTAAGTGAAGAGACAGATATTTTTCTTGGCTTGTAAAAAGCCAAAAACCCTCACAGCAGCTTCAGTGAAGCTGCAGCAATGGAAGAAAGCTGAAGCTCCTACAACAGCCTAGAGCCCCATACTGAGCCTGTTAGGAGGGTGGATCCTGCAAATTCTGGATCTCAGGAGTGACTCCTCACAAGCTGCAGGTCTGTGGGCATCACCAGCTCCTGAGCTTTACTAGTCACTGAATTTTGTTTACCTGGATGTGTTCATTTGACTGTAAAAATGTTTTCTGAACTGACCCAGTAACAAAACCACTCCTGCAGCTCATGAAAGGACCAAAAAAATCCCGTTAGAGACCTTGAATTTATATTTGCAATATTTTACTTAACACTAGCTCCTCTGGACAGTTCCTCAGCCCCTGCCAGACCCTTTCTGATCCTGCAAAGCCAACCCTCAGTGGCTATGTGCACGGAGAGAGAAGCTAAGCAAGGATCAGGCTGGAGCAGCACCGTGCTCTCATCAACAGCACAGAGTGATAAATGAAGGAGAGCCAGGATGGAGATTTGAATCATTGTCTCCAAGTCCACAGCTCCAATTACAAACATGCCTTCAATCAGCCTTGCAATGCACACAACTAATTCTGAAATTCCTCCTTGACTCCCTGTCCCTGTTTAGTGCCTGCACTGCCTCTCCCGTGTGTGTGTGATGTGCCAGAGCATTTTAAATGAAGCCGGGGTGAGCCCGTTCCAATTAACACACCGGGGCCGTGTGGCCACGCTGGAAGGGCTCAGCCTGGCACTGCTGCCTCCAGGAGGGCTACTGGGGTGACGGAGGTGAGACTGCATTAAAGGAGGAAGATGAGAAGTTTGTTTCCCCTGGACTGCAGCACTCATCTCTGGCTCCTGGAGAGGTGATGTGCTGTGGTACGCAGTGCTCGAGGGGCAGCAATCTCAGCTCCCTGCTCAGGCCAGAGGAAGGAGGCAGCTTGGTGGCTCATTTTGAAAGCAGAGTCATGTAAAGCCAACATTTCTGAGCGGATTCAGAGAGGGCTGACAGCGGGGGCACCCACTACTACACCCACAGGTGAGGATGGAGGAGTGACCCCATCCTTCTCCTGCCCTGCAGACCCTACTCAAAACCTTTCAGATTCTTATCAGTGGTTTCTCAGTCAGTGCTCCATATTCCTGGCCACCCCTGGAACCTTCTCAGGGAGACCAAGAAGTGATGAGAGGCATGGAGCTGGTGTTCAGAGGCAGGAGAGTACTGCCTTCCAAGATTTTTGCCTTGGAATTGAGCTTGGAGCGTGTCCTACCTCCAAAAGGGACAGGATGAATCTGAGGCTCTGCAGGGAATGGGGATGTTTGTAATGCAGCACGAAAGGTAATTCAGCCCCTGGTGACGTTATATACAACCTCCTTGCCAGATGCTTCAAGCCCCTAAACAGTTGTAACTGCTTCTCCACGGGCCTCAGTTAAATTCCCCCCAGGATATAAACTCTGGCTTGCTTGGACCAATACCCACAGCCTTGATTGCAGGAGCAGATGGTTTATTTTTACCTGCGAGTGAGAGCGGGGAGCATGTATCATGGCCGTGACACATTTCACATGGAGCAGATGTTTCTATTAATGCCAGAATTGGGTGGAAATTCAAAGGATGCTTTTTGCTTTTTTTCCCCCTCAAAACTCTATTTCACACAATTAAATTGCAACTTAATGAAGTATTCCAATGAATCACTTCCTTTTTTTTTTTTTCCTGTTTGATTAGTAGGCTCTAAAGGAACAAAAGAATAGTTTTGTATCAGTCTCCCTCAATTACATGTAAAGTACATCTGGACAGAGTCTGGAGATCCATCTTTCACTGGCAGTTGCAAAGCCATCGACATAATAAAATAATACTCTGATTGGTATTACAAGGCTGCATTTAAATCATTGGCATTCATGCTCCGAGTCCTTTGCAGGGAGCACAAGCCCTCCATTAGAGAAAAGCTTAATTTTATACTGTGATCTGTGTAAGATGTGCAATGAAAATGAGAAAAAAGAGCTTTTGCAGAGCTGGAGACATAATAATAGAAGCTACAATGGCTGTCTGGGCAGCTTTTTCAGTTACTTATAAACTGCAGGTGTCAAATGCATTCTGGAAAGAAGCTGAACCCCAGTTTTAATTACAGTCAGCAGGTTGAGGCATAATTCAAAGCTCAATAATACTTTCAATCCATAATAAAACTCCTCCTGCTATCAGTAAGAAGTTTACACCAACACCGAGGAGAGGATGTGACCTCCTTGCAGCAGCTAAACTTTGAACTTCAGTATCCCACTGAATATCAAGGGTGTTTGGGATTTCACAAAGTACCTATTCCTTGCACGATTTTCTCAGCGAACCTGGGCATCACATAGGAGCTGACCTAGTCAAACTCATGATCCGGGTAAGAAAGATGTGTCGTTGAAGCTTTCATCAAAGGCTCCTTTGACTCAAATTAGTTTTGTGAGAAGGCAAAAAAAAAAAAAAAAAAGGGAAAAAGAAACCACCTGGCTGGAATTGTGTAGGTGAACCCAGGCACGTTGTATGGGCCACCCCAGGTCTCACAAGGTAAGGCTTTATCTGCAATCTCTTTTACCAGCAACAGCAAGTTTATTGAGCTCAGAGTTTAAGTTCATTTTGTGCTTGAATGTACATCAGTGCCCTGACCCAAACCCGAGTCTTTGGGCCCTTATGCTGATACATATAATAAAGAATCATATTAAACTATTCTATCTATTAATCATTCTGGGGGAGGAGAGCAGGATGTGTGTGGTGGTGTGCTGAACTCAGCTGCTGGGGGCTGCTCTCAGAGGTGGGCAGAGCACTCCTTTAAAGCCAGCAGGCAGAGTCTTTGAAGCAGGAGCTAATGATGCCTTGTTATGTGGGAAAACACAGCTCCAGAGTCACGGGGGCAGCCAGCATGTGGGGTTGAGGAGGAAGGTTACTGCAGAGGACACAAAGAGGCAGAGCTGCTGGAGATGGAGGGTTTATGAGCAAGGGAGATGCTCCTTGCTTCTGCTGTGCTCAGGGAAATACAATCTTAGGAAGCAAAGAGCTTCTTCTTGTCAGAGCATGCCCTGTACCACTCCTCGGCTATACCTGAGCAGCCCTGAACTCCAGCCAGAAGGAGAAAGGGGCTCGTGGGGGAATCATCTTCCACTGGGTACCAGGAGCCAGGAACTGCCTGGGACCAGAGGACTCACTCGAGGAGTTACACAGAGCTGGAATAAGCTACAGGAACAAACCAAAACCACTGGAAGCACTAACATTTAAAATAGTTATATTTGTCCTGACATAACCAGATAAGCTCTATGTCGTTACCAAAGGTGGCCCCCAGCAGTGGCCTTTGCGACTGTCAGTATGGAACACCTACTCCCTCACAACCCCCTGTGAGGAGGGGCAAGGCCACCAGCCCCATCTCCCCAGGGGGGAGCCTGTCAAAACTGAGCCACTTTCACTCAGTCACCCAGGAAGTCTTGCTGAGCAGGAAGTGGAGCGTGGCTTTTCCTCTGCAGCCGGGGGCTGCTTTGTGGTCAAACACCCTGCACTGCCCACAGCTCCTCTGCTCCAGCACAGCCATATCTGCTGTAAACAAACGGCCACGAGCAGCAGGTGATGTTATCTAAATCCTCACAGCTATTACAGTGATCATAAAACAAGAACTGGGGGGGGAAAAGAACCAGTGGAAAGACCAATCTGATTTGTAACCAAGTGCCAGTCTCAAACACCTACCATGTTCCTAGTGACGAATTAAGTGCATATCAAAAAACAAAACACTTTAAGAAAATGGGACTGCTTATCCCCATCACCCTAAAATCATTGAAAACAGGGTTGGAGGGGCTGTCAGGTCTTTTCCCCAGATTCTATGATCCTGTGTGGGTGGATCCCTTCAATAGATGGAGCTTATGGTGCTAGCTTGGCTGCTTGTGTCAGAGCTGTCCAGCGTCACATCAGGGCCTGCATCCGTGCCATCGGGATCTGCTTGATCTTTAGCAAAGTTGATGAAAACCTAGAAGTTTAAAGGAAACACTCAGTATGTGACAGCATAAATAATTTATGATATGGATGAATATGAAAAAGGCATGGCTGTTCATTTGACTGTGAGTCTGGAGAGCGCACTCAGGGATGGATTCACGCTGAATTTGAGAATTGCAAATTGTTGGGCTTCTATGGGCTAATGTAAATAAATGGATGTGCACTCCTGTCCTGCGGAATCGACACCCGGGACCCGAAGGCAGACATTCCTGCACGGAACCTAATTGTCCTGCAGCTCAGGTTCCCGAGGCACCAGCGAGGCAATGCCCATGCAGTGACTCATTTCGATCCCACTGTAATACAGTCCTGTTATTACTTCATAAACCCATCTGTCTCTGTGTAATTGACATCTGTGCACGCACAACTGCAGAGTGTAGAGAGAGGTGTATAAAATCACATGTAACAGCCTTCCTTTCAACAGCAGCTAATGAATACAGAAAGGATTCTTACCAGAACACTCCCTGCAATCATATTTGCATATTCAAAAATCTGAGCTGTCCTCCCACAAAACCTGAGCTGGGGCTTCTTGTGCTTTGCCCGCCTGTTTCTCTCACAACCACTGCCCCTTATTGAAACAGCACTGAGGAACTCCCCTCCCAGACTGCTGTGTCACAATCCATAGCACTACAGGGCTGCAGCTCTGCTCCTCTCTCTGGGACCAACCTAATATTCCAGGTGCTGATGCTGAACAGGGTGATTTCTTCTGGATAGTCCTTGTGGCAATCCCTTCAGCTGATGTGCTCCCTACAAGATTTTGTTGCCAGTGGGAACATTCTTCCAAGGGAAAATGGAATGAACCCCAAAGCTAAGTTTGGAGTAATGCTAAATGAACTTCCAACCCAAAAAGTGAAATTGAGCATATTTTCAGTACTGGTGGAAATCCTAGCCCTGGACTCGGGGGTGATTCATAGCCCTGCCCTTCACCCACACCCACGAGGCTGCTGAAATCAGCAGTGACAGAGGGAAGAACAGATCCTTTATGCTCCAGGCAGCTTTCTCGGTGTGTTTCCCTAGCACCAGCAGAGGTACCTGGAGGCAGCAGCACTGATAAAGTACCCCCAGGAGGAATATAGATGGAAATCCCTTTCAAACTGTAGTCTATTGTGTGCAGCAGTCCATTATGTGCAACCATCAGTCTGCTCCCGTTAGCAGTTTTAAATGAATGGCCTCACATTTTAATTCCTTACCTCCTCCAACGTTGTCTGACTCACAGAGAAGTGCCTGATGTTGAAGGCTGCTTTGCTGCCTTCCAGGAGATCAAATATATTCGCTACCCCTCCCGCAGAGACCGGGACGTGGTACTCCACCATGTTGAAATGCCGATCCTGTGGGGACAGGAGTGGTGGGGGAAAGCCAAGAGCCAACAGATCCCACAGCTGGACCATGGGAGGATGAAGGAGCAGGGGCTGTGGTGTCTTCTGAATGGTACTGTCTGGTAGTGTTTCCCCACTGGGAGTTCTTGTGGGGGTTTGTGACTGGGTGAGGACAACTAAACTGCAAGGCTGGAAGCTCCAGGGTGGCCATAGCATTTTCCAGCTCCAAGTGTGCAGTTTTGATTCATGCAGAGATTGGGTTACAGACAATGGAGGGGATATGTGACTCAGTTACTCTGGTTTTACAATTACTCAGTTACTGGAAGCACTGGAAGCATCTCATTCCCACTGAACCTGAAGTGGGTCTCCATGCATTCCAGCCTTCAGTGGGAAGGGCATTCCCAGGGCAGGGGGTCACCTAACAGCTGCCTTGCAGGGCCACTGCAGCTTTTTGGCTGATGTTACTTCAGCCACCAAGGAACGGGAGTGCTCCAGCCCTCGGACAGTGTAGCTGAAGGCAGTGACAAGTGTGACTCTGAGAGCTCAGGTCTGTGGGCACAGCATGTTATAAGATGTCCACCTTGCAGAGATTTTCTTGGTCACTTTGAAGGGATTTTGAAAGCCTCTCCTGAAAGCATTTGCCCTGCTTACCTTCAGGCATGTATTTGGGAAGTGTGACTTCATGAACTCTGTCAGCGTCTCAGTGCAAACCGTGCTGCTGTTTAAGTGCATCTTCACAGTGAATCCTCTTCCAAATCTAGGGGAAAAAGAAAATCACCATTAGCACTGTAGAAAAGAGAAAATCTGATGAAGAAACTCCTTTGCGAGTGATGCACAGGCTCCTTGGGGAAATCTAATCCAGGCATGGTGCAGCTTGAATGGGGTCAGGGTTGTTAACCTGGAGTGAAACTTAATAAGAAGCCGAGCTATTGTTATAACTAACAGAACCAAAGCTCAACCCTAATATGTATTTCTCATTTGTAGCAGTGAACAGATTACTTTGGGGGACACATTCTGGGAAGACAGGCTGTGAGGGAGTAGAAAGTGCAGTAGTTAACACAGAATTTCAGTGGTGAATAAGGGACATAAACCAGGAAAAGTCATTGTTTTGGTGACACAGGTCTCATGTTCTGAGCACTCAAAGCTGTAGGTCAGTAACTCCAGAGACTGTTCAGTAAAAGTGAAATAGGTTCATTTTACTGACCTGCTCTTGATGTGCTGCAGAGAGCCAATGCACTGGAAACTACCGTTCACCATGATGGCCAGCCTGGTACAGAGGGCTTCACACTCCTCCATGCTACAAAACCAACCCAGAAACTCTAATAAGCCATTGAGAAGGTATAAAAAATAGTTAAGTAACGGGAGAACATCGCTGATCTTCCCTAAAGTGGTGTGGGTCTCTGTGGACGCCACATTCAGCCACAACAAACCCCCAAACCTGTCACAGCTCGGTGCCCTGAAACTGTGCAAGGACCAGTGGGGAGTGTGAGGGATGGGCTCTCCCCACCTCTGCTGACCCCAAAATAGGAGGCAGAGCCAGCCCAGCCCTACCTGTGAGACGTGAGTATCACTGAGCATTTGTTCTGCACTTCCTCGCTGATGATTTTCCAAAGGTGGCGTTTGGCATTCGGGTCCATTCCAGAGCTCGGTTCATCCTATTGGGAAAGACAGGACTGATTGGAAATTTGCACTTAAAAAGTAAACAAGCCTGGGCTCAGGCAGCAGTTAGTAGAGAGGGAATTCCCCCACCTCCTCCTCTTTTTATTGAGATTTTTTATCTCACAAAAGCAGCTGGAGCACCAGCAGGTGGTCAGAAATAAAGGCAGCAGTGCTGGGCTTGACACAAGCTGGCACAAGGGATATTTATGTCCACTAGGTATCCAGCTTAATATTGGGAACCCTGCTCACAGAGCTCTGCACACCTTCAATACACAGCTGATGCCTTGAGAGGCCTCCTAAAAACAGAGGCTAGACCAGAATAAGGGAAAAAAGGCAGGTATTTATTTGAAAGGCCTTCAAAGGTACCCCCTGGGGAGCCAGGGGCTACTGCCAAGAGGGACCCCAAGATGGACAACAGGTCATGAGTTCTTCACACTTTTGTAAGTTTGGTTCCTTTGCATATCAGCATAAATTCTCTAATTAAAGCTTCAGTTTAATGATGTAATTCCCCTCAGCTTGCCCCCCTTTAGTGGCTTTTTGGTTTATACTTCTTGGGCCTAGGATGGTCTGGGTCCTTGAAGAGCAGGCCCAGAGAGGCTTTGTTATTTGAGAGAGCAGAAGTTAACAGGCTACAAGAAACTTCAGAGTTACACACCAGGCAGTACAGGATTTGAAAAATATAAAAGTTAAAACCTGAGGCATCATAGCAAGTGGGAAAACTTCACAAAAAGGTATGTTTTAGCAATGGTGTAAGCCCATGGAAGAACTGGAAATTCAAAGTGAAAGACAAGACAGGAAGCCAAACCTAGAAAAGCAGTTATGTTCTAATCCTGAGGGAAGTGGCCCTTTTGCTCTCCTACAGTTTTGGAGCCTTAGATGCTGCTTTTCTTGCAAGGCTGTGCAGGTTAGTTGATAGAGATAAAAAACAAGATAGAGCTGGGAACTAGGAGAGTTTAATTGGCAAATAAAGGGTCTATTTTTGACCTCTGGAAGATGCTATCAGAGAAACTGAAAGACTTGCCACTCTCTTATGCCCTTAAAGAAAATACGAGTGTTTGCTGGAACCTAAACTTTCCTGTGATGGTTTCTGTTGTCAGGCCAAGCACGGGCATGTGGGGAGTGTCCTGTAAGCTGTGCCTGAGGAGGTTTTGTGAGACAAGTTCTCCTGCCAGCCCAAAGACCTGCTCCTCTTCCCCCACCAAGGCCCCCATTTCTCACCAGCAGCAGAATGGATGGATTCCCAATGAGAGCCAGAGCAGTTGACAGTTTCCTGTTGGTGCCATAACTGCACATAGAGGTGACTCTGTCCTTGTAGGCCATCAGGTTCAGCCGGTGGAGGAGCTGGAGTACAACCTAGGGAGCAAGAGTTGTGCTTCCACAACATGTCCAGCCATGGATTACCACATATCTATCTATTGAAAGACTCATTTAAAGGCTCCAAATTACAAAAAGGATGCAAGCCAAGCCCTTGTTACTCACTCCCTTGATGTCCCCCTCTGGGATGCCATGCAGCCGAGCATAGTAATACATGTGCTCTTCCACTGTCAGCAGGTCATCCAAGGCATCTTCTTGAGGACAGTAGCCAAAGAGTGACCAGTGGGCCTCACTGATGTCATTCAAGGACCTGTGTAAGGAAGTTGGCACATCAGTGTAGAGACACTGAATTGCACCCTGGAATCAACAGGAGGGAGAAAATCCCTTTCTCCTATTTCCTATCCCCTTCCCCAACCCTTGAAGGAAAATGCAGTGGATCTGCAGAGCTCCAGCTTTCAGACCCCCAGTTCTGCAGAGGCTGTGTGTCCAGTATGTAGCTCTCCAGTTACTGCCAGCACCTCAGATGGCACAGCTGCCACCAAGCCTACACCTGTTAAAGAAAGCTTTGAGGTGAGCCCTACTGGTCTCCAGGTCTAGCTCAGAAGTGGGATCACACTGCTGAGGATCTGAGCCTGATTCCATTTGCAATGGACTGAAGTGGAAGAAACACCTCTGAGAACAGCAGAGATCCAGGAGCAAAATGCAACCGCCTAGGAAGCAACCATGCCACCTTCAAAGGACGAATTCCCCACCTTGTTTATTTTTGCTCTGGCTTGAATGTTTTATTTCAGACTTTCACATTTCTTCTCCTTTGCCACCCAGCCTTAAAAACTTTTCTCAGGTTGATTTGCTTCCCCGGAAATCACATCCATCATACCCAGAATGATCCTGCACCCGCAGCCTTCCGCTGGATGCTCCGATGTCCCCTGTCAGCATCTTAAAGATTGTTGTCTTTCCAGCTCCATTCACACCAAGCAAGCCAAAGCACTGGGAAAGAAAAGTCAGAATGAAAGAGTGCTGTACTTGTAATGCAGAAATATTCCTCTGAGATGGGTGCTCAGTGCACCTTGTCCCAGCTTTGTCCAGCCCCTTGAGCAAGATGAATGGCCAGAGGAACTCAGCACATCCCAGTGTTATAATGGAGGTTGTTTATGGTGCAATATACTCCAGCTTATATTAGGACCATTTGTTTAATATGGTGAAGAATCAAGGATGTGCCTCCAGTAGAGTCATTCCTTTTACTGTGAGGTACATTCCTGCAGGAGCTCAGGCCAAATCCCCATCGGCTCATTTGTGCAAAGCCTCCCCTTGGCAGGGACAGAGCTGCTCATGGGAGTGGGCTGAGTGAGGTTTGGGCTGGCACTGGTAAAGCCTTAATGCAACACAAGGTTTTTGTCCCATAAGGTCACTAAAGCACTCCATTAATAAGAGGAAGAACTGGCTCCCTGTAGTGCAGTTCCAGTATCTCATGGTAAAAATCCACATTTTATTGCTAAGGTTGGAGATAGGCAGTTGTGTGTTGCATCAGCCATCACCATTGTGCTGATAATTTTATATTATTATTTAATTAAAATTGTTATTTTGCTCTCATTAGTACAGATCAGCTGACGTGAGAGTCCTCCTGTGCTGGGCCCACTGCAGATGCACAGAAATCCAAGGCTCTTCCCCACCTTGGTCCATACAGGGACAGAATCTGTGCACAGTCTGCAGATCAGGGCCACAGCTTCTGCTGACAGGTGGGGAATGGTGCCCTAAATCCCACCAGCATCAGGGTGAATTTTGCCAGAAGTCAGAGACCTCAATGCCAGTGCTGGCTTAGAAAAAATCCTCTGCCATAAAGACCAGCACCAGTCTCCACATGAGGATGCTGTCCTGCCCAGCACCCTACATCATTTCATCTCAGTGGGATCCAGGCAATGACAATAAACCAGGTGCCAAGGATTAATTCCAAGCTTCCCCACAAGTCAGGTGCACAGCACGAGGTAGAATCTGGTATCCAGTTTCCTCTGGATCTCAGAGGTGCTCTGTTTACTCCTGTCTTTTCACTTCTCAGGGAGGCAACTGCACTGACATGACCAAAGAATGTTTTTTTCTTTGGAGTTAATTTTAGGTCCTGATTCATGAAAATGTGTTTTCAGCTGAAGTGACTTGTCTTCCCCTGATGGGAAACACAAGCAGATAAGCCTGACTCACCATCTCCCATGCAATTCAGGTGAATAATTTCAGCTGGACACATTCTGCTGTCTTCATTCACCACCTGGTGAACCCCAGTGACCCTCCCCCCCCCCAAGACTGCACTGTACAAACAGAGCACGCAGACATTTTGCTCTGAATACAGCTCCATCAATTCCCATCCACCTTCCCTCTTTCTAGGGCCTTCAAACTGTCAGTTGGTGTCCCAAATCTACCAGGAGCCTCTTGCCACTGCTGTAACCACAAGAATGAATAAATGGAGCAAAGGAAGGAAGAGGCCAGAGCAGAACAAACCACTACAGAAGATGACAATGAGACTGGAAGGTGCCCACAGCCTTCTCCCCTGGCTCACCTCCCCAGCAGGGATCCCAAGGCTGATATTTTTCACTGCTGTGATGCGTTTGTGAGGGAGGTGGTAGATCTTGGTGAGGTTCTGGAGCTGCACCACGTCGAAGTCAGCTTTGCCAGACTCCACCCGGCTCCTCTCTGCCTGGACATCCCCGTCCTCTGTGGTGGCGGGTGGCAGAAGGGAGGCTTTGCCATGGACTCTGTCAAACAGGAACCTGGGGGAGGGCAGAGAGGGACTTACCCTCCAGCAACAGCCAGCAGCTGGGATAGATCCCAGGGAGCCTTCTGTGAGACCCCAGGGCATGCACAAAATACTCAGATATACAGTTTCTATTCTCTCCTGGTATCTGCTCCACCCAGGGGTCTCTTCCTGCCTATTGTTTTTCCCTCTTTTTCAGCAAATATTCTGGGCTGGAGCAGGTCCTGCCTTGTGGACACGCTCCTAACGCAGGTGACAGGAATGTTCTCACTCCTCTCTGTGTGCAGCCAGGGCAGAGGAGATGGGGAGAGCCAAACAGAGGTTGCCAGTGGAATGACTGCCCCCCACCAACAGCTGAGCACCCGCCCACCAAACCCTGAGCCCCGGGCTGCAGTCCCAGCCAGCACCGACTGCCAGGGGACTCCATAAACTACACCTCTGTTAGTTAATACTCTAATTACTGGGACTCCTGCCAGAGAAAACTCACTCCATATTCACAAATTGTCCTGGAAATTGATGGGCTTCATAATTGACAATGATGGTGCAGGAGCCCGGAATGCAACCACGGAGCTGTGGCTGGGGCTGCTTCCCCTGCGAGGCTCCAGATGTTACTTACTCCAGTACGTTGTTCCAGACTCTCTGAATCATCCTGTCGTGAACTGTGAGACGAATGGCAAAGAACACGGTGCCCTGGATGAACATGGCCAACAGCTTGGACGTGGTCTTGTCCAGCTCAAAGGTTTTGTCAGGGTAATCCACTCCATAGGCTTTTAAGAAGCCCAGCAGTGCCTGATCCTGTGACAGTTCGATCAAGCCATAGCCAAAGCAAAATTGTGGGAACAGAAGGAACACATGCCTTAAATTTTCAGCAAGATCACGCAAACCCTGGAAAAAAACAAAGAGCAGCACAGTCAGTCACTACTTTTATTCACGGAATAAATTCAAAGGTTTTACTGTGGGACTGAAGTGTAACAATTACATTGGGATTTGCCTGTGTCTCAGAGCAGAGATAAATTGAGAGCAAAGAGCTCTGGAGACAGCTCGTTTCACAGGCACAAGGTCATAAAAGTCAACAGGCAGCTCTGAGGTTGTGATCACCCATAGTAAACAGCAGCCAGCTCCCAGGATGCTGCTCCCAGGATGCTGCTCCAGCACCCAGAACCTACCCATGTGCCAGAGCTGAGTTCTGCCACTGTGCCCCCCAAATCTGTCCAGCACGGCCTGCTCCCCTGGAGCACTGTCCTGTCTCTTCTCCTTGGACAAACAACTCCATAAAACACAAGATTTGGCTTTTCTAGACATGGAAGGGCTTTTCCAGCTAGTTCACAGCAGAACAGCCCAGTGCACAGTCTCACAGTAAAGAACTCTGGTGCATTTCTAGCAGAAGAAAGGATTAGTGCACAAAGCAAACTGGAGAGGCACTAAATTAGCATGGAAAGAAACTGACTCCCTGCCACTGGGGCACAGAGGGATGAAAGGTGATCATAATTGCATATCCCTAAAACCCAAGGGGCTGCTGAACAAACTCTGTCCAGATACAGAGAAAAATGCAACCCAGCTATTGTAATTGCCCTCCATAAAAAAAGAAATCTAAGTGTAAGGCGTGCATTTAATCCCAGCCATTCCCAGGGAGATCTCAGTTTAAGAGAAGGCTTTACTTTAGGGAATCATCACTGTCTCTGGGTTGTCATCCTTGCAGGGAGAAGATGGCTGCATTACAGACCTGGATGACAGACAGCTGGTGCTGGGCTTACTGCAGCACATGTCAGACTCAGGGCAGTGACATTCAGCTGTCACTCCCCACAGTTCGTGCTGCGAGAACTCAGCAGTGGTTTGAAGTGTGCATCAACAACTTTCTATCAAACATCTCGACCCACCTCCTGCCCTTCATCTTCCATCACCAGGGTGGTTATAAAGAGGGTCCTCAGTTTTCTCCCTCTCTTTTCATGTTCTCCCCTCTGCCACCACTGTTTCCTTCTTTGCTGGGGGTGCAGATTTACAGACAAGCAAGCTCCATACGTGACTCATGTCCTGTCTGTAGGGAACCCTGTGAAATCCTGTGACTGTGTCCAGCTGCTATGGACCTGATCAAAGCCACCAAGCCCACAAGAAGCCTCCTGCTGTGTCACCACAGGGTCAGTATTAGTGGGGCTCCTACCTGGTCTGTGGCCTTTTCCTGGGAGAGCAGGAACACAACCGAGTGAGTGATAATGGTGTTGATGCCGAAGAACAAGTTAACACAGACGTAAACAATGAAGGCCATCCCTGTTTCCTTGAAAAATCCAGCCAGCAGGTACATCCAGGAAAATGATGCATATCTATACATACCAACAGTGCAGAGAAAACCATGGTAACTCAAAGGGCTACTTTGAAAACAAACCACTGAAGACATCAGACAACACAGAATCGTTGGATGGTATGGCTGGAAGAGAGCTTAAAGCCCATCCCATTCCACCCCCTGCCATGGACAGGGACACCTTCCATTAGGTCAGGTTGCTCCAAGCCCTGTCCAACTTGGCTTTGAACACTTCCAGGGTTGGAACATAACATAACATAACAGCTCTGTTTTGGCATGTAACTACATTTCCACATTACAGAGCTTAAAGAAAAGAAAAATGCCTTTGTGTCTGTTAGAATTTGGAGAAAAGGTTTATGATACATACTTTGAACACAGAACCCCACCTGAAAACAAAGAGACTGGGCCTGGAGGATTCAAAGCCGGGGGAGTTTGTTGAAGTTTTCCTGAATTGTGCTACTGCTGTTTATTTTGCTCTCTGATATTAAAATGCTCTTGAACTTTGCAATAGGTCAGGAAGCATTTGCTTACAGCTAGAGCTGTTGCTGGGACCTTGAATACTTCCATATCCTCAAGTAGTGTTTGCTTTGAATAAAGCAGGCACAACAACAGCTCTCTTCCCCAGCTTTGGGATTTACCTCCCTGCCCCTGGAAGGAGCAACTTAGTCCGTGTTTGTGGAGTGCGTGTTGAAGAGAAAAGCCCACATGTCCCCCCTGGATCTCAGTCTCCAGCAGCCTGCAAAATCCAGTGCCTTACCCTGAGCAGTGATATTTAAATAACTAAGCCCCACACTTACCCGAACAGTAACAGCAGAAGAAACACTGCCACTAAGTTACTGTTGTTGCAGAAAGCTGGGATCTGGAAGGCGGAAATAACTCCCACTGAGAGTCCAATAGGGACCATAAAAAGTACCTGCAAAATGATATTAAAAAGATGTTCCTAGGACAACAGTTCTGAAACACCTTCCTGCAACGATACAGAAGCACCAACACCAGGACTGAATCTGGTCCCACAAATGCAGCTTGGTTTTTCTAAGGGAAACCAAACACAGGTGGGCTTTCAATCCTCCCCAGGCTTGCAGATGAATTCCCACAAAGCCTCTTTGAGTAGGCAAAGCCTCAGCATTGAGGACTGTGGGCAGAAAGTACCTTAAAAAAAGGTTGTGAATGAAAAATATGCCTTTGGGTTTTCTGTTAGCCTTGCAGTCAGACCACTTCATTGTGCCCTGTAAATCTAGTCTTTATAGTGTTGAGTCAAGCCAGAGACCTACCAAACGTCTGCCTGGAGAGCTCCTCTCTTCCCCAGCGCTGGGATTTAGCAGAATTTACTGGCAGGGATTCACTGAGAAATATCAAGTTGCCGAGAGCTCTGGATTAGTTTCAGCCTACTGAATACTGACTGTGCAAGGACTCCGGGGATTTTTCCACAGGCTGATACAAATAGGCAGTGCTGGAGTGAGGGCCTGGATCAGGGAGGCAGGCACAGGCCTGCTCCACCCTCCCTGCTGTGCTGCAGCTCAGGGCTGCACTGCTGAGCCAGGCTGGGGCCATGCTGCCTTGGGACCCCTTCCAGCCCTCCTGCAGGGCAGGGGATCCTTGTGCTGCTGCCTTGGGACCCCTTCCAGCCCTCCTGCAGGGCAGGGGATCCTTGTGCTGCTGCCTTGGGACCCCTTCCAGCCCTCCTGCAGGGCAGGGGATCCTTGTGCTGCTGCCTTGGGACCCCTTCCAGCCCTCCTGCAGGGCAGGGGATCCTTGTGCTGCTGCCTGCCCACATCAGCCCCTCCAGGCAGGCACTTCTGGCTCACATTCCCCATGGGATTTCAGCCCTTAGTTCTCCCTGCACCAAAGGGGACTGGTCACCCAAATGAAGATTTCCTGTTTCCAGGAAGTGATAGAATCACTGGGATTTTAGGTTCTTGCAGATCTGCATCAACAGAAATGTGTGGGATAGGTGGAGCTGGTCAGTACTGCAGCCCAGCTGGCAATGCCAGGCTCAGGAGCTGCGCTCGGCTGCACTGCCCATTCCCTGTGGGAGGGTCTGACACCCTGCACACAGGGAATGCAGGAGACACAAAGCACTTCAGCCTGCAGACACTGCAAACATTTGTCCTCTTGGCCCAGCAGTGCTTTCCAACAACCATTTCCATTAACCCTCTGCACCAGGAGGAAACAACTTCAGGAGCAACAAGGACATGCCCATGCCAGGGAATGCAGCACAGTGCTGGGAGCTCAACAAGGTACATCTATACAGCACTGTGAAAAGGAACCTGCTCAGGTCCTGCAGGGCTGCATTTGTAGCTTTCCTTGGCTTAAAAACTTTAGAACATAGAATCTTACAGACAGCATTCAAGCCAGTGATGGGGTTTTGCCCAGCAGGGTTGTGTCAGCTGTGGGATGGCTGCTGCTGTCCCAGCCAGGGTTCCCAAACTGGCTGTAGCCTTGAGCCCCGAAGCCTCACCCCAGATTTGTGGAGCCTGGGTGACAGCAGATCCAGCCCTGCAAGCTGTCAGAGGAGCAGCTGGCTGCTGGAATGGAAATCAAGCTGCAGCCTGCTCCCATATAAATGTGCCGGGTGCTTTGCATACACTCCAGAGAGCAGGAATGCCTTTGCTTAGCAGAATCCAGTGTTGCAGTTCACGTTTAATCGTCCCCAATGCCTTGGAGAACAATTACTACAGAACACTCTTGATAGCAATAAGAAGTCTAGGCAACCAACTCTAAATAAAGAATGTCTTTTCCCCCCGTGCTGTGTGATGCTCCTCCTGGTGCATTTAGGAATGTGAATTATTTACCAGATCATAAACGAAGTTGGTCACCCAGTAGGTTGTCATCCCAATGCCTGAAATGTGCTGCAGCTGCTTGGCTTTGGTTTGGTGCTCCTTGACCATGTAGAGCACAAAGCTGGCTGTGGTGATGGAGTAGCCAACCAAAACAGACATTGACACTATGATGTCCAGTAAGCTGTTGAGCCTGGGAGAAAAGGGGAGAAAGATGCATTTGGTGAGTGGGAGTGGCAGATTTCCCTCACTGGGAGGATTAGTCAGAGCTTAGAAGCAACAAGGTCCTGATTCTGGGCCAGCATCTTTATAATCCTGAAATGGTTTGAGGCTGGAAGGGACCTCAAAGCCCATCCCCTTCCACCCCCTGCCATGAGCACAGACATCTTCCACTATCCCAAGCTGCTCCAAGCCTCATCCAGCCTGGCCTTGGACACTTCCAGGGATGGCCTCACCACCCTCACAGAGGAGGATTTCTTCCTTTCTTTGCTGCCTTTGCTGATGGCAGTGATGCCCAGCAAAAGGGACTCACAGCACTGAGCTGTAGTGCTGGACCCCGGCATGGAGTGGAAGGGCCAAAAGGAAAATGATGTCATTATTATTATTATTATTATTTTTTATGCCCAAGCACACTAATGTGTGAGGCTGTAACTGTGACCTCCAGATCTCCAAGGGATCCTGCAAAAAAACCCTCACAGGAATCCCCAGCTCTGGTGGCAAGCAGGACCCTATTCATGCATAGAGGGAACAAAGACAAGTGAGAACAGTTTCATCACTTAGAGAAAGATATCCAGTAATTTAGACTGGTTTATGGTTTCCAAGAAGCTGCCTTGCTCCTTTTAAAGCTAAAAAATTCAGGCATCAGTCAGAGGAATCCTCTTACATTACTTGTTCTTGACTCTGTCCTCCAGGATATGGGTGAGCTGATAAGGAAATACCTACAGGGAAAAGAAAAAAAAAAAAATTGAAAATGTGTCCAAATTAAAGCTTTCTTCACCAGCTCCTGATATTGACAATAATATAGAAAACTGAGAGAGAAGAGCAGAAAAGCAGATGAGAAGTGTGTTTCTGCTCTGTCATCTCTGTGCGATCTTGGGCAGAATTTTGAGCATCCTCATTTTTCCTGTGACTTCACTTGGCTGCACAGCAGATCTGAAATTCAAACCGTAGGCCTTGTTCCTACATCTGTCTGGCTGACAGCACCATTCCCTTCCCACACCTCACATCAGGCACGTGCCTGTGGGCCTGTGTATTCCAGCTCAGATTCCTCAGCACTGACACCTTCAAAACTGATGAATATGTTCTGTTTCAAAGCTGCTGTCTGATGATCCCACCTCATTCCATTTGTTCTTTTATCACCAGGAACAAGTCTTTCCCTGCTGCCCTTCTCCGCAACTGCTACCTGCCTGTGATAGATGTCTTTCTCCATAAGGGATCTGTGGAGGTGAGAGCAGAAACCCAGGTAAGCTACAGACACTTCTGCCCCCAGAGTGGCAGTGAATTAATGCTGAACTATTCTGTCTTAAGAAACTATAAAAAAAAAACCAAAAAAAGAGAGTATTTTGTTCAAAGTTACTAGCAAAAATCTAATTGCCACACTGGTACGTCCCCTGCGATGTTTTCAAAAAAAATCCATTAAAAAATGGGTTTGTATCAGGCCCAAACTGCAGCAGAGAAACTCCCTGCTCATGAGCAGGTATCTTCACATGTGGTTTAAGTACTTCTTTTGCAAGGAGAACACCTAGCCCAATATACACTGGTATTGTTCACCACAGTGCTTTTGCCATGTCTGGAGGCAATCTGTGCCCACAAAAGCAAAAGGAAGAACACGGGGGGCCAGTTCCAACCTCCAGGGCAGGTCTCTGCCTTGGCCCCCCCAGGATGACAGCCCAGTCTCTAAGACTCCAGCGCCTGAGAAAGGGTTCCCATGTTTATGTGCCTAAAAATGAGGTTCCCAATTCATATTCTGACACCTCAGTAAATGCCTCAGGGAGTGCTGGGGGACCTCCAGCTGCCGTTAAATGCAGAGATTTTCTAGAACATGCCACCTCTGAAATTTAAACTCCTCATAGCCAGGTGCCAGATTTTAGGAATGATGTGATGAAGAACTATTCTGAGTAATTTTCCCTAAGAATGGGCACTCTGACAGGGGAATCAGAAGGGAGGAGCCTGTGGGTTTAGCTGACCAAATGCTAGGATTTCAGGAAGGATTTCAATGGAAATTAATTTTGGAGAAAAAAAACCCAACCAAACCTCAGTCTTGTCATCAGTGAGAGAAATGGGATTAAAATCTTGGACTGCTGATAAAGCCATACAAACAGCCAGGAAATGTTTCCCTTCTCCAAAAGGGAGAGAGAGAAAGAAAGATACCGACTGTCTAATCTGTTAATACTTCACTATAAAGCCATTTTCCTTTACTGGAGCTTAGGCTAGAAGTCAAAATTTCCATTTCAATGCTTTTTCCTTTTTTGTTAGCTGGGATTAAGAGAAGAAAAAGCACAATATACATAAGTCAAAAGCTATTATGACTTGCTTAGTGGCAGGGTAAAAAGCTTTTTATGTATTTTTTTCAAAATATACCCTAAGTCAAACCTCTAAAGCAGAACTGGCACCTCTTTCTGACTGCTGAAGTGACAACACACTTTTATCTGGCCACTTCAATGGTTTTTAAACCGTCATTTATTTGTCACAGCAACAACTCGATTGAGCTGCTGGGAGCACATCCCACGGAACGTCCCTTCAGTTGTATTTCAGACTGGATTTACTCTGCCTCAGGGGAACCAGCCTCATCCATTCATTCAATTTCTCCCCTTCTCTGGCTTGGATGATTAGTGGGAAGGAGAGAATTATCTGTCTGGTCATTTACTACTAAGCATTTCTTTCCAAAAACACATAAGCAGGGGGACAGACAGAACAAAAACTGCTGCTATTCTTTCCCTCTGAAAATTGCTGTTTTGCTGGTATAAAACTTTCCCTGTGAAAACTTTCTGGCTGTTCACACGAACTTCCTGCCTTTGCTCTTGCTACAGCATGTGTTGGGAATACAGAGACAGAGCAAGGAGCTTCACTGCTGAATAATTCAGCTGCTCTGGGATGTTCCTGCTGCTGGAAGTGCCTGGCTGGGGTCTCTTATCTCGGCAGCCGGGCTGCAGCTCTGTGATGTGTGAGCTGAGGGCACACTGCAAACCCCAGAGGGGACAGCCAGGGCCTGTTTGAGGGGGTGGCCAGGACAAGGCTCTGGTGTGACTCTCTGTGACCTGAGCTGGCTGGGAGGGGAGTCTTGATGCAGTGGTGTGAGGCAGGAAGAGACACACCGGGGCCACTTGTCATCAGCATCTGCTGCTGCTTGAATTCAGGGTGTCACACTCAAAGCTTCAGGTCACATGCCTGGTTCCATTACAGCTCAATTCAGACATGTCCTATGAGCCAAGAGACACTGCCACCTGTCCCTGTGTCACCAAGGGCAGCAGCCCTCTGAGGTGAGCAGGGCTAGGCCTGACCAGGACATGGCTGGAAGGGCACCGCTTGTCCAAGGAAGTCAATCAGGAGGGCGTTTCTGCACACAATTGCTGCTCTTGGCAGAGCACAGCCCAAAAATCCCTGTATAAGATTTCTCAGGATCAATCTCTCTCCGCACCCTGGCCCTCTCTGGAGACAGACACACATACAGACAGGTTTGTGCCCACACTGCACTTCGAAAGAGGCTAAACTGCCAAGGGAAAGGCAGGGTGCCCTGGTTTACCAGCAGGAATTTGGGTCACTGCGTTATCAAGGAGAAGCTATGAGGACCCCAAATGGGCCATCAGCACTCCTTGGATCTGTGTATGTCATGTGTCAGAGGGAAAATACAGCTGAAAATTGTGTTTCTTATTAATCTCACTCTCCCCACTCTCACTCAAACCCAGACACACTCATGCCCACACACCCCGGCTGCTCTCAGCAGAAGGGTGACATTAAAATTTCCTAATCTAACCCACTCCCGGAGATGACCTAGAGGAGCTCTTCCCTGCATAACTAATGGGCACCTATCAAGAGACAGCTCTTCCTGTGCCACATGAGAGGCAATAAATCAAACACCAACTGCTGGCATTTCCTGGATGAAGCGTTTTATGTAGGAGCTGGGGTCCTCTCTGTCCAGCTCCCCTGAGCCTCTGACTAAGACTAATGAACTTGGTGATTTATTCGTGCTTTTCAATTCTGTTTTGAAAGGAACTGCAGAACAGCGAATAAAGAAATGGCCTCATTGAAGTCAAGATAAGTGTTGTCATTGATTTCAGCAGAACCAGGATATCCCTCCAAAGGGGAGAAGTTATCTGCTTATGTAAAGGGACACTTACCATATCTGGAAGTCTCATTTTTTGGCAAGTTGGCTCGAAGAATGAAGTTGTTCAAGCTGTTGAGATAGGCTGGGAGGCTGTGATAACCCTCAGGATTGTACCACACCTGCACACAATTGAGAAATTGAAACAATTTGGGAGTTGTTATTGACGTGTTGGTTTGTCCTGCTTCACTTGTGCAAACTACCTCAGATTTCAGCTCTGGTGCTTTACAACATTTTCACAGAGCAGAACCAGAGAAACGGGCATATCAGAATGCACCAGCCAGCCCTCATTATGGTACATACATTCCCTCATGAGATAAAGGTGCTACTAATTGATCTTTTCACCTCTGTATAATAAAATTATGACAGCAGAAAAACTGCCTCCTGCTAGCAAGAGAAGTGAGACCAATAAAGAAGAATGGAGAGAGAAATGGAAATGAACTGCAAGTCATCTCTGTCATGCCAAGCTGCAGATTTCAGGGGGTTTTGCTTTCTTTTCTGGAATATCCATGAACTCAACATGGCTTCTCCCGAGTCCCACACTTCCCATGCCAGGATGAGCAGGTGGAGGTTGGTTACCTTAGTCAGTGTTCTGTTGGGGGGCACTGGCCTGATGTCAAACTGCAGATCTGCTGTCAAAGGCAGCCCGAAGCTCCAGCCACCATACCTGAGTGAAAACCAGAGGGAAATGCATTGCTACCCTCATCCCAAAGCTCTGATTCCCTTGCATGGGCCACGCCAATGTGCCACTGCCACACCAGGCAATTCCAGCCTGACTTCAGAGAGCTTATCCCAGTGTGGGGCCAAGCCACTACTGCTGCAGGTGGCTGTTTGGGGGGAAAAAAGAGAAACAGAAGCTTGACAACACTGTCACAAAACTGTGCCGAAAACCTCCTTTTGAGCAAGATCCTGGAGCCGTGTGGACTCCTGAGCTGTGTGCCTGCCACTCAGGGGTGAGATGCTGCTTCTGACCCAGGAGATGAGCAGTTCAGTTCATCAGTGGCAGATGAACACATTTCCTGCCAGCCTTAGGGGCAGGCTACCTCTGCCCCAAGCCTTGCTGTGCAGCTGCCTGGCAGAGCCCAGACCCACCAACAGCTCTGAGAGCCCCGTGGCACAAGAAAATGCTCAGACTCTGCTCTCACTGGAATGGATGCGCTCCTTCAAGTGAAGCACACGCTGAGACTCTTCAGAGAATCAAACCTGGAGGAAAATCTCTCCCCAGGGTTTACTTCATGACAGGCTGTGTCAGATTTTCCTCTTTTTCAAGACTTCTGAGTCAGACAAAGGCTTGTCTACAGATCCAGCCCCAACATGCCAGATGATTGACACATTATCCCCAGGCTATCTCTGCTATGATCAAGCAGAGCACTTGCACGAGCCTTTATCTTTTATCCATGATTGCAGGACACTTCAGCTCCTTTCACCAGGTCCTAAACCCCTATGGCACTGCCACCTCTTCAGGCAGAGGGGATGTGACAGGTGTAGGATGTCCTGCTCCCAGTGCCATTCAGAGGAGAGGGAGGCGAGTTTGTGCCGTACCGTTTCTGCAGGAAGTCTTTGGTGGTTGCCAGGATGTAGGTCTCCACATTGTGCCCTGTCAGGTTGTAAAGTGTCCTTGTGGAGAAGGTCATTCTGTGAGGGGGTGTATAGTTTGTCTGTGGACATGTCTGAGGGGAGACAAACGAAGAAAAACTTTAGTGTTTGTGTTTTAACTAGAAACTACCACATCAGGACAAGATTGAGAGCAGGCAATGACAGCATTCTGGTCCTGAGCTTCATTCCTGCAGAGGCTGCTCCTTCCCAAGCCAGGGTGCAGGGACACCACAGCACACGTCCCTGCACACTGTCCCCAACACATCCTGGGAGGTGCTTAAAAACAACCTCTGCTTAAACCCACCCTTCGGCTCTACTGGCATCAGTGGGACCTTGAAACGTGCTTCATGCTACAGAGGAAGATTTTGGCTGAATTAAGGCTGATCCTACTTAGCAGAGTGACTGCACTGACAACTGCAGAGGGCAAAACAACTCACAGAGCAGAAAACTCTGTGGTGGCCTCAAACTCTCATCTTCCATTTCACAGCAGCTACACTCTTACATTTCTGCTTTACTGTCAGTCACTGCAAATGTTTTCCTGGGCTTCAGAGAAACTTTGAATCAGTCCTGAATATATAATTTAACATGCTGAGGGCCAAAGTCACATCACTGTTCCATGAGGTTGAAGTGTCCTCCCAGACAGCATGTTGGCTGCTTCCTTCAGCTCATCCATAACAAAAGCCCTGGACTCCCCCACTGTGGATCTGTTCATCTGAATACACAAAATAGCTTCTTCCATGCTGAGGAACACCTGCCTGTGCCTGCTAGAGGTGAGAATCAGCTTTGAACATTATCCCAACTTACTAGAGAAATTATGCCAATGCTTTCAATGATGTGAAATTAAGTGTATGTCCAGAAAATTGCACAAAATAGCTGCATGTTAAAGAATGACTAGAAACATTCAACTAAGTACATCTGTTATGTTAAAATGGCATCACATTGTGCCATGAGTTTATTTGCTATGGAAAAAAGCGGAGGACAGGTGAACAGCACTGGAGGGAGGAGAGCTCAACCCCAAACTGAACAGTAAAACTCTAACACCCTTGGGGCAGAATCTGCCTTTTCCCTGTGTGCATGCAAAGACACTAAGCAGTGCCCACATCTGGGTCTGTAGGTACCACTGTAATGCAAATAATTAATATTGTTAATCATTAATATTTAGAACAAGGAACAGTTCTAGACTTTGCATAAAGTCGAATTCTGAAGTGCAAGCAGCAAAAATAGCTGTGCTTTTATATAGTGACAGTGCTTGTATAAAATGAAATCTTCCTCTTGAACACATGCTCACCTCTGCCAAAAGGGACAATCATACAACCCTCAAAACCACCATTAAACCTATTCCTACCATGGGGAGCAAGGCAGGGATATTAGAGTGTGAATCTTCTGAGGATGCTGTTTCCTTTCGTATCCCCAAACTGGTGCAGAGAGTGGTTATCCAGTGTACAAATTCAACAAGGCCAAAAAGAGATAGGAGGACTTGGAACACTGAGTTAGCATCATGCCAGCCCATAAAACCACTCCCAACAAACAAGGCCCTCAGTTATCCCCCAAGCCTGCTCACTTTTGGGTTTATCCAAGTTACCTGGATGCCATCTGTGCAGTTGCAGGCAGAATACTCGGTTCTCTGGTTTCCACTGGTAATCCACTGGCCAAGCATGTCCTCTGTTAAACACTGCCTGAAAAGGAACACATTTTCCTCTGAGGCTCTCTGTGCTCAGGTGTGCAAGCGAAGCTAATTGCTGTCATGTTTAATGACAGCAAGGCTGGCAGTTGAGCAGCTTCAGCAGGAAAGCAGACCTTCTTGTCAGCTCTGGGTGCTTCAGGGAATCCCCAGCCTCCTACTGCCTCCCATGCCCTCTGGCACAGAGCCCTCCCTGCTGCTCCCTGTGCCTGGATTCACTCAGCTGATCAGATGGAATCCAGGCACCACTTCATTCCTCCAGTAGACAGTGCGAGGAATTGGCACTCATAGGCCAAAAGCATCTGAAACCAGCCCAGAAATAAGGGCTATTGTTGTGGCAATCCCTGGGCACTCCTGTGATGGGATGTATTGCCTGGGCAGTCACTGCAAACACTCAGGGTAAATATTTGCCTGCACGAGCATTCAAGTCTGCCCAGGATTTTACCACCAATTCCCTGAGAATTTATCTGCAAAGCCCAAAACAAACCAGCCCTCATGGCACAGCTTTTAGATAGAGCTAATAAAGGCTGTGCTGAGAACTTGCTGTGAGGGCTCACGTTATAATTGGAACTATTGGGGTGGCAAGGACCACTTCCCAGAGAGGAGAATTGCTTGTTTTCATCCTGGCATCCTGCCACCACCAAAGCTGCTTCCTTATCACTGCTAATAATGCAGGAGTCCAATGCATGAGAATTCTGCAGATGATCAAAGATGGTTATTAAGGTCTAATGGCTAATAGTGTCATGCCAGTTCTCCTGCAGGTTTGGAGCTTAAGTGGAAAAAACCCCAAGAACTACTTACGAATTGCTTTCGTTCATGCACGTGTTATCCGTCCCAGGGAAAGCCAGCATCGAAGCAACTAAAGCAGCTGTGCTTTCATTAAAATTCCTAAGAATGAACAAAGAAAAACAGAAAACAGGAAACGGTTCAAAGAACTTCCACTACCACTGTGAGGAGGAAAACTGTGTTTGAATCAAACAGGATTTAAAATGTTAAATAATTGAGTATTTGTGGAAGCAGCACCGAAGGACACGCAGTACATGAGGACAGTCCCACAGGTTTAAAAGGAGTCCTCATAACCTCAGCTACTCCAGGGATTTGCTGCCTTTAGATACTTTTGGACAGTCAAGATTCTCTTTCTGAGGAAAACAAATCTACTGCGATTTTCAGGCACTGCTTGCAGCCCTGTCTCAATCAACTCTCTCATCTGTGACATCCACTTGGTCTTGACTATTCAGAAAGATTGTCCTTGGTTCTGCCCCAGCTCTCCAGCAACGATCTACCAGGAGAAGCAGGGAACATTAGGAACAGAGGACTTGGACATGCAGCTCTGGCTCATTCCCTCATCTAGCAGGACTGAAACGGAAAGGCATCAGGAATCCTGGGAAGAACACCTAGAGCAGATGGCTTTAGAGCTGAGAATCACTGGAGAAAGAAAGAGGCTCACAACATGAAAACCGAGTGATACAAATCATAATCCTTTTGGTAACAGGATTTTTAAGGAGAATGAAATAATTCAGACACCCTAATCACACTGGAAAAGCCCCAATTGCCTGTGTGCCTTGGACCAGCAGGGTCTGGCCAGGAAAGCACATCCTGCACTGACAGAGAGCTGGGCAATGCTCACAAGATGGACAGAATTTGATCTCAGAGTTGTAATGTTGGAGGTAACACACGTAGCTACCTCATTTCACACTGGGGGAGGAGTATATATGTATACATTAAGAAAATCCCTATGGCTGTTACAGGGCTGGAGGGCTCCAATGGGAAACACCAAGAGTATTCCTCACACACTTCATAGTTAAATCTAACTGAGACGTTGTTTTTCTGAGGCTTTGTGGTCTGAGCCAAGCCATCTCCTCAGAGATCCCTTAGGAACAGGGTTTCTCTGTGTTGTCTGCACAACATAACTACGTGTCCTATGTGTAGGACACTGGCTGTGCTCAGAAATGATCCTGAATGGGCTCGTTCTGTACCAAGGGGAGTCAGGGTCCCAAGGAGCAGCTCTCACCCAAAGAAGTCTGCCTGGTCGGCTGTGCCATACAGCGAGGGGGACAGCAGCAGCTCGGGGTACTCGGTCTCCTTGGTCCTCAGTGTCCCCAGGCCCATGGCAGCCATCACGAAGAGCACAGGGAGGATGACCTGGGCGATGAAGCCGCGGACGTCCCGGCGGGTGTGGTGGGACCTCTTGATGAACAGGGCTGAGGTTTTCTTCAGCAGCAGCGGCAAACCCCGCAGGCTCTTGGACCTGATCAGGAGCTGGTCTGGGCACAAAGGACGGCATTTGGTCATGGCTCAGCATTTGTGCCATGAAGGCAAGCCATGGTTAGAGCACTCTGGGAGGTTATTTCACTTCCTGCACACCTTTATAGATGGCAAATCAAGACTACTAAGGTGGAACAAACACAGGATGGGGCGTGGGACAGGACTCCAGCCATCGGCTCATGTAACACCAGTTTCTTCTGTTAAATTTCAAATGTGTATGTGTAGGGACTTTCAGTGTGAGACCTTGCAAGAGGAACACAGGCTTCCAGATGAAGTAAGTTATCTACATCCTACCTACCCAGCTGCAGCCTACAGAGGAAACATATTTTTCTTTTAGATTTGCAAGCTGAAATCTTTCATAATTTAAAAATCAGGTCCTCAGACAAATAAATAAAAAAATAAGGAAACAAGCAGAAGCCACTGGACCTCTTGCATGGACAGATTTTGTGGTATACTAAAAGCAGAGCCAAATCCTGTGCCACCTATGCTTCTTTATGAAATATTAACCCATATAATACACCATGAAGCAAATCCTTTTCAGCCTTTTTTTAAGGATGAAATAAAACACTTCTCTACATGAGTGACTGTTTACAGTAACATTTACAGTTCAGGTCAGCTTTGAGAAGTACAAAAATACCTCTCTGTTGTCCCTGGGATGCCTCCCTAACTATAAACAGTATGTTTGCAAGTACAAAGCAATGTTTCTAACCCAAGAAAGCATTGCAGCCAGGCACTTCTCATTTCTGGGTTGGGCCACCTTTGGCAGGTCTCTGACCCTCAGGGATAGTGGTGTAGCTTGGTTCTCTTCTGAATGAGAATTTACCCCACCATCTGGTTGCTTGGGCTCCTTTGCCAAACTGCAATGTCTGGGGCACAGCAAAAAGCAGCAAGGAAGACCCAGCTCAGAGCTGTGCTGCTTTTCCAACACACTAAGGGATTGGAAAGTTTCTTTCCAATTCTAGTAGTTATGGAGAAATAATCCTGTGCATCTATTACAGCAATTACTTTCAGAGTACACACTTACTCTTTCACCCACACGCTGTATTTGATTAGATTAAAACCTGGATCAATTTAAAGGAAGGCAGATGCAAACAAAACCCCTTTAGCAATTTATCCTGTGATTCAGACTATTCCAAACCAGGGGCTCTAAAGGACCGATGATTTCCAGTGATTTATAGGGTTTGTGATTCCTGGCTGGGTGAAATGTGGTTTTCAACAAAGAAAGAAGATGGGGAACTCAAATCAGTCCATCTGTCAGCATTTGCATCTGCAGTAAATCTGGAATAAACCCTGTACCGTCTCTTTCTGTGAAGGTGTCTGTGCTCAGAGACATTTCGTCACCACCAGTGTGACCACTGACTCCAGGCAGCTGATGGGGCAGTGCAGCATCTTCTTGCTGGTCCTTCACTAGCTCTTTTGTCAGATTGAGGAACACCTATGGAGCAAGAAAATATGGGGGAAAATTTGTCCAAATGACTCCATTTACCAAAACAATTACCAGAATCCACTCTCCTGCTTTGTAGCTGTAGTTGGTGCAGCACTTATGCACTATAATCCTCTTTCTATTCCCTTTGTGCTCCGTGAGAGAAATTCACTTTTTTTTCAGTATAAAATTGTTGCCCAGCTCCCTGTCACCTCCTGTCTCTGTTCTGCTGCAGCAGTGGAAACTCAAACCTGTTTCCTTGGGATATTCACCCTCTAGCTCCTGACAATCCCACTGCCTCCATTGCTGGGAGTGTGCAGCCATGGCACCCAAGCTGCACGTGAGACACGATGTACAACTTATTCTTGCTGCCTTAGGAAAGCACCTTAAAAGAAAGCAAGAAATTCTGAGCAGGAAGGTAACAACCTCCCTCCCTCCTTTCTGCAAGACAAGCGTCATCACTGCTCATCATTTACTTTTTACTTCTGATGCAATTAAATGTGTTTCTTTGACCAGAGATTTCCCTTGGGCAGAAAGGTGCCTGTGTTATTCTCTCCTTAGTCTGTCTCCAGTGCCTCATTTTCTGGGTAAAACATCAAAAGGCTGTCAGCAAGGTGAGACTGTGCATTAGTATATGTACAGATTTCTGGATACATCTACACATTTGTGTGTACCTAACTGCAAGCCCTTCTTCCCTGCCTGAAACCCTCACATAATTCCTAACATGCCCAGAGAGCAGAGCCACACAGTGCTGTGAAAATAATCTCTGTGGTATTTCAGTAAATCCAGCAGCTCATACCTCTTCCACAGTTGTGTTGGAAATCCCGTAGCAACCCAGGTGGAGATCATTCAGGCTGGTGTCCAGGGCTCTGAGAAGGGCCTGGTAGGCCCCAGACACTGTCGACTTGAAGGGGGGAAGGACATACACGAGCTCTCCACCAATATCCTCCTTGAGATAAGCCTCTGGGAGATAGGACTGGATCAAGGAAGTCACTGCTGTGGTGTCACATTCCTCTATCATGTTCTGAAAAAGGAACAAAACACTCTGTGGTCACTGAAAAGGTTGTGAGGTCAACCTTCCTTCTGCAGGACGTAGCCCAAATCCTGTCCCAGAGTATAAATGATAAGTGATCTCAGTCCAGCTATCCAACATGTCAGTGTAGACATCAAAAGCAGGTGAAACTGTGTTTCTGACCCTTGAAAAAGGAACATGTGACACTGTCCCATCTTGGTCCATCCAAAACCTCACCAGGTTGGGCTGAATCAACCACTTTGCCCTAGCTTGAAGTTTGTAGTACAACAGAGAAAAAGCCTGTCCACCAGAGAGATGAACTTGGCTGCCAGCACAAACTCACTCTTTTTCCCATAAAAAAACGGGGCTTGCTCATGGGTCTTTTTTCATTTTCTCTGTCTCCAGTGCCAGCACTCTGGAAGAGAGGCTGATCTCTCATGGGATCTGTGTGCTGGGACTACCAACAGCACTGCAATAAATGCTATCAAGGGCAGAGTTCCCCACTCCTTGCAAGCAGAACACTTTGCCTCAGGCCAGATACCATGGATGAGCTCCTTCCACCTGCTTTATTCCTCTGAACTCCAGAGTTCACACTCTGCATCCAGCCTTGCCTTAACCCTTCAAGGAAACCCTGTTCTTTTTCCACAAAGCAGAGCACTGACATTCCTGTTTTCAGAAGGCCATGGAGGTCACTCAGCTCCGGCCAATACATCCCTCAACCAGCCTTGATGACTCCCTCGGACACAGAGCTGCCAGGAGCTCTAGGACCAGCTCAGACACAAACCTTCTTTTTTGTGAGTGTCAGGTGGTAGCCATCCCCAAAGGTTTCCTTGAGGTAGAAGGGTGAGCCACAACACTTGAGCCCTCCATGCTCTAGGAAGGCGATCCGGTCGCTCAGAACTTCTGCTTCGTCCAGGTGATGTGTGGAGAGAATGATGGTTCTGCCTGGAAAACACAGTCACACAGAATGAACACGTGGTTTTATGGCAAAACTGGATTTTAGAAGGATTTGGGTTCTTTTCTTTCCTTTCTCAAAAACTTCTTCCTCTATTTCCCCACACAATGATATCATCAATACAATTGCAGGGGTTCCAGAGCTTCCCCTTGTTCTGGGTCAGTCCATGGCAAGTAAGTCCACATCGTTAAACCAACACAATGAATGTTTATGACAATTTTCTTTATCACATTCTGGTCAGATCTGTCCTTATCTCAACAGTGAGACAGGTGAAAGCCTTGCTGAATGAGAGGACACAGAGTATCAGGTGAAAATCGACTGCATTTTTTGGTAATTATTAGTGAAATTGGATGAAAGGCAACAAGAGAGATGAATTTTACAATATTGTAAACAGCTGTGTACTATGGTAAAGTTATTTTTCAAATGGCACTGTGAATTTACAGGAACCAACCAGGATGCACCCTCTGGACCTGCAAAATCCCAGGCTCCCACAATTTTTTCTCAGTGGCCTCCGAAACCCACAGTTCAAAGCCACTGGTACCATCTTTGCAAAAGTGACACGAATTACCTTTGCCTCTGGGCAACATCTCCTCTCATCACAGTACCTTTCTTATTCTTGGAGATAATTTCCCAAATACTCCTCCGGGAGCACGGATCCACCCCCGTGGTTGGTTCATCCAGAATCACCACCCTGGATCCCCCCAGGAGAGCAATAGCTATGGACAACTTCCTCTTCATCCCTCCGGAGAGGGTGCCAGCCAGCTTGTGACGATGGCTGTACAGCCCAGTCTCCTTCAAAGTCCTGGAAAACAGAGGGAAAACAACTCCCAAAAGTTGTCCTTCAGGCATCTTTTCCAAGCAGGGAATCTGAAAATACCCAGAAAAACTGTAACTGCAAATGAAAAACTGCTCAAGTATGGACTGCTCTGCTGAGTGGTCACACTGTAGAGTCACCCTGCAGCTCAGTCATCGGGATTTTAATTTAAAACATTTTTGAGGATGTTTCCAAAGCTTTCATCTGACAAGTCAAGGTTAAAGGCTCAACCCCATCAACTGAGACACCAAGATCCAAACTCCCTGGGATGTTCTGGCTGCTTCATTTTTCTGCAAAACCAATAAAGCCAACATCATCTTTCTGACTGGTTGATTAAATCTCTTTCCGGGGAAAACTGTAAAGCAGCAAGGAGTAGACCCTTAGGCCTATAAATTCATCTCCAAATAATTGCCACAGCAGCTTGTAAACCCCCTGGAGAAGAGATATTGTTTTCTTACAGCCATAGGTATCAATATATTCCTCTAGTCAGAGCAAGGCACCATTTGAACCCTAAGCTGGAGCTGCAATAAGTCCTCCAATCCATGATTTTGAGCTTTGCAGGGGCACTGGCACCACCAGACAACAATTTTGACAGCCCTCTCTCCCTTCTCCCATGCTGCTGTTTTTATACCTCTTCACTTCTTCGTAGAGCTCGTGTTTGCTGCAGTGAGGGACTTTGATGTAGCCATAGAGCAGCAGGTGCTCCTTGGTGGTGAGGTAGTTGAAGAGCACGTTGTGCTGCATGCACACCCCCATGTTCTTCCTGATCACCTCCTGGTCAGTCCTGATGTCTTTGCCATACACAAAGATCGTGCCTGACGATGTAGGGAACAACCCAGTCAAAATGGATCTGAAGGAAAAATAAACACAAAGGGGAAGTTAGAAAAAGGAGAAAGCCATGGGTAGTTTTTTTCATGTGGCCCTGTAGCTGTCACCACTTCCAAGGTTTCCTTGTGTCACCCTCCCACTCCTTCCAGCCAGACACCACTGGCCACTGTGTGTCCTGCTGCCCAGCCGTGCTCTGGCAGAGCAGAGGCCAATTAACATCCATGGACATCCTTGTACCCCTCTGTGGGATTGCAAGAGCAAGCTCCAAGCTCACCCTGGCTACTCCTCACCTGTACTTTTATCTTCTTCAGCCTCCCTCTCCCTAGGTCAGACCACTGCATATCCCACACGTCAATACTCAGGAATGCCCTTGACTTCCAGCTTAATTACTGGGAATTCGTATACTGCAGTTACTCTTTATTCTTTGAGGTTTGCCTGCAGCACCCAGACAGCCTCATATTGTAACCACAGCTGAGACTGAAAACCACCTCTTCATCTGACTAACCACAGCAGAGCATGGAAACCTGGTTTCACTGCCATTATTCATGAGAAATGGGAGAGGACTTCTGGATGAGACACCTCACAGTGGGCAGCACTTTCATCTAGTTCAAGGAAATAATCACCCACCAAGCAAGAGCTGAGTCAAACTCCCTCTGCTCAGAATAATGACTTGCACATTACAGCTCATTTTTGGTGCTGTTCTGCAGGGACTCAAGGGAAAAGATGCATCTCAGACCGCCCTCCACCTTCACCGAGTTTTTCTCTCTCCTGGGACTTTTAACCATCATTAAAAAGCAGTAACTTGTGACCTTACTCAGGATTTGAAGCCTGTGTTAAGTTTCAAGAAGGTTTTGTACTTTTCTGCATACCACCTTTGCTACACTTTGCAAACAGAATATGAGGTGAATTGATAATAAGCTGAGGTGAAGCACACATCTGTCTTACTGGTTTTGGCTCTTCTGAGGCTTCTATTTATCAGCTTAATGTTGCTCTCAGAGATATGCACATATATATCAGTGGAGAAATCAAGTTCTACAGGTCTGTGTTAGTGCTGTTATCTAACAAGTCAAATAATAATTTATAAACAGCAAGGCTGAAAGGCCAATGCATTAATCCCCTGCCACTCCAGCCCAGCCAACACATGAGTCTGTACAGCTGAAGTCTATCTTTATTAAGTTTTCTTGTGAGTATCACTTCAGCTTTGGTGTGTGCACGAGCTCCCCACAGCTTCCAGAACATCCTAACCCCAGGCCATGGAACAAAACACCTGAACAGTTGCTGTGCTGTGTATCCCAGGTATCTCACCAGATTAAAAAGCATGTTCCTAAGGAGAAAAGGACTTTCTAGAGCCTAAAGAATTCTAACAGATGAAAGAATTCCCGAAGTCACCCCTGAACAAGATGAAACTTACATGAGGGATTTGGCCTAGTGAAGCACCTTCCTCAGTCTCCCACTGCTGCACAGCCCCACTTGCCCTCTTGCTCACCCAATCACACCCCACACAATAAAAAAGAGCTGCTTTAAAGGATACACACATGGTTGTAGTTTTCCCAGCTCCATTGTGTCCCAGCAGGGAAGTGATATTCCCTTCATAAAAGTTGAGGCTGAGGTTGTCCACTGCAGCTTTGGATCCATAAACCTTTGTTATGCCGTGGAGGGAGACTCCCAAGGTGAGGTCAGTAGGCTCCGGTTCCACGTGAGGGTGGGGGGCACCTTTGACACCAAAGAGAAGGGTCAGGGACAGTTCCTGCAGTGCAGCAGGTGTTGTGCTACTTATCTCATCCCAGAGAAAACCAAAATGCAGCAAAGGCAGGTGCCTTTCAGCTAGGAATGTTGAGAACATGTCACCGGATCTGTATCATTTTGAGCTCTCTGGGATTTCTCCTTTTTACTTCTGCAGCTTCTAATAACTCCTGACAACAGGCATCAATCACTTCTGAAAAGGTCTCATATTTAGGTGTTTCAGAGCACCTACCTTTATTTATACTAAACAAGCACAGAAAATTAGAGGACGTGCAGCAAAACTACTGAGTTATTTTCAGTTAGGTGGAACCAGCAAGCTTTTGTGTGTGATCTCAATATTTTACTGGCTAAACATTTAAAGAGATAAGCAAAGAAGCACACGTGCCCTTTGTCAAGTGGAAACCTGTATCTGCTTGCCCAAACAAAAGTATTTCTACACACAGAGACAGGCATGGAAGGTAGCTGCCCAACTACAACACACACGAATATGCATGTGAAAATCAGTTCTGACTCTCCACAACAAATAGGAAGAATAAATATAATTTAAAGAGCCAAATCTCCATTCATGTGAATACCAGTTTTCCATTTTTCCTGTGCTTCAAAGTAAGGATCAATGGTGTTTTCTGTGTATGGTGCCCCTTTACAAATTTGGCTTTGTTTACCCAAAATATAAGTTATTATTGCTACCCCATCTAGTATCCACATACATATCTTATTGGGGAGGGTGACTTCTTTCCTTAACATCAGCTTGGAGAAGAGCAGGCCTCTCTGTTTCTCATCCCAGAAGGGCAGGTAGCTGTTGTATTCGATCCAGTAAGATGGAAGCAGTGGGAAGTACCAGGGAGCAGCCATGCCGTATCTACCTGCAGGAACAGGAGTCTCGTTCAGGTATCTGTTCCTCAGGAAGTGTCACTGCTGGGGTGCACTCAGAATAGCAAAAATTAACTTTGCAGAGATCTCTTGATATGCTTATGTACTACCAGGACTTGGTAGGGAGTTTTCTGATTGGCACAATAGGAAGCACTCACTAGTTTGTTATTCCGAGTAACTCCATAGCTGGAGGGCAGAAGAACTTTACATTTTCCACTGGGTAGATTTCTGTATGCCCGTGGACTGCTTCATTAGGTGGGGAAGAAAAGCAAAAGACAAATGTACTGGCTCTTGCCCAAGGCAGGAATTACTTTTTGAAACCAAATGATGTAAGTAACACAGCTCAAAATCACTCAGCTGACAAATGCAGGCTAACATGCTCCGCTCTCACTCGCCCACCAGACTGCAATCACACCCTCCTGTGTCCTTGGCTTCAGCTTCTTCAGGAGATCTACCTACCCTTGTGATAGGCTGAGGAACCCTAATTCTCCCTTGCACTGCTCTCTCTCAGTACCATTAATAGGCTCAGACACCCACAAAGTCATGCTCCCTTTGGTCTGGGACAGAGTGTGTGCACTGTCTCACTGCCTGAGCCACTGAATCAGCCAGCTCTGCGTTCATTGTTCTCCAAAAAAGATGCTACAACATCACCCTCAATGCTTTGCATCCTTACCTGGGAAAACATTCCTTATGTACCACCCCAGGATGAAGTAAATGAAGGAGTCTATCAGAATGAGCCAGCACATCCAGCCAAAGGAAGTGTTGTCTCCAATCATTGGGGACTTGTACATGTTGTCCCACTGCAGACCTGAAGAGAGGAATTGAGAAATACAATCAGAATCCATCTCAGCCAGTGAAATGGCACCCCAGGAGAGCTCAAAGCCTGGCTTTGTCTGCAATAAACTCACCTATGCCCTGTGCCTCGTAGCGAGCAATGTACTGACTTGCATAACTGAAGGCAGTTGGAGACAACAAACTCTGGGGAATAAACAAAATTGAAAACAAGGAACATATGAATTAGTCTCAAAGAGAAGTCGGGTCAGTCAACCAATCACTGGCTTATTCCAATAGCCAGAAAAATAAGTGTCTGGTTTGGCTTTTTTCCCAGCAGTCAAGGAGCACTGGACCAGGCCTGTGATGGGAAATGCTACCTGGTGAGAGGCTGAAATGTCTCCTTAGAGCTTGACTTTCTTTTGCTTCCACACCCAGGACGCATCTTCCTCCCTCATACAGGGCTTTATTTCAGGCTTTTGAAATACAACAGTGCTTGAGAATTACCTCATGGAGCCATGTGGTTAATTATTTTAGCATTTGCATTCACAGATGTCATTTCCTGAATTTGGTGACTCAAAGAAAACAAGTCTGGCTTCTGGAACCTAACACCTACCTACTCTGCCCCTTGGTAAGAAACAAGGCTTTACATCTATTCCCATGTGTAGGAATTTGAGATGCAGGAAGCCAAAGGATGATCTGAGGCAGCAATAAGCAGACCCAGCCCTGCTACCAAAACCCTTACTGAGACAGGCTGTTTTTTCACAGTGGGTGAATTTTCCCATTTTCCTTTGCAATTCCAAAGGGGAAAGTACATAGCTCAAACTACTGTGATTCAGCTGGCAGGTGGGAACTCACTCAAATTCCACAGGTAGTGCCTTCAGTCACAGGACACAGCTAATTCCAGGTGTCCCTCAAACAGGCCCTGGCCAACTCTCCCACCATGCCTGTCAACATCCACTGATGGAATTCAGAAAGGTGCCAAATGCCCGTATATTTAGGACAGGAGATGCAGTAAGAGCTGGAGTGTACTGAAGTCCCTGCCTCCACACAATGCCTGGAAATATGGAGAAACAGAACTCACCAGGAGGCTCTTGACAGAGAAGCTCAAGTGGTTCTCGATGACGAGCAGCACGATGAAGGGGAAGAAGGTGAGGATGTACACGAGGCTGCCCACCAAGGCCGCAATGTTGGTGTTGTTGAAGAAAACGCTGATGAAGTAGCTCATGGCTATGATGGACAGGCTGTAGTCCATCAGGTACAGGAACAGGAGCGCTGTGTCTGTTTTGGGAAGGATCTCCCCCACTTTTAGAACAACAATGAGGAAGGTGACAGTAATCAGCAGGAAGATGGCACACTCGATGAACCAGGCGATGAAATGGCTGCTGGCGTTGACACCCATCATCTTCATGTACTGCAGAGAGGAAGGGGAGGAAAACAATCACAGGTGGCATTTGAGAGAAATGAAGAGCTCTTTCTGCTGCTATTGAATGATTTCTTTTTCCAGCTTCTGGACAGGGCCTGCAACCAGACCATGCTCATTCTATCCAGGGACAAACCACACACTCCCATTTCAGGAATGCCCAAGGTTTGCAAAGCAGTCTGTTGGAAAAGAACAGCACAGACAGGACCTGCAAGGATCAAGTGTCACAGCCCACAAGCTGCAAAGCAGCTTCTGGCCTTAAATTGGTAACTTTTCTAAAGCATTTTGCTTATTTCTTTAAATAATGATAATTGATCCAGTGGCTTAAGCTCAAAAGCTCTCAAATTTCTTTGAAACCAGACCTTTCTCACACAAGCCCAAGATAACAAATAATAGCTAAATTACTGTGGTTACAAGGAAGAAATATTAATTTATATTAGCTGATGATTAATTCCCCATACATGCATAAAACTGTAAATTTGTATTGGTAAACCCAGAAAAATTACAGGTGCTGGTGTCTTCTTGTGGATTATTACACAGCTAAAAAGATTACTGATGCTCTGGTCCTTGGAGACAGTGAAAATGGTTGCCTAAATTAGAGTAAGGGGCTGCCAGTGAACACTCACTGGGGTTCACTCATTTTCCACCTCATCACAGGTCAGAGTGTCCTTTCTTGGAAACATTTCTGATGAATCAGTATTTGTTTCCATGGTGTTGGATAAAAAACAAATCTGCTCAAAGCTCTTGTTGCTTGCTGAAGCTTAGTTTGACAAAAGTTCTTTGCTGTTCATGTCTGTTGACAGTGATCACACTGAAAACCGGAGTTAATTTAATAAATTCCCAATGTCTCAATGTCATTTCTTTTCCAACAGGCAACCTGAATGAAGAACTTCATTTCAGAGGAGCTGATGTAATATGTAGCACCTTCTGAAATATTAAGTATAATAACTTCAAGGATGGGAAATAAGTCACTTTTCATGTCTTTGTCCCCAGTAGGTATGACTCAAAGTCAATTTTTAGAGAGCTTTAAATCTTCAGAAACCCTGTAATTTTGTGAGGTGCCCATGTTTCCTGTGTTCAGCACTGCAAAGCAATATTCCCTCCACTTGAAGGGCAAACACCCTGCATTTCCATGGCTTTGAGCTTGGCTACAATGTCAGAATTCACACACTGCAGGTCAAACAAAAGGTATCTGGAATATTTTCCTTAATGCTTGTTTTGCTCCATTTAATATTGAACATCAGACACACTAGCCACTAATAAGGAAAATCTGTTTATAATTCTGCACGCCCCAGGAAGTTTCCCCATACCTCATAAAGCCTCAGATCTTTCTCCTGAACAAGTGTTTTAACAAAATCAGCTATAAACAGCACCCAGGCAGCCATCAGAGCAAATGGAAGAGAGTATGTCACGCTGGTTAAGAACCTGTAAAAGGCAAAAGCAGGCTTTAGCTGAATACAAAATGTTCTGGGGATTAAGGCTTTATACAAGAATATATTTTTCAGAACAATACTCTGGCACAAGAAAAGACATGCTTATATTTCAAAATGTGGAGTAAAATTAATAATTACAAAAAAAAGGCTCCTTTGCCATTGCGTTGGATTTTCTACTCATCAAACTCCTGACTGCTCAGAATCTTTTTTCAAGTTGCAGAGGGATTTCCTTGCTCAGCAGCACCACTGGCAGTGGCATCTCCTGGCTCTGTGATGGGCTGCATTCCATTTGGAAACATCACAGCAACCAGCCATAATTCCCAGTTCTGTTCACAGATAGAATGGCCCAATTTCGTTGTCAGGCCATAATTCCTGGTGTTGGAGTCTGGATATGGGTGCTTTCCTACGGATTGTCTGTCCTACCATCCCACAGGACAGGTACTGCACATCCAGGTCACATTTCTTGGCTCCTCACTTTAATTAAAACCTTCTTCCAGTGCCAAATGTGTGAAGAAAAAAAAAATAACAATGGCCAACAATAAATTTCTCCTTTTGCCATGGAAAACAAGTTTTTATAGCAGGAGATTCCCTTCATTGCATCTGCAGGGCTTGTGCTTTCCTTCTTAATTTCTAAGCCTGGCTTAAAACCCATAATCAGTGTTATTCCTGCAAAATCTTTAATGTAACAGTAATATTTAACAATAACAGTGAGAAATTAACATTGTATTTGTTTTTAATTATTTTTTTTTACCTGTAAAGCTGAAAACTTCCTATAAACCAGTGCTTCTGGAAATGCTTCCATGCAAATGAAGCCTTATTTTTAAAGAATCAGGAAAAGGTCTTTCAGGCTCCTAAAAATTCAGCATATCCCAACACTTTTTGTGCGCTGGCGTGGGTATATATATATATATATATATATATTCCCTTTTTTTCTCTACAGGGTGATAACTGTGCAATAACAACCAATAAGCAGGCATTTTGTGATGACTTCTGCTGGATACAAATCCAAAGCCTTGAGGTATTTTAATAATTGAGCAAACGTGTCCCTCTGAATCCAGGGTGGGGAGGGAAACCCAAAAGCAAGTGGTTCTCCCAGCAGCCCAAGAACAAAAAAGAGCAGACAGCACTGGAGTAAGTGCCTCCAGCAGCCAGTTAATCACTGTACAAAACTCTCTCTCAGCAATAATCCAGGAATTTGCTGCAGAACTGGGTTTGGATGCTTCCTGCCTGTGTCCTGGCAGGCACCTCACATGCTGCTGCCCCGAGGAGAGGTTATAGGTCCCCAGCTCTCTTAAATGACAGCTGACACAGGAGATTAACAGGTCCACTATGGCTCCTAAGTTGATATCTTACAGCTCTCAAATAATCTTTTGGCTCATGCAGTTGGCATGGAGGTTTTTGGGTAGAAAAAGCTCCTAGGTCCAGCCTGTCCTTTTGCTCCAACGGAGACCCTCAGTCAGGGCAGAGTGACCCCCACACCTACCAATACTTCTTGCAGAACATCCTCCAGTGCTCCCTGATGGACACTGAAATCCCTTCCTGTGTGTTTTCCACTCAGTTTGGCCACCATAAAGCTCATAAACCTAGGGACCCTTTTTTTCCCCAATAAATCCATTTTCTAAGTTCTGCTGCATTGTCTGCATGTGAACACCTGCAGAACAAGCCAGGACTCGTACTTAACCCAAGTCCTGCCAACCCTCAATCCCTCCATGTGTAGTAGAACAGGGACAGGGAGTTCTACCTGCTATAAAACCTACAGTTACCATCACAATCCAGGTATCAACAGAGCACCGAAAACAAAAGATCAGGCAAACTAAACAGGCCATCTTAGAGTAAAAAATTCCCTCTTTTCCCTTGGGAAAAAACTCTGATCAAACAGAATTAAATTATTTTTATGCTGTGTGAGCATGGTATTAAGGAAACCAGCACAGCTGGTGAACTCCACCAGTCAGACAAGATGAGCTGACACAAAGCATGAAGACAAAAGCCACCCAAACTTACATATCCTTGTTGTAGCAGGGGTAAGGCATGGCCTGGACCTGAACAGCTATTTCCTCTGGTTTCTTGCCAGTCTGCAGTTCAATAATGGCCCTCTCAATGCTGTCCTGGATGTAAATAAAGGCCCGGCTGTAGATCTGGCTCTGGGAGGTGGAATTGTGCGGGCCCACGGTCCAGATGCGCTCCCGGATCCTGTTGGTGGTTTGGGTTATCCTGCTGCTCATTCGGATGGTGTAGTTGAGCACAGGAGGGAGGGACAGGCCCCCATGAACTGAGTGTCCAGGGCTTGAAGGCAGCTTGAAAATGATACCTGGGAAAAGAAAGGTAAAAGGCTTTCCTTTGGAGTCAACAGCGTGGGAGCAGCACACACAGATACGTGGGAACTCCTCATTTTTACAAGGCTTCTTCACAGACATTTTTCTATCCAGAACATTTTTCCTGATTATTCTATATATAAAAGACATGATAGAATGGAGGACAAACAGGGAAGGAAACTGTCTCTATGGGAAAGGACAAATATTACCAGGGTTTGAAGCTCCAAGAGAAGCAGAAGTTTCTATTGACCCTTCAATGATGAAGTATAAAACCAAACAGGTCACAGGACTTGTGAGTAAATCCTAATTGAGGTCCTTCTTTAAATATTAAGATATATTAATGATACAAATGTAGGTTCCTATTCCCTGCTCCCTCCACCCCTCTCTGCAGTCTGATCCCACAATCCAATCCCACAAATGTGAAAAGTGTGACTGAGAAGACCCAGTGTAACATTACAGTGCTTGGCTGAAATATCTCAAGTGCTTTATGACCTTCTAATAAATTGAATTGTCTCATATTTGGACTTGAGGATCTTAAAGGTCTTTTCCAACCTGAATGACTCTGTGATACCTTTCTTGATTAAAGCAGCTTTTCCCGTGGGAGCCTTAAAGAAAGTGGCTGCACAAAGATCACCTTGGGGCAGTGGGATTTTATTCAAACTGAGACTTGAGCAAGAGAAATCACCAGCTGACCACAGACAGTGGAGGTGTAAGGGAAGAGGAGTTATAAAAAGGAGATCTCACTGTGCAGGTCCCACACACCCTGGCTCCAAATCAACTGCTGTGTGGTGGGTGCTGTGACCACAACACTCACCGGTGAAAAGCCAAATATTTTCTGCTGCATTCCCACACCCTATCAGGCTAAATTTAATTGACAGGGGGATTTGAGACTCTCACATACTTGCAAACAGCTCGTTCTTCAGGAAGAGCTCCTTAGCCACCGCTTCCATTTCGTCCAAGTCCTGCACTGCCTGAATGCGGTTAAAGGAGACGCAGGAGGACACATTCACAGCCAGGGCGGCCAAAGTGCTCAGCTGATCGACAACGTCGGCATTGTTCTGCAACTCCAGCCGGATATCATCTAGGGCAAAACCCCACAAACAGACCCACCAGCATCACTACACCCAGCAAAAAATCCACCCCAACCTTCCACTCCTTTACACTAACGATGGCACCGCAAAGGAGGAAAGAAAACAAACCAAAAGCCATCATACTAAACATGAAGTGTGAAATACATTTCTGCACTCAGCAGTGCAATGAAGGCATGGTGTTGACCCAGTTTTTATGTTAATCACCTGTAATATGCTCATGAGTTTGCCTTTGGGAGGATGCCAGCAATGGGATGTGACAGCCGTCCCAAATCAGAAGTCCCCACTCACCTGCTGAGGTTTTAGGCTCACACACAGTGCTCACCATTCCTTCCACACCCTCTGGTTTAGGATGTAATCAACGCGCCTGCTGAGCTGTCGTGTCTCAGGGGAGGACGTGTTTTATCCAAGCACATCAAGGTGGAGCTGTGTGTGCTGTGCTGATGTGTGGACTGAACCTGATACTGCAGTTAATAAAGATGCTGCTGTTTGCTGGCAGCTTTCAAAGGTGGCTGCATAATGCAAGGTAACTAATATGGAACAGCTGCTGCAGGCACCGTGGCTTTATGGGGAGTTAAGGCAGGAGCTGCTGCTCATGAATAACACAGGGGTCATCACCAACTGGATGTAAATGACTGCAACAGACCATAATCGCTCTTGGCTGCTGCTGGGCTTCGCTGGCACAGTCCAGATTTATGGTGACATGCCTGGCCACTCATGGCAAAAGCAGGTAGGGACAGCAAGGCCAGGCAGGAAGGGACTGTGATCCCCACGCTGTGCACTCACAGGGATGTACCCACCACCACTGTTAGCTGCTGATTCTCACAGTGCACAGCAGCAAATGTCACCTTGAAGGGCCTTGCAAGCCAACCAGAGAACAGAGAACTGCAGCAGAGCATCTCCTGCATTGATGCCTCTGGCTCCATCAGCCTGGGTATCTTTATCTGATCCCTGGCTTTTCTGCTCTGGAGAACTTTTCATCTGAACCTTGCTGCGATGCAAGGGGGCTCTCCACATTTCCCAGCAGAATCCCAGGTAGCTCATTTGAAGTCGTAATTACGGCTAAACAGTGTCCTCCAGTGGCCACAGACCGCGGCAGAGCCTCCCATCCCTCTATCCCTCAACACCCAGGAGAAACAGCTCTTCACACCAGCCCTTTGCTCTCTAAGAGTCTTTTCCATGGAAGCTCTCTGGATCACAGCTGGGATTGCGTTGCCCTGGAGCCTCCAACGTGGGCCAGGGAAGAGCAGAACTAGGGGATGGCTGCAGCTGGGTGACTCTGGAGGTCCCAGACATAAAGAAGAGGGCAGCACATACAGACACACTTACCCAGTTCATTTATCTGACTCAGGAGCTCAGCTGCATCCAGATCCACCATCAGCTTGATAAAAACCTGCACAAAGGGGTTCTGCAGGGCATTCTATCAACAAGCAGAGAAAGAAAAAGCATCAGTTTGACCAGAAGTCTCCTGAGCTCACTCACTGTGAGTTCTAAAACACAACAGAGCAGCTGCCTTCACTGAGCATCTGTACAGACCCCTTCCTATTCCCTTCAGTCTGTATCAGGATGGGGAAATGCCAGCAATGAGAGACACAGAGAGCTCTCTGAGTCCAAGTTAGTGCTTCTTTGAGTCAAGAAAGGATGCCTACTGAGCCTCCACCAGGCACTAGAGTCCCATCAAGAAAATTATGGATAGTTTTAGTTATTCTAGAAGTAAATTTCCCTTGTGTCTGTTTTCAGTCCCCTGAACACAGCCAGTGCACAATGGGTAGGCAACCAAAACTTAACTTGGAGATCAGCACAGGTTTTTGTTTGGCTGAATATTTTATTATTCCACCAATGAGTGCAATCAGCAGAGAATATTTAATTTCACTTTTGCATATTCCGCTCTAGATTTTCTCTTGGTGCCATGGAAATTAGAATGAATTCCAGCCCCTAAAATTACCTGCAAATGCTTTTGGGTTTCAGGGATCTCGTTTTTGTAAGAAAAGGAGACAATTTTTACTGGAAAGAATGGGAAACAAGTGTGTGGAACATTACAGTCTACTGCTTTCTCTATCCAAGCAAGGCTAGGCTCCTTAGGAGGGGGAAAAAGAAATTTTATTTACATTCACTGAGGTACAAAACATCTCCTAGCTCTTATGTGTGCACCCAGAACTACATGCTTATTATAGATACTGTTTCATTTTCTGAAAAAGTCATTTCTTGCCTGGTCTTGGCTGGCTGGATCACTCCATCAAGCAGAAAGTTAATTTACAAACTGAAGAGCATTCCTTGCTCATCTTAGCCCTCCAGCAGGCCCCAGCACGGCCAGGGTCAGGGAGCATGTTACAAACAGTTCATTTGAGAAAGAGAATTCGCAGGGAGAGGTGAGTCAGGAGCATTTCTGTTATGGGAACAGGCAGGCACAGAAACTGTGAAGTCCAGGACATCCTGAGAAGGGTCGCCCCAGCTGACCTAAGATGTCCCCGGAACCCCAGTTTACTTCAGTGAACAAATCCATCCTCCCACTTCCCTTCTGGCAAGAGAGAGAGGGAAGGTAGGAAGTCATACCTTGATCACTGGAACTGTCTGGTTTAACTTAGTCAGTGAATTCATGATGACAGGAGACTGGTCCAGCCACTCCTGGGACTTCAGGGCTAAATCAGCCATCTGCTCCAGGGTTGCATTCGACTACAAAAGAAGCCCACAACATATAAGGATTCATTTATTCATTACCTTACAGATTTTAACCAATAAATAAATTAATAAAACAGCTGAGACCAAATTTGTTTTCCTTAGGATTTTTCCTAGCATCCTCTCACTGTTTGGCAAAATGCCCCTTAACACACTGAATTTATGCAAGTACTTAAAAATATGATATTTAGAGCATGTCTTGAGTATCAGCTTTCCTTCTACCACTGGCCTGCTTGTGAACAAGCACTGGTTACAGCACTTGTCCTGGGAGACACATCTCTCCTACTGGCTGAAAATATGGGGGTGAAGCTTCATAAACTGAAGGCCCTAAACAACTGTCCTAGAAATATTAGACCAACAGCAGCTTCTGGAGGGAAGATTCAATCAAAGACAAAAGATGACTCATATAGCCAGCAAGGCAAGTAGAAAAAGATAATTTGATTAATACTCCAAACAGTGAGAAAGCAGCCCTCTGCTTCCCAGAGAAACAAGCCTGTGCTAGATAAATTACAACCATTTGGAGTGGGCGTATCTTGATGTCCTGGAACAGAGCCATACCTTTCCCATGATTGCTCGAGTTTCTGGGGTGTCTGGTGTAAAAAGGATCTTCCCAAGCACCATTGGTTTTAAAAAAGACCAAATCAAAGCTCCGGTCGGGGTCTTGACCAGGTCCAGGTAAAAGGATAAGCAAAACGGGGCTGCAAGGGGAGAAAAGCAAACAAATTGCATGGAGAGCAAACAGACCAGACACAAGAAAGCTACCAGTGTGTTTTTTCTCCCATCTGCCCAGTTTGTTGCTGTGTCCAGTGAATGACTTCAGGGCCCTCTTCACTGACTGATCTAATGCATCTTGACAAAAGCAATCCACCCCCAAGATCTCCTGTTGCTGAACTCAAGACAACAAGAGGCTCGCTGTTCGAGCCAACATTATCTGCTTGAAGGTTAAACGGAGTTTTGTGAACTCAGGGGAGCTAATAATGTCAGTAGAGTCAGAAAAACTACACATCAAGAAAAAGCAGTGACCTGTCGAGCCCTAGGACCAGATCATCAACCAATGGGAGCCAGGGCAGTGCCAAGCACTGCTCTGTTGCACAGGCAGTTTCACTTTGAACATTTATGGAAATAAACCACCATAATTAGGTCAGTGCAGATCTTCAGCTACCATAAATAATGAGCACTTACAGCCCTCAGAGACATACGGGGAATAGCTCAGCACTAGATCTGTCTGGAAATAGCAGAGTTCGGCTCTGAAATGTTTGTGCCCTAGGGAGAAGCCAGACTTACTGGAATCCTGAGGAATCCCGTATTTCCTCATCAGCTTTTGGACATAGGCATCCTCTGCATTAGAACTGTTGCTTATGGGCTCTCCAAAGTCTGGAAGCAAAGACTCAAAAAACAGGGGTGTGATCTCCTGGTTGCAGAGGACTTTTGACATGGATTTAAATGTGCCATGTGTTATCTGGAAGTTGTTTGGTTTAAACAATGCCTGCAGAAAAGACAAAACACAAACAAATCCTGCACGCTGAAAGCACCCCACTCTGAGAGAAATAACAGAATGAGAAGGCAAGGACTGAACATTTTTATACTGCTTTCTTATGAGAAGTTAGCCTCTATAAAAATAGGAAGTTTCCATGGAAATCATGCATTTTTTGGTTAATCTCTGCTATGACAGAGGTGGCACATTTATTTCCAGGTACGAGAGCCAAAGTGGAAGTGCCTACAATCCGTGCAGAGAAATTCCCTATAAGATGTGCCTGGTGACATTCACACACCTGGGTTACAACACAGGATTTGTCACATGGATGTGCACATCACTGTCCCCATCCAGTCTGTGGCTGCACGTGGCTCTGCAATGTGCAGGCAGAATGATGACCAGGAACAACTCCTGTCATCTGTGCTCTCCTCGACTGTGGATCAGAGATGGATTAGACACCATGCTGGATGAAGGCAGTGCACCCTGGAGTTACTGCAGCTGTCACAGCAGTAATGGGTTTGTACTGAATGTTTCGGGCACTCTCGAGGCTTTGGGTGTGATCTAATGCACACTAAAGCTAAAGCAAGTTTTTGCTGCTGACTTTGGTGGGTCTGCCTTTAATGGGCAATTCTCCAGTTGTTTTCACCAGCTGATCCTTCCAGTATTTTTCTGGAAGTCCTCCCTCCTTCAAGAGGAGGATTCTTGCTCCAAGTGTCCCTCCCACAGCACGTGTTCCCCACTCACGAGCATATGATGGTCCCACTGCTCCAAATCAAAACCCACCCAGGAAGGCAACACAGAATCACAGAATGGTTTGTGTTGGAAAGGACCTCAAAGCTCATCTCATTCCAACCCCCTGCCATGGGCAGGGACACCTTCCAGAAGCCCCATCCAGCCTGGCCTTGAACACTTCCAGGGATAAGTTTGACAGAGATTCTTCTCACAATACTGTTGCTTTGAAACAGAATCTATGGTTTAACGCACCTGTGGCTTCTAGGGTAGGAAATTACTGTGGAAACCATTCCAGTGGTATTTTGCCTCAAAAGCACACGTAGACTACACATACCTTAGTCAGTGGCATTTTCCTGGACTGCCGGAGCTTTTTCAGGGAATGAATAGCTTGTAGTAATGGATCAGCACCAGATTCAACCTGGTGTCTGAAAGATTTCATTTTTGTCAGAAGGCCTAACATCTTGTCCATGGGTTTCTGAAGTTCCTTGGGGAAAAACATCTGCAAGAGTCAGGAAGGAAATCAATTATGATGAGCAGGAATCTGCGTGCACAGGCATGTACACTCCCATATTGTGTTAACTCAAACATGAGCACTGTGGGATTTTCAGAACAGTTAGGAGGCTTTACAGAGTGGGTGTCCCATGGGAAATGAATGGGATTTGTATTCCTAAATCCCCAAGCACTTTTGCAAGCCACACCCCTGAACATTACATAATTTAACAGTGTGTTTCCAAACACCTACAGCTGGGAAATGTGTGTCAGATACTGGCTGGGATATGATCAAGTCTCTCATTTCACACAGCACAGGTGTCAAACACCATGAGTGACTTTTGACCTGAGCCCAAATTCACTGGCATTGTCATTTAACAACTTTTTTTGCCCAGGGTCACTCCTGTATTTTTAAATACGTGCTCAGTATTCACATCTCTATGGATGTTTTCTTAGATGCTGTTTCTGTAGTTGGGGGGGGGGGGAAATTTGAATCATTTAATAACTTTGTATTTCCAGATAGATAGGGAAATGGTATTTTACAGGACTTTTTCCAGGGCTTCCCTTTTCAAGCAATCAAAAAATTTAGCTCAGTACCTTATTTTTGGGTCAGCTGGGAGTGTTCAAGAGGTTGTGACAGCACATAAAGGATACTAGCAGATAGGGAGGCATTTAGAGTAGGCCCAGTGCCTTTAAATGAGGTTTGCTGCTTAACACCAGCTGGGATTCTCATTTATATCCACACTGTCACAGCATGGATATGCAGTAAAAATTGCTGCATGAGCAAAGCCTGATCTTTGGCTTGTGTAAATCAGTGTAGCTTCTGGCCACTGCAATGATATTTTATGACCTTTCAGCCACTGCGTGCAGCAAAGAATGTAGAAGCCACTCTAAAAATCCAGCACTAACCTTGTACAAGAAATTGTAGATGTCCAAGTGTCTCAACAGGGTGACCCCAAGGATGTAGGTGCTGCGAGTCCTCTCTGGCAGAGGGAGGCTGCACAGCTCCCACGCCACCGCTCGCAGCTGCAGGTCAGCGGGACGGGCGCTGCAGGACTCCAGCTGCAGCACCTGAGAGATGAGCTGGGCGTGCACCAAGGGAAGAGAGATTTGTTAGGGGTGCACTGCACGCTCCACCACGTGTGGATCAATCTTGCCTTGCTGTTGCTCCTTCCACACCGCCATATTTCAACCACCCAAGAACCAGAAAATGCCTGCCCATTACTCCCACTCCCAGGGACAAATCCTAAGGACTATGTTTTACTACCCAGCTTGCACAGTAGTAAAAGCTTTTATGGCTTCAATTTCTCATTGACCGATGCATGTGAAGTTTGGAAAAGAGTATGCTCTTTGGGGCCCAGTCCAGACAAGATGGCTAGGAGGGGGAAAGCACCTGGAGCTCTGCTCACAGGAGCAGGAGGCTGAGAAAGGGAAGCTCATCTCTCATTCTGGGAGATGATTCTGGACCCTGAGTGCTCTCACAAGTTGTGCTTACAAATGTACTTTTCCTCCTGGACTGGGACAACTTCTCAGTGACCAGGATCTGACTGAAGACCCTGCTCAGCCCCCATCAGTGTGTCCCAGAGAGCCATGCCCTGCTCCAGATCCCTCTCCAGGCAGTGCCTGGCTGCCGACCAGCTGCCAGTAGCAGCCAAAGGGACCATATGGCTCCTGGTCTCCAGTGGCTGGGCTGACATCAGTGATGCTCCTGCTGCATTCCTGGTGGTTATTCCAATCCATAACATGCTCTGCTGTCTCTCCCTGTGGGGTCATCTGTGCTGTCACACACCCAGTGATCTGCTCAGCTGCATTCACTAACAAACACTGGCTTTAATGGTCTGAGCAGTAGAAAGCAACAAGATATCCCAACAGGATAACAGCAAACTTACCTGACTGCTGTTTTCTGGGAAAGATGCTTCCAGAAGAGCATCAATGCTGGCTGTGGACATTCCTGTTGTGTTTTTGAGGTCCTCTTTGAGCTGGTCCACATTTTTAAACACATCTCTTAACTTTTCTGTAACAAACAGTCAAAGAGCAATTGATGTAATGGCTTTCTCCAGACACACAGCAGATCTCAAGCACACAGAGAAGACTTTATGTGAAGTATGGAAGTGTGGTACCTCACCGCTGATAAGAAAAATTCCAACAAAAACTTGGAACATACAGTCACTATTTCCTAGGTTTTACAGTCTGGCTTGTGGGCTATCACGTCTCAGGATAGCAAAATTTGCTCAGATTGAAAGACTTGGTGCTTTCTTTGTGAAGAAAACAAAGGGTGGTCTTGAACAGGCTCTAGAAGCACCCCAGATAAAGGATCCCAAGGTCATGGTGTATGGTTATTCCATTAATATCACTTCTTCCTGGCAGCTAGGCAATTCTTGGGATTGCCAGCAGAAAGTGTGGTACCAGTGGTGATGTTTACCGACATCATAAAGAAAATAGAGAAGAGTACCTTGCTTGCTTGAGTCTGTTAAACTCTCAGTGATGTTCAACATGGAATTCAAAGTAGCCATATACTGAGGAATCTCTTGAAAGAAAGCAATTTCTGGTACATTTTCTTGAAGCCTGAATTGGAAAAATAGAACAACAAACAAAACTGAGAATATAAAGAGAAAGCAAGAGTCATTTCATAACCAGAACACCAAAAGAGTCTAACTCTAACAGAGGGAGAGCCTCACCACTTCAGCTGTGCCTGGATGCCTGTGGCATCCCCAATGAGTACATTTTGGAGCTCCTGGGAGATCCTCCTGTGATTCAGTACGTTGGTCACAAGTTGGCTGCTCAGCTCAGCAGCACGGAGGAGCTGCTCCTGAGACTGGCCTCGCTCGCACAGCTCCCCAAAGGGAACCTCAGGGAGGTGGCAGAGGTGCTGGATTGACTTGAAGCTCTTGTAGTCACACAGAAGTGCTGTCAGACCCCGGAGGCGAGAGATCTTCAAAGGACATTTTGAAAAAAGGAAGACAAATGCACAAACACCAGGGTTTGAGGTTAGATGACGGAATTACAAAAGGCAAGCTTTGAAGAGTCTAACTGTCCCTTTCTGTTTCTCCTTAGGACTAAGATTTTAAAATATATATATATATATATTTAGTTCATTCAAAAGGTCTCCAAAAGAACAGCTTGTAACAATCATTATGTGACCTTCTGGCAGACCTGGGTGGATCTAAAAACCTTGGAATCCTTAACATATCATTTCCCCTGCCCAACACACACAGACAGCAATACTCCATTGGACTTGCCTGTTTACTCATTAATCTTCCCAGAGACCAAATAAATCTACCTTGCACAACAAGTTTAGCCTTTCAAATACCACCTGGTCATCTACTGCAGCACAGGAAAGAGACTTGGCCAGAACTCAGAGCTTCCTCATCTGCCAACCCATGTAAAATTATAGTCCTTTGCTACCGTGGGCTTCCCTCTTGTCTGACATCATTATTTACATTATCAGGCTCTTATGGGAAGAATTATTTTCAGGTTTATGCCTCTAAGTACCTGTCACACTGAGGCTCGTCATATTATTGTTACAGATATATTACACAGCAACAACATTGCATACTGCTGTATTTTTCTAAAAGGACTTTTAAATGCTATTTCTCATATGGAGCAATAGTCTAAAGTATATGCATGCTATTAGTGCAGTCATGAATGCATGGGCTAAGAAGCATTTTATTCAAACAAGGCATTGCCAAACCCAAAGCCGGGGAGGGAACTCAGGGAATCAATACTGGTGCTTAATCTCAGAAGCCATTCTGGTGTTGTGAGACATCTGGGGCTAGGGGAGCATGTGGGGACTTGACTCCAGCCCTGCTGGTGTTGGTAGAGCTCCTTAGGCACAGCAGTAACCCAGTTAGTCATGCTTCCAACTGCCAATCAGGAATTCACAATTCCGTGGATTTTCAGCAGGGCAGAGGCATCTAATCCCTATCTGTGCCTTCGAGAACTCCTCCCTACCTCCTCCTCAAGTGAAGCTGAGGCATCCCAGAATGATCTCAGCTCTGCAAGGTGCTTCAGCAAGTCTCAATGTACTGAACTTCAAAACTACTGGTGCACTGAGGAATATGCTGCTACTGGCCATCTCTGCAGTGCTCATCCTTCTGGGATGGCTGGTGGAAAACAGAGCCATCCTATCCAGCACACAGGAGGACAGGAACACCTCTACCTCCTCCAAAAAACGGGTGCACACTCAGTAGGGACAGATAAAAGAACAAGTTCCTCAACCCAGTTTACAGGTGACCTTCAAATACAGGCAGCAGGCAGAACACAGAGTTTCAGTCCTAGTTTTTATCAGCTGTTCTTTTAAGAAAACTTTTTTCCATTGCACATTCATGTATCACTGCGGGATGTCCTTCAAGTCAGCATTTTAAGCAGACTCACTTTTAGCTTCAGGAGCTCTGGTATGGATGAATGTTCCTCAGAGGTATTATTTTGCATAAAAGAGTTCTTTTTCAGATGAGTTTGCTTCAAAAGCAGTGTGATGTTTTCTGTGCAGGGGAAAAAAACAATAGTTATTCCAGACAAAAATGCCAGAAACTTCACAGATGGGAATATCAGCACTTTTATTCTGAGGCCAACTGATCATTGCTACTTTCCACCAAACTCCCATGGCTGAGGACCTCTGAAATCACAGATCACAGCCTAGGTTGTAATCCGGACTGTAATGAATCCAGTTCAAGTAGGTGCTCTGCTCCTAGTGAAATCCACCCCATCCTGGTAACAGGTAAAACCTCTCAGGTGTTACAATAAGCACAAATGATGAATATCTATGTGAAATACCATGTTAACTCTCAGGAATAACTGCTGTCATCTCACAGCTACATAAAGCTGTGAAGGGAAAGAGGTTTCTATTTGTAAGATTGCTTTGTCTGAGTGTCAGCAACCTGTCATCACACAGAGAGGAGGAGATGTGCCTTCTGGAGAGACTGGGATGGAAACTTAAAATCGCAGTGTGACATAACTCAAACAAAACCCGAGTCTGGCTTCCCCAGGTCTCACAGCTCCAGTTAATTGCCAGCAGACAAAGCCACGTAGCACCATTCCTTCACACCATTAGACAAAAAACAGGCAGGACACGTTCCAGCTGAGGCCTCTCAGCATTAATGAAATCATGATCACCTGTCAATTCCCCGTCTCCAGCTTCTGTGGCATTTATTAAACACATCAGGTAAGGGTTATAGCTGTTATTCGCTGTCACCTGCAAGATGGTGTTTTCAAATTCTAAAAACAGAAATCTGAAAAAGAAGATAGGAATTTAAATCAGCTTCTCTTTCAAAAACAAGGTATATTAGTGAGCAACATGTCAGCTGTGGATGCTGTTCCTTGGCAGAGTAAATAAGAATTCCAGATGAAAGCCACCTCTCCTAAGTGGGTACCCTCCCAGTTTTATACCATCAGGTCTTTTTGCTGTTATTTCCCAAAGCTGTCATTCGCTCTCAAAATAAGAAAACACACTTGAAAGGTTCACATCTATGTGATGGATGCATTATATAGATGGAAAGGCACACCTAGGAGAGACCAAGGACCAAAAATTAGAGAGTCATCCCACAAAAGAAGGGTTTCCAAAGAGCCTACCACTGGTGGTAAGACTCCTTCAGGACTCTGATCTGCTGTGAATTGGTATGTGCCAACACACAAAATATTTTGAAAGTCTGACTTTTAGCTGTATGTTCAGCTCAAGGAGAAGTTTCCTCTTCTTCAATTTAACCCATATTATACCTCGTGTCCTAAATTATGGTGATTGCAGGCTTAGGTTGTTCCCCTGGAAGAGAATTCCATACTTCTCATGCCAGAATAAGAGCAGTGGTCACAATCCATTCATGGAATTGCACTACCCAAAACCCAAACTCACCGTGTGATCAAGCTGGTTGGGGACAGAGTGTGGTCACTCTGAGTCCAAGGCAGGGTCTTGTTGTAAAGGGTTTCTGCCACGACAATGAAGTGATGAGCAACGATATCAATCACACTGTCAAAACTGGTTGTGTTGGAGAGAAAAGCTGAGCTGGAACTTATATTGAATTCGTTTAGCAGGCCAGAGATGTTCAGGCCCTTGAGAATGTAGAGGGTGGCTTCTGTGATTTCTAGAGCTGACAGATTGCTGGCAGAGTCGCTTGCCGCTGCTTCCAACAGCCTTGCAAGGGAAGCTCCTTTGGCTGGATTCCTTTTGGTGCTGAGGAAGCTGTCAAACACATCCCAGACACTTGTGTAGTAACTCCCTTTAGCGAGGTTGAAGGTGCTGTGGAGTCTCTGCAGCAGGTTGTGGAGCTCATCCTGTGCCACACTGGAGAGCACGGACAGGTTATTCCAGTCTGCTGAGCTGTCAGAGACATTCAGGGAGCTCAGCACTGTGTCATTCAGCAGGGCAGGAAGGAGCACCTTCAAAAGCTGGGATGGGAGCACATCACCCACATCCTGGGCTGGGATGGGGCACGAAGCATCACCCTGCACCAGCCCCTCCGTGGCTGCACTCAGAGCTCTTGCCTTCTCCTGGAGCCAGGAGTTTCCCAGCTCGGAGACAAGGTTTAACTTGGAAAGGAAACTCAGAGAAAAATGCAGAGCTCGGGTGAGGCACAACAGCTCCTTGAAAAAGCGCTCCCTGCTGTTCTTGTAGGCAGCAGCAAACTCTGGGGACAGTTCCAGGTTGGTTATGGCCAGCTGGAACACCCTGGCAAAGGTGTCATTGCTCCCTGTCCCACCCTCCACACCCAAGGAATCCAAGAGGGGCTTGCAGGGGCTCCTGGCTGAGGACTCCCTCAGAGTGGCATTTTCAAACAGCACCTCAAGGGCTACGTGGAGCACATCCTCAAAGGAGCAATTCTGGAGTGTCCTAAAGCCATTGCTGCTGTTCTCAAGGAAAGGACCCAAGGCTAAATGCAGGAACTCCCAAATTTTTGCCTGTAGTGAGGTATTGTGCTGTGAGGGAAACTGGCTGAACTCCTGCAGCAGGAAATGAGAGAAATTATAGACAACATCCATTTTTTCCTCAAGTGTTTTGTTTAAATTGGTGTCATGAAGAACTTTCATTCCTGCTCTCCACATTTCCATGAGTCTCTGGGTACGGTTACTGTAAGAATCAAGTACCAGGCTGATAGTTTCAAGCTCACTGATGTTATACCTTTTCTGCAAACCTTTCAAAGTTAAGATACCCCTTTGCATGGCCTGCAAGTACATGGAAATGTTGGTTCCCCTGGAGTCTTCATCATCATACAGCTCAAAGATGGAGGATGCAATGTTTAGCATCTGCTTCAGTTCCTTACTGAAAGGAAGACTGGAGTCATTTTCCATGGTATTTAGCAGATTTTGTAGCATGTCTAGAAGTGACTGGGCAGTGAGACTGTCTGTACTATTCCAGTTCAAGGACTGGAGACCTTCAGCAATACGCCAGAAAGCACCAAGTTCATTTTCCTGCCTTCCAGGAGGGCCACTCTGGAGTTTCTGCATTAGCTTAGACAAAGAAGAGATCAGCAGATAATGATCACTGGTATTCACCTTTGCCATCACACCAAGAAGCTGCTCAAGGGACAAGAGGTGTTCTGCAACATTTTCAGAAGTTCCAGGGGTCAACAGGAAGTCAGAAAATAATGATGACACTTCTTCATTTGTGCTGAGATAATTTTCAATGTCTTCAAGTGAGATTGCATCGAGTGCAATCATTTTGATAACCTCCCATGCATTCTCTGTACTAAAATGAGTCCTGTTTAAAATTATCTTGTTCCAAATCACTGCAGCCATAGTTAGAATATCTTGATTTTCTTTTCCATAGGGATTAGAGTAGAACAATCCTTCACCACCCCCTTCATACAGAGGAAGTATTTCTTGAAATATTCTTTCCAAGTCCAGTGTGCTGTCTGTGGCAGAAGTTGAACTGAAAAAGAGTTTTAATGAACTATACAAATCACTCAGATCTGAGGATTTAATTGCTTCAGTAGAATTATGAAAGATCTGATGCACCAGTGCTTTTCCAGGAGCTACCCCGAAGTCCACAAGGATTAGAGCTTTCTTCATAATGTGCAGGAGTTCCACATATTCAGCCACTTCTGTTAGGCTCCATTTGGAGGTCAGCAGGCTGCCAGTGGCGTGCCACAGCCGGGAGAAGTGTTCCCACTCGGGCTGGCTGGAGGCAGCTCTGCCCATTTGCAGCAGCTCGTATAGACTGCTGTTCCTCATGGAAGCAGATGGTGACAGATGGGAAAACACAGGCAGCCCATCCCAGTCTGCTGAGCTGTCAGAGACATTCAGGGAGCTCAGCACTGTGTCATTCAGCAGGGCAGGAAGGAGCACCTTCAAAAGCTGGGATGGGAGCACATCACCCACATCCTGGGCTGGGATGGGACACGAAGCATCACCCTGCACCAGCCCCTCCGTGGCTGCACTCAGAGCTCTTGCCTTCTCCTGGAGCCAGGAGTTTCCCAGCTCGGAGACAAGGTTTAACTTGGAAAGGAAACTCAGAGAAAAATGCAGAGCTCGGGTGAGGCACGACAGCTCCTTGAAAAAGCGCTCCCTGCTGTTCCTGTAGGCAGCAGCAAACTCTGGGGACAGTTCCAGGTTGGTTATGGCCAGCTGGAACACCCTGGCAAAGGTGTCATTGTTCCCTGTCCCACCCTCCACACCCAAGGAATCCAAGAGGGGCTTGCAGGGGCTCCTGGCTGAGGACTCCCTTAGAGTGGCATTTTCAAACAGCACCTCAAGGGCTACGTGGAGCACATCCTCAAAGGAGCAATTCTGGAGTGTCCTAAAGCCATTGCTGCTGTTCTCAAGGAAAGGACCCAAGGCTAAATGCAGGAACTCCCAAATTTTTGCCTGTAGTGAGGTATTGTGCTGTGAGGGAAACTGGCTGAACTCCTGCAGTAGAAAATTAGTTAAATTATAGATAGGGTTAATTATGTCTTCACTGGTACCTTCACTGGCACTTGTAGAATGAAGGATTTTCATTCCTGTTCTCAGAAGTTCAGACAAGCTCTCGAAGGTTTTGTTGTCAAAATTAAAGAAAAGTTCTATAGATTTTAATTTGCTGACATTATAACGCAGCTGTAGGTCTTTTAATACGTCCAACGTCTTTTGGACAGCTTGAGTGACTTGTGAGATATTGGCTACTCCAGAGCTTTCCCCAAACTCTTTAAACACGGCTGTTATAAATTCTGACAGCTGATCCAATTCTTCACTGAGGACAGCACTTGAATTGTTGCTCAGCTTTTGCAAATGGCTGTTTAACACCTCCAAAAACTGCCCATAGGCAATGATGGCTGTGTTATTCCACTTCATGGATCTCAGTTTCTCCCCAATGCGCCAGTAGACGTTCAACTCATCCCACCAGGCCTCACCCATGGACTTCTCTACAGCCCTCATCAGCTCAAACACAGGCAGCAGGAGGTACTGATAACCTACATTTGTGCCTGTCATTCTAAAAAACATCTTCTGGAGAGCTAGGAGCTGCTCTGGGAAGTTTCTGTAGGACTCAGGCTCAAGCAGATCATCAGAAAACACAGATGGGATTTCTCGCATTCCACCCAAACGGTCTCTGAGACCTTCCAGAAGTGATGGCATGCTTGTGGAAAGCAACATTTTGAGAGCATCCTTAGTTTGCAGTGTACTAAAATTAGAATTATTTAGCAGAGCTGGATTCCAAAGCATTGTAGCTAATTTTAAAGCCCTCTGAATTTCTTTCCACTGGGTCATTGTATTGAAAATGGAAGTCCCATTAAAGTCACTCTGTAATTGCAGTGATGTGAAGTTATAGATTTCATCAATTATTTCCTTATTATATGGTTCCTTTAATTTATAATAATGATGTGGATTCATTCCCAGTTCAAGAAATGCATACAATTTCTGTAATGTTTCATTCTTCAAATTTCTGAATAGATTTAAGCTTTTTAATTCACTTCTATTCATTTTTTCCTCAAAGCCTTTTAAACGATGTAGATGCTTTTGTATGGCTTCTAAATCATCTGAATTAATGGACCTCTTGGAGTGCTTTCCACCAATCTCTGGTGACCTTATTTTTCTGGAGGGGAACAAAAAAGTGTTTTAGTGAATATGAAATCAATGCAAGTGGAAATGTAAGGTGATTTAGAGCAAAGATCGTAGATTTGAATTACACTGTTAGTAATATCCCTTTAGCTAATGTCTCACCTTAGAACTTCCTCCAATTCAGATACTAAAGTGTGATTGTCTTTCCAGTGAACAAAGGAATTACAAATAGATCTGGTCAGCCAACTGCTTTCTTTATCTACAACAAAAATGTGAAAAGTGTATTAGTAAAGATCATGTAATTTTGGAACCTGAGAAGTGCTACAATGGCAAATCTATCTGGGATAATGTGCACATACGAAGTTAGGCTCCTACCACAAGCCACAATATGCTGGTTACAAATCTGAGTGTTCTTTTGGGGTGTAACTCTTCCTGGCCTTTCGAGGGAAGTGAGGATGCTGCCTGGCATCCTAGAAATTACTTTGCATGCTGAAATCACTCAGGAACAATTCACTGCTCCTGTGATCTGGACGCTAACAGAGGTCTCCTCCTGCTTTAGGAGCACTTTGCTATCAGTAATGCAGGGTAAGGTGGCCAGGTATTTATTATGGTTTCCTTCCCTTCATTTAGGGTTGCTTTTTACTGCTCACACATAAGCTCTGTCTTCAGCATCATTTATGTCTCCCACAGCCATTTACACTCATCTTGAGGTCCCCATGTGTCCAGTCCTCTCACCAGCCACTTCTCCATGTTTTCCCTACTTGCACATCTCATCTTTCTTCTTATCCACCTCAACTTCCACAATCTCCATGAAACAAGTAGAGGACAGACAGCATTACCCATCTGTCCCTTGTAGCATTTAGCTGCTGTTCCTTTCCCCTGCCTGCTCACAGATCCCCAGTTAGAGGGGGATATCCAGCACTGTCTCTGCTGGAAGGGACAGGGATTTAAAGGAAGAGCTAATTTAAGCTTGTTTTGCAGCCCAGCCCCAGCCCCTGCCTTGACACACCGAGCTGAGTTTGACAGAGCCCACAACCAGAGGCAGATTTTGACATCATCCCCCAAAAAAGCGAATCAAGGTAAAACATTACTGCTCCCCATTTCCACTGAGGCTGCAAACTCATGTTAATTCATTGTCTACTGACAAAACCAAGCTTTTTTACTTTTCCGTTTGAAATGAGGCATTTTACTCGCATTTGTAAAAAGCTGAAAGAAGAATCCATTACGCTGAGCCCTGAACTCAGCATAATGTGTGCAATCTGTATGGTTACTTACTAGCCTGCAGTTTGCCTCTCCTCAGCACCACAGGTTTTCAGCAGAGATATGACTCAATGGAGGAGTCTTACCTTGCTCCAAGCAGTTCAGGGTATGTGGAGAATCTGTAGCCCCATTCTGAACAGTTTTGAATCCATCATCACCCACAAGAGATGCAGAGACATTCTGAGCTGCCAGCACAACACTAAAGGGGGGGGGGGGGAAAGAAAAATGAATTGTGGTTACAGGTTTATGAGAAGAAATAGAACAAATATTCTAATAGGAAACAGCTGGAGTACAGCCTATCATTCTTAAAATGTCTGACAGACAAGACATAGCCCCTATTTTTAATTATTTGTTTGATCATGCACAGGATACAAACACCAGGGGCTTTGATGGGAAGGCCATGGCATCATATTAGCACAAACACGTGTGGCACTCACTAGGTGCACTTGTTCAGAGAGTTATGTACAATCTGCAGGCCACTTAAATTCTGCCAGCAGGTCTCAGAAAACACCCAGGTGACACACCAGCCATGTCATTCACTGCTGCGGGGGAATTTCCTCCTAAAAAAGCCAAGAACCAAGGAGACAAGGCTCCACAGAGAGCAGGGATCCCGAGGGGAAACACATCTGTGGAAGGAAGAAGCAATTACAAAAAACTGTTGCCGTTTCCAATTCTCCTTCTTTCCTCTTTTATGCTGTAATAGCTGGGCTGACAGGGAAGCAAGGAATGTTTTTCAGTCTTAGGAAGGAATAAGCTGATAATCAGGCATATTGTAGCACAGAGGAACTCATTTACAGGACTGCCTGCTCAGGTGTGCAGGTTACTGAAAACTTCACTGTGATTATTAGTCCCTTTTGCTTCTCCTGTATAAAGAGTAGCTCTTCACTGTAGGCATGGGGTCACTGAAATGCACCATCTCTCTCTCACCTGCCTGAAGTTCTGTACATAATACATAAAGAACCTGGCTGGGCTGATGTCAGTGACATGAATAAATACATACTGATCTGTGGGAACAGGCTGCTACTGAGGACAGAGCACAGGGGATCTCTTCTCTCCTAATTTAACATAACGTCTCCATGCAGGTTTCGTAGGCTTGGTGCTTGGCATTTTCATTCTGCAGATGTGCTTGTAAGAGTCTTAGAGGGGAAGAAACTCAGTTATAAGTGACATATTTAGCTGAGCAATGGCAGAGCCAAGGAGGAGGCAGGCACAGGCTGCCAAAAGAGGATGCATGTCACGCAGATCAGAAGGCAGCAAACATGGAAACAAGTGTTGTTGCTGCCCTTTTACTTCAGTCTTGCAGGACTTCTGCAGACTTTGGCTGTGGAGAAAAAGCTCAGCTATGTGCTTAGCTGAAAAACTATCTTACAGCAACAAACAGGAACATTCGTGAAATAAGTCTGCAAAACAGGTTTTTGTGAGTAATAAAATCGGCTGCTAAACTTTCTATAGGATTCACGACTTGGAAGTTACTGTTTCACAGTGGTGGTGTTTATCACTTGGTTAATACAGATGCCACAACGAGCAAAAGTTCTTTTCTTCTATACCTTCATATTTCTACCACAAAAAAAAATTCCCATGTGCAGCACTTCTTTAGGAGTTCGGTCCTGCCTGAGTAAGAGACGTGGCCAGGCTCGCTAAGATGTGCTTTTGTAAGCATCATTAAAAGTACTATTTGTGCAATCTCTTTGCAATAACTCTTTACTCATGCATTTACAGTGCCAGATGCCAGGCATAAAAGCACTGCACAGTTCTGGTGATGAAATTCTATGTGCCTCTTTGTCGTGCCTATGACAACTTCGCCCAGTTCTGCAGCTGTAGAGCAAAGCAGAGCAGCACAGTAAATATTAATTCTCCCTGGGCACTCAAACAGGGCTGGTTCTCAGGCTGGGTTCTGGGAGCCAGTAAATGCAAACAAATGCAATAATCCTGTGACTGAAACAGCAGCATGAACAAAACGTTTCTGAATGAAATTACAATTCTTGCCACACTGCTACTGACTCCTTTAAGGATAAGGACATTACAACTTACACATGGGTCTCACAATGCAGCATGGAAAATTACCTTGATATTAAATGTACAGGTTTTTAAGTGCCTTGGCAACACACCAGCGATCAAAAGTGAGTCCCTCTAAGCCTGGGTGCAATCAAAGTGGCAAAGTTTCTACAACTTCTTTTGACATCTTTACCCAACTGCTCATGTATGCAAGATAAAAACAAAAAGCAGTCTGAAAATGCTGTTTCTTGGTGTCCTCCATGTGCTGTAACAACTGGACTATCCAGAATATTTTATAGCAGGGTCAGTCACACATCCAGAAGATGACTTGGAACAGAGTCCCTTAATCTTGAGTAATTCAAGTCTTCTGGAGATCAGGGAGAGTTTAGCCCAAGTACAGACCAGGAAAAGGATTTCAAGCCTAAGCCTGTTTTAGAAATTTCTATTGTCCTAGGTGCAAACTGCATCAAATATTTCAGCACAGTTAAATAATGCAGTTAAGCCAGCTGTGCCTTAAATATAATATATATAATAAATATCATATCATATATAATGGTTAACTATAACCATTGAGCAAGTGCATAACTGGCACTTTATTCTCCAAGTCAGACATGTTAAAGCCCATATGTTAGAAAACTAGGCTCCCTCTCCTTTCTGCCCTCTTGGGACCAGTCCTGAAAGATTATACCAGCAGCAGATTAGGTAGTCAGTTTTAAAAAACAACATTATGGCTCCTCTACAAGTGCCTGAGGTGTTCCAAAGCAACCTGACCTTGGCTCTGAGCTTTTCTGGAAAGAAGCAGCCAGCTGCTTTCTTCACCCAGCCAGGAGGGCTTTTCTTCCACCAAAGGCAGTGGCTGTGACTCACCAGCTTTTTATCTGCACAAGGGCATGACAGTGCCTCTAAGCAGGCTGGGAGAAAACTCAAGAGTTTATATCAAGTTCCTATTAAAAGAATGACACAAGAGTCACTGAAAAACAACACACTGCTCACAGTCCATGGACACCTTTAGAGATGCATTAGTGTGGAGCTGCATCATTCCCCAAACAAATCACACTTTTAAGGTAACACCTTTCCCTCAAGAGGAGAGGTGATGTCCTTAGAGGCCAATACACAAACCCAGCAACTTTCAGTGCTTCTCCTGCCATTTTCTCTATTTTACCTGTTTGGATTCTGAAGGAAATCAATTATGTCTCGCAGTTGCATGTTGTCCTGGAACACATCTGGGGCCAGCAAAAGCAGGTGCCACAGGGAGGTGTCATTCTGCACTTGGGAGACGAGCCTCAGAAATGAGACCATTTCGTTGACAAAGGTCTCCTGGTACTGTGGGTTGTGCTGCACCTTAACAAATAAAAACGTATGAAATTACTTAAGAACCAGAAGAAATTGTTTAATAACCACAAGCCTTGCTGCTGGGGGGTCCTTTTTATGTTTTTCAGCTGGCACTGTACTTGCATGCAAATCTGCAAACAATACATTCAAAGGACAGGCAATAACTGAGAGTGTGACTGTGCTTTACCTTCACACCCCAGGTTGTACAATAAATTCTCTGTTCAGACAAGCCCTACGATTCACAATGTCCTGAAGAATCCAAAGACTAGGAATACAAGAAAATTAATATCAATCCTAACCCTGGCAAAGAAGAAAAAAAAAAAAAGAAGGCTTCACCTTTAAAGGATTAATTTGCTTTAATTATATTGCTTTCCAAAGACAACTACTGCTTCAATCATGAATTGTTGGATCAGATGCAGGAGTCACTGGATGAAGTTATACAGCTGAGGTAATACACAATTAAATTTATTGCCTTCCCAAGGTTTAAACATTCTTATTTACACCACATCCTCACACTGTTCTATTGACCTGTCACTGCAGCAGGGCAAACAAAGAGGAGAAGCAAGGCCCAGGTGTGTGAGAACCCTCAGTGGCCACGAGCTGATGGCTGGATGATCCTTGGCTTTCAAGCCACGTACTCAGCTTGGAGGTCTTTGGGCTAACTGCATGCACAAGAATTAACTCAGCCTCACTGTGCCCTACTTGCACTTGGGAACAGAGATGAGCAACTCCTGCCCACGAGGGGCCATGTGGTAGCTCCCAAACACTGCCTGACGTGTGTGAACTGCTGCAGCAGTTCCCAGGGAAGGAACAACTCCCAGCTGCAGTCCCCAGGGAAGGTCCCAGGCACCCACCTGGGAGAGCTGGCTCCTGAACTCCTGGGCAAACGACTCCAGAAGTGACGAGTGGGTGAAGCAGAAGGTGTGGTGGATATTGGCTGCCATGCTCCCTCCGGTGGCACCGGGATGTGCCAGGTACCGCGACAAGACCTCACACAGCAGGGCCCTGAGATTCCCTGCAGTGGAGTTTTGGGGCTGGTTCTGAAAGAACAACAAAACATTCAGGGCAGCTGTAAAGCAACAGTGTACTTGGGATGGTTTTAAAGGCAGTGATGAGGCTTTTTTTAAGGGATAGCAGTGACATGTGAAAAGCATTGTGGTTACAAGCACTTACACACAGGCAGAATTCTAACAGCTGAACAGTGTCACTAAATCCTCTCAAACTCCTCATATATTATACAGAGAAATGTGTGTATAAGTGTTCGTAGGCCTTGACACCAAAACACAGAAAGTGTCCATTACATTGTACCAAATTTCTGTCACAAAGGAATTGATCCTGTAAATATTCGATACCTACATAATAAACACAGTGCCTCTGATGCCACTGCATGACTGTCATGGGCAAATAAATACCTGAATGTCAAAGCCTGTGACACCGTATCTTTAATTTCATAAGAAAGAAAATATACTGCAAGCACCTTAACTCACACAAGTTCTGAACAAAGTATCTTAGGGTATTGTGTGTGACTATATTTTATATTTCATAGTATTATGTCCCAAGGTTTGCCTGGTTTCTGCCTAGAGGATAAAAAACTTTCCACAAAGCTTAAAAATCCACCCACAATCACTATGTTTCCAAAATAAAGCTCATTCACATAATAGGAGAGATCCTAAAGCAATAAAAGCTGTGTGTTGGTACTTGGAGCTTCTAATTCTTTAAGTATGAGGATACATAAATGTTCACACTCAGCTACTATGCAAATACAGACTTACCTTCCCAAAACTGAGGATCCTGTTGAACGTGTTGGTGCTGGAAGTCAAGCTGGATGGTGATGAAATGTTCTGAAGGTTTTTCTCTCCATGTGATACCAAATCCCCAAATGCTGCAATAACAGTTTGAAACACTGTATTTTACTTATGTCTTTTAAAACCTCTTTGCTACATAAAACTCTTGCAGAGGACAGCTACACATGGCTTTGGGTGCACCATTGTTATTAATCTGTTTCCAAAGGTACAGCCAGTGGCATCCTGTAAGTACTTCAGGTTTTTTTCTGATACAATTACATTCTGGATGACACTGTAACTTGTTACATGGGGCCACGACCTATCATTTTTAATTTTTTTTTTTAATAAAACGTAGAACTGAGATCCTTGCTGAGCATCAACATGAGTCAGTAGCTCCCATAACTGTTCATTGATTTACTTTCCCCCCCCCACACCTCTGCACTTGGTCCCTTTTGCATTCAGCCTTTTTCTGTCTGTGCACCACAGAGGGTGCTGGCAGGAATGCTAATTGGAACAGTGAATGGCTGGAGCAGAACAGGCAAATGCAAATCTGTAATCATTCACTTCATTGTGAGCTCCCTGCAGAAAGGACTATCCATCATGATGGCTTGCAGATTGTACCAGCCATTACCATCAATAAATAATAATTGTAATGATTTCATGGTAACTTTCAGTCTGAAAGTTCCTTCAGGAAAGAGAATCACATCAGAGGAGAACATCACCAACAATAAATATCCACTCTGGCACAGAAGACAACTTATTTGCTGGATAACCGTGGATAAAAACACACTTGAAAAGAAATCATAAGCTGTTTATGGAGAATTTGTGGGCAGTAAAAGGGCAATATTCCACAAACAGCCAGGTCTCTAATTAATGTCCAATCAATCTGTGATCTTGCATTGCTCCTGTGAAGCACAACCTTTTAATCCTGGTTCCTTGGCCAAATTCCAAAGTCTTTTCTACAGACAGTTACTTGTACTTGTTCCCAAGAATTTACACTAATGTCGTGGCCATGGCCACGTGCCTCTATGAAACACATGAATCATTTCAGCAGTGCTCTAAGAATTGCAGCTCTGTCCAGAGAGTTTCAAAAGGTCAGCGTTCCCAGAGCAGCGAGTAACCTACCCAGTGAAGCATTCCTGCTTTCCGGACCTTCCACACTCCATGATGATGGCTGCCTGTCCTTGGCTACACTGGATGAGCTCCTGTGCTTGCTGGGGGAAAGAAGAATGAAAGAGACACCTGTAACAACTCCCAGAATTTCTTATAATTAACTTATGCTTTACTGCCTTAACTCAGAATGTGTCTATGGCCGGATTTCATGGCAGGTGTGTCGAAATCTGGCTTATGCAAAAGCCTGGTTCCTTCTGGAGGCCTGGCACGTATCTTGGGGAAGCAAAAGTACAGAACCATGGCTACAAAGTACATGGCCTTACCAAGAAATCCTTCCAGGCAACAGGACCTGTTCATCCTTCCCAAACATTTCACTACAGGAGAAAAGGGTGGAAGAAGTTGTTGCTGAGCTTGGCTTTTGGACTTCCCTTTTATTAAGGGAAATTTCAAGTAACACCTTGCACACTTTGGTAAATGCCTCTAAGGAACAGAATCAAAGGTGAGAACCTCACCCATTTTCTCTGCTGACCACTGGTTATACACAGTTTTAGGGAAAGTTATAAAACAGCTTAACAAGAGCTTCAGTAAGTCGCACAATGGGAGAGGAGAAAAACAGCCTCGATTAGCTGAGTATTACAAAATAATCTATCCAGGTAGTGAAGGGCCACAGCTCAAACACTTTGTGACAAACTCACCCATGGGGATCCTGCTCCTATTCATCTGGAGCCTTCCCCTTCCCAAGGAATCTTTTCCTGAGGTTTTAGACTCTGCTCTCTCCTGCTAGTTTTGCTGTGGCTACTTAACAGTAGGTGTTTTCCCTTGTAAGGCTGACACTGACCATACAAGGGTAGGTATGGCCACATATCTATAATGATACTTCACACAGACAACTTTGAGCATCAAGAGTGGTCAAGATGCCTGTTAATGACTCACACTCTTGATCTAAAATTTGGCCAAATTCTTTGATTTTCATTTGGCAGGAAAAAACCACTTATTTCCTAAACAGCTTTTCAGAAACAAAAAACAGAAAGCAAGAAGGATGTGTAGCTACTGAAACCCATGGAAGACCTCCAGCTTTGGCACTAGAAGCTCCCATTTCTTCATTTCAATACCCCAAATGAACCATTGTTTAACATGCCCAGGGAAAATCAATGACACTGAGGAAAGGAGCTGTGAATCCAGGCATCCAGTCTCCATGTGGCTTTGCCTTCCCTCCTCTCTTCTGCTGCATGACCTTGAATTTGATTAGGATTCACCTTGTGCAACTTCAGTCGCCCACATCCTCAGTCATCCTTCCCACCCATGGAGAGATTCTGACTTGGCCTAGGAAATTACACTCTCTCTGCACTAAGGAGGATCCTTAAGGAGCCACCAACCCCAGGATGCCCCATCCTGCCTGATGTGCTCTCTGGTGAGGCCCATTTTAGCTCTTCAGACTCTCAAGCTCTGGCCAAGAGGGATTTTCAGGCTCTGACACAACCACTATGGAGCAGCCTCTCACCTGAGAGCAAAGACAAGCAACAAGGGCCATTGTGAGATGCCCAGATTTTCAGCTCTCCATGAACCAGCCAGGTCTCAGCATGGCATGTTCCCTGGGGGTGTGTCAGAACTGGGCAGCTGAGACACGGAAACCACCCTGGCTGGCATGCCTCAAAGCAAATGCTACTTGGCTTCAATTGGAACATCAAGAAATTGAAATGCTCCTGCTGAACATTTCCATTTCAGCAAACTGACATTCCAACAAAACGTGCCCAGCCAGCTCCACACTGCAAATCTCTGTGCTTTTGTGGGCAAAAATTGTTTCTCCCTTTTCATGTGTTTCCCAACACATCTGACAGCCTCCAGAGAGGACACCTGTTCTGGCTGGCACCTGGAGGGCCCGCTCAAAGAGCAGTTGCTCCAGAACTAACATCCAGACTTCCAGCCAAAGCATCCTGAACTGATCCCTCCCCAGTGGCAGATCAGCATTCTGGGCTGCTCTGGGGGCAAGTCTTATCACTGACCTGACCCACAGTCATGCAAAAAAAAAGTTCCTTTGCTTTGATCTGGGTGAGCTGAAGAGCTTTCTCAGGGAGCAAAATTCTCTTCAGCAGAAGATTCAAGCCTGAATCAGTGGACACATTCCTGAGAGCTTTCCCTAAGGTGATTATTTCTGAAGTGTCCATGTTGCAGCTGATATTCTCTTTTCTAAGTGTCAGATATCTGTTAGAACAGGTAGTTGAGGTGTATCTGTCATGGACAAACTTGTACGTACATGCAGACATGCATGGATGCTCCCTCCCCCTCAAAACAGGCTTTGTTTTACAGTTCCTAACACCTGGAAATATTCAGATTCCCTTACAGTCTGAGGGATGAGATGTCATTGAGTCTCGGCAGCAGATCTTCTGGTGTGTATGGTGTGCCCTTACACCTGGCATCGGAATCACACAGCACTGTTTGCAGGAATGGGAAGAAGCCTGCGCTGGGAAGGTTTCGGGGTGCAAGATAACCTGGAGGAAGAAAGAGAGAGAAAATGCCATTATGATGATGAGGACACGCACTTTTTGGCCATATGTTTCTGTCAGGATGTGCTATTTTCCCTTCCTAAACGACAGGACAGATTCTCAGTTTCACTGAGGCTCCTTTCACTGACTCCACCCAGGCAGTGTCATCTGCCAAATCCCACTATAAGCACCTCCACAACACTGACAAAGCCATCACAGGCTATTTAATCATAGAATTATAGAATGGTTTGGCTTGGAAGAAACCTTGAAGGTTGTCCAGTTCCAACGTGCCTGCCACGGGCAGGGACACCTTCCACTAGACCCAGTTGTTCAGGGTCCCAGTTAATAGGAAGAAGAGCCAAGCTATTTGTTCATAGGATACCTGTCAGTCCTGAAGCAACTGCAGATTTCCCCCCTCCACTCCACGATCCAAGAACAGGCAAGAAATGACAAAAAAAAAAAAAACCCTTAGATTAAGATATCCTAATTCTGTCTTTAAAAAGTGAAGTGAAATAAAAGCAGGCACATGGCCAGAGTAACCTGAAGCACCCATGAGAATGTGTTCTCCAACACTTGGACTGGCTTCTATGCAACACCACAATCTCTATTTCCAAGCCAGGCTGTTAAAACAGGGCTTTGTCTCAGCTTTTACCACAGGAAGGGGCAGAGGATCCAGGACCAACAAACATCCTTTGCCTTTTGTGCAGAGCTGCCCTGGGAAGGCAGAGGAGGAATCCATCACCACCGCCCAGCTCAGAGCAGCTCCAGCACCATCTGCCTGGTGACCTGGGATGCCGGCAGCCAGTGCTGAGGGATGAGCTCTGTGTCCCTGTCTCCCGTTTCTCCAGACACAGAGTGGACCTGAGCAATGAGACACTCGAGTGTTTTATGTGCCACTTGCCCCGTGCTGCTCGCTGCCAGCCCACAGAGTTCACGGCTGCTCTTCCTCTTGGAGACAAATGCTCCCATAAATCTTCAAACTCTTTTGCTGGATCACAGCAACATATTATTTAAAATAATCATTTGGAAAATTACCTGGCAAAGGACATTGCTATTATTTCTGCTATGGAAAGGAGCCAGATTTGCTAAAGGCCTGCAGGCAGGCTTGTGGTAATTGATCACCTTGCTCTTTTAGTCTTCAAAGATGCCCTGTGACTCTCACCCAGGCACAGCTTTATCTCTCACCCCTTCACCAAGGACACGGTGCTACATTTGTACAACATTTATTCATTAGAGCAGTGCTCAAACCCCAGATGCTCCCAGAAGCCTTGGCAGGAGTAGATGGAGTCCATGGCTGTTGGTTTCCTGGATGGAGACTGGATTTTCCTGAGCTTTCCTCAGCACATGAACACAAGAGCTCATGGTTTAGCACAGGAGCTCCCACTGAGCAAGACAGCAAGTGGCACAGAGGCCTCTGAGACCTGCAGAGGTACAGGTACCCACTTTGATGGTGGTGTGATTCTCTTCTACACCTCAGTGGAGAGTTAGGTGTACAAGAGAAAATTAGAGGACACGGATGCTGCCAGAGGAGAAGGCTACCTGCCATGGGAAGCTCCCCCAACACTCCCCGCATCCCTCAAGTCACCTCAGGAGTTACACCCTTCCCTCCCTCATTCCCTCAGGAGTTACACAGCTGGCTGAACCAGCTCCTGGTAACCACAGAGCACCAAGGGCAGTAAAAGAGCTCTCTTATCCCTACAGGCAGAACTTCTGGTGTTGGGGCCACAGGACCAAGCATCCACCACTCTAAACGTGTTGCAGGGTAATTTACCTGCTAGCCATGAGGGAAACTTTAGAGCAGGACACTTTAATCTGGAAGCACCCTTGTGTGAATATCCCTGCCATGTCTGTGGTGTTTGCCCTTTGGGATCACCAATTACAACCCGGCACACACGGACATTTTCCTCGCATCTTCCTTCTGATCTCCCACATCCTCATTCCCATGCAGGGCATTGACCTGCACACCAATTCAAAAATGCACACTACAGACCTCACTGGATTGGTGTCCCTACCAGAATGAAGCGTCAAAGACGTGGGAAGCCATGAGACCTGGGATGGAGGGCATAGCCACAATGATGTGTAGGAGCTAGGAGGGAAACGGCTCCACCCTTCACTGCCCTCCACATCTACCAACGACCACCAGGGCCAGGAGATAAGCTCATGTCTCTTAGTAGACCAGGAGCAGCTAAAGCTGTGTAACTCCTCAGGGAAAGGCTGAACAGGGAACACAAAGATGGGTCTGGGGAGCACTGGTCTTCTCCAGAGACAGTTTACAGAGGTGATTAACCAAAGAGATCCTGATGAATCCAGAGCAGAGGAAGACTCTTCCTTGAGGTACAAACAGCAATAACAAATGTTAGAATTGGACTCAAAGGTGGCACACTTTGAACTAAGTGGGCAATTAAACAATCAGCTGCTCTTCACAAGCGAGGTGTTCAGCGTAAGAGCACAGTGATGGTATCGGCTCTTTCTTTTCTTTTGAAACAGCAGCCTCAAATATAAAGAGCCAGGAACTTGTGACCTGAAGTTTGGAAGTGCTGCCACTTGTGGTGGTGGCACAATGCCTGTGAAGAGCTCGTTGGCCCATGAGGTTGAGGCACTCAGCGAGGCTCTGCCAGCTCGCAGCAGATGCTGAGCAGTTTGCTGGTGGCTGGATGCAGCCATGGGGCCTGATCCATCCCTGAGTCACTGCAGGCATGAGCCAGTGTTACCCCACGATGCTCCTGGCACAGGGGCAGTGGCAGTGCCAGGGAGGACTCTTCTGGAAGAGGCCTGGGCTCTGACAGCAGTTAGAGAGTTAAGGAAGCTTTTTGAGAAAGACCATGACACAGAAAATTCCAAAATGTCTGGGCCAGATTTCCATGTGGTGTGAGTTAGACCCATGCTGGTTCTCAGCCCTACATCCTGCAAAGGAAGGAATTTACTGATGCCAAGGCGAGTCATGAGATCAATGCTCTCCCTGCTCCATCCTCCCTCCCTCCATCCCCTTGCTCGTGGTGAGGAGACGTGACCCCACAGAGCCACACGGGCGGTCCTGCCCACACCAACAAATTCCCTGCTGGCCCTGGAACCACTGCCTGGATGGCCAGGGAGGAAGCAGCTTCAGGAGACCTCCGTAACTACCTGTCCCTGCCCTGGCTGAGGTTTATCCAGCACGTCAGTGACATCAGTACACAGTGTAAGCACCAGCTAGGAAATGTGACAGAAGGAGAGTTGTACCTGCTCTGCAAATTTTAAAGGACAGCCCTCCCATGGCAATAGTTTCCCAATCTGAAGTGTAACACCCCCACTGGAGACTTTTGCAGTATTTCTACTGTTGGGAATCCCTTGGTCTTCCACAGGCAGCTCCTTCTCCCACTCAAATCTATGGCAATGCCATATCCCAGCCCCAAATTTATGATTCCACATCCCACAACAGAACAGATCCACAACACATGACAACTTTTTTCAATCTCCCCACTGCCTTTAGCTTTAAACCTCTTAATTTGCTAAAACTACAATTTCCCTTGGGGGATTTTACTATGGAGCCTGTGAGTCAAGGGGGAGAGATCACTGCACCCACTGCTGCCACATGTCTGAGCTGAGAGGTCACCCTCTCACACTTCTGGTCAAATTGACACCTCTGCAATCAAAATCCAAGCCCAGATCTGTATCCTGTTAGTAAAGACTGACTTTGGGTCTGCCAGCAGCAGAATCTCAAGCCCAGAGGCTTTTACTGTGCCTTCTCACAGAGAGCTTTGCTTTCCTATCCCTACTAAAAGCAGGGCTCCAAAACTGAAGGAAAGACAGGCATCCCAAAGGGCAGAGGAGGCCAAAGGCTTGGTGCTGCATGGGCTGGTTCTCCCTGTTCAGTAGCATCTAACCAGGCCAGCCACATCTCCAAGAGCTGGAAAGAAACAAGGCATGCAGAGCAGTAATAATAAACATAAGATACCAATTAATGCTCGCATGCCACTGGAAATTCTGGCATTTCCCCATCTGCTCTCATCCAGAATAAAAACAAAGAAAATTAATTTATCCTATTTTTCTGAATGTTGTAAATTCCAGCACACTTCCCTTCAACATGAGCAAAACCATTTTGTTTTCTTCAGGTAAAGGTGCTTGGTATAATAACAATGAGAAATGTCAGGGTGGTTCTAAATGTCATACAAGAGGGATGAAAATTACTATTTCACTATGGTCTGTAAGATTAATTGAAATTGACCCAAATGTTTAAACCTAAATGGACCATGTTTCATGTTGCCACATTGATTTTGCTGCTTCCATTGCACTGAGGTTTCTGGCATTTGCATTATAGCTGAGCCCAGCCATTTATCTGATCCAGCCAGGAATCCAGCAGATCAGAGGCACAGCACCATGAACACAGCAGACCCCAGCCGAGTTTTTCTGGTTTCTATCCACCCCTAGCTTAGGGTCATATCACCACCACTCTCCTTGGGCATGAAAAAATTCTCTTGCCTTCAGAATTCACACACTCTGGCATTTCATTGCTCCAAGTCCTTCCAAATTCCTCCCACAGTTCATAAAAAATCCATACAAACCTCAGCTCTCCTACTGGAGAATTAGAGGCATTAATGAGCAAATGGCTTCATCAGGAAGTATTGTGTTTAATTGAAAATGCATTCAATCTTTGCCAAATCATATGAGGGGACATCATAGCTGGGACTTTTCAGCTAGGGAAAAGATGGGCAAAATGTGGTTTGATAAAGAAATAAATAAAGTCAGGAATCAGTGATTAAAAGGGTGAGAAAATGATCACCCCTCACAACACGGGCACAGCAGAACACAGCGAGATCAGGAGGTAAATGGCAAACAGGACCGAAAATACCTTTTTGCAACAAATATCAAAATGTTGTGAAACTTACTGCCATGGGATAGAGACACGGATTTCAAAAGAATTAGACAAATTCACAAAAACGGATTTGTCAGTGGCTACTAAATATGATTACTTGGATTAAACCCCTTCAGCTTCTGGCTGAAGAAACCTTAAACCTTCCAGGACTTTCGTAGCAGAGGGAACACTCTGTGCTCTGTGTTCCTAGACACTCTCTTCAAATCATCCTTGAGCAGTGGGGGTCTAACCCACAGCAGCAAAAGACCCCAAACTGTTTATCAGCTGTGATCCATATTTATCTCAAGAGTCACCAAAACTTCTGGTGAGAATATTTCCTGCTCTGGTGACCTCCTCCCAACTTTCCATGGCAAATGTCTGGCTGTGTTTGTGTACACACAACCTCCTCGCCTCCCTTCTAGTCTTCCTCATTGTCACACAGCACCACTTTAAACTTTATTCCTCTGCTTTTTCAACAGTCAAAAAGACAAAAGTGCCTGTTTCATGACATGACAAAGATCCTGTTTCCCTCCAACCACATGCAACTGCTCGTTTCCAGCTTTGTTCACACCTATTTATCAGCAACAACTTCAGCTGCCTGGGTTTTTTTGTGGAAAGCTTTATGCTAACGCTGGGACTTTGAACCTCTCTCCAAAAATTAAACCAAATCATCAAATCTATGGGATGAGATTCATTTTTAAGCAGGGTACTTTTTACACGTGAATACCCAGCTGGCTTATGCCTTACCTATTAAAAGAGAATATTTAATTGCCATAGCACTTCTATTGCTGTGACATTTCAGTGCAATTTTTTTTTTCTAATATCTAATCTGGCCCCTCCCCTGGCACAATCTAAGGATGTTTCATCTTTTCACTTGAGACATTGCAGCACAGACTGATCCCCACCTCACTACAGCCTCCTTTTCCATCTCCTGTTTTTTGAAATGAAAGCTCAGCAGGACCCCAGATAACTCCACTCAACCCTCCCCCAGGACACACATGGTGCCTGGGTAAGATTCAAAACCCCGCATTTTTTTATCTTTACAGCAACAGGATCCTTTTTTTCTCATGATGTCCTCAGCTGCCTGCCTACGACAGTGCAATCAAAGCAGCAGACAACTTACAGCCAGGCTCCTCCCTCCCTCGGTGGCCTCCACGGAGGAAACATTTCATTTCATTGCCTAATTCTTCCCCCAAGCACTTCAGGCTCTGCAATAAGACCAGCCCAGAGCAGACAGCATCTACTTCCACGCTTATTAAGACTGGGCAAGCTGGTTTTGCTCGCCCACAGACCTTCCACTTCCACCTCCTTATTTAATAAATTAAAAATCAGCACTTGGATCTGATCGCAACAGGTTCACGGACTGATCAGGGAGAACATAAAGAACAGAGAGCATAAAAATCAAAAAGGAGCCAAAGAGCAGCAGGTGTAAAGGGAGGAGAAAGAATCCCCAAACCAAAGACAAGAACAAAGGAGGGGAGGTGGAACCTGGAACCCTTCAAAGAGGTATTGCAAACTCAGTCAAGGTGGGGAAATGACAGCTGCTGTCTGCACCACGGGGCAGAGCTGAGGAGGTTGGCAGTGCTAGGAAGGGATGCTCCACTGCCTGAAGCACAAACACACCAGGAGAAAGCAGGAACTGCAAACAAGCCCTTTTCCTACAGGGCTTTTTAAAAGCAATATTTAATGCAGACAAGGCTAACCTGGTCTTGTAACGCAGCCAGCTTGCTCTTGTCTGTATGAGCAGCAGGGGACTACACAAACAGGACCTAAGAAGAGAGTCAGGACACTGCCCAGCAAGAAGCTGGAACCTAAAAGCTTAAATCCATATCTAGACTCTTGAAAAAATACCTGCACAGAAACTGTGTTTACCCAACCGCCATCTTTCAATGCTGAGTGCCTCCAGAGCCCAGGTTTAGATTCTTTAAACAAAAGTGACCTCTTTTCCAGAAACACAGGCACCAACAACTAATAATTTCAGTCTAAGCCAAACTGCTCAGCACCTTTGGAAAAATACTTCTGCCCTTTTAGATCCCAGCACCTGGATTGAGATGTTTCAGGAAGTCAATTAGAATTAAGTGACCGCCCCAAGGCCCTGCTTGAATGAGGAAGGAAAAAACACAGCGGTAAGTCAGGAGTTCCCATCTCCAACTCTGAACATCCTTCAGTCACACCCCAGAAGGCGGAAGAGTCTGTGGAAAGAAAAGGAAGTGTGGAGATTTATGACAAGGGAGGCGTTACAAACATCACAGTTCTCTCTTTAGGCAACTGGTCTCCAAGCTAAGGGGAAGACAAGAAACTGTATGGCTGGGCACTGCTTCTACATGCAAGGAGATCAATGTGTATGACTGTTCCAGCAAATGTGGGGTTAATTAATACAATCCATACCCCCTTCAGCTTTATTTTAATGGAACAGAGGGTTATATGGCAGTCTGCTCCCTGGCACAACAGCATGAAACAAAACAAAGGTCATGCCAAAGCCAGAGACCTGATGAGGCATTTTGCTAATCACTGCAGATGAGCACAGACAAAAATCTGATGTGTAGAGAAAGGAGGACAATGAAGCAATGTAAAGGAACACAAGCAGTGGGGCTGCTCCACCACAGGCAAGTGGTGAAGGAGAGCCTGAAGTCTGATGTGTGCTTGTCTGTGTGCAGAATAGGCTGAACCCTGGGGGTGGATTATGACTTGCATAAATACCCATGACATCCAAATGAATGGAGTGGCCTGTGCAGCTGAGCCATCATCCCAACTCCCTGTAATTAGCATGGGAACCTATTAATTTTTCCACATTACTGGGAAAAGAGATGAGTACAGGTCCCTCCAACTATGAGGCAAATTCCTATAAAGTACAGCATATTTTCAGAGTTTTCTCACCTCCAAGTGAGATACCTTCTAAGGCATCAGAGATCTCTGTTCAGGGGCTCATACGGATTTTTCCAGCCAATTGTGGAGCTGTTCAAATCCTAGCTACCCATCACAGTAAGACTGAATGAGATGTAGCTCAGAGAGAGCTCCTATCCTGGGCCTTCCTTCTCCCAGGAGCACTGGAGCCAAGAATGAGAGCAGGGTATCTGTTCCTACGTAGTGTTGTGCCACACAGCTCTGGCTCTAAGCTAGACCCAAACAGCTGTGCTGCTACTGGCCAGCAGCCTACTGCCCAATTCTGATGATATTCCCCCAGAATATTGGCTGCAAAGAGCAGCCTCGTGGAGGACTCTGCTGCCGAGTCTCTGACAGACATCTCTGAGTGGATGCAATGCCCCCTTGCAGGCATCTCCACAACGCTGGGGAAATCTGGGTGGAAATTCTGGGCAGAGCTGAAGGGTAGAAAGTGCTCCACTGCGAATCCACCAGATTCCCTGGCAGAATGTGGTGGATTTAAGACCAGACCCGAGAGCACAGCTTCTGTCCATGAAGAAGAACTGTCTGTGAATGAGGCATGGGTTGCACAGCCCAGCTGTCCCTGGGAGTGCCGCAGGAGTACACCCGGGGTGTAACAGAGTGAGGTTTGTCCCACACCTTCCCCACAGCCCAGCTGAGCAGGGCTTCTGAGCAAGTGGAGGACTGACCACACCCAGCAGAGCTCCGACCGGGAATACTGATGAGGTCGAACTGACAGCAGGGGAGAGGAGGCCAGCAGGAGAGGAAGAAAGCGGGCGGGGAGGGTGTGACAGGGTGTGACAGGGCTCGTTAAAGCAAGGAGCGTAATTGGGCTCCTCTGCAGACTGAGTGGGCTGAGCCCTGAGGGACAGATTGTATCTCGTACACAATTCCCATACCTTGCTAAAACCTGTAGGATAGAAAGGGACTTCTGTCCCTACTGTAGAAGAAGGTGACAACAGGCACAAAAGTCTGGATGATACCATCAAACCCAGGGGCTTTCACCTGCAGGCTTCTAGTCCAGAGCTTCCTGTTCCACACATACACATCCCAATGCCTCCTAGTAAAGACCAAGGCTGAAATAAAAAGGTCAGAAGTCACAACTGCAATGTGAATGGTAAATTGTGCGGGGATTTTGTTTGTAAGACTCTGGGATCATCACAGAAACTGGATATGCAGTGAAATCTCTTTTTCATTTCTCCTGACAACAATCTCTGCTGACCTGGAAACGCATCATCAAACAGAATCCCTGAATAAAGAAGAGATACAGGGTTTTTTTACCTCTTAGATACAAGATGCTTTAGTTGTGAAGAAAATTATTTATCAGATTTCAGCTCCCTGTTTTCCTCAGTTCTTGGTTCTCCTATGAGCATCTCTTGAGTGGTGACATTTATTTGGCATGTCATTTCCCTCTGAAGCTCAGCCTGGCACAAGCTCCCTTTGCATTAAGTGCTACACAATGTAATTCAGCACAAGCAACTTGCTCCTGCAGGAAACCCTTGCCATTTGTTCACTCTTGACTGATATTTGCCAGGTAATTTCTCCACATAATCCTCCATCTACTGAATGTGTATTAGCTGCCCTTCAGAAGAAATTACTGTCTCGAATTGGAGCTGTTTTAATTGGAAAAAAAAAAAAAAAGGATTTCATGATATTTCTGTGGCCCTGAATACAAGAGATAAGCTTACGGAGTGGGATTTTCTGTGGGGTTATCTCTAAGGCTCCAAACCTCAGCATCTGCGTAGCTTATTCCATCTCTGTGCCATTGATTCTGTGCTTCCTGACTTTTGTCTACCTGCAATAATCTCTTGACAGCAGAACTGGAAACAGCTTCTTGTCACTACTTAACAATTCTGTCTTAAGGCAGGCACTGGAACTCAGCATAAGGTGAATTTTATGAATAAAATGAATAAAATTCCCTCCTGTAACAGTCTTCCTAGATGTGTCCACCCCTGCTTGCTTTTCTGTCAAAAAGGAAAGTTCCCAAGTGATTTATCTTTTGCTTGTCAAGCAAAAAGTTTGATACATTTTTTCCAGTTGTCACCAAAAAAAAAAAATAGGAAAAGAGTAATTGTCAAGCAACTGTTCTTATTTAACTAGAACAGCAGCAGAGACTGGGTGTTTGATGCTCTGGTTAACAGCCTTCTCTATCCCCTCGGGATTCTTAGATGGTCTCTGAACATCTGGATCACAAGAATACACCAAACCCATTATTTTCCAGCAAAAAAGCCTCTCTTGCAATAGAGAGTTCCTATCACCCACTTCTAAGAGAGACAGACGCCTACTCCCATACTTACTGAGAATTGTACTAAAATAAAATTAATCTGCAGAAGGAAAGGGAACTCATCCAAAGATACTGCCCCATCTTCCCCTTTCCTGCAAAGCACAAGTGATGGAGCTACTTGCAGTTCCTAAAATTATTCCTGTTAATTCATTAAGGCAGAGATGTGATCATCCAGAGGAAAAATGCTCCAAATAAATACAGATTCAAACTACTAACTGTGACAAATAAAAGAATAAATATTTCCCCATCCAGATGGCTCTCCTGACATCCAACTTATGTGATTTATGGGGCACAGGAAGTACAACTGCTGGGGCAACGTGGGAGGTTTGCCATTTCCACACTTGGCAAAATCCAGGGTTTTCACAAAGTACGTGTCCTGTCTTGCCTGCTCCAACTGGTTCAAGGGAATTTGGGAGAACGTGGAATATACAACATGCCTAAAGAGGTCTTTTGCTGATGGCAGATGGGCTTGGGGCTAAAAAATGATCCCAACACATCAAGAATGTCCTTTTCCATTACAGAATTCCTACAATACTTTCAGGAAGTACTTGCTCTGGCTCTCCATCCCTGCCTACAGAAGGAGGCACACAAAGCTTCACTGGGATTAGGCTGTAAACTCTCTGTAACATGGGCTATCCTAACTGCATGTCTGATATTGGCCACTGTGTGCTCCTTTCTCACACGTCACAGAGGATCGAAGAGTTTCTAATCAGAGAATCACACCTGTCACTCACCAGGGTGAACATTCCCGGTGGTCAGATGCAGATCCCTCCCAACCACGTCTGACACATGGGATATAAACACTGGGAGCCAGCTGCTTGTCTCCTCTGCTGCCAGACACTGTCTCCTCTCCTCCTGCCTCAGTCTCCCTGCCCCAAACACAAAACCCCAGCATTGCCCATGCCAGGTCCATGACAGCCTGATGTGGGTCATCCATGGCAGTGCCTCTGCTATCAGCCAGGTGTTGAAAATCTTCAAGGTCCCTTCTAAGCCAAACCATTCTATGGCTCTATGATTTGATTCAACTCAAAACTAACACTGTGAAAGGTAAAAAAGCTCCCACCTGGATAAACGCCTTGCTCTGCTTTACTCTGTAACTTCATGAACAAAAGTGCCCAGGGCTGGGACATGCTTCTGATGGCGGCAAGGACTCACTAATCAGCAGAAGTGCTGTAGCGCACATCCAAGTGCATCCCTGCTCTGAGATGGGCACTTCCTGACCCAAGGAGCAAGGCCTGCAAGCAAGAACCAGCTTGTGCAAACTCTTCACCCATTTGACCCCCAACAGCTACTGACCAACCCAAAGAGCTGCTACTTTTATTACAAGGGCTCACCTACACCATCAGGTCACAGGAGCCAAGCAAGTTACTGCTCTTCAGCTGAGCCTTAGCAGCAAGATCCTTTAATGTGCACATTTTGCCTGTGGCATTCACGTTGACCAGTGTCATGTTTCTACCTCACCTCCATAATCACACTTGCAGCCTCTGCCCTCACTCATTTTACTGAGTAAGATCTCCCCCAGCTACCCTCTTCTCCCTCCATTTATCCTGGAAATTTATATTGCTGTCTACGCAGCAGTATCCGAATAAATCTCGATGAGACAGTTCTTTAAAGTTGTTTTCTAATTATAAAGCTAATTTGGAAAAAAAAAAAAAATCACGAGCAAAAACAACCTCAGAGGAACACACACATTTTATTTACAGCATGATGCATCCCAGGAAATCTCCACTGGAAACTACATGGAGCCAAATTTGTAAAAGTAACAAAACACATCAAATGAACACATCAGTCACTGAAATGAGAACTAAACCCCACAGACATAAAACCAAACCAGTTACTTACAGTTTTGCTGTGGTTCTGGAGGGAATTTGAGACGGATAATGGCCAAGATTATGAAAACAACCACAGGCCAGGAAATTAAAACAAACGACCATACCTATAAAACAGCAATGAAAATATATCGGTTACGTTTGTCACACTGATGCGTCCCAGAGCCTGTCTGGAATGTACAAGTGGTGCCCTAAATGAGTTATAAGGTGCATTGTAAATCACACCTGTCTTGGTATGCATACAATTAAAATCCAAGCTTTATCTATTCAGGAAGAAAAACTACCGAAGATTTTAAGAGCAAATAACAAGGCTGGAAACAGCACAAGGTTTCAGTCTGGCTGATAATTATGGGGGACAGTGTTTACCCAGCTTTAAGACACTGCTATGTCACAGTAAAGGCACGCTGAGAAGCACCAACTGAAAGATTGAGCAGCTGCAGTGTGAAAGGTTGGTTTCACTTTCAGTGAGATTATGGGTTAATAGAACTTTGTTTGAATTACACCCCAAAATTAAAGTGTTTGACAAGCCTACAGCATTTTTTCCCCCAAAATTTCGCTGTTCTTCACAAACAGTTGGGCCTCATGGTAGAGCTGGAAGGAAGATTTTCCCAGTGGTCATTTACAAGATGGTAAAGGAAGGGGTTTATGGAGTTGTGCAGCCAGCCTACAGAAGGCACACAGGAACACCCATCATCAAGATAAGATCCCTTATAAGAACTTCTGACCCCAGCAGCCCAAATCCGTGTCACCTTTCCATCTCCAGACTGTAGCAGTCCATACAGGTGAGCTGAGATGAATCCCAGAATGGTTTTGGTTAAAGGGACCTTAAAGCTGATTCAGTTCCACCCCCCTGCCATGGGCAGGGACACCTTCCACTAGCCCAGGCTGCTCCAAGCCCCGTCCAACCTGGCCTTGGACACTTCCAGGGATGGGGCAGCCACAGCTTCTCTGGGCACCCTGTGCCAGGGCCTCACCACCCTCACAGAGAAAGATTTTTTCCTAATATCTAATCTAAGATGGAAGAGAAATGATGTAGAATTGGTCTAGCATGTTGAAAAACACATGAACATGTAGAGAACTCTTTTCTCTGACACGAGGATTGCCCCTTTCAGTGGACAAGAAATAAAAAAACACAGTCTGCTAATCATCTAGTATGGTAAACCAATCTAGGGAGGAGGCCCAAAATCTTAAAACACAAACCTTGGAGTTTTGTGAGCTAGGAAATCGCAATTATTCAAATAATCCCCTGCTTTTGCATTAGCTGGCTAGCTTGCTCCCATGCCTACTAGATTAAGAGTTTTCCATCCATCAGTAGTTAAGCTCAAACTACTCTGTGCTACAAAATTGTTGTTCTATCTTAGTGCCAATTTTTGTAACTGCAAAGATGTCTTTCTTCAAAATAATCCCATTTTTCATTGTTGTGTTGCTATTTTTTTCAGATCAGCACATATTACCCAAAACTGTTTTTCCAAAGTAATTCCAAGCCCATAACCGTGTTTTCAGTTCCTGTAACACTCACTGGAACATAAAGCCAAACAGACAGACAAACAAATCCTGGAGAGCAATTCAGCTTAAAGACGGTTGTTCTACAGCAGCTCCGTCCCTATCATCCCTGATGAGGTGACACAGGCTTGAAAGTAGGAGCAAATTCATGCCCCAAAATAGGCAAGTGACAGACATCAAACCACGAGGCACCTCCCCACACACCGCTTCACAGGGTGCTCCTATAATTTCAGCATTCAGCAACATTTTAGCTCTGACAGACAGTACCCTTCCTGCTTTTTATGTATACACTGCCAATTTGTAACAAGATCCATCACTGACACTGACATATTTTAGTAATTTTTTATATCAGATGCTTTCCCTATAATCAGTCCCCAAACATGCAGTTTAACTGTGATTAATTCGCATGCAAATGGTATTATTAATGTGTCCTCCTTGTTTAGCACCACACAGGCTAAAGTAAAATTATGGGGTAACAGCACAGAAACTGATATTAGTCAGAAGCTGCCTAAAGGAAGGGCCAGACATCTGTCACATTCCTGGGACAATAAATGAATACTGATTGTTCCTACTCAGGAAAATCGTTGTCCCTCCCCATTTTGAGCTAAAATGGTGCTTATACTCCTCACTTTCCAGACATCTCTTCCCTCGGTATCTCTGTCCTTTGACTTAATTGGGTTTAATAGTAGCTGGGCACATCAGTTGCAACATCACAGTATTCTCACTGTCCCAGGCATTTCCAGTGAACAAAAACAAGACAACCACCCTGGCCAAACTGCTTGCAGGAGGAACATGTTGACTCGAATGGAACCCCAACCAACCTGGCTCTTGGGACATTAAGAACTGTGATGTAGGTTGCATAATCCCTTAGCTGCTGGATTATTTCACTGCTAGAAGTTGATTTAATCTCTCAGAGCTTCCTTAGGATCTCTGGGTGAGTGCACATTTTCTCTCCCTCTCCTGCCTCTGTTTAAATAATGAAGTGCAGCATGCAAGAGGCACCAATATCTCCAGTTCCCTTTGGCACTCAGGCCCAACTTTGCTCCCAAAAAGATCTGAGTTTACCTCCTCACACCCTCTCCAGTCTGAGCAATCTCCCTAATTTGGAGCAAGAGAAGGAAATTAAGGAGGGTTGCAAGGCATGCATGCCATAAAATAGTCAGCAGTGGCCAGATTTTTATTTTAATTGACATTTCAGTTCTACAGAGTTGATATTTCAACTCCACAGGAAGCCAGAATTACAGCAAGTCAGAAGCACAGGTAGGGCTTAGTTGGCATTTACTCTGGGTACACAAGAGCTAAGAGGGACCCAAGCCTTCTGCTTTTAACAAGGCTGTTACAATTTCTCTTGAGAAATTAGAGGTAATTTATTGGGATTCTTCTGCATCTCAGGAAGAGTGTATTTTGCAGCAGTGAGGAACGCTCTTAAGGTGAACAGCATATCCACAGCTCCAGTGGAGCACCAGGAGGAGTCAGAGGCACTCAGCACCTCTCTGAATCAGGCCCCAAACCAAGAGATAGGGCAGGGTGAGCTGGAACAGACCTTGCAGAAGCACACAGTCATACAAGGCCTTTCACTTCACCCTCACATCATGCCCTCCATGGACATTTCTCTTTGGTCAGCATTTCCTGTGCCTGCCAAGGCATCCATTCCACCAAGGCAAGTTTAAACCCCACCATGTTTGGGTTACCAGAGCACAGGTTATGGTACAGCTCCCTGAACTGCCCAGGCTTCTCCTGAAAATACCACACGCAGCTGTACCAAAACTGGTCTGGGACAAAACTACTCTGCCTGGCCCTGCAATGCCTCCCAAAGAAACATTTGCCTCCCTGCTGCTGCTGCAGCTCAGATCACTCTCTGGACATTGCTGGCAATGCTTTGTCTTTTGGAAAGAAAGACCATTGGGGTGTTTGATTTGCAGCACACTGGACTGCACTGGAAATCTGTCCTACCTGCATCTCTCAGAGCTACTTTTTTCTTTATCCATCCTTTACAAATGGCTCTGTGTAAGGACAGCCCCCATCACCCCCAAATCCCGGGTGCTCCTCAGAGGCTGTACACCAACCACAGGGTCTGCTCACACAGCAGCAGGTACAGAACTGCAGCCTTAACTCAGAGCTGCCCACGAGTCTGTGCATGGTTTTGTTTGCACAGACATTGTCCCGAGGGAACAAGAGCGGCATCCATGGTACTCCATCTGAACTCCTGAGCCCTCATGCATGAGCTCCAACACAAGATCCACCTTCACTTCCATGCCATTCCCCTCCTTCCTTCTGCCTCTACCACCACCCTCCCATTCTAACAGCACGACCTCCCTCCCTGCAGTGCCCCCCTCACTCCTCAGCTCCCGGTGTTTCCAGGTTCCCCCTCCTGCACTCCTGTGTTCCCACACTCACCGGCTGCCTCTTGACACTCAGCCAGTTCTTCCAGAGCAGGATCCTGAGGTGCTGAGAGAGCGCAGCCATCCTTGGCTGACGCGACCGAAAGTGAGGGGGCTGCGTGTTCCTCCTCCCCGTGCTTAGGAGGCAAAAGTGGAGGCTCTAACCCAAAAGGGCATACAGTGTCCAATATCCAGGCCTCTGCCTCTTCCCCACAGCATAGCTCTGAAGCAGCTACTCCATCCACTTGTGGCTGCTGTACTCCCAGGAACTGTGGCTCTTGTCCTCACAGCAATAGCTCCTAGCAAATTCAACAGGTTCTTCCTCTCCGGGCGGGCGGGCAGATGCAGCAGCCTGCCTCCACTTGTGTTAATTACAATATCCAGCCTCTCCTGGATGCTCCCTGTCCAAGCCCTAACCGATAAAATGGATAGCATTCCAAAAAGATGCTTCTGCTTAAACAAAAGGTGATGCATGCCTCCTCCTCCTCCCCATGATGAAACTCCCTGTCTGCCCACACACCACTTCTGCTGGAGAGGTGTCATCAGCAGCAGACTTAGGCCACTTGCCAGGCCAGTCTGACTTCCCCGAGTTCACAGGGAATGGCTGGGAAGAAAGCATTCACAGCCACAGCATGCATCTTCCTGCCATTGCTGATTTGGAATTAGGGGGGTTTTAATACTTATGAATGTCTCAATTAGACCTACCTGTCCAAGTAAATTACATGAAAGAGGTGAAAAATATATATATAAGTCAAAATCTCAGGGACTGATCTAGCTGCTCAGCTTCTTGCATCTTCCCTTCCCTCCAGGAAATCAGTCCTGGGGTTCTCACTGACTGATTTCCGTGAAACACACCAAATCCACCAAATGATCCACCAAATGAATGGATCAGATTTCACCAGATTTCAGGGCACTAATCTGTCTTGAACACTCATTATTCAACTAATCATTGAATTCCCCAAGTTAGTGATACCTAGAAAGAACAGCCAGATATGAGAGGAAAGAGAAAAGGCAGGTACAGAGGGAAACAATGACAGCACAGGGAGCTGCTCACTGCACAAAAGGACCAGCACAAATCTGAAATATGGACTTATCTAAAGGGCTCTGGTCAGCTGGAAGAGCTCTGGTCCCCCTCAGGTGTCTGGTAACACCAAGATCGTCCTCGAAGCACTTGGCAAACAATGGAAGACACGACTGTACTCAACACATTCCACAAAGAACATCCAAAAATATTCCTGTACATGGCATTTCTTTCGGCCACAAACCAACTTCATACCTCAAAAATGAAAACCATCTTGAAGGAGTCCTTGCCAAACTCCACCCAGGGACAGAAGAGGAGCAGAGGAGTTTTGATCCAAGGGTTGCTGAAAGCACCAAGAGGAAAAGAGGAAGAGAGAGATGTGGTACTTGGTGAAGAGAAACAGCTTCTCTGGATTGGTGAGGAAGCACTGGAAAGGTGGGAATGGCAACAGATCCAGAGAAGTCCTTGCCCCACATACCTTCAATCTAAATAGATTGGACATTCCAATGGTGGGAGTGAAGCTGGAGCTAAAATTAACCTAAAAGGCTTCCCTAGTATAGTTTTGATAGCAATGGGAAGAAACCTAAATGTCTAACCTCCCAGCTCTACATTCCCTTATTTTTTTTCTCTACTAAATACCCTTAGGAGGGAGAGGGATTTCATTTGGGTCTGTGAGTTGAGAACAAGCAGTGCTCCTTGGGACACGGTTCTGGTTCAACTCCACATAGGAGGCACAGCCGGATTCACTGCATTTGGTCCAAACACGATTTGCAAACTTCATTCACTTCCTCTCTGGGGCTGAAAAAAGAAATCCAAATATAGATAATTCTGCTCTGAGGGGGTAAGAGAGAAGAAATTTATAATTTCACCATTCACTGCCTTGCCAAGGCCTTCTAAAGCAAGCGTCTGATTGCTTCTTTTTGGTATTCAGTCAAACAACTGTTTCAAAGAGCACTATGATTTGGATAATAATTTTCCCAAGCAAATGCACATCCTTACTTCCTTTGTGAACTGAGTCAACAAACATTCCCCTTGGGAAGTACCCAAAGGATAATTTGTTCGAGATCACCACTGTAAAATCAGAATAACTCAATGTCAATTGGCTCTCAGAGCACCTGCATTCAACTCCCCAAACACCACAGCATTCCCGTTCCAGAAGACAAGATGAGGACTTTATTAAACCATTATACTCTTCTGCTTTTTAATTCCTTTACTTGGTAATTCCTGCAGATGGCACAGGAGGCTGCAGACAAAGTGACCAGAGCAGGAACATGTCCCAGTGTGCCAATGTGCAAATAGCCCGAGGAGCAAAGGAGGGAAAGGCCAAATTCTTCCCTCTCCTAATACATCCTCAGTTGGTTTATTCCTCTGGTTGAACAGCTAGGGCTCTTCTGGGCTGAAGGGCACACCCACTGAGGGTGGTTCAGATCACTGAGAAGAAAAGCAGCATCTGTTTCTGTGCCCATGGAGCTGAGGAAACTCTCAGGGGAGCTCTGCTCTGTGATTTTACCCAATGCAAATGATTAGAGCCATGATTCATCCCCTGTACTGCAGCGGTGGCTGCGGCTCACATCACCCTGCAGGGGCTGCAGCTTACAGGGCAGAAAGACTCTCCCCACACAGCCAGAATTCACAAACAGACCTTTCCTTGGGATGCTCTTTCAAGTAGCAGGAGGAGTTTTTATTTCTGTAGCAATGAGTGCACTTGTGCTTCCCAAGTGTGCCCAGTTACCTCTATGAGAAATGAAAACGGAGGCAAGTGATACAAGACAGAAGAAATCCATGAGTGAATGACCTGCAAGAGTACTGGAAACATTCTTGCAGGAGGACATGTCAGGTCCTGATGTGTCAGGGCTGGCAGCTGTGAGTGCCACAGGCAGAAACAAGGGATCCGTGAGAGGAGAAGATTGCTGTGGAGGAGCTGCTGCACAGGATCAGTCAGGGAGCTGAGGGCTCTCTCCAGCCCTAACACAGCGGGGGGATGAGAAGAAATGGCCACACTTATCGTTCATGTCTCACTGGTTTCTTGGCCAAAGTGGCAGGTCCCCACAGCAGCACCATAAAATGCAGCTGACTGCTCATGAACACTCCTGGCTTGGCTGTGAAATACAAGGGGAGCTGGAGCAAGCCTGACAGGGCAGAGTATTTACCCCCCTGAAGTCAGTGCCAGTCACTGTTCCTGGAAGTGTTCAAGAAACGTGTGGATGTGGCATTTGGGGATGTGTTTTTGTGGTGAACATGGTGGTGCTGCATTGATGGTTGGACTTGATGATCTTTGAGATCTTTTCCAACCTTAACAATTCCATGGGTCTAACATCACATGCCCTTGCAGCACCAAGGAAGGTACAATTTAAAAGTCTGCAGCCAACTTAAAGCCCTGCCTCCCTCAGGTAGAGCAGCAGTTGCCTGAGGACTTGACAGCATTAGACAACACAGTGCACAGCCCTGGATGATGCTGCAATCGCAGACAAATTCAAACACCACTTGAGTGTTGTAATGGTAGAAATGGAGAAATGGTAAAAAAAGGCTTTTGTTGAGCAGCCCATGGCATTCTCCAGGAGAGGCTGCACATACTCCCTGGGAATTGCTCCTAATTGCTTCCAAGGGCATGACAGGAGCCTGGAAATGCAAATTCCTACACATTTCCAGGGTGCCTAATTTCAGGCACTTGACCAAGACACAAGGTTTTGAGAGAGATGCTCACTCAGCATTTTTTAAAGAATTCAGAGCACTCAGAAGAACTAAAATGGGCAGCACTATTTTTAGTCAGTATGAAACTGCAGGTGATATGGCACCACCACGGTCCCATTCTGCCACCAAATGCATTTCCACTACTCATTGGTGATTTTTTCCCCCATATTAAAATGCATTTGCAAAGCAGCCCCTCCTGGAAGCAGTTTTTCCTCAAGTGGCTTGTCACTGTCATCAATACAAGGATTACATCACACAGGGCCTGCTCCAAAGAGTTCAAGGAGAACTGTGCAACTGATTTTTGGCTCAAAGTTCTTGGATATTACTTCCTTATTCCTGCAAAGCAACCTTGTTTCCAGGAACAAGCCCCCAGACCAAGTAGAGTTTTGGGATACTCTAATATCAGAGCAGTTAAGCATGAAAATAAATTTTATTTTAGTCCAAGTCCAAGCATCCTGCAAATGAATTAGAGGCATGACAAGCTGAAACATCTGGGACAGGTTTTGCAGAAGAGCTCATCATTGGGGTTTTTCCTCTTACATCAACAATGCTCTGCTGGAGCAGATTTAGGAAAGGGCAGGGAAATGCAACTTTTGGTTTTAAAGCCATGGTGCCTCTGTTCAGAAGTGCCCTGTTCCCAGCCAGTCTTTCACCCTACTCCTTTGCTCCCAAGGTCACCTTCAGCCACATCTGGTCCTAGCAAACCTACAGGTGCATGAATCACTTCCCACCACGCCCAGCACTGAGGGCTGGATTTGTGAGGCTCCCACACGCACACCTACCTTGCCACAGGGTTGCTTACAGGCTTCACACTCCCCCTTTTCCAGTGGTTACAAACCCCTGTGATCCCATCGACACGCAACGCTGGATCAGGATTAAAAGTTAGTCAGAGAAGACTTGTGGCCACAAAACGAGCAGTGAAAGGCAGCTGCTGCTGGTAGATCCTGGCAGGCACCAATAACCCCAGTTTAGTCTCTCCCTGCTACGGCAGAAGGTCACCAGTAGAGCCACCCCCCACTCTATTCCACCTTCCTGCTTGTCAAATAAGCCCAGCAAGGTACAGTTCATCAGAGAATGCACTGAAGCCGCTAACCTGGGGTCTGTTGTGCTCACACAGTTACGGGTGGTGCCTGCTTAACTAAAACCCTTTCTCAAAAGCCTTATTCTTGGGACCAGGCCCAACTCCAATCTACACAAACCCACTGAATCCCAAGGCTGGAGCAAGTGGGTGATATGGGTGGTTCATTAGGATGTCCTTTAACCCTTCCTTCAGATCATTAGCAGTGTTAAACCCAGATCTGATGCCAACAAGAGATGGCTATTAGCCTCCAAATCCTGACATTTCTCATTTATCATTCTTTGTGCTTTCAGCTGGTTTCCAATCTGCCAGCAACGCTCCTGTCCCATCATGTGAGCCTGGACAGCTGACAGATGGACTAATTAGGGATCACACTATTCATGGCAAGACTGATACCAAGGTCAAAACAAGGTCACTGTGAAAAATAGATTTGACTTTGAGAAGAACAATTGGTATTTTTAAGGCTGGGCACAACTTGTGCTTTCCAAACCAAAGTGTCAGCAAAGCTGCCCAAAAAAGCTCCAACAAAACAGCTTCCAAGCTGAGAGGCCTAAGAACAGTCTGTAAGGATAAGGAAACAGCAGAGGCAGGATGTGCTTGGGACAACAGCTGTATCATGGGTGGGCTGTTCTGTAGGCAATGGAAACACATTTCCTGAAAGATTAAAATTGTGTCAAATTAAAAATTAACTGTATTTGCACATCAAACGAAGTTAAATCCTCAGTCTTGGCGATTTAATAAAGGTTTTTTTCTATGTTCCATAATGCAGTGGTTTGACCCAATACACATAATCATGCAAAAACCAGGAAAAAAAATAATTTTTTATTATATTATGGGATAATAAAACACCTACTTATAGGTTTGCTCAGATTTAGTAACTGAGTCGTGAGCAATGTTTGTTTCCCCCATAGCTGGGGTGCATTCACATGTTCCTTCCCACATGGACTTTCTACAACAAGCACAAGACTCCCAGTCCAGGCACTTCTCATATTTTTTCTCTTCTACCTGGTTGCACATTTCAATGAAGTATCTACAGGGCTGATCATTTCTGTGGGATTTATCCACCAACAGGCTTGGGAGCTATGGGGAAGGGCAGACAAGCAACCCCACAAGCTCAATTTCTAGAAGCAAACAGCAATCTGAGAGCGCAGTCTAAGGACGCGGAGCCACTACACTCCTGCTGAATAGGTTTCTAGGGTGACTATCCATCACCAAGTCACCTGGGTGTTGTTACAAAATCAGCTAATTAAAACCACACCCTGAGATCTAAACGAGCATAGGGAGTGCTGATGAGTAATGACAAGTTACACAAGGCCTGTCAGCCTCCTGGAGCTGGGAACTTGCTTGCTGTAGAGAAAAATATGTGTTGTAATAATCCCTCAGGAGCACCGCAGTGATGGAGGAGCGCTGACAGGAGCACAGAGGGGCTTGCTTACCTACAGAGTATTTCTGTAGATATTTCTGAGAGCTCCTTCATTCCTACCAAAGGAAAGGTTAAAGATCTCTTTTCCCTCTTCAGGTCATTGATAAAAGGGAGCTGTCCCAAAAGAGGGTTTGATTCTCTGACTGACACGGTGGAGATGGGCAATCTTCACTGAAGGGCAAGGGAGGGTGGCTCTGCAATCAGCCTGGGAGAGAGTGCTCACCCCTCCTTTCCCTAATGACTGCAGCACCAGGCACCCTTCCCGGGAGGAATCAGCCCGGTCCTTCAGGAACTGCAGTGCACAGGAGAAGGGCTCATTATAAGGCATGCCCTGAGTTTATGGCCATTTCAAAACCCGTGTGTGCCTGAGCACAAGGCACACAGGCTGATCCTTGGAGAGCCAGGGAGCAGGCGTGGGACACGTGCTGGGAGAGGCAGCTCCTTGTGAGGTGCTGGAGGATGTGCTGGAAGATGTGCTGCCACCCACCTGGGCCCCACCTGCACACCCCGAGTTTGCAGCTCCCCTCTCCCTGCCACCTGCATCCCTCACTGGTGCTTCCAAGATGTGTCCTCACCTCGGGAGGTGCCCTGTGAGATGCACATCCCTGGATGTCCAAGCAGACAGACCCCACTCTAGATTTACACCTCAGAGAGCTGACTTCTGCTGCAGTTTCATTTTTCAAACAGAAATGACAGCAGGATGAAGTCTTGTGTTGATATTGGGACTTTGCCATCACATGGAAGTTATCTTGGGCATGGAACAGAGAAAGAGGAGAAATTGAACTCCAGTACTACTGGATAGATTTGCACAGCAAGTCCAGCAGCTTCTCGACAGGCACAGATGGTCAATCACACCCAAACCAAGCCATGCTTGGTGGGCATAGAGTGATGCACCATGCAGGACCTCCTCAGCAGGTCAGACAGGTTGTGTTTGTGCCGGTCCCACTACGTGTGTGCTGTAAAGCTGAAAGGCAAGTTGTCTGCAGACACAGCTCCAGGACCTCTGGACGTCTGGCAGGCCTGGCAGACCCCTCTGGCTATCAGCAAGGTAGATTGCTCCCTGTATTCTGAACTCCTTGGTCTGAAGTCCAAGACATCCCAAATATCTTGCTGGGTTTTGCAGCTTCTGGCCAGTATTCCCCTCATTGCCAATCTGGATGTCTGAAAATCTCCAAAAAGTGACCTTATTTGTTACCTCTTGGTTTCTTTTCCTTGCCCCCCAAAAATTTCTGTCTGGAAAAACTTTCACATTATAAAAACCCATAATAAAATACCCCCCAAACCCATCCCAAAGGATGAGTGTCCTTTTGGATGCCATTACAACTACCACAATCAGAAATGTAAGCAGCAGGACCAGTGATAAGAGAGGAGCACAGGACAGACACTGTGCCTGTGTGTGAAGATTAACACCTTTGGGCAGGAAGTTACAGTCTGTCTACAAAGGGCCCTGCAGAGATTTATTATTTATGGGTAGTATCATTATTTAGAGTCCAAAGGTCTGCCCATTTCCTCCAGCTTGTTTCAACAAAGATCAAAGGAAGATTCACCAGTGTCTTCCTCTGCATTGCCAGAAGGTAGTAGTAACAATAGTAATTGGGGCTCTTTACAGTCAAAATGCTTACAAAAAACCTTTTCTAATTATTGAATAATGAGGCACTTGGTGATGCACTGGAAGCAACACTCACTGCCTCCAAGAAAACAGAAGTAGCATCAGATGTCTGCTTGAGGAAAAAATGCCATGGAAGAGGGTGCCCTCTGTAGATATTAATCCATGTGACCCTGGGAAGGAGCTAACTGATGCCTAGCTTTCCAAAACTAATTCCAAGACAGGCTGTGATAGATATATACCTGTATCTCACTAGAAATGGGTGAACAAGGCTTAGTTTGTGCCATCCTGACAACTGAAAGACAACATTAAGACTACTGAGGGCAAATGGGATTGTGTATTTATCTGGGATATAACTTCTTCCTGGAAGTTAAACCAGAGGATAAATGTGGAGGTAATATACAGTGTCAGGCAGAGGGCACAGCAAGGCATGAACCTTCTCACCAGTGCAGGCTGTTTCACTTGTATGAAGGGACCTGAAGTGCACAAATAACCTAACAGGTAATAGCAGAAATCAGCAAACAACAGATAATTGTCTCCCATTGGGAACATTTTTCCTCTCAGCCCAAGAACAGCAAATTGGGGACTCCATGATACCTAGACATGGTCTTCATTTGACTAATCCAGCTATTGTAGAATCAACATTTTATCTCCTGCATTTACATGAAGCAAATTGGGCACAGATTCATTTGGAAAAAGGGTGGGCTAGCAATGGGACAAAATTCTGCAAGCAATTCTGTGCTGCAGGACTATTTTCAGATGGCTTTGGGCACAAAGGCTGCCCAGGAGCTCATCACTTGGAGGCAGGCAGGAGCCTCAGGGCCCCATTAATGTAAAACACTGCGTTCCTGCGCCACTGGTATTTATAGAATCTCCCCCAGTCCCATATGTTAATGCCATTTGGGTGCAATTGGATATTTTGTGACAGTGAAGTTATCTTAAATTCCAGGGGAAAGCTGACGAAAACCGTGATTTAAAACATCCTTATCAAGCACTGATTAAACAGTGGGTTTGGGAAGGGAGAGAGATTCTGGAAGAAAAACTGTCATGCATGGAAGAAGGTGAAATAACTCACATATACACACACATAGCTACACACTGTGGTGGGAGAGCACAGGGATTTTCAGCATCACCTTGCCCCGAGTCTTGACGAGTGCCTATTTTTGTTTTGATTTTTAAAGGCATACAGAGCTGTGGCTGTGATGCTTGGAGTTCACTGTGAGCTGAGCTGGAACGGTGTGTCAGCTAACTGATGCCTTTTCCTGGTCTTAAAATCAAGAGTCAAACACGGTTAGAAGGGAGAAAGGCCTTTTACCTCTGTATTTATTATAAGGATCCTTAGCTGCACCACGCCCAGGTGGAATGGGCTGAAATGCGCCCCGCAATGCACACACACGATAGATCAAGTATAACATTATAGACCTTACTAATTAGCAGATCTATCAAAGATTCCCCAATGAGAGGCTCAAGTGAGACCCCCTCCCCAAGGAACCTTCCCCTGGATGGTCCTATCTTAGTTTACAAAATGTGTTCTGGAGAGGACCTTGGTGTCTGGGGTTTCTAAGATGTTTAGTCTCCTAGCTTAACAAAGTAAGTCTAAGAATGTAGGCTAAAAAACACTAAGAATACAAAAAGCTATAAAAAGGTATATAAAAGGGGTATGAAAGAAAAGGCAAAAAATCATCATGGCATCATAACCATGGACAGACTTCCACATTTCCTCAGTTCTCCTTGGAGTACAAGCAGGGCAAACTCAAATCTGCCTGCAAAATCCCTGGAAGAAACCATCTTCAAATTTATAGCCCTTACATAAGCCAAAGTTTAAATAACCCACTTCTACAATCATTTCTACACGTGTTTAAGTCCACAGACAACTGAAAAGTGGAACAGCTCCCCACAAACGGGAAGTACAGCCTGTGGAAAAAATCCCTGCAGGTTTGGGGCACCAGGCTGTGGGAGCCAGAGGCCTCTCCTGGATGGCAGGAAGGCCCTGGCACACTGCAGGTGCAATGCAAAGCACCACCAAAGTCAAAGCTTAATATAAATATTGGTTAGAACTATTTCACTATTCAGATCTCAGGAAAGCTGGGGAGTCAAACATCTCCTTTTTTACAGGAGAAAATGGGAAAACCCCACACTGCCTTTTTCCTGGACTGGATGCTGGGAACTTCCAGACAAGGGCCTGTATCATGCATTGGCTTTGAGCCTTTTTTTTTTCTCAATTTCTAGAATCACAGAATCACAAAATGGCCTGGGTTGGAAGGGATCTTACAGTCATCTCATTCTAAGCCCCTGCCAAAGGCAGGGACCCCTTCCCCTAGACCAGGCTGCTCAGAGGATGCACAAGCAGCATCTCTTGCAGTAATTTTTTTCCACAGGCAACAATCAACAGCTCTCATCTCAATTGCAAATGCAGCTTGGTTCAAGTTTCAAAAAGCTCTGATGTTCTGTGTGTCTGTGGGTGTGCACAATTTACTGTGGCTGCAGCACTGCATTTGTAGGACTACATGTAGTTTTTTCTTTTTTAATCTCCAAGGCAGTTATCTCTGACAGTGAGTGTGTCACAGGACACTTCTTGCAGGGATTGCACAAATAAGCCTCCAGCCTCTTGCCTTAACAAGCTACGCGACCCAGCGATGTTGAGCATGACACTCCTTGTGTTTTATTGCTGGCTGCAAAGATTTGTTTTGAGCCTCTTTCGGTGCCAAAGGTCTTTATTGCTAAACAGCCCTTGCTGTTGAGAAATACGTGAATTTAATGTACTCATACTGGAATGCCTGCTTGGAAGGTCGTGGAAATGCAACTTAAAACTGCAATCAGCTCTTCCTTCCCCTCTTTTTTCATTCTGTCTCTGAGTTTTCTCTTTGCTGCTTGTAAACCACTTCCTGAGCTGTTTCCCATGCTGTAGCAGCTCTTAATGAAGCAGGCTGTCACCTCAGTGCTGCTCAGGCACATGAAAGGGATGATCTGGAGGAGGAAGATGCAGTGGCAAGTCTCACAAAAGCAGCATCCTGCTTGTGCTGCTTTGACAAGATGTGAAATAGTTCTACTCATCCCAACCATTTTATTAATAATCAAAATCCATCCACAGAAGAAAGCAGTGCTGGTAACACTTTCCTTGGCTGTTTGGCAAGATGCCTGTGGGGAGGACATGGAAGAATCTTATGAAGAAGAGCACCAAAGCCCGTCCTGGACTATTTCATATCTGGAAGAGGTCAAGGAAAGTTTCTGGGGACTAGGCTTTGGAGAGGCAATAGAAATCAGGCTTTTGAACATTCTGCATCAAAGCTCATCTGTTGCCTCTGTACTTTCCGCTAGGAAACAAAAGGCTTCCATGACAGCTACCAGCAGTTACAGGAGTGGAGCTCTCTCACTATACCGGGAGAGAAGTTTTAAGTATGTAAACGTGGCTGTGAATTTTTAAACAAGTCTGGCACTTTTCACGTTGCTTTTCAGCAAGCACTCTCCACTTCCAGCAGGAGCACTGACAGTTTCCTGGGAGCAAATCCTGTGCTGTATTCTGAAAGTACATCTGGAGTTTTATGCTCTCAGGTATTCAATTTTTCTCCCTGATGTGTCTGGTGCTGGGATCTGAGATATAAGTGAGAGCTCTTCTTTACTTGAAGCAAAAGATTCATTTTCAGCTCTCACAACTGAAAAGTAAAGCTGAAAACCATAGACTCTAAAAAAACATGGACATCAGAAAGGCCATCACAATTTTTGAGTGGTTTGGAGTAGTGAAAGTAGTGAAACTTTAATTGTGGTTGTCCCTCTGACTGTTGCACAGGAGAAATCTGAGTCTAAGAGTTATGCTCTCATGGTCAGTGAAGAGAAGCACACAAAGTAGTTAAACTATCCAGTTAATGCTCCAAATTTGATCACCAAATATTGCATAAGCTGCTCTCAAACAAGTTACAGATTCAGTATTATCTGCAGAAATAATAACAACCAGCATTTGGCAGCCTCTGAGAAACCTACTAGTTTCTAATGGGCTGTTCACAGTGACCCCAAATAGACAAAATTAAGCTAGTAAGGTGTTCATTATGTATCATTTACCAGCTTGTGCAAGTGTCAGCCTAGAACTCAGGACCACGCCTGACCTTTTAATAGACACGTTTTTCTAACCACTGATTTCTAGCAGGCTGTGCTGTAAAGCAGCTTAGCTTTTATCCCAGTGCCTGATCGAAATATCCCTCCTCCCCTCCAGCACTGAGCATCCCGCTCCATTAGTGCTCCACAACTCTTATCACACCTGCTCACTCCTGTTCCTGTGATGAGGTGCATTGTGTCTGCTGGGCCCTCTCAGAACACCTCTATTGCAGGTACAGGCCGTTAGAAATGGAACAAAAAAAGGCACCAAGCACAGAAGCAGTGGGGTGATGAGAGGAGGTGGTATCTGGCAGGGCAGGGGTGTTGGGATGGCCCATCCCCGTCAAGGCCCAGGGATCAACGTGGAACATCCCCCAGGTCAGGGCCCTGACTCACACGCGCTGACGCAAACAACCGCAGCTGCTAAAGTGTCACTGCCTGTCCTGCCCCTGCAGCCCAGGTGACACCCAGCAGGGAACAGCAGCAGCCTCTGTGCCAGCACTGCAGCACACCTGTGGCACTGCACATGCACAGCAGCCAGCCTGAAATCAGGAGCTGGGAACACCGGGATGAGCTCCCTGCTGTAAGGAGAGTCACCTTTGGTGGGTGCTTTGTCAGCAGCTGGGACTCCTCAGTCCAGTCTGGGGGCTTCCATGGTGCAGTGAGTTCAAGATGCTTCAATACCATTAAAACTAATCTCAACAGCAAAAAGGGTTTGCAAATGGACAGGTGACACACCAGTTTCCTATAAAAGAAATCATCACACTGCCTGGAACACTGACTCCTGAGCCAGGGCAGCAAAGCATGAAGCCATAACCTAGGTTTGCCAATACCCAGCAGCCCTGAAAATCTTGGGGCCTGTTTACAGCTACTGCACGTGGTTTAGGAAGTTCTTCTTTTAAGGCTTTGAGGGGGGCTCAAAGTATCTTCCTCACTGTGCAGGAAGAGAGAACTGTGTGCTCCAATCTGGTGAGACCCTGCCTGCAGAGCTGCCTCCAGCCCTGGCAGCCCCAGCACAGGAAGGACATGGAGCTGCTGGAGCCAGTCCAGAAGAAGCACCAAGATGATCAGGATGGAGCACATCCGTGGGGAAAGGCTGGGAGAACTGGGATTGCTCAGTCTGGAGAAGAGAAGGCTTTGGGGTGACCTAATTGCCGCCTTCCAGTGCCTGAAGGAGCCGACAATGAAAATGCAGAGAAACTATTTACAAGGGCCTGGAGTGACAGGACAAGGGGGAATGTCTTCAAACTGACACAGAGTAGGTTTAGATCAGATGTTAGCAAGAAATTCTTCCCTGTGAGGGTGGTGAGGCCCTGGCACAGGTTGCCCAGAGAAGCTGTGGCTGCCCTATCCCTGGAAGTGTCCAAGGCCAGGCTGGATGGGGCTTGGAGCAACCCGAGATAGTGGAAGGTGTCCCTGCCCATGGCAGGGGGTGGCACTGGATGAGCCTTAAGGTCCCTCCCAACTCAAACCATTCCATGATTCCATCTCAAACCCAGGACAAAACTAGAACCATTCATCTGAAGTGATGCTATGAGGTGCTCCCACTACCTGTTTTGAACTCTGTGGTCTCCTGCATCACCTTTCCAGAGTTCTCCCTGGCCCTGCGTGTCTGCCTTTACCTTGGCTGCTCTGTGAGGTGACAGTCAACTAAGTGTGCTAACCAGCAGAGACACAGAATCATAACCAGCTCGATCTGTGGCACACTAAAGACCAGCCCACATGGGCTGGGGTATTTTTACTACAGAAAGTCCTTTCCTTTGGGGTACAGTTTCCTCTCACTTGAATCAATGATCATTTGTTACATTAATTCAGAGACAGAAATCAGCTACACTGCGTTCATGCTCTCTAATTGTCCAGCCGGAAAAATCAATGCTTTTATTGAATTAGCCAGTTGCTACAGCAAGTTTTCTTTGATTTCTATGGTTCCCATGAATCAATAGGAATCTGTCATTGCCTCTAAGTGGAGCAAAGTCAGGCCCCAAGTCACGTGGCTGGATGACAACATAAATCTTCCTGCAGAGTTCTGTGCATTAGGTGGATAGGGGACTGCTCGGCAATTTGCCAAAAAAGTACCTCCAATGACTTCCTCCCCTGCCTCACCAACTGTTCCCAGCTCGTAACTCCACCCCTGCTTATCAATTCTCATCTCTCACACTTCATATCTTCTGTTTTCCTGCTTCCTTGTCAGGTTTTTCTGTGCCATAGGCAGGACCTCCTGCTGCTGTCTCTGTATTGTCTTAGTACAGGTGTCTGTGCCAGAAACATCTTTCCCTGCATCTGATAAACCCAAATGCCTCCCCAGGACTCCCTTCCCTGTGCTGTTGGCAGTCAAGTCATCTTTAATCAAACTGCTGGTCCAAATACTTTGGTTTGGGTTGGCTTTTTTTTTCAGAAAGGTAATTTTGTTGTTCTTTTCCAGCCTTCCCATAAAAGTGGCCATTTTTTATCGGCACAGCTGGCTGGGAAGCATGACTCATACATAAATTACCCCTTTTACTGCCTTCCTTCCTTTTGTCAGCCCTTCTGCTGTCAGCTACGTGGGACAGGACCATTATTCTTCAGTGTTTAGCAAACACTCTACACATAATGGGCGATGCTGTAAACAAATGAAAATCAGACCTGAAATCAAAAGCGAGCTGACTGACAGGACTTTTGTGAAGCCCTCTGAGCTTTGCAGGGGTTTAATCAGCTGTGCTGCACCGTTACACGGCGCTCACAATGGTTCTACCTTACTTCTTCTATGCTTAGAAAGGGTCCCGGGGGATGGCCACGGAAATCAGGTCTTTAGCTCTGTTACCCGTGGCACACTCGGGTTGATTAAGAACGATCTGTGCCTTCCAGGCTGAGAAGCACCGTGTGCCTTGTTACTGGCATGAAATGATGGATGGCCCAGCACTTATTGCCTAATCAGAATTTCTTCCAGGGAAATTGGGGGAAGCGATAGAAATTAATGCTAAGGAATGGCAGGCTGCAGGAGATGTCAAAACTGATGGGGGAAACTTCCCAAGACAAGTTGGCCCTTTTTTAATGAGGGCAGAAGCTCATAAAAATCCTGAGCAAACAAATTTTGGTCATGCTGTAGAGAAGAGAACACAGGGAAACGCAAGGATTGTAAAGATGACTAAGTGCTAATCTGAGCATGAGTGAAAATCAGGGGGAAACAGGAAAGCAAGTTCAGAGGGCTGCAGTATTTCAGCTACCAAGTGTGAATACAAGAAATGAGTAGCTGTCCTGGGCTGACTATGTGATACTGTATTCCCTATCATCTGCCCTATGCCAGATATGAATCCTGTGCCTTTCTGTACCTTTAAGAGAGGGGGGGGGAGAGCCAGTGGAATTCTTTCAGCGGCTTGTGTTAAAAACAGAGATAATGCGCTGCTGCTGCAGAGCAGAGGAAAGCACCTTCCTGCTTTTTTTTCCTCAGCTCTCAGCTCTCTGCAGCAGGGAAGAGGGTGGCATTCCTTTTGCTCTTTAGCTAGGTTCTGGTTCGTTAGCTAAAGCAAGGAGTTTCCTGGGACTTTGGCTTCTTCTTCTCTTCTGGGCTGTTCAGCAACACCAGAACATCAGTGGGAGGCCCTACACCGTGGTCCGGAGAAGAGAGAGTCACACCCAAAAAGGACTTTGAAAATCTTCCCAGGTCTTCTCCACAGCAAGAGGTTTCATTATTTAACATTAGTCATTCTTTTTCCCATGCCTGTGTGCACTTTGCTTATTAAATAAATAGTTTTTTTCACTTTCCTCCAAGGAAATTTCTTTCCGAACCTGTGGGGGGGGCTGCAAGAAATCTGCCTTCTATTAGAGGATACGTTCATTTGGGATGTTCTTCCAAATTTGTCTCAAACCAAGACAGTAGCAAAACTGGTGCGTGGCATGACACAGCTCAAACTGGGGCATCAAACCAGTATGAATAGTATCACATGGTATTATGTGTAGGAGAAACAGCAATGCTTCCACAGTAGCAACAGTGAGAGGTTTGTGAATATTCGTGTGTTGAAAGTGGATATTGTTTGTGTGGTATTGCCTACCCCAAACACTCATAACTTTCAAGTTAGGCTCGAGAAACTGGGAAAGTGGCTTGAAAATTGATGGGTTTATAAAACACTCCATACATTCTAAATGTTTCTCTTCTAGTTTTCAACCTTCATGGTTTGTTTCTGTTGTGCAAGGGTAGAGTCTGCTCCAAGTGTCACACTGGAGGTCTGTAACAGAGCCAGAGATCAGACTTCAGACGCTGGACTTCCCACAGCCTTGTTGTTTATCCCTTCTTGGGAATACAAGTAACCCCCTTAAAATTCAGCATTTAGGGTCTTCCCAAGATGCCGAGAAGAGGATCTCTTTAGCCTAAAATGTCTGTGAAGAAAAGAGCCACCCTCTTTCCAGATGGGATGACACTGATAACCCAGTAAAATTATGAACGGCAGGTCAGCAAAAGGGGCTTTTGGCAGGGAAATGTCAAACCTGACCAAAAATACAGGACGTGATGAATTTAACCATCCTTTCCCCAAACCATAACATTAGACCCAAGTCTCTAACACTAATTCAGGAGTAAAAATCCTTTCACATGATTCAATCATGTTCTTAATTCCTGCTCTCAGTGTGTTCCTTGCCATGGCTTATGGCATCAGTGGAGTTTGATGCTGCCTAACACTGGGATTTCAGTCCCTTGCCGTGGTTAATCTACAAAAGGAGAAGTTCCCATGTTCTGTTTGAAGGATTTTTATCTGACCCAGTGGATTAAGCTGCCTCTTGCCTGGAGAAATCGTTCTTCTCCCCGTGTGTTTGTTATGATGCCGATGTGTGCTCGTGAGATGAGTTAAAAGGAGTCTGTTCCCAGGTCTGACAAGGTGTGTATTTACATGAAAAACAGTGTAACTGAAACCAACCAACAAGTCCTACTTTCCAGCTCTCCAGAAAAAGCTAAATGTTGCCTATTGTCAGCAGAATTTTGTTCTGGAAATTCTGTCCCCAGCATGTTTGCTTCTTTTCATCTAGACAATAAAACACAGCAACACAAACTGAAGTGTGACCCTGTCCTTATTTGTCACCCAAGTCTTAACAGAGAATGAGATGAGGTCATAACTATGTGATTGATTATATTATCATGAATTAAAAAGCAGGGCTGGAGGAGACATTAGTTAGGTAAACCGAAGAAAGTCAATTGAAAGTCTGTAGCTGTGTTTTGCAGGAAGTCCCATTAAATTCCCTCTGGCCCTGCTGCCTTGGCCTGAGTCTCAGGCTCAGTTATTACCACCAAACTCATATGGGGCCAAAATTGTCACCCCCATGCGTCTGCTAATTTAGCCCAGGAAAACAGCTCCACACAATTAAAGCTCCAGTGGCTCCAGAGCCACTGAGCACAGATGGGCACAGGGACACAGTTTCCATGCCTGAAATGCATGGAGACAGGTGGAGGAAAAGGTGGGGGAAAGCTGCACCAAGCAGAGCCAACACTGATCCTGCCCTCACCACAAAAGGGTCAGGAATCATCACGACATGAGCCACGAGCAGCACCACTGCAGCTCCAGGTTAATTAGTGCCTGCCTCAGCTCTGCCTAATGAGGGGTGGTGTTTGTGATCCCCATCCTGACAGCTCCCTGCCACTTCCAGGTGGATTTGCCACATGAACACAGGAACTCTGTGCCCAGGATCGATGGCACTCAGTCCTGCCCAGGGCTTTTCACCAACTGTGAACAGGCTTTTCCCCCCCGTTACATGCAGGGAAACACCAACGCCCCTCACCAAATTTGCACAATCTTATCATAACCTTGCATTTCCCAAAATCCAGAACTGTACTAAGCTAGCTCAAAATATTTACCTGGGGGGCCTGGTTAATGGAATAGAAGCTACATGATTAAATCCTACTCTCCTGAAAAGAATCCTACTCTGGAAAATGACAGTGTTTATTCTAGAACCTGGAAATGTTCATTTTAAGGCCTCCTGAACAATTTCAAATACTTGGTTTTTAATGAAAAGCTGAAAAACTTGGCTTTGATTGAAGTGAAAAATGAAAAGGCTTGATTTAATAATGTTTTCTGGGGGAAAAAAATCCCTTCTTTTTCTGGCCATAAAGTATCAGGAAGATGATTCTCAAAAGCCAGACTTCGTCCTGTTGTGACTTGAGACTCTGAGCAAGGAAGGTCAGAACAGAAAGAACGAACCACAGCTGATTATGAATGCATGGCATACAAGGTAACAGCATTTCCAGAAAGCACAAGAAGCTCCTGGAGAATCCAAAGCCATTGGGTTTTGAACACAGAGAAGGGATAACATTTATTTTCAATTTTTTGTCTCCACAATTCTTCAATAAAATGTTATCCATGTTTCTAAGGCCAAAATACAGTGACCGAGTGCAGTTACTTGGGAGAAAAAGAAAAAGGAAAGGAATAAGTGATTTATGAAAAAGAAGTCTCACTCTTTTCTTCTGTTATTAAAATTAGACTGTGTAAAATCAGCAAAATCTGAAAATGGATGATTTGCTGCACCTAAACCCATCTGCCAGCTAGAGACTGCTCCAAGCCTCGCCAGCTGTGGCTCTGCCTGCTGTGTGATGCTGGCCATGCCTTTTCACACAACCCTGTCTCTTTTCCCATCCTCCAGTTTAGCCATGATTTCTATTCAGCTCACAGGGTCTTGCGGCAAGCCCTGTTTTTATCCTGTATCCCGGCTCTCCGGGGTCTGGATCTCACTTAGCTCTAATGTAACAGATAAATAACCACCTATGGCTGTCTTTCCAGGAGAGCCTCCTTGTGCCACCTTTGGCAAGCCGCTGTTTTCTCAGGCATGCTGGCAAATGGCAGCTCTGCCTGCATTTGCTGACAGTCTCCTGTGAGCCCAACAGTGTTCCCAGGGTCCCCCAGAGCGCTGGAACCGAACACAGGCTCCCAGCACTTCCTTCCCTGTAAGCCAGCTCCTGGATGTCAGACAGACAGATGAGTCTCATGGAGTGATGGGGTTTGTGCCTAAACCCTTCACAGCCAACATGGGCTTGTCTTCCACTCAGGGAAATCACTGTTTCCTCCCTGCCTGGAGAGTCTCTCTTCTCTAGATAAGTGTGTCGAGGGCTTTCTGAACCAGAGATGACTGGGGCTGGATTGCTGTGTAAAATCACTGTGCTCCTTCTTAATCTGTTGCAGGCTGTCTCACCAGGCTTCACTGATTTCCAGATGCTTCTCAACTACCAGAGCCATGACTCTTATTTGCATTCTGTACTGAGAAAAACTCCTCATTTAGGATTTTTGCTTTGCTTTTCACCTTTGCTTTGCTTTTTGATTTAGACCTACAGGAGATGATGCCTGGTGGACAGTAAAACTATGTCACCTATCGCTCCAGGCTCTCACTGGGACACAGGAGAACACCCCGCCCATTTCATCATCTCCCAGATCCTGTTGGAGCAAATTCCAGCTATCAGGGGAACCACAATGAATTAACATGCAAATTGAAACCTAAGCCAAGATTCATGTCACTGTCATCTTTATGTATTAGACTGTAGATCATGAAAGGAATTATGCTCCAGCTGGCTAATTAAGTAAACATGAAGCAAACTAGGGTAGCAGACAGGGGTCTAAGAGCTTGGGCTGAGGCAGGAAATTCTCCTGTGAAGGTGGGCAAGTTCGTTAGGGGTAGTTTCAAAATGCACAAATGACAACAGCAGACCAACAATGGGACTTTGAGGTGGACTGCTGTCCATGTCCAAGTACTGCACAGATTCCCACTTCCTCTGCCTTACAGAGCAGCAAACAAAGGGACTGTGAGATAGGCCAGGGCTTGAGGACAAAGCTCCTCCCTGCCCTCCATCCAGGCTGGGGCTTCCAACAGGTTTTTGCCAGTACCTGACCCAGCCCAAACCTCAGTGCTCTCAGGCAAGCTACAGCTGGCTTTGCTGCACACTCTTCCAGGGAAAGCGTACCCAAAAGATGGGGAACCCAGCCAGAATCCGTGCTGAGAAACAGAAGTGCCATTCCTTACACAGGCGTCTTTGATGGTTCCACCCTGATGCCAGCGGAGAACCAGCCCCATTTTAACTGTCCTAGCGCGCTCTAGTGGGAGCCGGCTCCCTGCACATCCGGCAGCATCCCGGCAGCATCCCGCCAGGCAGCCCTCTCACCCAGGGACACAAACGCTGGTATCCAAAGAGCTGGGGGCAAAGGGAGACGCTGATAAAAACAGCCCCTCTGGGAAAGAATCAGTGATTTCAATTTCCCAGAGAAGCTGTGGCTGCCCCATCCCTGGAAGTGTCCAAGGCCAGGCTGGATGGGGCTTGGAGCACCCTGGGCTAGTGGAAGGTGTTCCTGCCCATGGCAGGGTGTGGAACGAGATGAGCTTTGAGGTCCCTTCCAAGCCAAGCCATTCTGGGATTCCATGGTGCTATGAAAAGGTAGAGCAGCCTGTTTATTTCTGGATAAAGTAATTTCTTCTCACCTACAGCAAAAACACCTGAACAAAATATTTCCTTTTCTTTTCTCTGGGAATTCTTCCTTTCACACAAATAGCTCCAAGAAGTCAAGGAACCTCAAAGTGGATGAGATTTTTTTTTTTTTTTTTTTTACTGCAAAGGCCATATTTGCAATTGCAAACAGACCTGTTCAGCCACAGCCTACATGTGGGTAGGCACTGAGTAGGCCTACATAGAGTAGGCACTGAGTCCCCAACAGGAGAAAATATTTCTTACTTTTTTCATAGTATTTTTCCTTCTGTGCTTGGATAGGAACCAGCCTGTGGGAGGAAAGGAATGGGAATGTTTAGAAAATAAATCATTGTTCGGTTTATGCACCTTTGGGCCTCATTCATAACCCAGAGCATTAGGAGAATAACTCAGGCTGAAATCTGCAATATTTATTCCATTAGATGGAAATTGATTCTTTTGCAGGAAAACCATTAGACATTGATATCACAGGTTTGGGAAAACCAACCACTGGTGTTAGTGAGTGAAGAGGGGATGTAACCTTCACACCCCAGGTCAAATTGAACGTGCAGAGCTCTTTGGTGTCTCTGAACTTTAGCTAAAGGCTCAGTGTCACCTCAGCAGCTCCGTGGGACCCTGAGCAGGGATTTACAAGGACAGCTGACAGCCGGCACACCACGGATGTGATTTAACTGGGACCTCCAAGGAACACAGTAAAACAAAAGCTGCTCCAAGCTGATAAGGGCTGAAAAAGAAACTCAAAATAGATCAGGGCTCTTGAGCCTCTCTGTTATTGTGGAACACTCCTGGCCAGCCTGTTCATCAGCTCAAGGCTGAAGCTATCCCAGAGTTAACTGGTAGCGAGTGGCACAGGCAGTGTGATGCAGTTCTTGAACAAGGTTCAACAGAGCAATACTTAGCAGCTCTTTTTCTCCTGGAATACACCAAAGAGTTTACCCTGCAGTTCTCATGAACCCTGAGAGCAAAAGGCAGACAAACCAAAAGCCTGGATATAGCAGTAACCCTTGAGAAACAGCCTGGATTCAATTCCACTCCCACCTCTACTGTTGTGCAGCATCTGAGACAGGGCACTTGAAGCCTCCACGAGACCTTTGCAGTAAGCAATCCCGTAATACTGAGTGAGGAGCATAGAAAAGTACTTGCAAGACTGTGGTCTCTGGGAGACTGGAGAAACTGAGGCCCAGTGCCTGGCAAACAGCATTCAAGGGAGATACCAGATACCAGAACAATGCAGAGGAAGCAGTGCCCCTTGTGAATGTAACATATTGCTCATCTGCACTTCTTTGCTTCCCATTTAATAACTGACAGGGGAGAAAACAGGAGTTTGAGTAGGACAGATATGTATTTGTCTTACATCATGCTGAATACCACAACCTTTGCTTGAGGGCAACACAGAGCATAGCAGAGGCAAGGGGTTGTTGAGGAAAAGCGTGGGGTGGTATATAAATGAAAGCAGGGCCTGGTTAAAGAAGACAAGCTTGGCATGATGGGGAATTTCAAAGCTGAGGACTGTGTTCATACAGGCAGAGAGGCCCACAATAACATGTTTTTCCAAAGCAGCCTCATGGTGATGAGACACCTTTCCTGAGCTAGGACAGATCTAGATCAGACCACTGGTGTAACACTCACTACTCATGGCACTCCATCTCTGAAGCCCCAAACCAGGCCAGCCACGGACTTCCACTTTAGATAGAGTCCTACATTTTGGCTGGGTCTTCCTTGTCCACTGGCAGGCCCAGCCCACCCTCTGCTAGCCCACAGACAGCTGCAGGTAGCTGGAGAATCCTACCTTGTTTGCTTCCTACCCTAACAGATTAACCAACAGCCAAACTGACCTGTTTTTCTACACTCTTCTTGGTTTGCTACATGAAAAAAAACCAACAACTGAAAACAGACTCACAACAGAGATTCAGAGCCAAGCTAAAAAGCATTGCTTGCTCCCTACAGTCTCAAGAGAAGGGAATCTAGGGTATTGTCCTAACAACAGCAACACCATCCCTTTTGTATGCCTCTATTCAGCTTCATCCTCTTTTTACTTATTAACACAGCAGAGCACAGTGCATATTAAGCCTGATTTTTCTTTCTTGGATGCACGCCCTAGCATGATTTAGAAATAACCTTAATGTGGTATTTGTAATTCTAGCATTTACCTCTTCCCATTATTTCCAATATGATGTTACTGCGTTCTTGGCTCAGGACGAGCTTCTGTAATGCTTTAAAACACCGGGAAAAAGCTCCAGAGAGACCTCATTCCTATTGAATAAATGATGGGACATGAGCAGAGCACAGGGTATTTGAATATCCTCAAAACATCACCAAAACCAATTAAACTCTATAAAGCAAAACTAAACCTCTGGGGAGGCAGACTGTCTGATTTCCCCTGCAAAGCCACCCCCAAACCAGGACATATCAATCACATCCAACTCCAGACACCCCTCTAGCACACAGCCAGAACATCCCTTCTCGGATGCAGAATCCCAGAATGGCTTGGGTTGGAAAGAACCTTAAAGATCATCCAGTTCCAACCCCCTGCCATGGGCAGGGACACCTTCCACTATCCCAGCTTGCTCCAAGCTCCATCCAACCCGACCTTGAACACTTCCAGGGATGGGGCAGTACAGCTTCTCTGGGTAACTGGTGCCAGGGTCTCACTGCCCTCACAGGGAAGAATTTTTTTCCCAATATCCAATCTAACCCTGCTCTCTTTCAGTCTGACCCCATCTCCCCTTGTCCTGTCACTCCAGGCCCCTGTAAGTTGTCTCTCTCCATCTTTCTTCTCGGCTCCTTCAGGCACTGGAAGGCCACAATTAGGTCACCCCAAAGCCTTCTCTTCTCCAGGCTGAACAATCCCAATTCTCTCAGCCTTTCCTCACAGCAGAGGTGCTCCATCCCTCTAATCCTGCTGGTCACCTCCTCTGGGCTGGCTCCTCTGTCCTTCCTGTGCGGGGACAGGGGTTAAGCCCAACCACCCCCTGCCACTCTTGCACAAACAGAAACCTCACTTCAGGCACCAAGGGACAACGAACTGCTGGACAGGCAACAGAGCCAACGCCATTATTGACACTGATAACATCCCTCCCACTGTTTGTCCAAAGGCAGCAGCATCCCTGTCCTTGTGCACAGGCTGACAGGGCCACCAGGCACCCTGCTGGAATACACAGTCGCTCTCTGGAATACAGAGTCGCTCTCCGACGTTGGATAAAAATGCAGCGCTCTGTCAAATTGTTCATTTGCTCATACATTAATCATCACCAAAGCCCACCTCAGCTGTACTCTTTGCACAACTTTTATTCTCTCCATGGTGTGTATTTTCATAATGATAGTGCTCATGTACCACTTAGCAGTATATTTTCATTTGGCCCCAGCCACCCTCCTGAGCAGCAATTTATTACTGCTTGTCACTAGCTGCTACTGAGAGTAATACACACACTGGGTTTACTCAGTCTGTTTGGTATTTCTGGCTTGACTCTTCCTCACACAGACAATACTGCTCAAGCCCAGAGACTCACAGATCAAAACAGCCAGCAGTCCGGGCCTTCCAGCTGCACTTGCACTGTACTTCCCACCTTTTTGCCTGCAAGAGCTAAAAAATTTCATTTATTCCTTCTTTTTTTAATGCAAGTGGAGAGCTTAATGCAGTCTGAGTGCTCTGGGAGCTGCAGGTGTACAGTGAACACCTGTGTGGTCGATGAAAATGTGACACAAATACGCAGGGATGCCTCAGGGGCCTGCCCATGCTGACAGTATTGCTGATTCAATATTACCAGGTGGGGCCAGGGCTTGTGCTGCAAATTAATTGCAGAGCTCTCTACTTGCAAAGCACTGCTGTCCCAGTGCTGCAGCTAGACCCTGCTGGGGTGTACAGGGGCACTGCACAGATTTTAACCTGTTAAAGCCACCATGTTCAGTCAGTGTTACCTGTGAACCACAGGCTAGAAGGAAAACAAGCAAAGCTCTTATGCAAGGATTATCAGGAAATTTGGAGGCCCACAGTGGAAAAAAGCTCCCTGTGATAGCTCTCCTTATGGAGAGAAAAACAAATAAAGAAAGAAAAGTATAATTTTACTATTTGCAAATGATTTTTTACCTCAGAGTTGGTAAATGAGTGTTTTGCCTCTGCCCGTGTGGAAGCTCTGCAAGAGGATTTTCCACAGATGAAACTCCTGTCCGTACTCCTGGAAAAAATTAATGGTCCTTACTGCACCACCTTCCACTACGATGAGGTATTGCCTCACTACACCTCGTTTTTCACCTGCGTGCTAAGCTGGGTTTCCCACCGCGGAAAACTCTGTATGTGTGCACACGCATGTCTGTGCACATACACGTACCTCTGCGTGTGGGTGGTGCACCCATGTCAGTGCATATATATATATATATGTGTGTGTGTGTGTGTGTATGTGTGCGTGTGTCTGTATGTTTGGTGCACCCATGTCGCGCACACTCACGCACTGAGCACATGTGCAGCAGGAACACCCGCTCGCACACACGTGGCGCACACAACACCACGGGCCATCCTCACCCTCCAGGGCACCGCACCCCGCTATCGCACCCCGCTATCGCACCCCGAGGACACGCGTGTGTCCCAAAATACACGTGCCCGCCACCCGAACCGGGCACCGCCGCCCCCCTCCATTCCCCGCCCCGCCCGGGCCGCCCCCTCCGGCTCCCGCCCCCGTGCGCCCAAATCCCGCCGGGCCGCCGCTGATCGTCCCTTCCGTGCCTCCGCGCCCTCCTGCACCCACCGACGGCGCCATGGCCGCGCGGCAGCAGCTCGGTAACGCGGGGCGGGCGCTGGCCGCCGATGGCCGCGCAGAGGGTGTCCGTGAGGGGTGGGGGGCTGCCCCGCCGCCGGCCCCGCAATGGCCGCCGGCTCGCCTCGGCAGGGCGGCCCCGGAAGGCGCCTGAGCGGCGGTCCCCGCGCGGTGTGCCGGCGGCGGGCAGGCGCTGCCCGTGCCCCCCGGGCCGGGTGTCCCGTGTTCCCGGGGCGGGCCGCTGCGGGCTCGGGGAGCGGGAGCGCGCTGAGGCGATGCGGCTCCGCGCTGGGCGCCCTGAGGCCGCGGCCTCGCCTGAGGAGAAGCGCGAGGCTCTGGTGCTCCCCTTCCCCTCCTCAGGCACCTGGCGCCGCATACACTGCTAAACTACGGAACTTATAAAAGCTTCACTCGCTTAATCCTGTCGTTTTCTCTGTTCCACTGTTTAAACCCAAACACTCGTGCTCTTCCCGTGTGCCAGCTTTACTCAGCGTCTCTGACAAGACCAACCTGGTGGAATTTGCGAAGAGCCTGAATGCACTTGGCCTGGGTTTAATTGCCTCCGGAGGAACAGCCAAGTCGCTGAGGGATGCTGGCTTGCCTGTCAGGTACACACACTCCCCTGTACATCACTACCAAAAATGCTCGTTTGGGCCCGGAGGTTACTTAAATTGTTTTTTCTGTGAACAAAAGTGGTTGAAAACTGATCTGAAAGTAAGTCTTCCCTTCCAAACAAAAAAAAAAAAAAAAAGAAAAAAAGGAAAACCCTGCCCCAAAGCAAACTTCAGAACCTTCTTATTCAGGGGTCTGTTGGCTGAAGCTGAGGAGTGTTACTGTGCAGAGAGGTGTTGGAGCTTTTTGTTGGGATGCCTCGTCTGCCTTGAGCCAGCTTTGTTTCCGTGGGGCAATCTGTTACCTTGCTGTTCATAATCTGCCCTGAGTGCACCTCCTCACAGCCAGGTGAAATCTGATCTTTGCCTAGTCCTGGGACAGCACTGATGTGTCAGGAACATGTTAAAGCTCACTGGATGTCATTGGTCACAAATAATTTTCCCAGCACAATCACTTAATGCAGACAGAGCCTTTAAGTGTTGTGCATCCACTGTTAGAAAAAGGTCAGGTATAGTCACTGGCTGTTTTAGCCCATGGTTCTAGGGAAATTTGTTCTGGTTTCTTCCATGCTGTGATTTAAAAAACACCTCTGGCTAAACAAAAATGGGTTTCAGTGCAGTGATGAAAAAAATGACAATTATTTGGCAGGACAGGTGACTGACTCAATTTTTGCTCCCCGTGAACACAGTGGGTGGCTCCTGGGACACACCAGCACAAATCTACATCACCCCCAGAGCTCACTGTTACCCAGCACTTGGTTGTGTCTCTCCAACTTCTTTCCTTGGCTGTGCTGTCAATGAAGCCTGAAGCAAAGGATGCTCACATTTTGTCTTCCCTCATTATTGTTATTTACCACCCTAAACAGTCACAAGGAGTAGTGAAACTAAGCTGGGAGGAAGAGCACCTCCACACGGCCTTCCATTCTCTCTCTCTACAAACCACTCTGACTTGGGGTTTGTTTATCTTGGTTATTCCAGTGTGTTCAAGAAATAACTGCACTTCTTAGCTGGGTGTGACCCATGAACTCTATTTCCATTCATGGGAAAAGCATGTTGTTGTCCCTTCGGCGTAGGTGGATTTTGTAGTGAAATTTATACACTTTTTTTGGTTTGGGTCATTCAACCTCTAGATAAAGTCAGTGTGGCACATCTGTTACCCTGCTGTTTTCTTCTTGGGCAGAGATGTTTCGGACCTGACAGGCTTCCCTGAGATGCTGGGTGGACGTGTGAAAACCCTTCATCCTGCAGTCCACGCTGGTATGTTTCTACTAATACATTTTTCAGTCTAGAAGAGGGCAGGGAGGGTGGGAAGGAGGAGTTGACAGATGTCTTTTTTAAGGATTGTGTGGAAGAACCGAGTAATGAGAACAGATTTACTCCAGGAACAGAAGGAGAGGTGAAAAGCCAAGGGGTGGAGAAGTGCAGGGTGGCTGAATTACCTCCTTGTTGCTATGCTGGCATCTCTACAGTTAGCAGAGCTCTCTCCCCGGGGCTATGAGTAACAGAGCTTCTCTGTCAATGCCTTTGCAGAGTCAGCTGCAGACGTGCTGGGGCAGGGAGCTCCACGGGGTTTAACCTGTGGGTGGGTCTGGTGAGCAGCATAAGAAACACAACAGCGTAGGCTTTGGGGGTGATTTCTGCATGCTCTGATGTTCTCTGACTCCTCTTCAGCAGGGAGGGTCTCTGATCAGTGGTCTGTCAGCACATTAATCCACCTGCTCTCTCATCTCCTGTTGTTGTGCTTGAGTTACCTCACGTGGAACCTGTTGCCCATCGTATGTGAGGGCTGGAGACAATCTCCCATGACCCTAAACGCAGGACTGTGCTGTTCCTTACACTGTGCCACCCTGTCACCCTCGTGTTTCTCTGAGTTCCCAGACCCCACCAGCCACCTGCACTGCTCATTCTCTCTTGCTTCCCTTGTCTCAAAGGGCAGGTGCCCTTTTTCTCTGCCATGAAGTCCTTAATGATGGTTTCAGTGTTTTAAGGGTAGCAACTGAGTGCTTAGAAAGTACATTGTTGAGGTTGCTGGTCAGTACTTGGAATGCTCTAGGATTTGGCCTTCAGGGAAGAACACCTGTTAGTGTGGAATTTGAACAGCCAAAGACTCCCTAGAGTGGAATAAAGGAGCAGGGGCTGAGGGTGCTGTCTGAACTAGAATGAAAATGTTACTATAGAAAGTCTCTGAGGGAAAAAGCACAGTGTGAAGGGAGATGTTGAATTAAAACCTGTTGGTTATTTAGTTCTTTTTTAATGAAGATGTTTTTTGTAACTAGGCATCTTGGCTCGCAATATTCCAGAGGATAATGCTGATATGAAGAAACAGGATTTCAGCCTTGTAAGGTAAATGTTGGGGGATGTGATGCAATCCATCAGTGATCAAAAACCAGAATTAGAGCCCAGTCAACACCAAGAAAGGGGAGCAGTAGGGATTGTAACATCTACACACCAGCAGATCTGCAGTCTCCTTTATTTGCCCTGGCAGGACATGCAATGTATTTAAAAGTATAATTTTCTACAGGTGCCTCTTCACCATTTGGAGCAAGAGAAAACTAAACTGGGAAGGTTACGTTGGGGACTCGGAGGTCTGAATTTCTCCTGGTTCCCTGGGAATTCTGACACGTTACACGCAGTCAGTGTAGGGCCACGTTGCATGTGTTGCAGAGTTGAGTTCAGTAGTTTGGGAGCTGGCTCATCTTCCCTCAGGTTGGTTCCACGTGTCTGATCAGATGGCAATTCCCGATTTTGAAATGCTTGTTTAGTAAATATACCCTTTGATATTTGCATAATGTTTACTGAGTTTCAACACATAAATAAAGAATAGACACGGAAAGTAGGTCAGGAACATGGCGTTTGTTCAGACAGAAAACACACAGATAAGAGACAGAAAACTTAAAACTTTGCGAGCTGTGTTGGGAGCAAGTGAGCTGCACCCAGAAACTGAAGTAACCCATTTTGTGCACTAATGTACCAAAGATTTATTTCTTTTTTTTCAGTTTTTGTTGGAATGTGTTTACTTGGTGCAGTCACACAGGGTAGTTTGGGGCTGTATGTGACTAACTGGTGTTAACATCCAACTACTGCTTGCGAATAACCAGTTATATGTCAGGGAGCAGCTCCTGGTTCAGAAACAAATGGCTGAGCTGGATGTAGCAAATTGTAGGTGTACCCAGGGTGGGAGGTACAGTATGATTGTGGGCCAGAATGCATCTGGAGTTGTAAAATTACTTTTAAAAACTGATGGATGGATTTCTGGGCTGAATTTGAAAACCTGAAATTTAAAACCACAGGAATCCTCTTAGATGGCTCAGCAGTGGTGGCTCTTCAGAGCATGCTGCATATTAAAGCAGGCTCTGCTGAATTGCAGGGGGAATAACGTGCCCTTACATCAGTGACTTATTGTGCACTTGCATGCAGACTGATAATTTGGATTCAGGTTCTCTTGCAAAAAGCAGAAGTAGTTGATCCTCAGCAGGACTGTCTTTGCATAGTTGCATAAAATTTGCATATCCAAGTCAATGAAGGAAAGCCTGGTACTGGTTGTCTTGGTTTGCACAGATAAAAGCATTAGCAGTGTTAAAGTCCACAGATTCCTGATGGTTTGCAACAGGTCAGGAGCATGAATGGATTGGGGGGAAGGGGGCATGAGAAACAGAAAAGAAAATAAGACATTGTAGGAAATTTAGAGACATGAGGGGTTTTGAAAGCCATACTGGAAGCTTATCATCCCTTCTTCTGGAGTTCACATGGAGTGGGAACAAAGAAATGTTATAAGTTTGGACGCAAGGGTACTCATCACAGCAGTTCCGTGCCATACTGAGCACACCTTGGAGTTTGATACCTTCATGTACTCAGATCAAGAGAGTAAATGAATTCTCTTGGATTAAAAACCCTGTTTGTGAAGGTCAGAACAAATCCTGCCTTTCACTGCAGTTCCTGTGGCTCTGGTAGGATGGGACAGGCAAGTTATTACATCATGCTTGCTGGAATACAGACCTGCTTCTAGATCAGATGGAAAAACTAATTCCAGTAAGGTCCAGTTTTGGCTTGAGAGGGAAAAGTCGATTTTCTCCCCTGCTTTCATGTGCTACAGAAGCTTTATGGCATTTGGGCTGCACACTCAGGTGTCATATGTTGTTGGTATTTTAAAAGTCCAGAAGGTGACATGTAGGTCATTTTCTGCTCTTGGAAAAGTTGTGGAAAATTAGATTGATTGCACTTTGTTTGCTGTGGACCTTCCCGGGGTGCTTACTCTCTTAGGAGAATTGGTGGATGCCCATTTGCAGTACTGCTGAGAGCCCACTTTGAAGGCCTTTCAAATGGCTCAAGTGTGGACTAAAATCACTAAACATTTATATTCAGGCACATGTATTTAAAGAAGCTCTTCCTTTAATCTGATTGCTGTAAACTGTGGTACTGACATGGTTTGATACACAGAGTTCAGTTACATGTCCTAATGCACTGTACCATCACTTGCCCTTGGGCTGAGCACCATTCTTGGCCACAGGATTTTATGCTGGTCCCTGATCTGAGAGACGACCATAAAATCACTGGTGATATCTTGGGCTTGCCAAGCCCAGTTTGGCCCTTTTATTTCTTCCTGAATAATCCAGTTTTCCCCTTCAATTCTCAGAGTTGTAGTGTGCAACCTGTACCCCTTTGTGAAGACTGTATCTTCTCCTGGTGTGACTGTACAGGACGCAGTGGAAAAGATTGATATTGGTAAGTTAAAGGGAGAGCAAATCTGCTTTCCAGACAGACTGTATGCTTCTGAACTCTTGAGTGGTCTCAGTTCTTCTCTTTTTGTTTGGTGGCCTTGCACACCTATAAAGGAAGTCTGCTCAAGAGCTCAGGAGCAGCAAGGAGCAGACTGAAGGCATAGTTGGGTAAGCCTTGTTGCTTTTAAGCAATTAAAATGGCAATAACAGGCTGGCAAGGCGTGCTGCATGGGGGAAGTCATGCACTGCCCAAAAGGAGCCTGAGGGCTGTGCTTGGAAAGGCCTAGTGGACCATGCTTCCTACTGAAACATGGAGAGCAGACTAAACCCCTTTTGCAGCCTGACAGAGTAATAGAAATTTAAAAACCATGAACTTTGCAGAGCAAAGCTGAACCACTGAAAGTGCTCTGAGGATGGCTGAGAGCTTCACTGCAGGAAGCCATTGCAAGGAAAGGGGTTGGTCTGAATATGTGGGAGTGTCCTCAGGACCTGAGTTGGGAAGCATGGACACCTGCATTAGCATGTTTTCTCTTGCTGCTACTTATTAACCCCAAAGGCTTGCTGTTCCTTCACTGCAGCATCTCTGCTTGGCAGCCTGTGAACAGTACAGGTGCAGTTTTGCGCCATGCGGTTGGATTGGGATTGGATTTTCTTGCAGTAGTTTAGTCCAAATGATGCCCAGCAGACCTCTCTATTAAATGTTTTATGGAGTAATGCTTGCTCTGCATGAAGCAGTGCCAGCCTCTACTTTTCCTTTGCAACAGCCTAGTATCTTGTATGATTTAAGGAGTTGCAATAGCAGTGCAGTCAGACTGAAGGAAGAAGTGTGGCATTTTATCTCACACAGAGGACCTGGGCAAGACTCATTATTATTTGCAGAGACATTTGGGAACCTCTGTTGTTTGGCAGCATGAAAGCAAATCTTTCTGCAGACCCCTGCCTGGCCCAGCGTGCAGAGGATGGTGGTTAAGCTATGTGTGGGGACAGCCATCCTCTTTGGGATGTGGCTGTGCTGTTCGAAGACATTCTTGCCCCCACCTGCTCATCACAACCCACATCCTGTTTCCTCGCCCCTGCAGCTCTGCCTGGCTCTGCCAAGGCCAGTCAGTGTGCACCTTCAGCAGCAGATTGAGTCAAACGCACCAGCCTTGGGCGTTTTGAAGAGCATTCTCACTCCTCTCTGTGCTGGAGAGAGGGGACACATTCATCTGGCACAAAGGATTGATGGTGCACGTCTCTTCTTGGCCTCAGCCATGCCTCCTGATTGTGCTGTGTCCAGGAGGGAAGTGCTTCACGCCTGTGCCCCTCTCTTGCAGGGGGAGTGGCCTTGCTGCGGGCAGCTGCCAAGAACCACGCCCGTGTGACAGTCGTGTGTGACCCTGCAGACTACTCTGCCGTAGCTAAAGAGATGGCAGCATCGAGGGACAAAGACACTGCCATGGAAACCCGGCGCCTGCTGGCACTGAAGGTTGGTCACATTTTCCTGCCATGAAGGGCTGGGCCAGGCTCATGTGCCTTTGGCTCTTTACCTCTTTAAACACCAAATCCTCTGTAAGTTGACGTTTCTAAGTTGACAAGTGTTGCCCATTGTTTCCCCAGGCCTTCACCCACACTGCTCAGTACGATGCAGCCATCTCTGACTATTTCAGGAAGGAGTACAGCAAGGGAGTGTCCCAGCTGCCCCTGAGGTACGGCATGAATCCTCATCAGAGTCCTGCACAGCTCTACACCACGAGACCCAAACTGCCCCTGACAGGTGAGGCCTCAGCTGTGCTGGCCAAGAGGGAGCTCTGGGATAGCTGGGAATGGAGGTGGTTGGAGATGTCTTTGAAACTGAAAGACTGTCGTGTACCTTAGTCAAGGAATGGCCAGCAGTGCCTTCACAGCTGCTTTATTACTGAATGGCGCTAACTTAGCAATTCAAAAGTTGAGCTGTGTGAGACAGGAAAGCTGCTCTGCTGAGCCCCACAAGACCAATTGCAGCTCTGTGTTCTCTGTCAGTGTAGGATTGTGTGTCCAAGATACTTTGAACAGATTTGTGTAGTGTACTTTCTGCTTGACATTAGATCCAGATTTTGCAAAGGAAAACCTTGTCATCCTTTTAAGATGTTTTTCTACTTGCCATTTTTCCTTGTTTAGTATCTTCCCCATTTTTTTTGTGTGTGTCCCTGTTTACTCTGCCTAGAAATCAAGCTGTTTTTCTCTAGGTTTGAATTGGTTTTGTTCTTTTTTTTTTGTCTTTCTTTCTTTGATGGTTTTGAGCAGGGGGTTGTTACCTTGGTTTTGTAGAATGCTGCTTCTGCTGATGGTGGGAGCAGGAAAGGATACTAGTCCCACCTGCAAATTTGAGACAGGTCTGGTGTGTCTCTCTGCCATTTTACAGGGTGTGCCACTTGCCACAGTAGTGAGGGAAACCCCTGTTTTGGAGGGAAAGTCTGGCTACTCCTGTTCTCGAGACTGCTTTCAATGTGTGCAGGCATTGTCCTGCTGAATAAGCAGTGTAGCTTTGTGTTGCAGCGTTTTCCCCATTTCAACTCTGGGACCTCTTAGGAAGCTTTTCCATTCCTGCACTGGAGGTTGATTTGCTTGCAGCTCTGCCTCCCAGTATGGCAGCAGAACAATGCTATGTTCACTGCTCCTGGATTATTGTTAAAATGGTCTTTTCTCCTCCAGTCTCCTGAAATGCTCACAGTGCTGCCATGTCAGTGTGAGCAGTTCTTCTTTCAGGGCCAGAGCAAAACGTTTTGACAGCAGACTTTTAAATGGCCTTTACTCTTGGTGTGCATTTCTGGGCACTCCACCAGTTGCTGAGGAGCCAGGGTCATTGAACAAGAACAGTTTAAAGTGATTTGAGTGCTTGCTGGGAGAAATCCTTTGTGCTGGCTCTCCAGGTTCTGGGGAGAGGGGTTTGCCTGCTATAACGTGTTCACATGCTGTGTTTGCAGTGGTGAATGGCTCTCCAGGCTCTGGGGAGAAGGGTTTGGCTACTTTAACGTGTCCCTATGCTGTGTTTGCAGTGGTGAATGGCTCTCCCGGGTTCATCAACCTCTGCGATGCCCTCAATGCCTGGCAGCTGGTGAAGGAGCTCAAGCAGGCACTGGGCATTCCAGCCGCAGCCTCCTTCAAGCACGTCAGTCCCGCAGGTAGGGTGGGATGTGCTCGTCCCCCGGCTGTGTGGGCAGGTCCTGGGGCAGGCAGCAGCAGCCTGAGTGCCCTGGCTCGTGTTTCCCACTAGGTGCTGCTGTTGGAGTTCCGCTCAGCGAGGAGGAGGCCCAAGTGTGCATGGTGCACGACTTCCACAAGACCCTGACGCCCTTGGCCTCTGCCTACGCCCGGAGCAGAGGTGAGGGCTCCATATAACCGCGGCAAACCCGCCTGTCCAAAGAGCTGAGCTCGGGGCTCAGCACCTGAGCAGCATTCTCAGCTCTTCCCTTTGCACCACACTCCTCCTCCAGAGGGCTTTTCTCCATGAGGATCTGCCTGATTGCCTATCAAAAGCTGCTCTCCAAGAGAGCAGCCCTTGTATACTGACTGTTTCAAAGAGCTAAAACCACTTTGGATTCTGTTCCTTGGTGAATATAGAAGACCTGTAAGATGATACATTTGTAAGTTTAAATGTGTGCTTACACACACACACACACACACACACATATGTGGGACTTTGACTAAAGGATCTGGGTGAGCAGTGGTGCTGGTAGCACACTCATAATTGGCGTGCTCAGGAATATTTAACTGGAGTAGAGATGTTTCTGTCTGGTATTTGATGGGGGTTTTTTAATGCTTTTGTATGGCAGAGCTCACAAAAGAAGCTAAAAAAAGTAGACAAAACCAGCTTCCTCTGCTTAGCTGAGATACTTTGCTACATCTCTCATTTTCCATGGCATTCCTAGAAAAGCTGCACAGATTATAGAAAACAAGGCAAACTTGCTAAGGAGCACATTGGCTTGGATTCATTCTTCACAGACCACCTTAGAGTGTTGCTGTCACAAAACAACTGCACGATTGCTAGAAAAATAAACCCTTAGAATGGCAGGGACAGAAGAATTGACCTTGCTGAGTAGTGGAGCATTTGTGATGGGAATTGAGTTCACCTTAGCTATACCATTAAATACAGAAAATACTTATTTAAAAAAAAAAAAAAAGAAGAAGAAAAAAGTTGCTACATTTCTGGGTCTGCTTTCTTGCAGGAAAAGCCAGGTGGGAGCATAGCCATCTAAAAGCTTTCCTCTTTTTCCAACTGTCTCCCATCTAAAATCTTTCTGTGTGATCCTTGCCTCTCCTTGTCCTCTTGCCACCAAGGGTACAGCTGAGCTGCTTGCAGTGCTGGAGGTAGTCATTAGAGAGTTAGAGCTTTGACAGAGGCAGTGAAGAAGGAAGAATATCTGAACTATGGGAGTATTTAAAGGTCCATGTGTTTGAGGTAGGATTTTTCATCCTTCTTGCTTTTATGGCCTCTTTTTTTTTGGTTATTTTTGCGGTGGGATTAAATTCTTAGCTCTCATAGCAAATGACTGGACTGTAGGAGTGAAGAGTTTTCTTTGTGTGATGCTGTAGTTTGATAAAGGAGTGAAGTCTGGATTTTTCAGGTGCTGATCGGATGTCCTCTTTCGGTGACTTCATTGCCCTGTCTGATACCTGCGACGTGGCTACTGCCAAGATCATCTCCAGAGAGGTTAGTGACAGCAGAAAATCATTCTAGGGTATCAAGGACAATCACTCTAGATGCAGCCATTGGTTTGTAGCAGCCTTTTCACTGGAAATCAACCTATTTTACCTGGAAGACTTTTACTGGTTTTTGTAATTTGTGTAATCTCTGATCTGGAGTGCAGAATTTACACCAGTCTTTTGATGCATTTGTTTTTCCTACCTATTAACACCTGGCTGTGTGCTAGAGCCTGTGAAATAGCAGAGCTGGCAGTGCTGCTTTCCACGAGATGATTGCAGACCTCTGGAAAGAAACCCTGGTTAGGCTGTCAAAAGTTTCTGGTTGAGCAGATGTCATGGGAGAAGTAAAGGGCTGGAATGTTGATGGGCAGCCCTTTGCCCCAGGCAGAAATTTGGACACAGGTTGCTACCTACCAGTTACAGGTAGGGTCAGCCACTTCCCAGGCTGTGCTTTTTACTTAGAATCACAGAACCTTTTGGGTTTGGAGCAACCTGGTCTAGTGGGAGATGTCCCTGTCCACAGCAGGATGGAATGAGGTGGTGTTTTCCAAACCAAACCATTCTGTGATTTTATGATGTCAAACAAATGAAAGAGCACATTCAGCTGGTTTGTGAGGGTAATATTTGCTACAGTGCTGCTGAAAACTGAAAAAATCTCACCCACACTGTAAGACACAAATGTGAAAGTTGTGTATCGCTTCATGGCACTGATGAATATAAACTCTCAGTTTCCATGCTCTTAACAGCTCTTTTGCCAATGGTTTTACCTCCTCAGGAGTGTCACTGTTGAAATAAGAATTTATTGGTTTTTAAGGCACGTTTACTGTTGAGGCTGAGAAGTGGGGATGTCATGGTCAAGCTGTTTTCCCCCGGAGGAGGATATTAGTTATTAGTTCCGTTCTGCTTGAAGTGATGTGGGGTGCTTTTTACTAACCCCTGCCAGGAGCTCACAGTGCTCTGCTGGTTTTTGTTTCCAGGACTGAAACGTGTAGTGTAACAGTGCTTTTGCTATTGTAGGATGCATACAGACCCCAGGAGAGGTGTGTGTGCCTCTCTGGGAATGGCAAGTGGAGCTTTCAGGCTTAGCCCCCCTTTCATTTTTCTCCTGTGGAAGCTGAAATCTGTGTGTTGCAGGTGTCCGATGGTGTGGTGGCTCCTGGCTATGAGGAAGAAGCTCTCAAAATCCTTTCCAAAAAGAAGAATGGTGCTTACTGTGTCCTCCAGGTTTGTACCCCTGCTCCAGTCAGGGATGAAGCTGGAAGCACAGACACTTTGGACCTGAGATGATGCACCTTTACATGCTGCAGCCAGCATGCTTGTGAAGGAATATTAGTATTATGTGGCCAAGTCAGTGTCAGGTTTCCTTCCTAGTTCCTGCAGTGATTGGGACTTCAAAATCACCCAGTTTTGGTGAACAGGACTAATAGATCACAGATTGCTGTCAGGTCCTATTTCTGCTGCCTCTGAGAGAGAAATGAGCAAAGAACTTCACGGTAGCATCACAGAAAGAAAATGCAAGGCTTAGCTGAAGTTCCAATTGTACTGTAGCTGCCAGGGGAGCTGGAGAAGATGGCTCAGGAGCTTCAGGCAGGAAGGAATGAAATTGCAGACAGTCTTGGCAGCTGATTACCTCTGGAATTAATTAACTTTGCAAGGATGAGGTCGTAGTGGTGAAGCCTGTCTCTTTAGGACTGAATGCAGAGCAGTGCTAAGGAAAGTTGGCCTAAAACATTTCAGCGGATTAGGAAAACCACATAAAAGCATGTGCATGCTCCTGTTTAGAGCTGGTCACCTCAGTCTGGGTTGTTTCCTGTCTGAAACCTCAGCTGGGGCCACCAAAATTCTGAAAAAGGCCATGCACGGGTGGGCCTGAGTGCAGTGTCACAGTTGCAGTTAACCTGATCCCTATGCTGGTGTAAGTTAATTATGCTTCCAGCTTGGATGGAGATGTGCCCCAAGAGTGCAGCTCTGGAAATAATCACATTTGCTGTTCCCTTGAATGCCGTAGAGGGGTGGGAGTTGTAGCCTGAGGCATGTAGGAAGCAGCTCCAGATATTTCTGCCTTCCTTTGGAAGGCTGGAAGACTCTTGTGTTTTTCCCCTTTGTGTGAAAACTGGAAGACAGTAGGTTTTGGGCTGAAAGTGCTTCATTGGCCTGTCTTTGGCTTTCAGATGGATCCCCACTATGAGCCCGATGACCTGGAGGTTCGAACCCTCTATGGGCTGAACCTGATGCAGAAGAGGAACAACGCGGTCATCGACCGGTCGCTGTTCAAGAACATCGTCACCAAGAATAAAAATGTGAGTTTGGGAGATAAATGTGCTTAAACACACGTGGAATGAATGAACTGCTGTGCCTTCATCAAGGAGGTCACCACTGGGCAATTTTAAAAGCTCCTAAAATTTTTTAATGAGATTTAACTGGCTCTTACCAAACAATGCAGCGGACTTTCTGGACCTAATATACTTGGGTAAATCAAGATAGCTTTCCTTGGTTTAGATTCCTTGGAGGAATCAAAGAGGAGCTGGACCTTTCCCATTATTTCAGACTACCACAATATTTGTAAATACTCTCTGTAAACAAGAAGCTACTGTGTGCAATTTTTTATGGTGAGACAGCCATGTGCCAGGGATCCATCACATCTCCTGACTGTTCGTTTACATCACCCTTTTGTGTGCACTGTGTTGTTTAAACTCTGGCCTGGCTGTTATTGCTCAGCAATTGGAGCCCACATCACCAGAAAGTTTTCAGTGATTTGTTTGTCTCTGATCTCGTTCTTATTAAAAAAACAGATGTTAATGAGCACATGATTAGTCATGGGCTCAGAAGCAAGTTCAGACATTGAGGTAATAAAAACTGTTTTCATAAATTAGGAATGGAACTTAAAAATAATACAGATTTTGGGAGCTGTTCTAATTGCTGTGGTCCTGGTGTTTGCCTATGAGCACATCTGATGACAGTAAATGCAGAGGAGTTTTCAGGCTTAAGGCCAGTGATAGAACCTGGTGAGATTGAGTCTTACCCCTGAGAGTTGGGAGATCAGCTGCCAAACCAATCATTTATGGGTTTTAATCTAAACAAAATTTGCTGGTAATTGAACAATCCAGGGTATTTTTAGCTACCTTGTTCTGCCTGTGTCTGATTCAGTAACTGTGAGGGCTGGGGTGTAGCATGGCTGCTCCTGGGTGTCAGGGTGGTGTTGACAGTGGTGTTCTGTTCCAGCTGCCCGAGGCTGCTGTCCGAGACCTGATTGTGGCCAGCATCGCTGTCAAATACACCCAGTCCAACTCGGTCTGCTACGCCAAGGACGGGCAGGTAACTGCAGCAGGGCTTTCCCCACCCCACTGCTCACAGGCTGCCCTGGCCGGCCTGCAAAAGCCTCCAGCACACAGGGAGCTGCTGCACAGGGCCGGAGGAGCTGCCCTGGACAGCGCTGTGCAGAACAGTTGTTCCTCAAGAGGCTGCTTCAAAACCTTGCTGTCATTTTTTCATGGTAATGGCAGGGCTGGCTCTTGCATTGGTGGGGATGGAAAAGCTCTTATGTGCTTCTGCACTATGGCCTTCAGTAATTTCTTTCTAACTACTCTGTTCTTTCACATCATTTTTCTCAGGGAGTCTTGTAGTCAGTGTAGAGCCTTAGGAAATTACAGTAGATTTCACAGCTGGATTCTGACTGTCCAAATGCTTCTTTATTTTCACTTTTTACATAGAAAGATGGGATATGCTTTCTTTTTTTCACACCTCCAGGGCAATAAAAATCTTCTGTTCTTCCTGATTATGTTTTTTTAAAAAGACTGATGATGGATGCTGGAATTTATAGGGGTATTACCAAATGTGTAATTGAGATGATGAATCATACGGCCACAGAGTGGTTTGGGTTGGAAAGGACCTTAAAGCCCATCTCATCCCACCCCCTGCCATGGGCAGGGACACCTTCCAGTGGCCCAGGTTGCTCCAACCTGGCCTTGGACACTTCCAGGGATGGGGCAGCCAAAGCTTCTCTGGGCAACCTGTTCCAGGGCCTCGCCCACCCACACATGGAAGAATTTCTTTCTAGTATCTAACCTAAATTTCCCCTCTTTCAGTTTGATTCTTGAATTTTAAAAAAATCCTTTCTTTCCAAGTGATCACCAGGCATTTGGCCCAAATCAGCTGTCTAGAAGTTGGTGTAAATGTAATAGAAATTGTATTTTTGCTCAGCGGATCATTCTTGTAATGGTGCTGTTTAGCATGGACGTTTTTCAGTAGACATGGATTATTTTAAAAAAAAATACGGAAGAAAAAGACAAAGAGTGTTTTTGAGCTGTAGTAAATCATAAATCAGCAAAATGGAGCAAAGAGTGAACCCTACAGGCGGAGACTGAGATTGAGCTGCAGTGCTCTCCTTGCATTGGCACGGATCTGTTTTTGTCAGGTTGTTGGTACAGCCTGAAAATGCTGCAGGACTGTCTCACAGGACTTCCTGGGGCTGTGTGGTTCCTCAGAATATGTCTTTGGAGAGCCAGCATTTGTCTTTTATTCTGCTTTATGTTGGTTATTTTTTTTTTTTCTTTTAAATGATTCTCTGCACTCAGCAGCGTTAGATCTCATACCCCCAGAACAAAGGTGTCGCTGTCTTTGCTCCTTTTCCCTCATCACAGCAGCCATCTCCAATTTCCCCCGTGCTTTTGCAAGTCTGGGCTGAGCGTGGTGCTGCAGATGTTTCCAGAGTGTGTGTGGTAATGGATGTACCACATGGAAGGGAGAGGGCAGGAGGGAGCAGGGAGAAGCAGCCTGGGCAGGCAGGGGTTCAGCTGGCAGATTTTAATCAAATACATTATGGAAAGCAGCTTCCACATTGTTACACTTCAAATGCTCTTCCAGGATCTGACCTGGTTTGGGTTACGTGAGCCAAGTCTGGCAAAGTCCACCTTGCTTTCAGTCCCATTGCTTTCGGTTTTCCAGGGTTTATTTCAGCCTCACAGCATCCCTAGGAAATGGGGATGCCTAGGAAAACTCTGGTGTATGAGACCTCCAGAATGTTTAACAGCTTGGCTCCACTGGCTTCAGGAGTGGATCAGCCCCTCCAGTGAGGTAGCTGCGTTACTACATCCTAGGAAAGTGTGGAGTGGGAAGCATTTCTGGACCTGAGTGTCACTTAATTTGCAGGGAGCCAGCTGCCACTAATTGCAATAAACACTTCCACTTGTTCTGGCTGACTTTCAGCTTGTACCACGCTGATTTACACTTGCTTTAATGACACCATCATGTTTTAAATTAGCAATTTAAAATTATTCTTTCTTTATTCTCTGTACGGTAGCATAAAACAAACCTGTTAATTTACCTTATGCTTTCCCAGTGACTTCACTGTTTTGTTTGTCTTCCCAATGGTCAAGTCCTTTATTAGATTTTTATATTTCCAAGTGTCTTTAGGGTTTTTATTTTCATTCATTATCTAGGGTAAATCTGAGTAAACCCAGAGCAGTCTGGATTGTTTTGCAAGAATCCTTTGGGCATTATCCATCTCATCCACTCTGTGCTGTTGCACAGCATTCCAGCTATGGAGTGTGTTTGACTCTCCTATGAAGCAAAGTGTTTTATTCAAGTAGTTCTTAATTTTCACCCAGTCTTTTTTCTATTTAGTGATAGATTTTTTTTTTCTACTCACCCTGTGCTGCTGTCTCCTTTCACTGCTCACACTTAATAGGCTCTGCTTAAGCACTTTTGGATTCCCAGGAGATTAAACTCTGAAAGAAACATAATTAATTTTTGTGTAGGAAAAGGGGGAATGGCTCCTTTGTGGAGGATTTTGAGGTTTCAGCTGTGTTTTTGTATGGGGGAAGGGCACCATGTGGGGCAGGGAGAGATGAGGTGTAGGAAGAAGGATTCTATAAAGTGAAAAAGGGAGGGAATAGGTACAGGCCAGTGTGAGGGGAGAGTCAGGTACAGGTGTAGAGGCTGCATTAAGCAGAAGCTCAACCTACTCTTTTTTTTAATCTCTAGACCAGAAATTCCAGGCTGGACTGAGGAAATCTTCCCCAGCAGCATTCCATCAAAACCTGTGGTTTTAAGAAAGGCAAAACAATGGCTTGAACCTGTGTTGCAGATAAATCTCTGTAGATTTGGGGATGCTTGTGAAGATGGTACAGGCTGCATCACTTTGATCAGCTGAAGTACAAAGTCCCTGCCATTTTGGAGTTGTTGAATACAAGCCACAATTTAGTTATTAATCTCTTGACAAAATGTAGGTCACAAAAAAAGTGAAATATTTTGAGTGGTTCACAGAGGAAAGGAAACGGCTCTTTCAGAAAGGTTCTTGGGTGCTGACAGGTAGCAGAACACCCTATTCTATCAAGGAGTGCCAGGCCACAGCTCACAGGGGTGTAATGAAGATGAGGCACTGTTCTGTCTGGGAAAGGGCACAGAACATCCCAAATGTCAGAAACTTGGGAATGTTTTATGGTATTTTGGCCCCTGCTTAGCAGCAGCCAGTCCGGTACTCCACAACATCTGCATCCCCAGCTAAAAATTCCTGCCTTAGCCTGGCTTTGCTAGTCCCACTCTGAAGGGCTGGGTGGCAGTTCCTGGTGTGCTGTGGGACACAGCCAGCCCTCTCCTTTGTGTAGGGAGGGAGGATAAACCCCTGTGGAAGTGATAACACACCAGTGTGCAGCTGAGCTCCTTCAGGGTCCAGGGTCCCCTGCGAGTTCTAAGTGGGTGTGTTGGGAGCAGAGGCTGGACATCAGCAGTGTTTGTCGGGGGGAAGGTGCCACTAAACCGTAAGAAACTTGGCATCTGTTCAGTGTTTGTGCTACCACCAATATCCCTGTGGGTTTCTTACGCACTGATGACTTCAGTTATGGCTGAGCAGATCATATCTGATGGCAGCCCAAGCCTTTCATTTGCTCCTTGGGGGAACAGGATCCAGCAGAATGTTTTATGGTTCTGGTAAGAGGTGAAGTCACTGTATCTTGATGAATGGGAAGACAAATGACTCATTCCTTTGAGGGCAGCCTCTGACTTATGGCTTTACCATCTGTCCCAGTCTGCGTTGGGAACTCAGAGGCACTGGCCAGCACCTCGAGCCTCAGCACTGTGTCCCTGGAGAACAGTCTGGGGAACAGCTCAGATGTGGCTGAGCAGGAAATGATGGGAGAGACTTTGTTTCCTGTCAGATCTCCAGATTGAAATGGAAGCGGGACCCACAGGATGGACAAAAGTTACCAGCCCAGGTCTGCCATCCCTGGTGGCTGAGCTGAGCAAGTGCTGTATTTTCCTAGCAGCTTCCTTGAGATAAAACCACTGTGTGGATTTTGCTTATCTGTTAGAGATCAAGCACAAGTGTTATTAAAGAGGGTTAGCAGCAGCTATCTCAAAAAGCCTGGATTCTGGCAGATGGCAGCACAGGAGATGTGTGGTGGCTCCAGGGCCTTGACAATTCATGGGATGTAATGGTGCCACTGACCAGCATTCCTGAGTGAGCAGTGGGGTTACTTTCTTATCAGCCTTGCCAGATGAACTGCACCTCTCAGCTGATGTGGTTAAGCTGTGTGTGCCTGACTCAGCAGAGAGATGATGGTGTTTGGGTGATCTGGGCTCAGACATTAATGCTCTGACTGAAGTGCCCTTTTCCAGAAGGGGCAGGAAGCCAGCCAGCTCTTGGCAGTCACATTTGTTTCTGTGACCTGCAGGATTTTGTTTTGCCTTAAAAGCCGTAACTGTATCACTCTCCTGAGGTTAAGGGTTTGACTCTGATGGCTGGGGCTGTGTTATTTAGAAGGGTGAAAGAACATACGTGTTTCGAGTGTGACTGTCAGCTCAGCAGAGCTGTGGAAGTTAGCAGTGCAGACAGCTGGCCCTGTAACCAATTTACAGCATCAGGGATGCAGGCATTTCCCAAGTTTTCCCTGCTCATTACCTACACTCTTTAGCTGCATGGGTGAGGAGCAGCTAAATTGTGGGAGGCCGTTCTTAAGGGCTTGTCTGGAATGCAGCTGTGGTGGTGATCTCAGATTGTGCTTGGTACCCCTGTGCTCCAGGTCATCGGCATCGGCGCGGGGCAGCAGTCCCGGATCCACTGCACGCGCCTGGCTGGGGACAAGGCCAACAACTGGTGGCTGCGGCACCACCCCCACGTGCTGTCCATGAAGTTCAAGGCAGGCGTGAAGCGGGCCGAGATCTCCAACGCCATCGATCAGTACGTCACCGACACCATCGGAGAGGTGAGGGCTGCTCACAGCTCCCCCTGCAGCACAGCTCTGCCAGACGAGGTCTTTGTGCAGGACTTACACCTGGTGTGAGTGTTGTAATGGGTGACCCCAAAGAGCTGGGGGATCCTGGGTCCTGGGTGGTGATCCCCCAGGGTCATTTACTGGCCCTGTGGCAAAGTGTCCTGATTTGCACCTCCAACACTGCACCCACAGCCCTGGGAGCTGGAACCTGCCCTGTGCCTCAGTGAGCAGCTTGGCTTCAGCTCCTGGTTCTTCCCAGCAGTGAGGATGGGTTAAAGCTCCAGCTGATGTTCCAGTTCTCCCTGTCCTGTCAGTGGCACCTTCTCACACAGAGCTGTTTGTTTGTGTGGCATTTCAGATCCTCAGAATCCTTCTGACCTCCCTGTTACAGGCCACAGTGAGACAACAAAATAGTATGTCCTTTTTAAGTATCAAAAGCCAAGAGCTGGATTAGGGACCTTGTGAATCACCTCGTGAGCAGTTGCTTGTTTAAGGGGGTAAGAACTGGAGCAGTTGCTGTTTAAGAAGGTGAATCATAAACTGAGCTGCCATTGGTCATGGGTAAAGTCATCTACCAGATGCCTGCTGGCATTTATGGAGCAGCACACTGCAGGCAGAGCATCTTGGAATTGAGGGAGAGAAGGAATCCTTCAAGCCCTGTGGTGAGGAGAAGGAAGGAGTTAAAAGGATGCAGGAAGAGCTGATGGTGGTGGTGTGTTTTAAACGCCCTGGTGTGAAGTTCCCAGCAGCAGAAAGCCCAGTGTCAGAGGGATGCCATCACTCATCCCCCTGGCTGGGATGGAGCCGTGTGCTCTGGGGCTGAGCTGGCTTCTTGTGCCTGCAGGATGAGGACCTGGTGAAGTGGCAGGCCCTGTTTGAAGAGGTGCCCAAGCAGCTGACAGAAGCAGAGAAGAAGCAGTGGATTGCCAAGCTGTCTGCTGTGTCCCTCAGCTCCGATGCCTTCTTCCCTTTTAGGGATAACGTTGACAGAGCCAAGCGGGTAAGGTCATGGCAGGGCCAGGAGGTTGGGGTGGCTCCAGGGGAGTGTCTGTGCAGCTTGAGCTTTTCATTTTGTGTGCACTGCTGAGCAAAATCCCTGCACTAGGATAGCAGATCCTGGGAAGGATGTTGCTGATGGTTACTGGTCTCACATGGACAGTAATTATCCAGTCATTGCTCAGTTTGTAGATTTGGGATGAATAGGGGATTAAAGTTTATTAAACAATTTAGGAATATCAAGCCAAGGCCTGTCACTTCCAGAGAAACCATTTTAGGGTTATTTCTGAGCAGCAGGGAGAACTTCCTGCTCCCCTGAGGAGCAGCTTTGGGGATGGAAGCCTTCATTCAGTGGGATGTGGATATAGGACTGGGACTGCCAACTCCTTCCAAGGGGGATTTTGGTTTTCCATCCTCTGATCCTTCCACTCCCCCCTGTGTGTGCAGAGTGGAGTGCAGTTCATCGCTGCCCCTTCGGGCTCGGCTGCCGATGACGTCGTGATCGAGGCCTGCAATGAGCTGGGGATCACCCTCATCCACACCAACCTCCGGCTCTTCCACCACTGAGCCCTCTCTGGGCACAGCCTCACCAGCAGCCAGGACCAGAATGTCACTGGTGGAACTGGGAGGCTCCTGCAGCCTGTGCTTAGCAAGAGCTGGTCACTGTGAAGAGGCCTTCCCCCATGTTAAGGGGGAAGGATGTGGCACAAGTTGGCTGCCAGTGTAGAAAATCAGTGTCTTTTACAAATAAACATACAGTTGTTAGCTTTGTGCAGTCTGCGTGGTCCCTGTCACCCAAATTCTGTGTCCTCAGGAAAAAGGTTTCTTCTTGAGGTAGGTTTTATGGTCCAGACTCTACTAATGCATTAGATGGCCTGTGCAATGGTGTGAAAGCTTGGCTTCTGCTCAGCTTCTCATAGAAGATAAAGATCTGAATTGGGGTGGTGGGGTTTTTACTGAGTCAGCAGGTGCTTCTAATCCATTATCCTCTTCCCTGTGGGAGAAGGGGGAGCAGGTGCTTTGCAAGAGGCACTCTGTCCTACCTACAGTCTGTGCTTTGGCAATGCCATGTTGCTTTCTCCAGGGTGAAAGACCCATTGACAGGCCTGTTCCCATACTGGGAGCAGAGCAGAGTCCACACCATGGAATGGGGGAAGTGGCCAGAGCCACTTCCCTTCTCTGCTGTCCACAGTTAGCATTAAGCAGATTTGAACTCTTGATTGGGAAAAGCAAAGTGAAATTCTGGAGCACAGTGAGAGGAGTGAAGGATGAGCCCAGACACATTTTTGCTGGCAATCACTGTGCCTGTTCCAAAGGGATTTTCTCTTTTTGGTTCCACTTTATAAAATCTGTTCAGTTTTGCCCAGGAGCAGCCCAGAGTTTTTCAGTGAACACGTCTGTGGGCTCAGCTCTCAGCTAGTGCAGAGCAGGGAGTGTCCATGTGTGCCCTTGGCTCAAGCAGGGCTGCCCAGGTGGGAGATGGACCTGGGAGAGGGGAAATTCTGGGTGTGCTCCTGGCTCTGCTGCTGACTTGCTGTGACTGTAGCCATGAATTTTGTTTTACCTGATTGCCTGTTTGATCCAGACTGGTTCAAATGGAGCAAAGCAAAGACACTTCCTAGGACATAGGAAGTATTCAAGACTGGTTTTCCTTTAATGCTGTCATTTCATCTGCCCTTGCTCCAGCCTGAAAGGGAGCAGACTCCTCTTTTCTGATCTCTCCAGTGGATTATTTCCAAGTGACTGGATTACACGGGACAGAGTAGAGAGCATTCTACTGCTTTGGTACGGGTTAAGACAGCAATCCAAAATAAAAAACGGTCCATTTCTTCCTGGCCCCTTTGCTGTGCTAACCCCAACCCTGGCCTCTGGCTTTCCTGTGCTGTTGCTTCCCATGAGCTGTAATTGCTTGGCGTTTTCCTTTAAAAGTTGGGGGTTGGGACTCTTCCACAGAGAAGAGTCCACGATGCTCCTTACATGTGTTTTCTGTCCCACTGTTGTGGCTGTAGCTGGCACGGACCCTGCTGTGAGGTTCTCTGGGGAATCTCTCTGTCCATTCTGTACCTGCATCTTCTCTGGCTAAACCAGAGACTGGCAGTAAGGATCTGGCAGCTCCTGTTCTGTGTATTCCCCTGATGCTTTGTTTGCTGTCCTTGGGACACTGTTTATTTACTGAAGGAAGTTAATAGGTACTGACTGATCTTCCAGGTGAGATCTGCATGAGATAGGAAATGTCAGCCTAGGGTGATACCTTTCTAGGGCCTGTCTGCTGTTTTGCTTGTGCTGCATGACTTGTACACAACATCTCAGCACCTGTAGAGGGATGGTTTTGCCTCCTGCTGTGCCTGTGGTAAGGTTAAAGGACAGGCAGGAGTTGTCAGAGGGGGTAACTTGGACTGTTTAATGTCCCAAACAAGAGTTCTTGATGACCCTGCCCCACTTGAGTGGATAAAGGATGATAAAAATCTCTGGTCTGGTTCCAGGTGTGACTTCACAGGAATGTCTCTGGGAATGGCTTGTCCCCTGGGCTGCAGTGACAATTTCAACTAGCCTGCCACCTTCCTCCAGAAGGAAGCTTCTCCTGAAGCTGTGAGAGTGGCTGTAGGAAAGGGCTGGGGTGGTGGGTAAGAGCCCCTCCTGAAGGCTGCTGCTCTGCTGGCTGAAGGAAGGACTTCTCCCTTGGATGTTTGCAGGGATGAAAAGGGGCCTGTGAGCTCTGCTTGGTGTCTGTGTCCCAGAGGAAAGGGAATGTCCCTGCAGCTGATGTGTTCTGAGGAGCAGCTGCTGCCAGGCTGGGATTTGCACCATCGCTGGCAGGCCCTGTGCTGGCAGCACAAGAGCTCCCAAAGCGTGGAAGTGAACGGAGAGCAGGGAGGAAGCATTCTGGGCCTTGGCAAGCACTAACAGAGGACTTGTTTGTTTTTCCAAGCCACAGGGGACTTGACCCTGGAGCAGAGAGCCCTGACTGGTTGGTCCTGGGCTCTACCCCAAGCTGAGCAGACAAATCCTGTGGAGATGTGCCTCCTCTTCTGGAGAACTGCTAAGGGCTTAAATTCTGCAGGGTTTGGCATTGCTGTGAGCACCTTGTGCTTTAAGGCACGGACAATCCTCTCTACAGGGACCTTGGGAAAATGTGCTGTTGAAGTGATTTTATCTTGAAATGCTCCCTGTGGGGAAGGGAGATGGTTGCTGCTGGTACAAGTGATGTGACAGAGGAGAGGAGGTGGGCTATGACTCCTCTTCAGTGTATCAGCAAAGTGAATTATTTACCATGAAAGGATTGTTGCAGAGTTGTTCTCTGGTCCAAAATATGTAGCCCTCACTTGGGAAAACCAATCTAGTTTAATGGGAAATTACTCAGTGTCTCTGTCTAGGCTAGTTCTAGTTCTCAGGTTTTATAAGGGACTTGTTTGGCTTTTGAACACTGCGGGGGTAGAACTGACTGCTGCTGTAACCACCCCACTCTTTGCAGAGGTTTGGGGTGCTCTGTAGATAGCAATCCCTGACAGCAACTGCCACATGTCAAGAAGCCAAACCATGTTTTCATGTGATGCTTTATTGGATCCAGAGAATCCCAGTGACGGGAGCAGTACAGTGCACGTGTAGCTGGGGAGGGGGCTGAGCAATCCTGACAGGACCTGTCCTGTTCTGCGTTTGCGAAGGCTGTACAGGTCGTGGCAGCGCAAGCAAAGGGACTCACTGCTGGTTTGGTTCACTCTAATCAACACTGGCTTTGTTTGCAAAAGGGTTGTGAGGTAGAAGCACAGGAGACAAGAAAGGGGCCTGTGCCTGTAACACCCAGGCTTAGACCCAGTTGGTGCCAGCTCCTGCTGGGTTCTGAATCATTCAACTTCACAGGTTTGGATAGTCTCACTAATTCTGGCAACTGTGCCACTGAAAGCTTATTTAATTCTGAAAGCTTATTTAACTCTAGCTATGGAACCATCCCTAGCTCAGTTCATCAGCAAAAGCAGGAGCTGTTTGCCTTTCCCTCCCTTCCCTGTTGCCCCAAAGCAAGCCTGTGCCTCCTGTCCGGGCCATACCTACCCACTGTCTGCGCTCTACAGGGCCAGGGGTGCAGCTGAAAGCTTTTAATTAACAAACTGCTCTACCAATATTCTCTTGAGGTTTACTTCACTCTTCTTGGGCATGTTTGTTCCATCTCGTGTCAAGGCAATGTTACTCCAGCTCTGAATCATCCCGCTCAGAATTATCCAGCTCAGAATAATCCAGCTCAGAATAAGCATCTTCATCCTAAATTCCACGGCAGCAAAGAGAATCACTTAAACTCTATGTCTGGTTTGTAAATCTTTTTATTAAAAGAGTTGTTTTTTTTTCTTTTCCACAGTAGTAAAGCTTTGGCACTTACAGTATAAAAATAATCACTGATCATAATTACACCAAATTCCTCTTTGTCAACTGCATACTAAGTGTCTTCCATACATTTTATTCCCATATAAAAACACTTGAAGGTCAGGGGAACAAAACTGATAAATAACAGTATGAGATATAAAGATACAGCTAGAAAAATACTAGGATCATCAAGAAAGAATTAGGACTGTGCATATTTTAAATATCACAGTGATTGGATTTGCTGTTCCTATCTTATTGCTGGCTGCACGCTTATGTGAAAGCAGAAGTGTTTGGTGGACTTTCCTATCCCTAAACCTCAGTAATGTTGTACTCAAATGTTCTTGCATAGCACAGGAACCTTGAATTTGTACACCCTCCCTCCCCCTCAGTATTTTGATCCCCCACCAAATTTGTGATTTACCACATCTCCCCCTCCTCCCCTTTTTTTTGCCCCCTTTAAATTTGAAAATATTGACTGGAATTCAACACTTTGAGCAAAACCAAGACAATTGCTATCAATCATGAGAAAGTCTGAAACACTCCAAGAGTGGCGCTTGGAGAAGCTGTGAGTTGAGCTTAAGCTGGGAAAATGGCTCCAGAGCAGGGGCCATTCTCACTAGATGCAGTTTTGCTAGCATCACTCCAGTTTGGATGGTAATCGTGGCACATAGGGATTTATACTTTGGTTTGTCTGTTGCCATGGCCGCAAGAAGTCTTGCTTGATGTTACTGTCCCCGTGGATGTTGTGTGTCTGCCTGTACATCTAGGGGCATGAAACACTCAATGGGGCAGTTGACGTTCTGTCAGGAGGGAAGGAAATCCAGTTAGAGCTCTGTCCTGGGTGTGGTTTGTGCTGGGAGCTGTTGGCAGCCCGTGGGGCTGTTTCCCAGCACAAAGCACACAGCTGGAAATCACTCCATGCACTACGGCCTCGGAGCATGCAATGAGGCCCTGCTGGGACTGAGGCACTGTGTGTGTGGGGTGAGCTCAAGCAGTGTGTGTGTGCACTGGGGGCCATCATGCACTGCTGGGGGAGCACGAACCCACATGCTGCTCTCGCCCTCGAGCCCTACAGAGACCCCGCCGCCCGTGCCAGAATCACACCAGGACAGGGCAGACAAGGAAAGTTCTACTCACGGTGTTGGTGGCCTGGTGGTACCTCTGTGTGAACTGTGTGTAGGTGTGGCCAGCAGAGCCTTCGGGGGCCACCTCCACGCTGGGCCTGCGGCAGTTGTCACAGCGCCAGCCCTGCGGGGACAGAACGGGCACGTCGGTGCCACTGCCAAGGAGCTGCCAGGGCTCACGGAATCCCACACTGGTTTGGGTTGGAAGGGATCCTAAAGCCCATCCCATTCCACTCCCCTGCCATGGGCAGGGACACCTTCCACTGTCCCAGGTTGCTCCAAGCCCCATCCAACCTTGCCTTGGACACTTCCAGGGATGGGACAGCCACAGCTTCTCTAGGCAACCTGTGCCAGGGCCTCACCACCCCCACAGGGAATAATTCCTTCCTAATATCCCATGTAAATCTACCCTCCTTCATCTTCAAGCCATTAATTCATGAACATTCATACGTGTGGCTACAGAGCCACCACCACCACTAAGGCTGCTCCTGTGTTACACCACACAGGCATCAATGCAATGCAAGTACTTCAGCTCTCCTACTTACTTTTCTTCTTCTGTGGGCCCTTTCCATGACCTGAAACCCAGCAGTCTTTGAAGTGCAGCCCAGCACAGCCACCCCTGACCACTCCCTGTGTCCAACATAACACATCCCTCCTGCTCACCTGCTGTCCTCCGTAACAAGTGCAGGAGCAGATGGCCCCAAAGTACTCCTTCTGCCACTGCTCCCCAACGTGGTACATCTTCCCATCATCATAGCACGTGGTCTCATCTGTGGAGGAACAGGCAGAGCTCAGCTGCAGGGCCTGGGCTTGGCTTTAAATATGCTCAAAGCAGCCTGGTGATCAGAAGGGGAGCCCCTGCACAGGCATGCTCCCCTTGTCTGACCAGAGGCTCCCTGACTGGCAGGGGAACATCAGACATGTTCACAGCTCAAACCTACAACAGGAGGGTATTTTCCTGACAAGAGCAATGAAGTTTAAGTCACAGAGGGAAGGCCAGAGGAGCTTGAGGTGACAGGCCCTGCAGGAAAGTGCAGCTGGAGTAATCCACCCGTCTGAGTGGAGTGACATGTCCCTGGTGTGCAGCTCCAGGGCCAGAGGAAGACAAGTGCTCAGTGTGCTGTGACCTGAGCTAACAAAAGGCTTTCCTTCTTTTCAAGCTCAGGAATGTGAGATTTATGCCTTCAGCTCTTGTGAGAACAGACTGAAACTGTCACAGTTCAGCCTGAATCAGATGCACTGATACACTGGTACTTTGCTTGTCCCCCTGGCAGGACAGAGTTGAGATGCTGAGATTTCCTGAATGGGAGCCCAGACTAACCAGCAGAAAGAGACTTACGAGGTTCACACTTGAATTCTCCTTTTCCATTCCCAAGGCAGGTGCAGCTCATCATCTGGCCATTCTCCCCTTGCCTGTCCCACTTCTCCCCAATCTTGTAGTTAACTCCATTGTCATGGCACCACTCTGGAGAAGGCAGAGGAACAAGAATCAGTAGTTATACCACATGCAGCAGGAGGAAAATAGCTTGGCATTGTCTCAGGAAGGGCAGGAGAAAGAATCTTTTCAGCTCATCTAAGTCCCAAGGAGGAAATGGGTTCAGCTCCTGCAGTTTTTAACTGCTGAAGGCTGTTGCAGCACTGGGAAATGTGTAGAGGCTGTTGGGAAAAAAGTAGGATGTGACAAAGAATGGGGAGAGGAGGTTTGGTTCATAGGAGAAGAAAAGAAATGAAAAGGAATTTAATAGATGTGGGGCAGGAAAGGAGAGAAAAATATTTTAAATGCTCTTTCTTTGGACAAATACCCAGTATAAACTTCACCACAATCTTGCAAGACACAGTGGGTAAGCCATGTGTATCAAATAATGAAATATAAATATTAAACCTGTAAAATAAGTGTCTTTTCCTGTAAAATTAAGTGTCTTTGCATAGACTCCTCTGAGTCTATGGAAATTGCAGAAATAATCTCTTTGCTGAGCTTATCCCACAATTTAAAAGCCTAATTTTAATTAGTTGGGTATGTGTTGTGTTAAACTGCTCAATCACAGACTTTTGTTCCATTCCCTTACATCAAGTCGGATATTATTCCATGTAAACCACAGTTCTGCAAAGAATAAAACTTAATGCCCTGGGCAGAAGTGTTAGAAAATTAGAAAACTGGTTTTGCAAGCTGCTTTGCAAAGGCTGCCTGCAATGCAAGCCAGATTTATTGTAATACCAGCACTGGCTGTAATACCCACTGAAATCCACACTTCCCCATATTACCCAGACATGTCTGGCAAGGTAAAAACATCACTTATCAATACAATATTGATTGCTGCTGATGGCAATTCTAGATTAGCTGCACAGCTCAGAGGTAACCAAAGTTTTCCATCACTTCTCATGATGCAAAACACTGCTTTGGTTTAACGACTTCAGATCCTGCCTTCATTTGCATCATGTTTGGATGAGGCTGGTTCTGTCAAACATGGCACTGGTGCTGGGGGAGAGTGGGGATGGGGATGGTTAACAGCAAGCTACTCACTAGAAGAGTCACATCTGAAATGGCCACTGCCAAAGCCTAAACACTGGCACCAGAGCTTAAAGCCAGTTTCAGATAAGCGCTCCCATTCCTCGCCAATGGAATAGAAGGAGCCAGTGTAAGTATCAAAGCAGGTGTCGTCAGCTGGCTGGTTTAGTCCTTCAGACACTGGAACAAAAAGAGAAGAAACAGGCATCACACACAGCATGGGAACTGCTGAAAGACAGAATGATTTTCAGTGAATACACACTTTCTTCTTCTTGCAATATCCTGGCAGGAATGGAACTACCCCATGGGCATATACTTGATGGTTCTGTCAGCAACCCAGCTCCCTGTGATTTATTTTCCATCTGCATGTGTCCAAGCAGTTGAATGATAAAAAAAACTGACATGAAGGCTATTTTCGTTTTGATTTGCCAAGTTTCAAGCAAGTGTGAGTTTTTGCATTTGCTGCTGGTGAGCAACAATCTGACTCTGCCTGTTTTTAGGAGAAAATTTGCTGTAAGATGCTGAGAGAACAGCAGGGGGTTGGTAGCTTCATGATGTGCCCTTTTTTGGGGTGTTGCAGGTTCTATCACATGGCAGGGGGCTGGGAGAAGGAGAGCAGACCCTGTTGTTGGGCAGAGTGATTTGACACCTTGGGTGTGTGCCTTGGCTGGCAGGTGGGTGGCTTCACAACCACGAGTTCAGTGTCTGATGATCAGGGTAAGAGCTGATGGTCCCGTCTATGACAGATATGAGGCACCAGTGACTCTGACTCCCTTTAAGCACAGCAAGTACCAGATCTCTCTTGGGGCCTTGGGGTGTGCCTGGAGCCTCAAAGCACATTCTCTGTGCTTACACAGCAGCTCAGGATAGCTCTCATCCCACCATCAGTGTGTGTCAGTTATCCAAAACCAGAGGACCTCACAAATCCCTTGTCCCAGGGTCCTGCTACGAACTGTCCTTGTCAGGAGAAGTTTCCTTTCTGAACCATTGTCAAGCTTGGGTACCAGGTAGGTTACCTTGAGTACAGGGAATGAGGCAGGGGCTGCACAGATTCAGCCAGACTCCCTAAGACTGTTCCTTACCAGTGTTGCCAACTGTGACCACCTCCTCCAGCACCTTCTGCCTCCGGTGATCCTTCAGGGCTTCCACTATGATGTTGTAGGTGGCCCCTCTTGTAAGGCCCTTGAGTGTGGCACTGGAGGAAGTGCCAGGAACCCTGAACTGCAACAAGAGACAATGCCAGGTCACCAGAAAGGGAAGAGGGAATACCCTTTAGATGTTACTGCTCTCATAGGAAAGACAAGGTGTTCAGGATGACACCCATGCTCTGTACCATGATGGTACATGACCACTCCCCTTAGATACTCTGAGAACTTCAAACAATACCAAGTTAAACTTGGCCACTCTGCACTATGGATCATGAGGGTTAGTTCTGCCATTTCAGGAAAACCACAGGAAACATAGGAGGAGTACTTTAGCTTGGACAAGCAGCACCTCAATCTTTGAAACTCCCACTCAGCTTACTGTCCCCTGCCCTGGTGAAGTGTCACTGCTAACAGCATTTCAAAGCGTTCTGGTTTTGCAGTTTCATCCAGTAGTCTTTTCCATAAAGGAGAGGAGGGAGGCTGTTATCCATCCTGGTCTCAGCTATGTGTTAAACACACTCTTTAGGCTGATTCCTGCCACTTCCTTAGCACAGCAGAGGGACTGGGGGCTGCCCCAGGTGAGGCTACACTGTCCCTCTGCTGAGACGGCCCCATTACCTGCAGAGTGTCCTCGTCCTGGCTGACGGGCTGGCAGGAGATGATGTACTCAGAGCTCTCCAGCAGCGGCCTCCAGGAGATGGTGGTCTGAGAAAGGGCTTCTTGCCCTGTGGTGTCGTTGCGCCGGGGCCCACGGGAGTGCGGGTACGAGGGCTCCACGACGATGGGCACCTGGTATCCCGGGATCTCGATGGCTTCATCCACGCTGGGCAGCGGCCGCCTGGATCCCGGCCTGAGGGGAGTGGCTGTGGTGGGTCCAGGCCGCCTGTACCCGTGCTCCTCGAAGAAGACTTGCTGCCCCTGGTGTCCTACTGTCTGAGGGTGCCCAGAGGAGCCTGGAAGTTGGATACCGTTGCCATTGTCATACCTATTGTTCGTGAGGTAAGGGGTCCCCTCATCAATGGAAGGCACGTCCAGGATGTCGGGCTGGTTGGGGTGTGGTCTGCTAATCAGCGTGGGGAGCTCATCTGGCCAAAGAAAGGTTAGAGGCCATCAAGCAAAGCATGGCAAAGGAACAATGGCAAATGAAACAGCTGTATTACCCCACTCCAAGCATCAAATATTAGCAATTATCCCAAGACATAACACACTTTTTATGACCTTGTTGTGATTGTAAAGGTAATTTCTATCTCTCTCTTTCACACATAGGCATAAGAAGTGTGTTAGTATAAAATTTTCATACAGCTGAGCAACACTTCCAAACACTGCAACACAAAGATGCCACCACCACTGCTCAAATTGAGAAGAAATGATTACAAGAGATAGCTGCAGATTATCATTTTAAGAGGAATCACTGGTGAGCAGGAAGAAACTTGTTCCTTGATTGCATTTGCATGCCCAGCTGATATTTTGCTTGCTATAGGTATCTCAATCTTGTACTGTGAAAGTTGCAAAGTAAGAGAAATGCAACAGGAACAAATTGAATGGATTCTGCATTTGATGCCATCAAGTGTTAGACAGTAATGTTAACCCTGATTTAATTATCAATTAGGTACCCAAGCAAGAATCCAGCACCAAGCACACTGTTCTGTTCCTAGTGTTCAAACACAGGTAAGTGTGATTAATATCAATTTAGAAGTGTACCTCCTGCATCCTTAGAAAGGAAAATCTCCTTACAAAGCCTATTTGACTCAAAGAAAAGGTGTGGCTGAGTGGTGTGAACAGGATATTTTAAAAAACATTATTTCAGTCCTCCACAAGTGTCCTTCAATGTCTCCCCAACTGTATTCCCCAACTGGAAGACATCTCCTGTTGGCACAGAACAATCCAGAGCTTTGTTTTACCTGTCCTTTTTCTGCCAACCAGTGGTTCACTCTTTTGACTGTTCTTCACAGCAATGATGTAGATGATGTATTCAGTGCCAGGTTCCAAACCTAGGCAGGGAGGGAGGACATAAAACAATTTTAGACTTATGAGTTGCTTTTCTTTTGTGATTATGTGTGAGATCTAAGGCAGAGTGAGAGGTGAGTATGGCTACAGTATCGGGTATGTGTATTTCAGATCTGAGGTTTTCAGGAGAGTGCAGAGAGCTCAGCCTCCTGCTCCTCAGAGCAAGTCTGCAATCTGATCACGTCAGCTGGGATTGCAGACTCAAACTTAAGGGATCTTCCCCACGTGTGACTGGTGGGGTGCCAGAATCATGGGCTTTTTCCTTGAAAGGACAACAGCTGTGGTGACAGTGGAAGCAAACACTGAACTGTTCAAATGCGGTGGTTGCTCTGACCAGTGCATTGGAATGTGTTTATAGGACAGGTGTGCTTCTAGGACCACTCTCTAGTACTGGAAACTACAATAAAGGAACACAACTTTCTCTGTCTATTAGCTAATCATCAACACATTTTATAATTAGGCCTTCCCCCTCCCTCTCTCTTTCAATTCAAGAGTTTCAGGTGAAGAGCTCCCAGACAGAACAGTCACCAGTAATGGTAGCCTCGGTGGTGCCAGGCCGGGGGCGAGGCAGGATCTCCTTGACTGGTGAGCCAGGTTTCTCATATCTGATGATGTAGCCAGTGATTTTGGCTCGGGGAGGCTGCCAGGTGGCCAGCAGGGAGTTGCTTGTGGTTGTAAGGAAGCGCAGGTTAGAAGGAGCATCGATAGCTGGGTGGAAACAAAAGAAAATGGGTCAAATGCAGAAAAGACCAGCTTCACCTGAGCTACACATGCTTGACACCCTTCTCAAACTTGGGAGTAAAACCTATTGCTCTAAGTCACAGGGAATATTAAATGTGGTCAGATATAGACAACTCCTAACTACCATATGTGATTACTCAGAAGAGCAGAATGGTCAGACAAGATCATTACCAGTGGAGGCATCCAGTACCACTGGGGAGCTGCGTGCATTCTCATTCAGAGTGTACAGGTAGATCTTGTAGTCAGTGCCAGGCTGCAAGCCTAAAATGAAGTTGAAACACAGATGTTAGCTAAGGAGAGGAAGCCACCTAAGATGGCCATCAGAATGTCTTTCAATAATCTCTTCTTGGAGCCTAGTCTTGATACCTCAGATGTTTTTTCCCACCTTTTGTTCCTACAGTATTTCTCATCAAGGATATTGAGTCCCAAAACAAGAACCCAGTGTACTTTCTGCTATGACCCTGCAGCTGCAGAAGCCCTCACTTACCAGTGATAGTGTAACTCCTGAGTTCAGGGCTGATGGTCCTCTGAATGGGGTTCTGGCCACCCGCAGGAATGGCTTCCACAAGGAAGCCAGTGATGGTCTCAGTCTTGGTTCTCCAGGTAATGGTGATGGTTGTCTCCGTGACATCTGTCACCCGGGGCCTGCGAGGGGGACTCACATCTGCACCACAAGGAAAAGGGGTCTTGTCAATACAGTGGGGACTGGGAATCATCAGCCAAGTGTTGGTGAAGCCTGGGATGGAGCTTTGGATAGAGCCCCACTTTGGACATGGAGCAGGCTCCCAGCCACTGCACCCACACAGCACTAAGTGGTCACTTGGGGAGGGCCACCACTTACTTTCAAGGGTGGTGACCACCCCCTGGGCGGGTCTGCTGGTCAGGGAGTCCTTCAGGGCATACACACTCACTTCATACTTGGTTGCTACCTAGAATGGACAGAGTTACACCACGTTACAAGAAGGCACAGGGGGAAATACTCCTCAGTCAGTGTTTGGTGGAGCCACGTTTCTCAGTCACCACCTACTGAAATAGGAAGCCTTAAAATAAGTCAGGGAAGGACTGATGGGATAATTCTAATTATTTCCAGCTGTAATAAAAGAGCAGACATGGACCCTGACAAGCAGGGCACACTCAGGAGCACAAGAAATCCTGGAAGAAGCTTATTTATCACCCCTCATTTTAGAAACTGTGCTTCAAAGCTGATTCTTCAGAAAAACTCTAATTTCCCTTCTATTTTTCCCAGTTAATGGATGCCATTTGCTATGATAAGGAATAAAATAATATGAATAAAAGAGAATTGTGGAAGTAACAGCATGGGGGTTTTTGTCCTTGGCTGCATCAGACCATGGGTCCACTTAGATTAGAATGTTTTTAAAGGCTCATTTCTGAAAATGATTCATAAAACTCCTTAAAAACAGATCAGTATCTTTTTAAGATTGCAGGAACCATAAAAGCAGTGATTTTCAGCCTTCTCCAGTTCAGGAACTCCTGAAATGTTTCCAGTGGAGAAGATGGCTATATAGCAAATTTAAGCCTACTCACAAAAGACTTGCATTTTTAACTTATATTTTGCAGATGTCTTAAAAATAGGCAATAGACTGCCAGAGCTCCCATATCACAGCTTGAAATCTCCACGTTGCATCACTTTATCTGACCTCTTTTGTGAAAGATGAGTAAAAGCATTTTGCTGGGTTACTTTTGACTGTGAACCTGATAATTTGCATTTGATTAGGCATCCACTCTACTAGATGAGGAAGGGGGTAGAATGCAGATTCAGCTGGCCAATTACTTGGCTTTTAAAAAAACTACAGTACTGAGTAGCTGCAGTCTGACTTGCCATCAGCTTCAGAGCCAGACCCTCAGGAGCTGTAATGATCTACTCCAACTGAAGTTCCTGACCCAGGAATCTGAAATTGCTTCCAACATCTCCTTCCCACAATACAAAGAAAAAAAGTTACCATCAAGCCAGACACGACTGCAGATGTGCTGTCTGGAGAAAGGTTGATTTCTTTCATAGGACCAGTCTTTTCTTTGGGGTTCACTCTGACTCTGTAACCAGTGAGGCGAACATTTGGTGCATTCCAGTTGATGGTGAGACTGGTGGGAGTTACCTGAGTAAACTTCAGGTTTGTTGGAGGTGGAATTGCTGCAAAAATCCAGATTAGCATGTGGTGAGTTTAAGAAAAGACAGTCTTGGATAAGACAATATTCTCTCCTGAACAGGAGACAGGTTTAGGCCAGGAAAGTGGAGTGCCTTGTGCAAACACAGGCATAAAGCACTGTGGGAAGGGACATGGCATTCAGGAGGAGATTCTCAAATCTACAGTAACTCTTTCCAGCAGAAATAAGGAGATATCAATGCTTCAACCCTGAAGTTAAGTGAGTAATGACATTTGCTATAACATAAGGTAAAGGCTTAGGAAGGTGCTTCAATCTCTAGTAGGCCAGTCTATTTTAATTGTTCTACCAGTCTCTGCTTTTCATCACACAGCTCACGGTTTAGTCCTGCTCCACTTGTCCCTGTCTGTTCATTTCTAAAATACAACGGATGATTTACAAAAGTAAGTAGGAAGCAGGCTCAGGAATTGCAGAGAAGATATAAAAATACTGCAAATGGAGAGGGGAAGCATTTTACAGCCACTTACACAGCGAGCAAGGCAATGGAAAAGCAGAGCTGTGGTGGCCATGAGGCTCATCACACCAGAGCCTGTTCACGAGCTAACACATCCAATATCCTTACAAACAAATGTTTGCCTAAAAAAAAGGAGTGTCCATTGAAATATTTTCTTGCCTTACTGTTGCTAAGCCTGGGGCTGTAAACAGAACAAAGATATACCTTACCACAGTGCCCACTATGGCACATTGCTGTCAAAGCCTTCCAGTTTTACAAAGTGGAAATACAGGATAATTCTTCCTTCTGGCTTTGCTCAGAGCTCAATCTAAAGCCCATGAGAGTCAATGGAAAGTCTAGAATTACTTCAAATCCACCTTTGAACAGCCCACAAAAGGTAAATCACAGAGGGTGGGTTTGAAAAAGTACTATATTGGCATTTCTGGCAGGCAGTCAGCCAGATGTTCCATCATTACATCACTTTGCTTCAGTTTAGCACAGTAAATCTGTACACTAGGACCCACTGAATTCATTCCATTTAATTCCCCTGGAATTAAAGTGCCAGCTTTTCAGCCACAAATGAATGGGAGACCTTTATTACACAGGTGCTACCTGTCTTTGTAATAAAGCCACATCTGGTAATGCTGGAAGCTTGCAATGGATTCCATATTGCTGGAAGCAATGTTAAGCTAATTCCTTGCAGTAATTTTCCTTTTTCATCAAGGAATTTTCAATGCATGGAATTATAGCTGGATCAGCCTGGCACAGAAGGGACCCTCCTGTTCTCATGGAGGTGATGAGGGTGCAGGGTACGGGCATGCAGTGGGCTGTGGTCCCTAGAGCAGTGCCAGTGAGGGATCTGCAGGCTGTGTGAGACCTGAGGGTTCAGCAGTCTCCCAGCCCTTCCTGCTGACATTTGGCTCCATCCAACAGCAAAGCCCCCAGGGGATTAAATCTGCCCTCATCTCTGTTGTTGGTCACTACCTGTGCTTTCAGCTCTCCCATAACCTAAAGGCAAGACAAGAGCGCTGTGAGAGCGCTCACCACGGATCAGGCTCCGTGACCAGGGACAGGACACCCTCTTTTCTCTAGGATCTGCTCCTTCAATCCCACTCTCTTTCCTGCCTTCCCTGATGTGTGTGCAGGCTGACTCTGCTGGCAAGCAGCTCTATGGCCCCAGCTAAGCCACCCCTCAGGAGCAATCCCATCCCCTGGGCTGCCCCTGGGGCTGTCCCGGCACGAAGCACCAGTTGCACATGGAAGCACACTTTACCCCTCGGGGCAGAAGCCGCTGCTGCCATGGCCTGCTGGGGTGGTGGGAGCTGTACCTGTGGACTGGGTCCCAGTGAGGGGCAGGCTCTCCATGTCATCGTATATGGCAACGATACTGATAGTGTACTCAGAACCTGGCCTGAGGCCATGCAGCTCAGCAGTGTCTTCTTCGCCACCTGGGGCCGGCAATAGCTCATGGATTCCATCCTCAGGGCTTGAGTAGGTCACCCTGTACCTGGTGACTTGCCCCTGCGGGCTTTCCCAAGCAATTTTGATGGAATCAACATCCACCTCAGTGAATGTTAGTCCTTTAGGGCGGTCAATGTCTGTTAGGCAAATTAACGGTAAGAGGTTAAGTGATAAAAAGCAGGTTGTGGGTGAGGAAAATAAAAAGCATTTCGATTACATGCAAAGCAGTTTTTGGTTTGGCGTGGCAAGGGGGCACTGGATTCTCCTCTGTGCTGCACCTTGCACACATGCTCACATCCCTAAGGCTGAGTTTGCTGGTGCCAGGCAGCAGGAAGGCAATCTTTGCCTTGTGGAAACCAAAAAGACCTGCACTGCCACCTTCAAAGCAGCCAGGACACCAATTCTTACCTATTCTTGAGTCCACTTGGCACCAAAACCCTTTTCACACAACTCTAGTAGCATGAAGCTACTTTAAAAGTGGACAAGAGAAAAAAAAAGCAATGGGAATTTTAAGACCCATTTCTCCCACGTAAATGGTCACTAGTGCTAAAAGCAGCCAGAGAACCCACCTGACTCTGTAAGTTTGGGTTCACAGCACCTGCTGTTCATCACTGTGAGCTGCTGTGCAAAGTGCCAGTCCAAGGAGAATCCATCCCGCTATTTTCTTTCATAAATTAATACCCAATTAACACACTCATCAAGAAAGCAAAATTACTCAGCACATTATATTGTAAAATCAGTTAGAAACACTTCAGCTTTGTATTGAGTGCACAGGGAATGTCCACAGGTGCAGCTGGGTGATACGCACTCCTCCCAATTAAACCAATTCATGGGATTTTCCTGGCAAGGTGGGAGCTCAGTGCAGGACAGCAGGGGAAGTGAGCCTTGCTCCTCAGAAGTCTGAGTGGCTACCACAGAAATACACACATCTGTTACACAAAATGGGAGGATGTAGCGTGTCATTTTTATATTGGATCAAAATCCTACTTTTCTGTAAGGTTTCCAATTTTTCATTTGCCATTTTGTATTAGTCCTCAATTTTCTACATTTTCTAGTTGGCAAAGGTGATTTTTGTCCAGGAATTTGTTGGTTGGAATGTGGACTTCACCCATCTCTGCAAAGGTCTGGAGAAGCTCCTGTTGTCTATAGTGTTTGGGGCTGAGTCGTGGTTTTGAATACAAGCTTGAGCAGAGTAACAATCACACAAATCCCCACCCCAGAGGTGTCCCTCAAAAGGCACTTTACCTCAGAGATATCCCTGAGTTACGAGGTCCCTCCTGTGTCCTGAGCAGACTGCTGCTTTGTACAGGGCACCTCAAACCTGGAATTGTTCTTTCTTTTGCAGTGCTTCATCCCAAATTCTTGGTATAATCCATGTAGTTTCCTTTACTCCCTCACAGAGGGCAAGTGCTCCCAATCCCAGTCCAGTTCCTTAACTGGAATCACCTTTGCCATCTAGCTCCACACAAAGGAGATCTTGGCACATTTTGTCCACTGATTGGCTGATGGCAAACATAACCCCGAAAGACTTTGTGGCTTTAGTGAAAGAAAATGAGAAGCGCAGCATTTTGAGGAGGCAGGAAATTGCATTTTGGCAGTGTTTGAGGCAGAGGGACTGCATTTGTGCCAGCATCTGCAGTTTAGGTGCATGGTACTTCTCACAGGGCAAACCACCTCACTCTCTCCTGGAGACCAGGACCCTGGTTTTTGCTTTCCCTGGGAACGTGATAGTAGGTTCAGACATCAAGAGAAAACACGTGTTTGTTCCCATGAAGTGAAATACGTACTGGTGACAGCTGTATCAACCAAGGGCTGGCTCTCTCCGTTCTGATTCTGAGCAAAGACACTGACCGTGTACTCCACTGTGGGCTGCAGACCTTCAATAGTGACTTGAGTTTGATCTGGCAGGAAAGAACACCATCAGTCAGAAAGAACAGCACAAAGCTGCAGAGAGCTGGCCTCAAAACAGCCTTGATTGAATGGCCTGTCTAAGCCATACCATAAATAAATGTAATTAAAACAAGGTGGGACTGACAAATTACATTTGCCTTTAAATTGCACCATCGTTCTCTGGCAGTGCACAACTGCAGAGCTGTGCTCCAAGGCTGCACAGCTGAAAGGGCAGGTTAGCACAGTGGGTAAAACAAAGCACAGGGAGAGCAGCTTTCATCATTTTCCAGGGTAAAGACTGACCATCAACTCAGCTGCATCACAAGCATCCCCAAGTGCTCTGCTGATCCCACAAAATGCAGTGCTCCTGAGAGCTGACACAGCAGGTTCCACAGGTACTACACTACGCACCTGTGGTGTATGTGACTGAGTCCATGCTATGAGCAAGGGTCACATTATGTGACCTCCAGAAGGATTTCAGAGCAAGTTTTGCTGGATGCTAGAAAACCAATGGTATTTCTTTGAAATGCAGGTGCTTTTCAGGCACACTGAGGCTGCCAAGAATAAACCTTTGCAATACAGTGTTGTCAAAGAAATACAAAACTTTTGGGGCAAAAATCTGCCCTAGCTTCTCCTGCATGAGACACAATGGAAAGTCATCAGGATGGCAAGAAAAGGTACAAGCAGCAGCAAGATTTGAGTGGTCACATCCTGCATTCTTTACAGATCCAGTGAAGGATGACATGACTCTTACCTGCAGGGACATTTTTAATTTTTGTGGGCACGTGTCCCTTCTTGGGGACAGCAGTCACTCGATACCCTGTGACTGGGGATGTTGAAGGGAGCCATCTGATGCTGATACTGTTGTCCTGGACATCGGTGACTTGCAGCTGGGATGGTGTGTCTATTTCTGGGCAATAAAAATAATTTTTCTGAGTATGTTGGTACAGGAAACCCTCCCTCCACTGTTGTGTCCTGGCTGAATTTTATTCTGCACTGCTTGGAAGAGAAAACACATGTTGCTATTTATCTGTGCCTCATGCTAGCCCAGAGCAAAAAAGCCTTAACCATGATGTGTGGGTGACTGATCTCAGAGCAATGTTAGCTGAGGATTTTTGTTGTTTAAAGGCTATTAAATGCCTTTATCTGCAGCTACAGCAGGAGTAGGATTAAGCTATATCCAAATCAGGAGGGAGACAACAGTCTTGGAGTTAGAAAGTTAGGTCTCCTCAGGATCACATAATCTGACAGTGATGCACTAGAGTTAAGATAGCAGTGACCCCACAATAGGAGAGCCCAACAGGATTTCCACTCTGCAATGAGCAGTCAGGCACTGCTTTTATCCCCATCTGGACTGCACAGGGTTTCCCCTCCTCCACATCCACGATCCCCTTCTGTGCCCCATCACTTATCATGCTGGGCCACCAAGATACACAGCTCCACTGAAACTCATGGCCCTATAGCCCATGGCTTCTAAAAGAAACCAGGGATCAGTGATACACATTTATGTGGAAAAGCCAACACAAAGCTGTAGGGGGATTTTTTTTTGTTGTTGTTGTTTGATTTAATGAGGTCTCACCTGTTCTGTAGGTGACAGTGACTGGCTTGCTGCTGGCAGGGCTGTCTCCACGGCCAGTTACAGCGTACACAGTGATGGTGTATTCAACACCAGGTTTGATGCCAGTAATGGTGGCAGTAGACACAGTGCCAGGCACTGTGAACTCCTGTACAGGGCTGCTTCCACCTAGGAAAAGTAGGTTAAAAAAGAGAAATGTAATGGATCTGTAAAGCATGCATTTAAAATCACTACAAAAACCAGGACAGTCCTGTATCAACACCAAGTGAAGACAGAACCCTGTTGTTGGGTCAAAGTTGTTTTGACCGTTCCAAGAATGAAATATGTACACAGAACCACCTCTAAAATTACTGGAATACTCCAGATGTTCTTTCCCTTTGGGTAGACAAAATAGGATTTGCTCTTCTTTAAAAAAGGTGCCTATATGTCTGCTACAGTCCAAGGTGCCTTTGCTACTTGCTTTCTAATGGTGTCAGAATAGAGTTTCTGGTCTGTGACTGGCTGTCACAGCCTGCCCTCACCTGTTTCACCATAAGTGATCCGGTAGTATCTGACTGTCACTGCAGGAGCATCCCAGGAAATCCTGAGGCTGGTTGGGCTGGTAGGAGTGACTTCCAGGTCCCTTGGAACATCAGACACTAGAAAAACAGAATTGAGAAGACAGTTTCAACACAATTGTACATCAGCTACATACTCCACTTATACCTCCGCTACTCATCTGTCTGTCCTCTGGCTCAGTGCACACTCCTCTCCAAAGAGATGGATCTGGTTAAAAACCATATGGCATTGCACTGGATTTAATGAAAATAGTTCTGCTGGCCCTAGAAACATCTGAAAGTAGCATGGGTCCTACCACCTTTCTCTAAATCAGGCACTACCTCAGTACACAGGCATTTCCTCACGAGTGAAGCTGGCAGGGGAGATGTGGTTTTACAGCAACTGCCTTGCTAGAGGACACTCCAAATCCAGCATTCCCTCAAGGCTCACCTGTTGTTTGCTGGCCAACCAAGGGCAGGCTCTCCTCCCTGCCATTGATGGCGATGATGCTGACCACGTACTCGGTGCCTGGCAGCAGGTTGGTGAGGGTGATGGAGTTCCTTGAGGGAGGCACACGTTCCTCCTTGGGCCGGGCCCCGCCCTGCTCCGGCTGGTAGCGGATCCTGTAGCCCGTGATGGTGGCACGAGGAGCAATCCAGTGCACGGTGAAGGAGTTTGCGGTTATATCTGAGAAGTCGAGGCCGGTGGGGGAATCGAGACCTGGGTGTTTCAAGAGACACAGGACTGACCTCAACCAAACTGCTTGGTGTCATCACAGGAAAAAAGCAATGAAGTCCCATTAATGAACTCTTAAAGGATGGCATTAACCACATGTGCATCCAAGTACCTGTTTTCTGGATTCCATACAAAGGCGCACTCTCGCGCTGCTCGGAAACACTGTAGACTTTCACCAGATATTCAGTACCAGGGAGCAGGTCTGTGGAGTTGAAGAACAGGAATTTGGATGTACTTCTTTGCTAACAGCAAGAAGTGAATCAACCTACACAATTTTAACTGCATTTCTTAGCAGACAATCAGGTTTTGCTTGATGGAAGATCTGAGCCTCCAGGACAACCAAAAGTTTAAATCAGTTATTTTTGTGGCATAATGGTTCCCTGCAGTGCTTTAGCCTGAAGGAGCATGATATCCTATGTCAGTGCTCCCTTAGTTTGTGGAGATTGACTAGAAGCAATTACCTTTTTTACAGGGTCCCTTCTAGTTATCTACTAGTTTAGTTATGCACCAGGCCACAGCTTTAGCTGATATAAACTGAAATAGGGCCAAGGATTTCCAACACAGCTATTCTAAGTCAGACAAGCTCCAGATTTAGTTTTTTATTCTGAAAGCAGGTATTGTCCCTCCCTTAACCAACCTGATTCTAGGATAGTGAGGAAAAAACCCCAGCTATAAATACTACACAGCTTTTGCCCCAAAAATTAATGTCAGCTCTTGGAAAATGCCCACATTTTGTTGCCATGTCCTGTAAGGCTCCAAACAGTATGGGTTTTCTGGTCTGAGCATACGAAGTCAAAGGAGCAATGACCTTTTGCATATTCTGATCCTCTCCCTGAACCTCTGCACTGGAAGTCCTTGACATTACTGGCAAACCAGGTGAATAACACGTATTTACTGTTAATACCTAACCAGGCTGCAAATCAATGCAGTTGCCTCATAGCCTGATTCACCACTGTCCTTGGATTGATAGGAAAAAACTTGCTTGTGGTTTGGCTTTAACTTGGGTAAAGCTAGAGGTCAAACCACACTTAGTGTGAGTTTGTATGAGGCTACTTGCAACATCAGCTTAGATCAGCTGAGATCTTGGCCAGCCACATTTAAACAATTTTTATTTTGCCTCATTTTGTGTCAGGTGGACCTTCTCACGCTCTACAACTACTTGAAAGGAGGCTGTAGGAAGGTTGGGGGTCAGTCTCTTCTCCAGGTAACAAGTGATGGGACAAGAAAAGACCTCAAGTTGCACTAGGGGAGGTCAAGGTTGGATATCAGGAAAATTTCCTTCACTGAAAGGTTGGTCAGGTGTGGAGTCACCATCCCTAGAAATGTTCAGGAGGTGTGTGGATTGGCACTTGGGGACATGGCTTGGTGGTGAGCTGGGTTGATGGTTCAACTCAGTGACCTTGGAATTCTTTTCTCTTAGTAATCAATCCTATGATTTTATGATGAGGGGCCTCTTATGCTTGACTTATGTAGGTAACCCACTCACTTGTTAAGATGACCATGCGGTCTGAGGGTGAGACTGTCACCTCTGCAACATCCTCCTCCTTCTTGGCAGGGGAGTAGCGCACCAGGAAACCGCTCAGCACGATGGAAGTCGGGGCAGTCCAAGTCACCCTCATGGTGTCAGGCCCCACACTGGTGAAGCGCAGATCGGTGGGAGGAGGCACAGCTACACAGCAAAGAACAAATCTACCTCAGTTCTCAGATTCATATCGATCAAGATGTCTGTTCAGGGAACCAATCACCAGAGAAAGTATCTCATGCACAACAGACTACGGCATCAGACTCATGCAAACAGACTTCTAAACTACATTTGGTTCTACTACAGTCAAGAGAAAAATGTGTCTGCACTACTGTCAGGCTGCTTTAACCTCTTGGCAATTCCTGATATGTTAAATGTACCCCACGGGGCTAATTTAAAAACAAGGTAGCAAGTTTCAGTAATGTGCTTCTAGCAGCTGGATTTTGTATTACAGATGTGGTGCCAAGAGAGGTTTAAAGTTGCCATACAGCAGCTTACAGATGGAAAAGTAATCTCATCTAGAATCCATACATGCACACACAGGAGAGGAGAGGGTATATCACTAATTTCCTATGACTCTACTTCTACTCGTGTCGAAGGATTTACAGCCTCAGGACTTTCAAACACAACAAGATTTCATGCAAGAACCAGTTTCCAGCTCGCCTTCAGCTCATGCACTATAGAGACCCTTGACGGTGTGGCATGGCTGTCACTGGCATGTACTCAGGGAGTGGTGTCCATCTGCATCCTTTGGGGCATTGTGGAAAGAGTGGGGCCACCACGGACACGGGCTGCTGGAAGCTCAAACAGCTGTCAAGGCTGGAGGGTGTCTGCTGATCTACTCCGCCTTTTAGCACCCCTAATTTGGGGAATCACAGTTTTAAAGTCTGGCGAACACACAGCTCGTGTTTCAGGCTCTTCATTCCAACTGGATCCTGGAAATCTGACTAGCAGAAGGTGAATGAGCCTGGCAAGTCTGCAGCCATTCATGGCATTAACATGCCTCCAATTCGAAAGCGAGCAGTGCACATCCATCCCCAGCTGCCATCCGGGGAAAGCAGCGAGCTGGGTCTGTCTGGCCTCCCCGCAGTGAGCGGCTCAATTCCTCTTTGACAAAGCCCCAGCACCCCGACAGCCAGTGACAGCCAGTGACACCGCCCACAAAACACAGAAGTTTTCAAAATTCACCCGTTTGCTGTGTCAGAGTGGTAGGGGCGCTCTCTCCGCCATTAATGAGTGTGATTACACTGATGTCGTAATCAATGCCCGGCTCCAAGCCTGTCACTGTGTAGTATCCTACTGAGGAGTCCACAAAATCTTCAAATATAGGGACACTCTCTCCTGCCGCAACTACTGTGATGCGGTACCCAATAATGGTGGAGGCATTTAACGGGGTCCACCTCAGGCCGATGCTCGAGTCAGTTATGTCAAGAAAGCTTAGGTCAGTGAGCTGGGGCACCTCTAATGAGTTAAAGAGCAAACGGGAGAGGCAGAGACACACGGAGGCAAAAGAAAGACAAGGGAGAAAAAAGCAGTGTTCATCACTATTAACATCGACAGAACTTTGGAAGCAATTGCGGTGATATGCAGAATTTCTCTTGGGGTTTGGGGGAAAAGGGAGGATTTTGGTGGGGTTTTCTTGTTGTGTTTTTGCTTTTTTCCAGTTTTGTTTTCTTATATTTACCCTTCAGTGCAGTCTCCAGCTGCTCCCCTGGGCAGGCAGAAGCTGAAACCCCGATCCCCTCAGAAGCTGAAACCCCGATCCTCTTTAGACATACAATTTTCAAAGAGCCCTACAAGAGGCACTTAACTTGCAACAAATTTACTTTCAGCAATGATAAGCCACAAAGACCCATCATTTTCTGACAAAAACAGAAGCAGAAGAAACACAGTCCTTTTTTCTTTTTACAGGTATATTACAAGAGAGCAAAGTTTACTGAAGTGTAAATAAAACAACTCTGAAATAGTAGTTGATCAACCCTCTAAAATTCTTGTTTTGTTCAAACGATGAATCTAACTTTTATCACAGGGATCACAAAAATATCAGCTCATTTGAAGGGACTAAATCAGACCCTCAGCTGGTGAGAACCTTCACAAAGCTCCAGGGCAGATCATCCACTGTCTGAACTATTTACACTGCACTTGGAAGAAAGCCTCAAATCCCTGCAATGGCTTGAGGATCTGGCCCAGAATTCCTCAAGTTCTACTTACCAACTAACTGCTGCAATATATGTGCTAAAACCAGACGATACGGAACAGTAAGTAATAGAGCACTTCCTTGGAAACAGGGTAAATGGTTAAAAATGACCTTTAGATGATATTAATTCAATCAGAGTGACAACATCCCCAAATTCAGAGGTTATGCCCAGCACATGATGTGGCCAAGAGCCTGACATATGTGGCTAAAATTGTTCAAAATCTCAAATTTTAGCCACTGAATAAGGATGCTCTTTAATGACCTGTTAGATGCTGCCTAAATTTCTGTAGGGAAAATAAGCACAGCTGTGACTGTTTTCCCAATTGATACTCCATTAGCAAAGGTGCTCATTTCCTGCATGTTATGACCAGGAGAACTGGGCAGGGAGTGGGTAATTTTAGAGGCATCTTTAATTGACAATGGCCAAACCTTCAGTTGCTCAAGTCAATAAACTGGTATTGATTTAAGCCACAAGATTTGGCTGTGTAACTTCTATCAGGGTGATCCTGAAATCAGTGGGAACTAATGGATGCTCTTCCTCACTCAGGATCAGACATCAGTAAGTGAGAAAGATGCAGGACTCTGTATCCATTCTGTTCATTACAAGTTAGTTTGAAAAGGAATTATGGACAGAAATATTGCTTTAATAATAGTGGTTATATTCTATTTTAATGTCCTTCTAGGAAAACACTTATTTTACAGAATAGGTGCAAAATAAAAGCCAGTTTTCTGTAAAATAATTGTTTATCCACATGGAATGCATGTACCATATCACCTTTAAAGAGCTGTAAAAGCCAGACACATACATTTTTAGCTTTCCCCCACCAAAAGATGGTGAAGGGCTAAAGCTATTACTGCATAACTATGCAGCATCACAGTATTAGTTCACTCCAGGGAGCACACAGCACTTCAGTGAAGCACAGAAATTTTAAAGCAGTGTTACAAGAGCAAGCAAACACAGTAGCTGGCATCATCTCAGAGCAGAAACAAAAACAAACAAAGCCCTCACAAAGGAAAACTAAATGCAACCATTTAGGGAAATGCACATTAATTTTGCTACTGTGGCTACAAAGGCAGTTTCTGCAGTCCCCACAGACGTCATGTGAGGTGGCACACATCACTCTGTGTCTCTAGTGCTACAGTGATGGACCTTTCCATCTTGGCTTTCCTCCCCATTGTGCTCAAGTGATCTTCTGCCACTACTGCTGCCAGAATTTCTCCTGTGCTCACTTCCCACTCATACGTTTGTTCACCTACTTCCTGTTCCCACCAGCTGTGCTCCAGATGCTGGGGCACTTCAGTGCTAAGTTAAATCCCTGCAGCTGCCCAGCTCAGTGTACTGATGGAGCAGATCCATGTGTTTACCACCACCCTGTGACACACAACATAGGCTGCCCGTGCAGAGAAGTACACAGGTGTTACAAGTTCTCTTGCATGTTGGAACATGGCTATTCTGCTTCTTGAGACTAAATGTGAAGTCTAAGCCCTCCACCACCAGACTAATAGAAGTTCTGCAACGTAGAGCTCTTGGGCTCAGCCATTTGACCTTGAGCAGCTGAAAGTGCTGCTCATCCTTTCGTTACCTGGGGTGATGGTTTCCGAGATGGGGACACTCTCCTGGTTGTCCTTGACAGAGTAGACACTGACATTGTACTCCACGCCGGGGTTGAGGTTCTCAAAGGTGCAGGTGGTCTGATCTGCACCCACCACCTCCTCCAGGGTAGAGCCCTGCTGCCCGTCGGTGGGAGCCGTGGTCACGCGGTACCCGCTGATGCCTGAAATACAGGGAGGCCAGTGTCAGGAATCTCCTGCTGTATCCATTCATATCAGAGGCCTCAGCGCAACACCTGAAGCAAACACATGACGTTTCACAAGTGATTTTGTCACCCTGAACCCAGCAGGTGAGAGGTTGCTTTGTCAAGCACTCCAAAATGAGCTTCCCAGGAGCTAGCCGTGCCACCCTCACAGCATTTCAGTTCCCTTTGAGACCTCACCAAATTGAAAGTCTCAGGACTTTTGAGAGGAACTTTTCTCAGGACTCTGTCAGGGAAAGATACAGCTACCAACAGACAGGTGTTTTCAAAAACTTTCAATCCACCTCTTACAAGAGTCAATTGTGCAGCTCCCATCAGCTATTGTGGGAGAGGAGTTCGTCCTGAACACTTTCAGAACTTCCATGCTCCTTTTCAATTGCACAAGCTCATTTGTCACTTCCAGAAGTCTTTATGGTGCATTTTGCTTTCCTTGCCTTGGACCATTTTTCAACCACTGGAGATAACCTGAAGAAACCCTTCAAATCCTTAAAACAGCTGAAACATTCCAACACATTCATGTTCCAAAATAGCATTTACATGGACTGTAAATCATTAAGAGTCCTACGGCAAGTTAACTGTGAATTACATCCTTAAATGTATCTAGAAACATGTACATTTTTCCTTAAATTACACAACAGCAAGTTTCTCACCAAACTGCAAGGCACCACAAAACAAGTGTTAGCATTCTGCTACAAGAGCAGGTTTGAGCACAGTGTGAGTTCACATGGTTACCTGGAGATGTGCTTCTCTCCCACGAGACTATCAGGATGCCAGTGTCAGGATTGGACCTCAGGCGCAGGCCGGTTGGCGGAGCCAGTGCTGCAAGTGTTCAGACAAACAGGTCACTGCTGGCACTGAGAATCATGCTGGCTGCCTCAGCACCCCTCTCCCCACGATATCCTCATCCTCTGGAATTAGCTAAAAACACTCTCCTGAAGCTGTGACTCTGCACTGCACAAGACAGTGCTACTGTCACCTATGTATCAAAAAGAAAAACCAGACCACAACAGGGAGAAAAGACCAGAACTGCGTCCCACAAGGCAGCCATTGATGTGGGGAGCAGAAGGAGGAATATGGTGGAAAAGCAAGTGTCATACGTGTAGTGACTCTCCTGACGATGGGGCTCTCTCTCTCCTGGCCATCCATCAGCACTGTGAGGCTGTAGGTGTACTCCACGCCAGGGGTCAGCCCGGAGATCACGATGCTGCCGGAGTCCGAGATCACCTCCCGAGGAGCCTCTCCGCCCTGGCTTGGGCGCACTCCCAGCTGCAGGGGAGTGAGGTTTGCTTTTCAGTCACAAGCTGTCAGCATCCTGACTGATCATCCAACAGCAGCACTATGGGCCCTTGTGCTGAACTCCAGCTGTTAATCCTGCAACTTGTGGTTTACATGTCCCGCTTGACCTGAAGCCCCATGACTGCACTGACCTCTGTCATCTAGACCCACTCCCTGTAAGCAGCAGGCCCTTTGCACCTCTCCCCTTTGTGCTGCCATCTTCACTGCAGTCCACAGGAAATGCCTTTAATCTGCCCTCCCCACCACAGTGAAGTAAGAGGAAAAACCAGCATGGGACTTCGTTCCTCCTACCTTGAAACCAATCCTTGGGGCAGGTGTCCAGGTGATGACAATAGAGGTCTCAGTCACTTCTGTGTTAAAAGGAGGAACAGAGCCAGCAGGCTGATCTGTGAAGTGAATTGACAAGAGTTGAAGTCTACCTGCTGTGATGGCTCCCAACAGTTTGAAAACCTGACCTACAGCAGTACAAACAGCCAGAGGTATGAAATGTGTGCTGAACTAGATCATTTTTGAAAATCCAGTGATTTGGGAAGGATCTGACAGATGATTTTTGTCTGCTGCTGGGCTTGACAGACACAGTATGCAAGTGGTCTAATCATAGCCAGAGCTTTTGTTCTTGAGGAAAACAAAAATACTCAACTGGATGCATGATCCTCTATGCATCCAGCCCCAAGAATTTGGGGAATCCTGTTTTTTGGCATGATATCTAAAGTGTTCCTCAAAGCTCAGCTATTTTTTTGATTGGCCCACCATATGCCTTCCAGTCAGCAGAATATTACACCCCTGTCTGTCATCCAGCTGTCCCAGCAAGGACCATGTCATCCCTCACCAACATCTTGAGAAATCAGCAGAAAGGAGCTCAGAGTCAGTCTGAGGCATCTGTGGTTTCACTGGTATCTGTCAGAAGCATCACACAGAAGCCAAAGCCTTTCTGCATGCCAGAATCAGCCTAAATAACGCCACTGAGTTTAATCTGAAATGGCCTTGTTATTAATGAAGAGACTTGGTTAATCAATTCTATAGTCAAACTGGACTGGTTTCTTTCAGACAAGCCAGATATTGAAGGCAATATTAAATCTAAGATACCAGATCATATTCTAACTGAGGAGTATTTATAGATAAGACTGTCAGCAAAAAGCACCTTGCCAATGTCAACAATGTTACTCTGATTAAAAGTTTGAGCCCTTATTTTAGTTTCACATTGTTCTAAAAGAAACCACATTCTCTTTTCAAAAGAGGATGTGGTTCTGGGCTTGGGTGACTTTGAGTTTTGCTAGTGTATATGATGGTTTCATCACTATTTAAACACTGAATCTATTTGTTCTTTCTAGAAGTATGTGTGGGTTCTTACAGAAATCCCTTTCCTTCCAAAATTTGCTTAGTATTTCTTCCAAGCCAGCATCCCAAATACAGATGACTGAAATGCAAAAAAAATAAAATAAAAAGATAGAATGAAATGTTTGTGTCAGTTTGGGTAACTGCAGTTGAGCTGCCTTAGATGGTATGGCTGGGCTTGAGAAATGACTGCTTTCAGCTTTATATAAATGACAGACTAATTATTCCTTGCCCATTTTAAGAGAGTTGTATGCTTTCCTTGATTCGTCATGCCAAAACCAAACAATTAGGAAGATCAGATAAAATTAAATTTCTCTGACATCCAGTTAAGCAGAAAGTGAGATACCAGTAGTAAGTTTTCCCTCTAGTTTTTAATCATCAGGAAAACTGAAATGGATTTTACTGGAAGATTTTGATGCAAATAACTCTTTTCCCTGCCAACTAGCTCAGAAAGAACAACAAGGAGTATTTCCCAAGCTGTTCTGCTGGAATGCTACTTCAAAAGGTTGCTTCCATAAATCAATTCACAATAGGCACTTTCAGGACAAGCTCTGAAGAAGGGCAAGGGTATAAAGGAAGAGGAGCATGTGGTGTGTGTCTCACTCACAAGTGGTGAAGACTCCGGTCTCCCTGTTGCTTTGCAAGTCGCCTTTAACCGCCACGAGGTACACGGTGTACTCGGTGCCAGGCTGCAGGTTCCTCAGGAGGTACTTGGTGGCAGAGGGTCCCACGTTGTAGGTGCGGGGCTGCCCTCCCCTGGTGGGCCCTGCTGTCAGCTTGTACCCCGTGATCACAGCACGGGGCCGTGTCCACAGCACCAGCACCGAGTGCTCCGTGGTGTTGAGGAACCTCAGGTTGGTGGGGGCATCGAGCTCTGGAGGGGAAAAACAGAACGGCCATCAGCTTTCCCAGCTGAATCTCCACTTCACCGCCACTTCCAAACCATGTGTGTACACCTGGCCTGTACTTCTCATGCATTGTGTGAGGGCAGCAGTAGGGAAGAGAGAAGGTGGGACCATGAGAAAGCTGGAAAGTTATTTCATGTCTACATCCACGCCTCAGTGCCATCCATTAACACACTGAGACACGCAGACCAGACCTGAGCATTCTGGGCTGCACTGATTTGGGTTGCAGCCATCTCTGCATCCCATGGGGAAGGCAGCCTAAAGTTTGAGACATGACAGATGAACCCAACACACTCAGGAATTTCAACAGTTTCTCATGAGCGCTGAGCATGTTTTAAAAACCAGCTCAGTTTAGACTTGTCAGTGTAAGCACGGAAACCTAATTTTAGCCCTCTTCCATGAAAAAGATTAATTCTTTTAAATCCTTGCCCAGTCCTCTCAAAATCCCTTCCCAAAATAAACCACCCCTACTTTGTCATTTGAATGTCAAAATAAGTAACAGTCAGCGACTTTCTGCAGAAAACCAGTTCCTAGATCTACTAAAAAATACTCACACCATGGAACTGACCATACAACAATTCCAAGAATGCTCATCTCTCCCCTGGGACTCAGGGAACAGCTCTTACCAGGCTTCCTCCCCTTTTTATCAGTGCCCCGGGGAAGCTGCTGAAGCTGATAACCCAGATAACTATAGAAACAAGATGCTGAGGCAGCACAGCTCCTTCAGCACCACACTGGAGCCCAGTGACTGGAGGAGATGTCACTGCCTTTAGCTGAGGCAAGGTGAGGCTCTGGAGGGGAATTTGCCCCCACAGCAGGCAGGGTAGCACTGCCTGCAGCAAGGAGTTCATAGTGTTCACATGGCAGGCTTCCCCACCTTTTCCACATTCTAATCACATGTTAAAATTAAGAGCAGTGAGGTTTCATCAATTCTCTTTTTTGCTGGCAAATGCTTTTTTCTCCTTCTGAAGAAGTAATATTCTGGTGAAAAAAATTATGTTTTCATCACTCTCCCACTGATTCAGTGGGAAGATGCTTTTGTCCTTTTTGTTTTCTCCATTTTTGAGGAGGGAGGAAAAAGGAAGTGAGGTCTTCCTTCTTCCACCACTGGAAAAAACAGGGGAGAACTCTAAAAGAAAAAGGATGAGTGTGACCCTGCTTAAGCCCATCTCCAACCCACAGGCTGAAAGTCAACTTTATCCCTTGTTGGTACTTACATCTGTGCTAAATCTCATCTGACAAAGATTGTATCTTCCTAAAATGTGTAGCCTAAAGTCAGTTCCTCTCTGCACAATTTAATTTGCCAGCTCTATTAGGCTTTTATCACTTCTCCTCCCCACACTAGAGGAAAAAGCGGAAGATTGAAAAGCCACACGCATACACTCCGAGTTTATTTGTAGACTGCTTTTTAACGGAAGGCCAAAAAGAGAATCACATTTACACCGTGGGAAGAGACTTTTGCTGCAGGGTTTTCCTTGGGAACCCTGAATGATTTCTGTTTCCCAGGACTTTCGATTACAGGATGCAATTTATGTGAATAGTTTCTGCAATGTGGTTTAGGCAAAGCAGTTAAGCGGATGATCACAGCCTATGGAAAATGATTCCAGACATTTGTGACTGACACTGTGCTGTCTGAATTACATGTCTATACTCCAATGTACACCTCTGTGTGGAGTTTCAGAGGAACCCTACACCTAGCCCAGGCTCCTCAAAACAACCACAAAAAATTACAGATCTAGCTGGGAACTGGGCCCTTCTTGTTCTAAATGCTTCCAAGAGAGTTCAGGTTCCTAAGTCACATCCTTGCTTTTGAAAGCCTCACTTGAAAGAGGAGGGAGGGTGCTCACACCATCTGTTCTATGCTCAAATTAGACACCTATGTCAAAGGACAGACATAAGGATCTCATTCTCCCTGCACAGTCAAGGGACAGGCACTGTTCATGGCTCATAATTTAATGGATATAAGTAAGGATACTTCCCAAACAGCATGGCTATATTCACACACTATCCCATTTCCTTTCCTTCCCTTCCCTCTCACGTTACTAAGAGCCGGGTTGGGTTCTCAGAAGTTGCTCTTATTTACTGAAAAGTATCAGAAGAGCAGCAGATGCACATAGCTGCATTTTGTCCCTTTGAATTAAGTGATCCAGTCAAAGAACACCACAAACACCCACTCACCCTTCTACTGCCCAGTAAACAGGATCTGATCAAACAAACCATGTCCCATGTTCTGTCTGATCTGCTCCTCTTGGATCAAAAATGGAGATAACCACTCAAACCCAGATTAAACTCCTACTCTTCCACCTGAAAACCTACACCTTGCCCAGCCACTGCTCCTCTCTCTTCTCTGCACTGCTGCAAAGCAAAAAACAATGCCTGACAAAGTGCATTTTTCCTGACACTGGCAAAGTGCTGCACTGCCTCTAGATCATTAGCTGCTGGGTTCTGAGGGATCCTGCATGATCACTGGCAGGCACAACTGCTACTGCTGCCAGTGGAGCCAGATAGGCATGGAGCTGTCAGAAGGGGGATGGGGATTTTCAGAAGCCTTGCTGAGTTTCCTCTAAGTCATACTGAAATCTGCCCTAAGGTACCAGCAAAAAAAAAAAGTTATAAAAATCACAGGCTGTGATCTGTGCTGTAAAAGAACTGCAGGGTCCATCAATTCTCAGTCAGTAATAAAAAGTTGAATTCCAGCCATACGAAATTGTTTTAAAGTGCCATGAGACTTAAACTCCCATTGGAAAGCCCCGGAGGAGGATAAATCTGCTGAAGAGATCATTGTTAGACTGAATGAATTCCCAGCCCTGTCATCCTACTGATGGGATACCTCCTGGGCTAGAACTGTTGCACTTCAAGTGCTCTGTTTATACATTTCTACAAGCGACAGCGAAATACACGCCTCAAAAGGCTGAAAAAAGCACGGAGGAAAGACACTTACTGGTGGTTTGCTCTCCAGTCAAAGGTTTGCTCTCCCTGCCCTGGTTTACAGCAAAGATCTTGAAGAGATAGGTTGTTCCTGGGATCAGGTCAATGACTTCAGCAAAAGAGCTCCTGGTGATGGGCAGTCTCTGGCCGTGCTGGCCAGGGCGGTTGACAGGGATCACCTCCACCCGATAGCCGGACACTTGGCTCTGGGGTGGGGTCCACATGATGGTGATCTTGATGTCAGAAACCTCCACAAACTGCAGATCTCTGGGGGAAGGCACTTCATCTGAAAGCACAGGGGTACAGTAGTTGTCAGAGGGAGTCCTTAGCAGGAGGAGAAGCTATAGGTTTCCATGCAAGGGAAAAAAAAGTGAATTTTGCTTGAAGAATGGCTAGCCCAAGAATATTTACCAAATTAAAACGTCAGGGTAACCTTACTGTAAATATGCCTACACATGTCCCCAGACAATATTCAAGCAGACTACAATTTCAAACATCACTATCTACTTTAAAGTCTATTATGTCTTCAGAAGGTATCTTGCTATGACAGAAAGAGAACTGAAAAACCAGATGTAATATGCTACAGAACTTCAAGTATATGCAAAACCAAAGCCTGAGGGGAAAAAAAGTACTCCAGAGATTGGAAACAGTAACCTCCTTCTAAAATTAAAAGAGATGATTTTAAAAAACCCACAGCATGTTCTGAATGTCTATGATTAACTTGAAATCCACCTTTTATAATTAAACAAGTACAGGGGCTGATCTGGCCTTATTATAGTCAAATGCAAAATGCAGTTCCCTCAGTGCTGGGCCACATTACTGCACCCGTGAATTCCTGTGTCTAAATTAAATTTCTTGAGACTAGGACTGATACTGCCCTAAGGTTAACCAGTGCACATTTTTGGAAGATGCAGAAGCCAAACCATAAAATCATTGAGCTGAGTTCATTCCTGGTGAATTCCCATTTGCAAACACGTGCTTGCAACTTGCAGGACCATCAAATTCCACTGCTTACCACATCAGATCCCAATTCTTTCACTATCCCTTCTTTTGGTTTGGTTATTCAGTCCAACTGGATACTTAAAAGAACCCTGAAACCAGTAGTTTTTTAAATATTGGGTGCCTCAAGTTTAGAGCCTATGGTGGTGTTTTGGCACATCAGTCAATGCTGAGTAATCTCCCATACCCACTGACTGCAAAGGAAAATAATGGGTAGGACTGGAAGGGAGAATGAAAAGTCAGGTGAACATTTGAACATGTGTTATGGTGCCTGAGTACGTAACCCTGAACATCTGTGAGCCAGGTACTGGGGCAAAACAATATACCAGGCACTTCAGGAGATTTCTTAGTAGGATTTCCCTAAGATAACCTGAGAAACTGATCTCTCTTCTGCAGATAATTCAAGAACTGCCTGCAGTCCAATCCCTAGGAATTACAATCCTCTTAATGCAGAGTGGTGTCTTGACTGTTCGATTTTACTACAGAACTTCAATACCAGTGAAATTTACAATCCAAACCCACAAAACCATAACTGAGTTCATTTAAGCATTCATTCAGCTAGCAACAGAAATCTCAGCGACTGAAATCCAGAACACGAGCATTACCTGTGCGTGGGACCCCAGTGGTTTCCTGCTGGATGAAGACAGGAGTGCTCTCCTGGTTTTCTTCCACTGCATAGATGCTGATGTTGTACTGAACCCCTGGCATCAGGTCACTGAGTGTTACAGAGGTGGCAGTGTCAGGCAGGTTGAGCTCTGTGCTGCTGCCTTCCACAGAGGGTACGTAGACAATCCTGTAGCCTGAAGCAAGAGAAATATGTAATCCTCAGCACAATCAGTAAGCACAAAGAATGCTAGAAATGAGGGCTGAACTGATCTCGCTACTGAGCTTTGATAAAAATAGCCCTGAACTTCAGCAGGACCTGTGGCCTGCCCGTGCTCACGTCCCATCTACAGACCACACACTCACAGCACCTTCCCAAAGCACAGTCTGACCTGGGTTAGCATATTTCTGAGGTCTGACATGTGGATTTAGGCATGTACAGTTCTCATGCTCCCTATGGGATGGTCTGAACGACAGATACAAATATAAGGTCTTGGGACTTGTTTTTCTTTAACACAAATGCAGAAGGAATTGTTTTGCATCCAGCTTTCTGAATTGCTTGGTTCAGTCACTGAAGCCAAGGAAATGCTAAACTGCCCATGTGCTTTCCAGCTGGTCTCTCAGATCAGACACAATTTTGCACTAAGTTTGTCCCAGAGTTATATCTCATTTTCTTTTTCACCTACACTTCAGATTCTACCAATAAAGGAGAATACGTGCATTCCAATTGGACAAACCTGTGATTGGAGCCTGTGGTCTGCTCCAGCTGATGACAATGGATGTGTCATCCACACTTTCCACTGTGTGCTCGGGAGGTGCATCAGGAGCTGTTTAAGGGAATAAACAGAGGAGGACAGCAAGTGTGAGGATAAGAGGTAACCAAAAATTCTTGAGCAAACAGTAACAACAGCTTTCAAAGCACAGCAAGAGCCACCCACACATACCTGTAGTCTGTGAAGTAGACAGGATCAGATTCTGCTCTCCTTCTTCAGAGATCTGATAGACATTAACAATATACTTGCGACCAGGAAGCAAGTCAGGGATGTTGACAGAAGTGGCTGTGCTTGGAAGATCTGAGGAAAGCAGGGGAGAAAAATTTAATTTAGCAGTTCCATCTTCTTGCTTTCTCTGCAAAAAAGTAATTGAGATGTCTGTTCTAATCTGGGCTGAAGCACAGTCTTCCTGCGACAAAACAACAGTTTTTCTGCACTGCCTTCAGTTCACCTCAGAAGAGTTGTGTGGAGAGTTGGGACCAGCAACCAAAGGCAGGAGGGCTTGATGTGGGATATGGTAGGGCAGCTTGAGCAGCAGCCCCCTGCACACTGCAGCCATCTCAGCTGAACACTCATTTCATATCCTGACTGTTGCATTTTCAGTACAGAAATATATGGAAAAACTTTCACATGAATAGGTTATGTGGAAACACTGACTCATGAGTGAAGAAGAATGACATTATGAGGGCTGGTGAACTTCTCTCCCTGCTCCCAGATGTCCACCTACATGCCAGATGTAGAAAATTCCCCAAGAAGCAGCTTCTTGCTGGCCAGACTGAAGCCAAGCATCTTAAGGGAAACTGGGAATTGCCTTTCAATCTGCCTGTAAATCTCTGTCTGTAGACAGATGAGCTCAGGAGCTGCTTCACAGCACAGCTCAGCTGTCTGGGCAGAAAGGTGGTGACAGTGCTGGCAGCCCCCATGTGAGCCTGTGAGTTCAGGGGAGCAACAGTCCAGGGAGAGTTATTAGGTCAGGAGATTGCTACTCTTTTTGTCATGTTCTTCTACCACACTCATAGCCCAATAACTAGTATAACATCAAATATCTGAGGTGAGATATTGCTATTACCACTGTCAAGATAGGAAATTAGGAAAAAGAAGTTAAGACGGAATTACATGTGGTACAAGGGGTCTAGAGTAGATGCTGGAAAAGCAGTTTCGACTCCTATGTCTGAGTCCAGGCCTTTAACCAGCTTCCCAGCTCAGTTAAGCTGTCATGTTATCAAAGATGGAGAAGATTTGATCCAAACAAAACAACTGACAGAGCAGAGTGGAACATGAGATATCCATGAGACAACAAGCAGCCAAGAGAGGGCATTTGGGAATGATTTCTCTCTGTCCGTTCTGATGGAAGGACAAAGGTAAGCCAAAGGAAATTAGCCAGGAGGCAGGTTCTGAAAAACAGATTTGGTTCTCTTCTCATTTGCATTGCTGCTCACTTCAGGATGCTGTGGAAGCCAGTAACTTTACATGATTTCAAAAGGAAAAAGAACTGAGCAAATTCATGGAGATGAAAAGAATAATTATATCTACCCAGAGTTATTACTCATCCACTGCTCCTGGCTCAGGCAGTTTTCCTCTGCAGAATTCTGGGACAGTATTCTGAAGGGATATTGCTATATACTTGCCTTGTTCTCTTACAGCTCTTAATGGAGAAAAGACAATGAACTAAGTGAGTTTTTCATCTGAGCTGGTCCTGCCACTCTCATATCCTAATTGAATCCTACTGAAAGACAGGGAGATGCTCAGATGTTTACACCAGCTCTACTGACTGCCACAAAACAGCAATGCTCTGACTGTGAGCAATGCTTTGGTCTGGACACTCCAATTTTGTCTCACCAAGGTACTGTGGTTCATCACCCTCCTCGCTCAGCTCATACTCAACACGGAATCCAGAAACGGTGTCAGAAGCAGAAACCCAGGAGACAACAAAGCTGTTGGATGTGATTTCAGTGACAGATTCTGAGGTAGCAACCACGGGAGGAAGAAGAGTTGTCTCTCCTGAAACAGTGTTGCCTGCAAGAGAGAAGAAACAGAGGTTGCATTAAGCATCACTACTTTTGTGTTAACTGGGATGCACGAAGCAAGGACTTGGGTGAAGGAGATTAGGTTTTCCTGGATTCAACTCACTTGTCACTGCTGTGGTGCTGGTTGTGGTAAAATCAAAGCGGGTGACTTCTTTGTGGCCATACTGCTGGACACTGATGAGCTGTCCTTCATATATCACACCAGGCTTCAGGCCTGAGATGGTGTAGGAGTTCCGGTGGCCAGGGATGGTGGCTTCCTTCCACTGCCTTCCAGAGTTTTTCTGCAAGAAAATGGACACTCAGATAGTGAGAGACTCCCTAGGCTGCAAGCAGGGGGATCTAGTGACCTAACCTGCTGTGTGGTTACTAATCACTGTAGTATTTAAACAAAGGTATGACTTGAATGGCTTTAATGCACAGACAGAATCAAGTCAAAGGAGATGAGAAAAGTATGCCAAGAAGCAGGACTAGTGGCATTGAGTTATTAGGTTTTACAGGAGTAAATTAAAAACAACCTAGCTTTGAACTTTACCCTTTAAAAGGAACATTATTTGTCACAAACTCAACTCTTTCCTTCATCAAAAGCACAGTAAGGCATGAAGTAGTGGCTGGAAAATATATATTTGAAGGCTGTTCATAAAAACACTCTAACCCATCATCTGAAAACAATATACAGAAAAGTTCTTCCCTTTTACCCTGTGTTTGAACTCTATGGGAAGCTTTAAAATAATGCTCCATCCTCTGAGGTTTGTATTCCAGTGCTTTAAAGTCCATTTCATTCAGGCCTTCATCCAAGATACACTGAAGTCAGTAAAAAGACTTGAGTGCCTTGAATGGCTTTGGATCAGGGCCTTTATTGTTCTCTTAATAACAGGCACCATTGAGGTACTAATGCTCTTAATCATTAAGTGGTCTTTTGTGAAGCTGTACTCAGGGGAGCTGGAACACAACTGATCTGCGTTGGTTAAACCAAATCATTCCTCACAGAGGAATCAGCCAGCAAGCAGTGGTTAACCAGTTTTGGTTTAGACTTTGGAGAAGATCGGAGTGACTGTTTATTTAATCCTACACTGAGCTGTTTATGATTTCACATCCTACTCATTTTTACCTCCTCATTAATAGAATAAAATGTATCCCAGTTGTCTCTGGATATGCATGTTACTAAAACAGCATTTCTTTGGATGAAGAAGCTTCCACAAGGATTTACATTCCTAAGGTAAGGAAGGATATAAACTTGTCTGCTTGCTGTACTTAGTGCTTTGTTTAATAAAATACTTTATGAACACAGCAACCACTGAAGTTCAGGCAGGAAAACATTTAATTGTTAAACAGCACTGGCTCTTTTTGATGCTCAAGAGTAGCTGTTGACCTCAACAGGACAAAGACACTGAACAAGCAACTCAAGTTTGCTGAAAGTGTGTCAACCACTTCTTTCAGACACCAGAAAAAGCCAAATAAAGTACTCTTGATGAACAAATGATGGCAAATGTGGCACTCACCGGTCTCCAGCGCAAGATGTACTGGGTGATGTGAGACCGTTCAGGAGCATTCCACTGGATGGGGTGGGAGTTTGGCTGATTCGTGCTCTCTGTGATGATCACCTGAACAGGCCCAGTTGATCCTGAAAAAAAGAACTGCCAGTTTTAACATACTGGGGATGTTGTGGAGTCACCAAAAAGCAAGAAAGCTGCACGGCTCACATAGTATTTCTATACACGGAAAATCAGTTTTATTGCCTTTCTATCCTTAATGCTTCATTTCTACCTAGAAAACCAGTGAATCACAATATATTCTGTGGGAGAGTTAATCTGCACTGCTTGGGTCCATTTCCTGTGAGCTATCAGTGAAATGGAAAATGGGAGAGGTCTAGTACAGAAAAAGTCTGTAAAGCAAAGTCTTGTTCAAAGAGATGGAGGGAACTTCTCAGCAACCATTTTCATCACTGATATTTTCTGCAATGGCAGCAGGGAAGCTGATAAAAAAACATCTGCCAAATCTGGGTCTAATCATGCAGCATGGTGAGGGAAAATTCCTAATCTGACATTGAGTACACCCTGAAAAAAACCCACTAATCTTCTATGATTTGACTAAATTTCTTCATCAGTTCATTTGAAACATTGAATTTTCATAACTCTGTGGAGGACTCTGCAGATAGTGAGACTTGTCTCCTGCACACAAACCCCACCAGAAGGGCTGGTGGAAGTCCTGACACAAAACAGGCCCATGAACTCAAGAAAATACAAGTTCTGCAGTGCTCTAATGCTTAAGACTACTGCTTGCATTCAGCTAGGTCAGGCTCAGGCCTATTTTCTCCATAAAGCTCTCCAATAGAGAAGGACAGATTTTACAATCCCACGGGTCTCCTTTCAGTCCCTCCCAGCCCCACTGGGGAGGTTTCACTGAACACTCAGCAGCACTGTCCTCATGTTAGTTCTCAGAAAATCCCAGCAAAGAGATCCCCAGAATGTACAGGAAAGTGTTTTAGCCATTAAATAGCTGCACACTCACCGCATTCCCAACATTCCTAATAATAATTTACCTGGACAACCATGTAACATATATACCTGTTCCCCATTTAAGAGGATTTCTAGAAAAACAAACTTGTGCCCACAGGCAGAAAATTTCAAAGCTCACCTAACCCCAAACCTACATTCAGAAACATTAGATTTGGTTTATTTACACATTTTCAGTCACTCTTGTGTCTAAAGCAGCCCAAAGCCCTGGTCTCCAGGCTAGAGGCATGCATACTTCACATAGCTCAGGGAGATGTTTGTTTAAGCAGTCTGACAGGACTCAGTGAAGCTCAGCAAGCCCTAATACTTCATCTTATTCAGATTAAGACAGTGGCAGTTGCAACCTCAAACAGGAAAGTAGAGAGGTTCCCCTTATGTTCTGTTCGGGGAACTGAAGCTGAACAACCAACAAACAGGCATTGCCCATCCCTATAAAGAGTTCCTGGAACTGCCTGGACAAACAAGAGTTCAAATATTTAATTTCTTTGGGGCACTGATCAGGAAAAACATTTCGTTCCATGGTGGATTTTGCTTCTGTAATGAGCAGAAAAGGAAGGGCTACACATATGTGAGTTTCAGGCAATATAAGCTGAAGATTACACATGTGATATCACTAAATACCAAGAGGCAATGTAAACCCAAGCTGTTGTGTGCACTGAAAGGCACTCTCTGAACTAACCCTGGCCTCAGGAATAGCTGCAAATAGCTTGGGCCCCTCTTTATAACCCCGACACCTGCTTGTGTCTGCCAAGGGACAGGGAAAATCTCTTCAGTTTTAAAAGGAAACCAAAAGGCATTAGGTACAGAAACCTGAACAGTGATGCGAGGGGTGGAAAGCTAGCTTTCCTCAGGTCTTACTCAGCAGGTGAGTTCATTTTCAGTTGGGTTTCTTACCTGGGTAGGTCTGCAGAGGTTGGCAGTGCCATTCTCCAATCCCACGGCCATAGCAATAGCACTGGTATCTGACCCCATGGACATACTTCTCCCAGGAGTCTCCAATTTGGTAGAAGGTGCGGGTTTCCGAGTCCTGGCACTGGTCTGAAGGCACAAGAGAGACGGTTCACCACTGTGTGTTACTGAAACCACACTGAAATATCTACAGAGGAAAGCTCCAAGAGACTTTGGCACAAAGAAATGCAACACCAATGTTCATTTGCAAATATACGTAAAATGTATACAAATGTACATTAAGTGGCAACAGAACTTGAATTCCAAATCACTGCATGTATTAAGTTAGATATTAGGGGGCTAATTCAGCTGTGATGCATTTCAGTGGGGTGTTCCTTCTAGAAAGGATTTCATCCACTCTGGAGCCCAGTTCTGCTCTGGCCAACTGAGCTCATCTCATCCAAAGCTAAACCATGCTGCTCTCAAGGAGATCAAAGGCAAAAATTCCTCCTGCCGTCAACAGAATTCATTTGTGATTTAAAAGTCCCACGAATTTTCAGCAGAATCTTTCCCTATTTACCACTGTAGAAACCAAAGGGGGACAGATCAGATCCTGAAATCAGCTTAACTAGTGTAAATACAGCACAGTACAGCACTTCAGTACACCTTCTACTCTGACAACTGCCTGTATGCCTGGCTCAATGGAAATTCTCAGTGAGAACTAGCATTATGTTTGCTTGGATAAATAAGAGCTTTGTTTAGAGAGAGCAAACAAAATTAAAACTTTAATTGTACCTACATAGAAAGCTGAAATCATCCCCCCACCCCTTCCTTCAAACTAGTAATTTTCAGGAGCTTTACAATCCATGTTCCTTGAGTAAACTCGTACGGGTATTACTGTAAATAAAGTAGAACTTCACAACTAGTAATTTCCAACAGATTTTCTTGGCAATAGTTTGAAGCTCTCTTGGACTTAGTAATTGCAAACCAAACAACCAGGTCTTATCTTCCAATCAAGGTTTGCTAGGGAAGGGGGGGAGGCAGAAGAGATGAAATCTCCTTGTTCCTGAAGAGAGCCATGATGGTTTTAGCTAACCTCCAGAGCACTATTAACATGTGCTCTCATCCTGAGCTTTCCCTCTTTGCCAGAACAAAGGGCAGCCAAAAAATCAATTCAGTCCAAGGTCAGTTAATATGTGCTGGTCTCCTTCCTCAGCTCAGGGAGAAAACTCCAAAAGATTTTAGGATAGAGAAAGGCAAGAAAACTGATCCCAGCATCAGTGCCCAGCTGCATGTTTTATCAGTGTTCAGGCTGAGAGCCCTGCTCAGCTGACAGCTCAGGTACCAGAATCCAGCCAAATCACCATAGCCTGGGAACCTGCTACACTTTAGAACATAGGCTGGCCACAATCATGATTCCTCTGTGGCAGGTGTGATAACCCAAGCTTATGTTCTTAAATTAAGAAATGCCCTTTCACTTACCCTCCAGCAAAAGCAGTGCTTCTTCTATTTTTGCATTTGTACAATTCAGGACAAAGTGGACAAAGACTGGGCCCAAACTCACACACCGGTTTCTCCATACCAGTTTACACAGAGAGCCACAACAGGTGCTTGGCAAGTGGGGGCAGCCAGTGACTCACCAACAGGATCACACTTCCATCTCCCCCGGCCCTGGCCAAAGCAGGTGCAGTTCAGCATGTGCCCCTCATCATGACGCTTGTGGAAGGTCTGGTTCACATCATAGGTGATGCCATCCACAATGCACTGGTCTGGGGGAGAGAGTAGAGAGTATCAGCAATTGGTCTAAGTATTAAGAGAGAACCCTTCTGCTTGGGACATCATTTCCTCTGCTTGATCACCACACAGACTGACCATGACAAGCTCCATTCCAGCAGAAAGGAGCCCTCCTGTAATCTGTGACCCTCACAGTGCTGCACACACACCCCTGCTCCCGAGTTCATCTATCAGCAGTATGCAAATAAGCAAAACTTGCAGAAAAGAGGTCTGCAGGACACAATCCAGCTACAGAACTGCCTTGTTGTTCCTTTGGACAGATTCCACATGTGAACGAAAATCTAAACCACCACACTGATTCTCCAATCATCTCCTCTGAGGAACATCTCAACTGAAACTCCTCAGTGAGTACTGCCTCAAATCACTGGAACTACACAAGGAGAAAAGGGCTGCTCCAAATTTATAAAGATATAATGAGGAAGCACCAGCCATTCTCATGATGTTATTCTGTCGGGTATCTCTGCTACCCTTTGTAGTGATCTGAAGGCAGAGGCAGATCTATTACACACACAAGATGCTGCCAGTGCCTACCAGTCTACTCTTCCCTCAAAACCCAGCAACCAGACCCCATGCTTTAGTACAATGGTATCACTCTATTAGGTTCAATGTCCATCTGGGATCTGGCCCAGAATTCCTAAAGCCAGTCTAATCACAGCAAGGAGCAGAAAGACAAAACAAACATGAAAACCACCCCAGAAGCAAGTTGTTTTGTTAAGTGGGACCCAGGAGACCCAAGTTCAGTTCCGGAGTCACCTCTGGATCATCTGTCCTTGGGGAAGTGAGTCCAGGCTTTCATTCCCTATCATATTTTCCCACACCATGGGCACGGCATCAGGATAAACCAAGGAGCGCTCAGACTCTCCTGCAGGCACCAAGATCTGGCTGCTCTGTTTAAACAGCTCTACTCAGATAACCTTTGCCTTTTGACAAAGCAAAGTATCTCTACCCTCTCCTCATCAAGAAAGACCACTTCCACTCCAGAATGAACTGCAGAGAACTAGCTGTGTAAGTGGAAACAGGAGTTGCACAGACCAGAACTTTGAGCAGTGCCTTTCTCACTGTTCTGAAGGAAACACATTAAAAAAAACCCTTCCAAAGCCCTTGAGTGAGCCTTTCCCTATAAATTATATGCCATTTCAGCAGTGGTGTTAAAGAGTCCTTTCTTGGCCTCTTGACAGCAACCCCCCTCCTTTTCCAGACATGAAGCCAATGCTGTGAGCTAGCTGTAGGATGATCAAATGTCTGTGCTTTTAAGTCTTCTTTTTTTGGTATTGCTTAAGTACTTCTCCACTTGGACCACTCATACAAATGAGTAAATAAATAAGAATAATCTCCATGCTTTCCTGCCAGCTTTTCATATAGATTAGCCAGCAAAAGGCTAGTTCAGCACAGAGGAATTGAAAATTTCACTACGGAACAATAAAACAGAACAGCTCTGCTTTCAAACTTCAGACTAGTCTGGAGTTTTGTCTGTTCTTGAGGCAGGGAGGTGCCTATACTGAGCTCTCTGTAAAATCACAGTGGTGCCAATTCCTAAATGTAGACAAAAGGAAGGAGGGATAGCATGATCAAGATCATCAAGGTTTGCTTCTGCTTGAGCCTGTAAAGGCTGGAATATACTTTTCCAGCACATAACAAGCAAAGAACTTCACAGCTCCTCTAATTCCCTTCCTACTCCAAGGAGTAAACTGCGGTTCTTGAGCCTGGGCTCAAGCCTGCAATGACAGAAAAGCATACCAATTTCTCCCACCTGGACTAAAGTGGTGGTATCAACATGGAAATCAGTACCTCTGAGCTGTGAATAGGCAATGCAGGTCCATTCTCCACGGCCATTTCCTACACAAGTACATCTCATCATGTGGCCCATGTCGTGCTGCTTATCCCACTGGTCCCCAACACGGTACATGACACCATCATTGGTTGTGCAGATTTCTTCATGGGCTGGGTGAGAAGAAAGCAGGAGGATATTTATGAGACCAGAATTTACAACATCTTGAGGACTGAGACCATTTGCAATACCCCTTCATACCACGTAGTGGTTTCTGCATCTTAACAAGGAAATTTTGGCACCCACTCCAGTATAGGTTCCCCAGCAGATCTCCACCAGTTTGCACATGCTGAGGAGCATGCCTAGCATGCTTTGTAGCAAAGAAGGAATGAAAATTGCCTTCTCCCAACATTGCCTAAATCTCTGCTAGAGGTGGTCAATGGGGGAAAAAAAAGGACAAAACAAAGCTTCAGAAATGCCTTAAAGGGCTCTGGGCTGGGACACAGCTCACTGGAAGTCATCAGTAACTGACCAACAGAGAGGTCTTCACTTTCCAGCTCGAAGAACCACATACAAGTGCTCCATAACCCCTTTATGGCTCTCAGCCTTACCAGCCATGGGGCAGAATCCAAACTTCTGGTCAGCATCGTAGTTCTCGGTGGTTCCACACCACTTCATGTTGTCCCTCCGTCCCTCAGAAGTACAGTCGGTGTAGTTGCGGTTGTTGTACAGGAAGGGGAAGTGGCACAGAGCACCATTGGAATTGCCACCACGTGTCTGGACCAAAACTACAAAAATGAAAAGAAAATAGATGCAAATGCAGCCTTTGCACTCTCTCTTAGCATGCATGAAAGAGCTTGGAAAACAAACCACTAGCACTACTTTTTCCCACGTGTGCCCTGTATATAATCCACAGGCTTCTTTTCTTGCCTTTAATTAATTCAGATGTGGAAACATAAGCTTTGCACGAGGTCAGTTCAGTTCAAGCTTTGCTTTGGAAGGAGCTGCAGAGCCAGCCATGAGAACTCCTGGGAAATAGGGAAAACTGAAGCTTACTTTGTGTGTTTGGGAAGTAGCTCTGCACATCCCTTCTCCCAAGGCCTAGGGAATGAAATAAACTCATAGCTCTCAGCATACCGGTATTATCTCACTGGAGCTATTTCCCAGCAGTGCCTTTCAGCTCTAAGGGAAGCCTTCACCCTCAGGAAAGGGTTACAGTTCAGTTATGTACAACAGGGCAAGCCAAAACCTCTCTGCAGGCTGGAAGCTTCATGTTTTGCAACCAGCAGCGGAAAGAGGGCTGTAATCTACCTGAACTAATCACCTCTTGAGCAACTCTGCTTTACAAATATTGGTGAACAAGAAGACATTTACTGAGATTTTTCTCCATCACATTTCTCTTTTCCACAGTGTATCACAAGAAGCCTCTCTAAAACTTGAATGTGTGCATGGACAGGGACAGTGTTTGGTTTTTCATTGGGGGGCCGGGAGGGAGGGGAGGGGTTTTGTTGTTGTTGTTGCTTTTGGGTGGCTGGTTTGTTTGTTTTTTTTAAAAAGAAAATACTATATGCCCATCAGAGAAAGGCTTGACTTTTATCAGGAAAAAACCAACCAAAGTAGAACAGAATTTTTTTAGAAGTGTCTGTGCAGTGTAAAAAGCAGCATTTTCATGGCGGAACATGAAATACTCTTTCCAAGGTCAGATCCCAAAGAAGCTGCCTGGACACTGCTCCATGGATGTCTGACAGGCACTCCAGAAAGTGCAACCACACAGGTAGATGTGTGCTGCAAAGGGAACACTGACCATCCACAGACAAGAGGGAATGCTGCTGCATTAGTCATGCCCCAGCTCTTGACTGGTGACCACAAATCACATGAAGATCACTGCTATATATGGCAGCCTGGCTAGATAGCCAGGATGGAGGGAGTGACAAACTGTACTCCATGGATATCCTCCTCTTTGCAGCCTAATATGGGCATTACTTGAAGCAATTCACCCAAGCAAAGCCAAAGATAAGCATCCTTTGGGCCAAAGCGCCACCCTGACCAGGTACTCCCATTCTAAGGTCAGCTCAGAGGAGAGAGAACAGGACTCAAAGGGTACATCTGTAACACCCTCCAAAGATGCCAAGAGCACACAAGTGCTCTGTCATCAGGCAGCCCTCCTTTCACAGCACTGCCTTACTACCTTGAGTCCCTCCAGACTGCTGGAATTGGTCAGGCAGCCTGTTACTGTGTCCTCTGCTCATTCCTCCATCCCTACACCAGGGTCACATGCATGTGAAGACCCTCTAAAAGAAGAGCTCACCATTCTGCTCGGTACAGAAGGAGTATCTCCTGTCCTGCTCGAAGTTGGAAGTGGTGCTGCACCAGAAGTGCCCATCTGTGCGGCCTTCGGTGGTGCAGGAATAGAAAGTCCTTCCATCGTAGGTGAAGGGCAGGACACAGGGTTCTCCATCAGAATTGCCACCATACGTTTGGGTCACAGCTTCAAAAAGAAAAATCACAGCATTAGACTGCAATCCCCAAATGTCAGGGCTCTAAAACAGCCCTTCCAGGCCAAGTTGCTGGCTGCTGGGAACCCACACTGACTGCCATGGACCCAGGCCAATACACACCAACAGGCAGCTCCACAGCTGTGGCATTTTTTTACATTCTTTTCCAAACATACATTATCGCAGCTCCATTTGAATAAAGTTATTAATGCTGCTCCCCAAGGGCTCTGTTTCCCCTCAGCAGGTTATATATAGCTCACTGGGAAACATTTCTGCCCTACAGAACGAGGCTTTGAATAACCAAACCATTTCTTCCCCCCTTGCACCTTTCTCCAGTATGCCTTCTTCAGAGTACATTTCTGATATACACACAGAGGGTTCTACTTGGAAATTATGCCACAGGACAGCCCTAGAGACCTCACAGGCGTGAACAGGCACTGCACACCAACTCATACCTATCTCCTGGCAGCTGACTCCGTTGCCCAGGCAGGTGCACAGCATTTGCTGGCTGCCCTGTGTCTTGAGCCACTGCATGCCCACGGAGTACACGATGCCGTTGTCCGTGATGCACTGGCCGTAGGGCTGGGGCTGGGGCTGCTGCGGCTGGTACAGCGCCGTCTGCACGTTGGTGATGCTGGGAGAGCCAGAGCCTGTGGCACAACACGAGACACAAGGGACACGTGGCGTGAAAAGCCCAGCAACAGAATGCTGCCGTAAAATGCTGAGATAATAAAACCTGAGGCACTCCATCAGATGGAAGGCACAACACTCTTAAGCTTCCGGAGATGCAGCTTAATTATTCCACTTAGCAATTTTCAAAATTAGAAGAGCAACTCCCCCTTCTGCTAATGACAGCCTCTGGTTTCCAGCTCTGTAGAATGGCTTTAGAAGGGATTTAGAAACTGCTTTTCAAAGGAATTGTGAAGAAAACCTTTTTTTTTTTTTTCAGAAAAAAAAAAAAAAGGTTAGTTGAAGGAACTGCAGAACAGAAAAATCAAGATCAGTGACGAGACAATAAAAAATTACCAAGGAAGTAGCGAGATAAGGCAAAAAGGATCAGTTTTGAATTTTTCATTAAAAACAAGAAGAATAAACTGAAAATGTATTCTTTTACTGGGCAATTTAAAAATTTTGAATCAAAGTTTTTGGCACATTATCATTTGGAATAATACTGAGAGGCAAACGGGCTTTTTGTTGTCTACATCATATCAATTTCTTGCTAATGATTCCCACAGGAACCTCCACAAATTCAGCTCTGCTGAAATAGGGGAAATAATAATGGAAACAAAATACTGGCACCCTTGAAGTGTTCTGCATTTTGAAGTTTAGACCTTCTGAGAATTTGAAGTTAACCCAATGGAGTTAAAGGTCATTTACCAAGAAAACTTTAGTGCAGGCACTGCAGGAAAACAGAAGTTCTACATTGCATTCACTGATAAGAAACCCAGATCCTTAAAATGACAAAAAGAAAGAATTTAGGAGCTGAAGATTTAAACCTTGGGCACAAAAGATATGCTCTCTGTAAACTAGGCAATATTTCATACCGAAATTACAAGCTCTCTCACGTACATGTATTAGACAGCGTTGTATACATTCCTTGACATTTTTGGGTTTTTAAAGCTCACCCATTAGTAGGTGTATTTATCATGTCAAAGAAACCAGATGGTCTCAGTGGGGTTTAAATTAAGGAGATTTCAAGAAAGTTACCCTGAGGCAAATACATAAAGTTCAAACATTAACTTGGAGTGCCATGCTCCCAAGACAAAGATAGCGCTTGTGGATGCAGGGCCCTAGATGTGATTTACGGCCCTGTGATTGTGCAGGCAATCCCATGTGTATGTGCCAGCCCCATTTGTGCATGGAAACAAGGTATCAATTGATCTTCTCTCCACACGCACAAACAAGGAGCATCTCCTGAACTCTGACCCTCTCTGCTGCTGATCGTTCCCAGACAAGACTCTGAAATACCTGAATTAGGATGGAACAATTCAACTCCAAGTCCTAACCTGTCAAAACGTGCCATTCATGTTCCCCTTCCCTACGTTCCATGCCACGATGCCCCACTTACCAGTGCTGGTGGTGTGCAGGGCCGTGTGTCTCTCGCATTTCCACTCGCCTCTGCCGTTCCCGGTGCAGACGCACTGGAGCAAGTTCCCACGGTTATCCTTCTTGCTCCAGTTGTCCCCAATTCTGTAGGAAGTCTTGGTGTCGTGGTCATTGCAGCGATCTGTGTGAGGAACACGACTCTCAGCTGTGCCTGCTCTGGGTGGCTTCACTGGGCAGTTTCTAGCACTCAACCACCAACTCTATCAAACGAGCTCATACTTTAAAGACTGAACTAAAGGCCCACCTCATTCTCTGGAGCCCACCATTGCAATTCCTACATGCACTAAAGCCTGCACTAAACTGCACAGGCTGAGAGCATCCCAAATTTCCATTCATTTCCAGAATTGCTCTTTCACTTTGCAGCCGTTGTCAAAAAGCTACTTTTTAAAGTCATTCTAAACCCATTCTGTCCAGCACCTTCAAAGCTTGTTTTAATGCCCCTTTTTTTTCTTTTAAGAAAAAATCAGGAGTCTTTGTAGCTGGGTCATTTCATACTACACAAAGGGTACAGTTCAATTTCAGGGCTCTCTTTCATCTGGAAGGGACTAAAACCTGTTTGAGGACAACATGTAAAATCCCACTTTTCTTCCAAAACAAGCCTGCATGAAGCTGCAGTGAAGTTAACACAAGCTGCTCAAGTCATACCAGGAGTACCAGACTTTCTAAATCTCTTCAATAACCCACAGCCCGCAATGAATTGAGTAAAAGGGTTCAAAGGACAGCACAACAAACTACTTTTGTCTGGATGCCAGATCCACATGGATTAACTAGTTCTTCTTCCATTACAACATTTTACCTTCTTATTCAAGGGAAACTTGATACAGTGGCTCAAATATAATCATGGATCAATGAACACGGATTTATGAAGAACTGTGGAAGGACATATGCATTAAGCCAGATAGCCACTGAGAGAGCACAGGGGATAGAATGTGAATGCAGAAAACATGTTACTGATTCACAGTGCTAAAATGACCAGAAATTGAGCATTTGCCAGAAGAATGGTAAATTGGTGAGGTATTCATCATCCAATTTTGCAAATGTGAAAAAAACATGTCTCATGGACACTCTTCTCAATGAAAAGCTGAAATGTCACTGAAGCAAACAGCTGTGATTCTGAAAAATGCTGGCCATAAAAGATATATAACAGCAGCACCCACTTGAAGTGTTAGCCCACTTTGTGGGCTAGAAGTATCATTTTATATACATAAATTTGAATTTCTCTATTCAAATGTAATTGGAAAACAAAATGAAAAATGAACAGGTCATTAAATTGCAATTTCCCCCATGATACAACAGGGCAGACCTCAGTTATGGAAAGAAAGCTACTGCCAAATACATTTTATTAGTAATAATAAGTCCTCCAAAATTCACAAACAACACATTCTGTTTTATTCATTCCTATTTGACAGCTAATGATTTTTCCTTGTATGTCTTTAACAGACTTAATATTGTCAAGGCTGGGTTGATTTTCACAGCTTATTTCTTGAACAAGTCTCTCCAGATCTTCCATTTTAATCTCAACTCTCCTTAGTGTCTTATTCTTACATGTCTGCTGTTTGTATCAGCAAAAATCCATTACTTGTGTGCCCCGAGGCAACTGAAAGGCTACAGAAGAGTTTCTCAAACCTTGCATAACCAAGGTGTAAGGTACAAAGTTAAATTTTCTTGAGGCAACTCGTGTAAGCCCGAGATAGGGGCAAGCTCTGTGGTGGAGCTAACAGGACTGGAACAGGAGGTCAATAAACAAGCAAGATTTTGGATTTTAAGGGCCCTGTTCGCTTTGCAAATACAAATAAAATGGGAGTATTTATGGTAATGTCCCTCAATGATGCAAAAACTTTAAAAAAACAAAACCACCTGTGCTGCTAGAGCAGGAAATGGGGTGGGAAAAGTGATAGGAGAGATGGTAGAGCAAGCAAAACAAGCCCTGGTTTAGCTGACACAAATTAAAACAGTAATAGAGAGAAAGAAACAAGAAAACACTTTAATCTTGCAGATCCTGCTGTTGGAAAGGGTATTTAACTTTAAAAACTCCAGATTGTACCTCAGAAGGCTACCTGAAAGCACAGAAATAGGCATCCTGGGCTAAACTCTCTGCCATTTTGTGGGCAAGGCGATTTCCCTGACTTCCTGGGAGATGCCTGGCTATGGCTCAGCTGACCTGCAGGTTCCTTAAACCCTTCTCTCTCCATGAGATTAAATCCCCAAATAATCCAGGCACCTCTGTCGCCAGCACTGATCACCAGCTCTGGGGGATGTTCCCAGACTGCAAATGGTGACTGGGGCACCACACAGGCCTCTCTTCCCTCAGAAGGGTCTGCTTCCCACCACCTCCCAGGGCACAGCCACCCCTCTCCAACTACTGTTACTTGCACAGGGCAGATGAAGGAATAACTTTCCTTTCCCATGCAGGATGAAAGTAAGTACGAAAATAAATGAAAAATTAAGTAAGATAAATAAAACAGAGCAGCCAGCAGTTGCCAGGCTGGCACTTACTTCTGGAGGTGCAGGTGATGCGGCCGCTGCCCTCACCGAGGCAGGTGCAGTCCACCATCATCCAGCCCTGGTAGGGCTTCTCCCAGGTCTCTCCCACCACGTAGGATGTCCCAGCTGTGTTGTCGTAGCATCGCTCGGCTGTGAGGGGAGAGTGGATCAGAGCCCACCCAGGGCATTCCCACATGGGGACACCACAGGGAAGACAAGGAAAAAGGGCCCACACCCTGACTGTGCTGAGGGAGGAGCACAGAGCAGCCACTTACCCACAGGTTTGCAGGTCCACTCGCCCTTTCCATTGCCCAGGCACACACACTCCAGCATGTACCCGCCTGTTTCGTGGGGCCGGCGCCATGTATCGCCGATCTTGTAGGACTGGCCACCCTCATGGCAGCGATCTGTGGTGGGAGAGAGGGGAGCCGAGGTGAGGGACACATCAGGAATGGCAAGGGCCACCTGGCCAGGGGCAAAGGGGGTCAGCTGGGGTGGGGCAGCAAGGAGGGGGAACAGTGAGGAGGATGAGGGGGGACATAAGCCTGTAAAATGGTGCTCCATCTTTCCCACTGGCACCTGCCACTTTCTGTATTTCCCAGGCCCTGTCCTCCTCCCTCAGCTAACTTCTCCATGTTCCAAACCACAGCCAAAGCCTGGCTGGTGAAAAGGGAATGCCAAGAAGTGATGAGGTGCTGTTTCTCCCTCACACCCTGTTCTCAGGCTGAGGGCTGGTACAGGAGGTTTTGCCTCCATCTTGTTGGAAGTGATGCCCCTTGGGCTTCTCTGTGGCCATTCATGAGGGACATGGTGGCCAGGACAGCACGTGGAGGATAAGGAGGTGCTTGGTGTGACAGGCCAGTGGGAAATCAGATCTCTTGGGTTTGGAAAGCCTACCCTGGAAAGGCAGATTCAAGCCCAGCAGTGCCCCACAGCTCTGAGGCAGCCCAGGCTGAGGGAGGGAAGCACGGTACACTGCAGTTTGCAAACACAGGGCTCGTTTCTTTGGAAGAATACAAGGAAAAAAAAAATAGCAAGAAAGAAAAAACACCCACATCCCATCATTTATTAAGAGCCAGTAAAATGTTCTGTGGGCTCATTTGTGAAAGCAGGGAATGTAGGAGTTCTGAAGATTGATTCAAAGCCAGTTGCAGTCAGTGAGACTCTCCAGTGAGCTCTAAACCAGGCTGATGATGAGGAAACAAGGCTGCTCTTACACTTGCAATTTCCTTACTGACTCTTTCTTACAACACTTATCATCCCTGCCCAATAAAATGCCATTAAATTCAGAAGGGCTCCAGCTCTATTTTAATGCTTTATTTTTTTCCCACGTTACAATGATGGCTGGTTTCCGAGTCCTCTGTGGCAACACTACTAGGATCTGCCTATGTGTCTTAAACAAGAAACTGGATACTTTTAAGAGCAAGACTTTTCTCAAAAGATACCTCAGAGACTTTGAAATCTCAGCCTAAAAATCCTTACACACAGCAATCTTCCTCTGTGCTCCCAGAAAGTTTAATTATGAACTAAAGGGAAACTGTGAACAATTCAGTGACTCAATAAGGAAAGGATTTCCAGACAGAGACATGAAAGGGGAGCTGGGGAGAAAGGACCAAGGGAAGAGAGAGAAGAGCAAGAGGAAAGTATGGGTCAGGCTAGTGAAAAAGGAGTTGCAGAAACACATTAAGCTGCTGTCTGGATATCAAATCTCAGCTCCCTTAGAGACAGGTGTTCAATGATATTTTTGGAGGATGGAGGACTGGCTCTCAGTTGGCATTTATTTATTATCATTTATTCTAAGTAGTCCCATTAATGCTGATGGTGTTATTTTGACTCACCAGCTGCAGAGCAGACTTTTTCCCAGTCAAAAATCTACTTTCATAATTGCACCTGTGTATTATATACACTCTTGTATATAATAAATTACTAACCTGTATGGCTGGACACTAGCAGTAATTTTTGGCCTATGTTTTCTCACATAGCACTTGACCCCTTGAATAAAAGGGGAGTTTGGTTGTGTATGTACATGGGGCAAGGACTTTCAGTTTCAAAGCTTTAGTGGGCTTTGGATTAAACCCCATTCAACTTTAGCTAATAGGCACTGGGAATATTGTGTAAATTGCTCTGGAAAATATGACACGAAGGAACAATAGCTCTAGGAACAGGCTCTTAGTTACATACTGGCAATGGTGCAGCTGATTCTCCCACGTCCAGCTCCAATGCAAGTACAGTCCCAGATCATGGAGTCCTTGGGGCGCTCGTAAGTCTCCCCTACCCTGTAAGTGGATCCAGTGTATTTGTCAAAGCAGGTCTCTTCAGCTATGAGGGGGGGGGAAAAAAAATTAAAAGAAAATCAACTTCATGTAACCACACCAGTAACACATACAGTCAACAGAGACACATTCCTTGCCTCCTCACACAGATACTCCTTTTTTCCTGCAGAAAAAAGTCTGTGAGTCCCCTCTTTCTTCATAGGATGAAACAGCAGAGAAAAAGTTGGGTAAAGTTTGCCCCCTCTCAAGGTGCCCATGATGCTGAATAACCTCAGATACCTCTTCTTCCCTTCCCTCAAGGAACCAAAAGTTGCACATGGCAGGCACGCCTGAAAGCATCAATCCCAGCTGCTTGAAGCCAACAGTAGAGAAGACAGGAGGGAGCAAACAACCCCTGGAAACTGTGTCCTTTGTCATGCTAATCCTCCTCACTCTGATTTAGCAAAAATTAAGTAGATTAATCCCAAATTCTGCAGCACTCCCACCAAAGTCAACAGCAAAGTTCACTACTTGTGTATTGCCCACACTCATGCCTGAGTAAGTGATTACAGAACATCGGTGCTGCCACCAGACTCAAGATGTGAAGCAGAACAACTTTCTTCACTACTGGGCAGATAAAGTTCACTGTGTCATAAGGAAAACTTGCTATTGAACTTCAAAACTGTAAAACTTGGGAATTTCTGCAGAGGAAGGAAAAGTAAATTGAACCCTCTTTTATGAAGTAAGGGGACTGAGCACTCCTTAAAATACTCCAGCCATGAGGCAGACAGCACACAAGCCTTCCAAACAGATGGCTGAGATGCTCACATCTGTCTTACATGAACACTGTCAGCCAGGAACCAGTTTTTCGTCTCTTCTATCTCCAAAGCAACATAAAGGAACTACGGCAAACCAGTGGCTTCAGACCAATAAATACAGATCAATTGCATCTGATAATCTGAACTACGCCTAATCCTGGAGAGATGCAGCCTCCAGCAGACCTTGCATTTAAACTTCTTTCTGTTCCCTAAACTTCTTCTGCACAGACTAAACAATCTCATTTTACACTCAATTATAGAAAGCTCACAGCACGGCAAGGGGGCTGCAGAAAGTTGTAAGTTGAAATATTTTTAAACAAGCTGACGACACTGCACAGCTATGAAAAGTTGGGGTGAAGCAATCAGAGCAGAGCCAGAGCTGCAAAGTGACTCCAGATTTGAACTTCCCCGTGAGAGTCCAGGAGTCAGTTCAGTTCATTATAAAGAAGAGGCTGGCTCCAAAATTAATGTTTAGATCCAATCCTCCAGAGAGATGAGTGATGTTTGGCTCAGGATTCTGGTGGCAGGCCCATCGCTAATGAAAAGCATTTCTTAAAATCCCAAGCCAGATCTTCAGTGTAATTGAGTGTAGATCCCATTACTGACCCTAAGTACCAAACTTCAGCGGAAAACCTGGGCTGCCAGCCCTAACTCGTACAAGGCTTGGCTTACTCGGCACCAAAAGCCGTGCTGGGGTCTCGATGCAGACAAAGGGGCCACCAACTTACGTTCGGGCTTGCTCTCGCAGTTGAACCCTCGGCTCCCACCGTAGCAGGTACAGACTAGAGTGTTTCCCAGGTAAGTACGCTCCCACTGCTGGTTTATCTGATAGTACCGTCCATTGTCATAGCAGGTCTCTGGGGGGAGAACAGGCGAGGGAGGAATGGGGATGCAGAGGGGGAACAGAAAGCAAAGTTCGGCGTTACCGAGGGCAGCAGCCGGGAGGGAAGGGGCGCGGGGCGCACACGTGTGCGGGTCCCGCCGAGCCGAGGGGCGGCTAAGGGCGAGCGCGGGGCACAGACAAAGCCCCCCGGGGCCACCGGCGCTGCCGTGCCAAGCCCCGCGCCCTGCCCTGCCCGGGGGCGGTACTCACGCTTTCCCTGCGCGGCGGTGCCCTGCGGGGAGCGAGGTGGTTTGGGTCTGCGCTTGCCGCCGGCTCTTGCCGCCGGCTCCGCGGCGATGTCCCCCCACCGCCGCGGCCCCCAGGCAGAGGGCGAGCAGCGCCAGCCGCCACACGGCGCGGCCCGGCATCCTGGCACGGCTGGGCTCGACACGGCTCGGCACAGACAGCCCGACGGACGGGACGGCGCCGCTGCCCGGGCTCTATATAGGGCGGGCTGGGCGGGAGGAGGCGGCCGCCGCCGCCCCAGCGCCCATTGGCCTCGGCGCCGCCGGGGGCCGGGCGGGGGCCGCCACCGCCCCGCCGAGCCCCGCCGGGTGGGAGGCCCGGCCCCCCTCAAGCACAGCGGCCGTGCCATTTTGTAGAACATCTGGCTGAACAAAATGGCTATTTTTGAGGGTAGAGGCAAACTTTTCTTTTTTTCCTTGGAGCAGCGCTGCCTGTAAGCGGATACTTCTCCCTTCAGGAGGAGTAATGTTCTGCACGGGGAGAAGGTGAGGTGTAACGTAGGGGTTGGAAATAGAAACCCTGAGTGATGTTTTATCTGCTGCTGGGAACTCAAGGTTAAAAGCTTTCACACCTCACTTGGAAAAATCGGTGTCATTGCATTCCGTTCAAAATAAATTTAACACCCTCTTTCTCTGATTTTATTTCTTGCTGTCCAAAATAAACCCTGAGAACAAAAGGAAAGTGAAAAACAGAAATTTTAGGTGTTGAACCTTTATTAAGTAGAAGGGTTCTTCAGTGTGCCGCCCTAATGTAACCCTGCTGTACACAAATTTTGTCAAACTCTTTCTTGTGTCTTCTTCCCGTGGGCATCTCTGCTGCTCTGGGGGGGTTTCTTTTCCCTAATTTGAAGGAATACTGCAAAACAGAGCATGTGCACAGTAAGTGTGGCTCTCAGGCTGCCAGTGAACAAAGCGTGGTGCATGCCTCATTCTGCTGCAGCGCCTGGACCAGCACCCAAATTCAGATCATACAGGAAGGTTGTGTTGCTAACCATTTTCGTGCTTCTCACACATACTCTGTCTTGGCGAAGGGATTATTAATCTAAAAAGTCTGCTGTGGCTCTTAATGTATAAAAGCAACTCTTCAGGCAAACCTGAGTGTGAAGTAGTCTACGGTGTTTCCAGACATCTTTAAGGTGAACATCCACAGTTTTCCATGAGTTCTTTAGCATGTTGAGCACCACGCTCTGGTTCCACTTCCTGCAAACCCACTGTGTTCTCTTTACTGACGTGCAAGCAGTAATATCACTCTTGGGATGAAGACTATGTCAGTAGGCAGAGTACGGATCCAGCGCGTGCTCTGTTCCAGGAAAACACATAGTTGTGATGTCAGGTATCTGTTTTCAAGGAAATTTCTTTTCCCCTGTATGAGGAGTGCCCACAGATACATTTACACAAGCTACTCTGCTGAAAACTTACTGGAAGTTGAAACCTGACCTGGCAATTGAGGCGAGCTGTGGTGAGCTAATTCCCACCTTTCCTAATTTTTATTTTTAGATCCATCGCACTGCCTTTTTTTTTTTATTTATCTATTTATTTCAGTCACCAGACACACATTATCCCTCAGAATATTCACAGAACTAAGGTGGCCACAGCAAGGGAGAGTGTTAGCTTTTGAAGTAGGACTCAGCATCATAAACCAGCAAATATCCATTTTCTTGAAATGAGAACCTGCTTTCAGAAACTGTTCCTGCTTTTCTGAGACCTAAGATATGATGTGTCATCCTCAAATTCCATCCCACGTCCCAGCTTATGTCTGGAATTCTCTGATAAAAGCCAGGTGAAAAGCACATTGTCAGAAAACGTTGCTGTATGAGCGTTGGATGTACTTTACCTAGCCTGCTCCAAAGGAAGAATTACTGAGTGGAAGTCAGTGGAAAAGAGGAGTTTCCATCCTAGGAAGCACATACATACATGCAATGAGGAGGCAATTTGAGGTCATTTTTCCAGTTACTGAGTATAGAGCCAATGAATGTGTGAACAGATCCTGCTGCTGATACAAGCTGCTAATTAAGCTCAATTGACATGGAAAAGGAAAGGGTGATGAGAAGTCTTCCAGGACAGGAGGGTTATGATATATAACAGTTATGATATGTAACTGCTTAAGTGTAAGAGCTAACTACCTAAGGAACAGGATGTGGTGGAAACACGAGGAAGAAATATCTGCTTTTAGCCATTACTTGCAAGTGGCATATAAAAGGTTCCTATATCAGGTATAGTTCCTGTAAAGGTTAAATTATTGACATTGACCTAATTTCTGTCTGTTTTAAGTCCAGTTCACATCATTTTGCACTGCTCTTAGGTCTTAGAGCAGTATAAGTATTTACACAAACTGAAAATTGTATTGTCTGAAACTTGAATGAGAAAAGACAGTGTCAGCAAGCGTGTGACTGTGTCTAATGCTTTCCACATAATTACACAAATACAGGGACAAATGCAAGATCCCTGTTTGAGAAAACATTACTGGAAGCATACAAAACAAAATTATAATTTCCAGTGATGCTCAAATTAGTTTCTTGCATAGCCATCATTTACAAGCAGGCAGAAATAGTCTTATGAATAGTATTTCAAGATGATTTGGAACAGCCTGGTTTCTTTTTTAAAGGAATCTCTGACAGTAATTACAACACAAGCATGTAGTAATTATTATATTGCATGCTGTTAAATTTTGTGAGAATTCTCTTATTTATTTCAGGAAATGGATGTAGCTCATTTGTCTGTCCTGCTGTCAGCTTGTCCCTCAAGCTAAGAGGAAATGAAAGGAAGATTCACCTGAAGTCTTCCTTCAGATGACATCAGTTTGAATTTATAAACCACCCGTTCATGGTTTCTGCATCCAAATAAGGATTAGGAATGTCCCAAACCTCTGCTTTAGCCATTGGTATTCTGATTCATGTTCTTGGTCTATTCAAATTTTTTTTCCTACTGAAATCCTACCTTTTCGACTCTTGGCTAGGAAAGGCAGATGCCCTTATAAGGTTCTCCTGACTTTTGTTTCTCCGTTGTATTGCTCTGCAGATAAACCTCTCTACTTGGTTTCCTTTGCTGCACAGCCTTGTGGGGATCCACATGTGACTGGGAGCACGATCTGTCCCTGTAGTCATTCTTCTGCAAATTCCTATAGCAAAGAGAAGGTGAATCAGTACAGAAAGGACCAACCCAAGTCACTTGTTATTCTATAAGCAACCTTAGAAAAAAAGGCCACCCAGGCTTAATCATCTCCTAAAATTATTGCTTATAAGGAACAAGAATCATGAAGAGAAAAGGTCAGGATTCCTCTCCTTGACATAGGGAGACCATTAAATGCTTCCTGCAGTTCCCAAATATTTTGCAAGAACCCCTGTTGCGAGCTGAAAATTTCTGAATCATCACAATTTCAAGTCTGTGGTTTTTGTTAGGTCACAGCAAAATTCACTTCAAGGCTGCCGAGGCTCTACTGCACAGTGCTTTATTCACTGCTGAGTGTCTCGTCCAGGAATCCGGAACATCGCTCTTGAAATGAAATCCATTCCTTCTGCCTGTTAACTGCAACTTCAGGGAGACGTAACTTTATGCCGGCTCTCAGCACAGGAATGAATTTCATCGCATATAAATGCTCCGTGACAGGACATTAATTGCATCTTTGGCACTCTCAGTGGAAATTCCTTCTCTTCTCCCTCCTCCCTAGTCCTTCCCAACGAATTGTTCAGTGTCATCAACACAGAAAAACGCATTTCCTTTCTCTAGCTGTCCATGGATTAGGGTATTTAGTTTGGTTTACCCAAACTGTTGTAGTTTGCCAGTGATGAGAAGTTTGCAGCCACAGCTCTTGTTTTGCATTAGAGTCTGCAGTACTGTCAGCCCCAGGCATTTAACCCTCATGAGCTACTCCCTGCAAAATCAGGGGAGTGGCTTTGGAGGGCAAGGGGGAAGAGATTTTCATTCTTTCCCAGGTAAAGGAGTCCTCCTGGGACTTTCAGGCTGTTTGTTTGTTTTCCTGACTTTTAAGGAGGTGTTTGCATCACATACACGTTACTTAAGAACAGAAACAGAGATCCTGACATGCTTCCTGCTGCCAAAACATCAGCAAAAATGAGAACTCTCAGTAGACCCATGACAATGGGAATTGGCAGACAAGTGGCATGGCACAGTCCCTCATTCCCAGGTGAAGCTTCTGAATGGGCAGCACCAGCTTCAAAGAGCTGAAAACCTGTTCTTCATCACATTTTGAGGTATTTGGCAGAGACTTTCACAGATGCCTGAATCCTTCTCACGTTGCCCTAAATCCTTTGGAAACCGCATCCTGATGCCCCGACAGAGGAGTTCTCCAGCACTTCTGGGAACTCTCAGGACAGCTCTGGAGGTCTGAGTCGGTGTTTCAAGATGTGTCATGAGCATCACTGACTGGGACTGTGGGACCTGGCTTGGTGTCTGACACCAAGCACGATGGGGCCAGCTCTTGAAAGATGTTATTTTAGGCAGAGCTGGAACTATTTTGTCTCAAGGGCTGTTCCATCTCCCAAGTTGATGTCTGCCCTGCTCACATTCTGGTGGCTGTTTTTACTTAGTCATTACGGGTTTCTAACAATAATTAGACTTTTGAGTAATAAAGGTTTTTTCTTTTAATGAAATGACAACTGTTAGTTATGTCTATGTTGTTAGGATCACTTGCATCTCTCTCAAAGATCAGAAACGGAGCTGAAACCCTCCCTTTTTCCAGAGCAATTTTAAAAGTACTAAAGTGAAGTGAAATAACAGTGATATCACCACCAGCAGCATGAGGTGAACTTGGCCACAAACCCTGGTGTTTGAGTGCAATTCCTTTTATTCTCTCCCAGTGAATATGGCAAACCACACTGAGTCTTGTTTGGTTTTAGGCAGGCCTGGTTAAAATCCAGAAATAAATGCTAGTGCTGGGTTGAGCTTGGCTTGCTGTGAGGAAGTTGAATACACTGAGCAAGCAAACAGCCACATATTATGATGATTATAGGGGAGTGCATAAGGGGTTGAGATTGAGAGTCACAAAGGGCTGAACAGAGCCAGGAGCATCCCAAAGGAAATGTTTTGGCTCCAAGCTGCAGTTTGTCCCCTGTTTCCTTCTTACCCCTTCCACCCAGCATTACATGGAGCCAAGGAGTGTGGATAGTTCTTTGCTGCCAGTTTTGAGGGGGTTTTCTTTTTTCTTGTTTCCTTCGTCTTCTTTTACTGTAAGTAATCTGATTTTTGGCTGCATTCTCAGAGATGAGAGAAGCTCTCACTTTCACTTGTTTTTCAGCCCTGCCCAGAAGTTCTCATTGGCCTCCTGCTCTATACTTTCCAGCTTCTGGGGTAGAACTTGAGTCTTCTCCCTGTCTTCATTCTCACTTTCTTCTTCTTGCTTTTCTACCCTCTGCCTCCTGATAGTCCAGGCCAGCAAGATGTTCCTTGGTTTCTGATGTATTTATTTTAGCTTGGCAGTTTCTATGGCCCAGCAGTAGTGTCACTTCTCCTGTGGGACTTTCACAACTCTTTCTCTTCTGTGGATGGGAATCCAGCCCAGAGAGAGGCCCAGAATAAGGCAGAAGGGCTATTTCTGACTTATTCAAACCCTGTGTGGAGGCTGAGTTTCTAGCAAGAAACTGTAATAAAGCAGGCCGGACTTTCATTTTGTGTCAATCTGTCAACTCGTAATTAGTCTGAAGTCAGGGCTTCTTACAGGTATGATTCTTCCCTGGGGAGCTTTGCCAAGGGACAGTTTTGGTTCTTTATAGGCATCAGTATTGAAATTATTTTTTCCTCCCATCACTTCCATTGGGAACCTGTAATGACAGTCAAGCTGGCAAATGGAGCTACCTTAGACCTACGTCTCATTGTTTAACTGTTTCTGGGGTGGCTTCATGTTACTTTCTAGTTGTGCTTGGATCCATTTTGGTTGAAAGCTGGCCTCATGGCAAAGGACTTTCAAGACTGACTCAGAAAATTTCTGCTCTGTCATTAATCCTTTGAATTCTTTCTTTACTTTCAACTGGTGATTATCGTGGGTTAGACTTTTTTTTCTGGCACTCAAAACTGATAATAGTCTGCATATGTTTTTTGATTCTGGTTCTTGTTATGCTATGGGGGTTTCTTTGCATCTTGGACTGGCTTGGAGCTCGTATTTTCAGTCTGTAGTGAGCTACCTGTCCATGAAATCTTTCAGATTTGGAGCATTCCAACAGCCATCACTCACTTCATTTACCTTTCTGACAGTATTTCTAGAGTTTCATCAGCACTCTTGAGACGATGAATTACTGTAGTAACAAAAATATACATGGTTTTCATGGGCCATTTTACATTATTCTTTTTGCCATCTACCCTGATACAGCCACACCAAAGGAGTTCATGTGGAAATTGAAGTTTTGTCACTGATAGGATTCAGCCATGACATGTGTGGGATTGGCTTAGCTAGAGATGCTGCAAGAGGTTTTCCACTGGGACATCACAAGAGAAAACAAGTCAGTTTGCCCAGAACAAGGAGCCATGCCCATATTCCAGGAATCTGTTTCACTGCTTCCAAACACTTACACACTGATTTAAAGCCTCAAAGTGTTTTGCAGGAAAGCTGGTGATTCAAACACATCTCTTCTCTTGCAGAATTCTCCTCTCAAGACCAGCCAGCACCTTTGACTGCTGGGCGGAGGGATGGCTTTGTAGTTTGGCCTATACTTTCTGGGTTACACTTTCCCTGTAATGGCATGGGAGCAGTGGTCAGGCAGGCACATAGGCATGTAATGGGTGGAAAACTAAATCTCTTACCTTACAATAAGATGGTTGCAGTCCAGCCCCTTGAACTGAGCAAGAAAATTCACACTTTTCTTAAAAAGAGCAGAATTTCAGCCTGTTAGCTGGATAATTCAGGGTAATGATTAGCATTTCTACAGACATGGAAACAGAGAAAAAAAAAAAAAGCTGTTTCAAAGGGGGGAAAAAAGCCTGAATAGTTTGACACAGTCTGAAGAGGAAAGTTTCTCATTATGTTTTCCAGGATAGCTTCTGGCAACACCGAAAAAGCTGAACATCATTATTAAGTGAAGTAGGAACTTTTTCAAAGCTGCATCATATCTTGTGGTCATATGCTAAAAACAAATATCCCAAAGCTCTTGATGATGCATCTGGTGTTTGTACTGATTGAATATGTCCCAAGCCAGCTATACTTATTGGAGGCACATTTTTGCTTAGCCAGGTCATGCCGAAATTGAAGTAAACGTTACCTAAATACCTATCATCAGATTGGGGTATTAATCTGGCAGGATTAGTATAAACCCACTTGCTGTCCATTCCACATCTGAAAGATTTATAGGGGAAGGTAGAGCTTCAGAGTGTGGAGATATACATTGCTTCTGCATCTGATTATACTCTCCAGATTTATGTACAATGTGGAAAGAGGTCGTAGATCACTTTCCAGGAACAACATTCACATTTTCCATGGAGTGCATTAGTATAAAATGAAGATTACGTGCCCATAAAATGAAGGGAAAGTTTTTGACAGAAGGTCTCTTCAATGAATTTACAGTCAAAAATGTCATGTGTAGTATTGAAAATTAGTGCTACACAAAGAATTTATCTCCTGATGGACTTTTCCTTCTCCCTTTTTTCGAATTTTGTTTCAGTGGTGCACAGGGACATAGAAATGGAAGGCTGCAAAGGGCCTGTGTAAGTCTCATTTCTTTAGAAAAAAATTTCCTTAAATATAAATTTAAAAAATTACTCTTTTTCCTCTATCAAATAAAATAGCCTGAGACATTTCTTATAGGGAAAAAAAAGTGGGGAAGAGAGAGACATACCTTTGATAGGAATTTTTTATAGAAGACTGAGCATCTGTGCATGGGAAAGAAATCTTTAAGACCAGAGAATCCTAAGGATCACAGAAAAATCACCAGTGTTTTGCCAGTGTTGTTGTAAGATGACTCTGTGGTAAAGCTTTGGGCTCTGGAGTACTGGTGTTTAAGCCCCTCTGAGATGCCTGGGGCTCACGTCGGCCAAAGGACATCTACCTCCCATGTGTTTATGACCTAAGATTGTTTGACAGGCCAGGTCCCAGAGACTTGTGAGCCTGAATCTCATTGAAAGACAGTAAATTTTGGTGTCCTAGTGCCTGAGTGCATACAGCCATGTCATTTATGCCCCTGGCTCCTGTAGAAACAGTGTCTGGTAGAAACCTTGCCAAGAGAAAGCAGATCAGCTGGGGGAAGCACTGTTAGGCCAGAGGCAACCCAAGGCACTGAATTCCTTGCTGATGTTGGCTCTCAGCTTGGAGATCTGTGAGGGTTTGCAGCTCAAAGGCTCCCATTCTGACCCTGCAACGACTAATTAAAGTGTGTAGCTTTACCTGTTGCAGTTATTCCACTATTTGATTTACCTCAGCTGTCACCTGAATAAAGGCAGGCATGTGCTTTGTCTCTCCAGAGCTCGCTCCACGCACCTCTGTGAGCAGCGTTTAGATACCTTGGTATCCTCAGCCTTGCCACTGGGAAAGTGTGTATGAATAAACTTCATGACAGGGTCATAAATTACAGGGAGAGTAGAGCAAATCTTGGCAGCAGATCACAGCTGCTGGAGAGATGAGAGCTGTGGCAGACACATGAGAAGAGAAGCAAAGGAAGACTAATATTTAAGAGGAAGGCAGAAATTTTACTACTAGACTTGGTTCCATTAAAATGAGACTGTTTCTGACCTTCATTTCTTTGGGAGCAGGCTCAGTCTCCTAATTTCTGTTTAATGTTTTTCTTTTTGTCTCATCTCTCAGGGAAGGATTGATGCTTTCAGACCATTAGAAATTCTTCCTTCTTTACAGAAAAGCCAAAATCAAAACCATAAAGTGCCACTGATTTTGAAGCAGACCAGAGGAATCTCACAAAAGCATACATACTGTCCATGCCCATCTCCAAATCCATGGACTGCAGCTATATCCCTAAATTTGTGTGCCAGCCTTCACAGGATGTGGGCCTAAATATTCTTTCCACGTCCAGTGTCTGTCACAAACTCTAAGCACCGTTACTGTGTAAAATTAATTTTTTTTCTTTGATGTTTCATACCCTTATAACATTCTTATAAGTTTGTTTGAAAACTGTGGTATGACTTTAAGATATGCTTGGAAAACCTTCAAACAATTACAAATATGCACACCAAAAAATCTGTGCTTGGATGAGGTAATCCACAAGAGGGTCTCCAGTTGGCCTTTTGAAAACCAAGTATTTTATATATAAATGTCAGTGTTAATTAAAAATCAACACAGAACAGGAAATAAAAACCTGTAATGCTGTATTGGTTATGATCTGAATACACTAATTAGGTATTTCTAAGAGTTTATTCCTGCTCTTGGAAGCAGTCAAGCTTTTTAAAAGAAACAAACAGATATGCACCCACTGGATGATGCAGCCCACCAGATGATTTCATACTGAAACGAACACGTGGAGAAGAATTTTCAAAGACATGGTGGGCCCTTGCACAGTGCCTGATTATTAATGAAAACGGAGCGTCCTAATCCTTTTGGCATCTAGAAAAATCCCTCCCATGATTTAAGCATATTGGCCAAAGTCCCCTCCCTGGAGAGCTGTGTAGGTTCATACCATGAATCAGTGAGACCTCATGAGTTACTATTTGCGTGCTTATGCTCTTAGCTGGCTTTAATAAGTGGTGCTAAATGGCTTTTCAGATCTGGTTCTCAGATACACAAAATGTGCCTTCCAACACTGCTGGATACAGCCAAGCTGCAGGAGGGAAGAGGAAATGGCCTGAGCTTAATCCATCCTCAGGACAATCTTAAAATGATTAATTTGTGCTTGTCCTCGAGTGCCACACAGCAGGTTTCAGGGCTACCGAGCCGTTCCAGAAATCTGTTTATTTATAGGTGGTACATACAATTATTGCCTTTTTTTAAGGATGGAAGAATATGCCAGAGCATCCCAGGCATACTTACACCTTGCTGGTGGGACACACACCTCGAAAAATTTGCAAATCACAGCACTTTAAATCAGGGGTCATACAGAGATAAAATTAATTTTAAAAACTATGCACCATAGTGTGTTCGGTGCTATGCACACCATTTATTTTTATGAGTGCACAGGGGCACTGCAGACATGCCTCAGCTACGGGTGACTGCTTACATCTTTAAGTCCTTTTAGGTAAAATTCTCTCCTAAATGGTAGAATATAAATAAACTGAACTACATTCACCTCCATGGAAGGTAGCACTTTCTGGTGTTCAAATGCCACACTGGATATCAATCACTGGTTTGTTTTGCCTTGTTGAAAGAAGAAACTTCCTTTACAAAACTGATTTTTGATATTGATTTTAAGTCCAAGCATAACTTCTGGGTGTTGTGACCTGGGAGTTTTAAATTTAGATTCATACTCCAATTTGTATTCATGTGTCTACTAAATATTAATTCAGTCGAAATGAACAAATTACATAATGTTTATTGAGTGGGAACTGGAAGACATGACCTTGTTAAACTGGTGCCAGAAGAGCCAAGACCAGGGAGAGCATCACAAACATCATCTGTAAGTGATGAGTTCCCAAAAATAAAGGGGTTTTTTTGTCAGGAAGAGGCTCAGCAAGTGTCCATAACTGTCTGGAAATGACCAGAAATCAGTCTTCAGTCGTTTCTGCTGCAAAAGAACTTGAATGAGGCTGCAAGCAACTGCTGAATCCTGCAAAGAAGAAAGGAAACTTTTCACCTGTCACCATTTGCAAGTTGCCAGAGGCAATGAAAGTATAAACACAATAACTCACTGCAGTAGCAATAGCTTTGCAGTGAACTGCACTGTCACCCTAAACCCCTGTGTTAGATTATAAGGGTATGCTGTGCATGATGAATGCTTCTGGTTTAAAATATTCCAGGGAGAACATTTTTTACCTCTCCCCCCTCCTCAACTTCTACCAACTCTGTTTGCATCTAATAAAATCCAGATGCTTCTTGAAATAAAATTATTGCTACACTGGACCACAAAACTTCTTTTAAAATCAAGGCTGTGACATTTTTAGCCAATGTTCCCTTTTGCTGCAGTGTGCTCAGAGCAGGAGGCAGTAGAAACACAGGCAGAAGGTGTTAATTTTATCTGCTAACAGTGGTGTTGTTGCTCTGTGAACTGGTTCTAATATGGCTCAGATCTAATATCCAAGATCTTGGAAGATCTTTCCTGAGAACAAGTCAGATTTCTCTTAATCTAGTGTATACTTACCTTCTGCACCTACATGACATCTGAAAAATACTATTTTCTGTCTCGATGACCAAAGGTGTTAAACCAGCAGTATGCACATGGAAATTTGGAGGCACACTTTCTAAGGAAGAAATTTAGGATGCTGTGTCAAGGAAGGTTATGAGGCATCATTGTGATGGTTTGCAACACATTTATGGCAGAGGGCCAAGTCAGACAAAAAGTGAATTTATAGTGGGTCTATTATGTCTACAGTAATAACCATCCTTTATGATGCTGTGACAGCCTGTTTTCATTTTATTTAAAAGACCAAAGGCTTTTATGGTCAAACCTTGGCTTGCACATCTCTGTCTTAATCATCTCTCCTACCACTACAGTGAAATACCTTGACTCCTTGTGTATTTTGTATTTTTAGCCCTGTCCCATTCTTCCAGGAATCCTCCCTTGACCACACCTCCATTATTGTGCAGATTTTCCCTTTTCCAACTTGCAAGATAAGAATATAAGAAACATAAGAAATATGTTTCCTTTTTTAAAGAACTGAAATACTTGGATTTCAGCAAGCACTGTTCCCCCTATGTTGCACAGGAATTCACTTGTGGCCAGATGCTCCTGAAAGCCCGCTGCTCTTTCTGAAGCAAATACATCTCAGAGAATCACAGCTCACTTTCCTCTAGGGTCAGGTGCTACATGGAATAACATGATGCTAATTAAAGTTCTGAAACTCTTTTCAAATTCAAATTTAAAGCCTTTTCAAGGCAGCAAAATTTGGCAGCTCTCCACTTTGAAAAACTGAAAGTTAACAGGGAAAAAATCAGTTTTCAGGTTCATCTTTGTAGGGAAAAAAGTCTTAATGCTGAACAAACTACATGAATCTTTTATGTAAAGAAAAAAGTTAGAGAAATGTTTCAACTTCAATGTCCTGGCAAATTTTAACAATAAATGAAAAAACAAACCAGTTTGATATCCATTAAAATTTCTAGGTATCCTGATACTCACTTGGAAAACAATACTGAGGGAACTTGGGGAGGAAAGATGTCAATGCAAGGATTGTTTCCTGCAAAGGGCTATAAACTCAGCTATTTTGAATGTTGTAAGTGGAAATGACATAATGTACATCAAATGAAAGAAAAGATGGAGATCTCTGCTCTGCAGATCCTGATGTCAACCACTTAGTCTGCATGGGTCTGTGTGTATGCAAATACACACTGGTTTGTTTTGAAGGTAGGAAGAACCTTCAGTGACTCAAGTGTATTTAGATTTATAAAAATCTCGCCCTTGAGAACAAATACAGAAGACAAATTGAGTCTTCAAAATAACCCCTCTGCATTTGAAAAGACCAACATGCTATTTTTCAAGAACTGTCATTTCTGTCTCCAGTTTTACATATGTTCAGCCTTACTGGTGAAAGGATGGACGTGAGTCCTTTTTCAACAGAGAAAACTTGAACCTTGAATTTTTGACCTTCACTTTCACAGTGAACATGTTGGGATTCAAAGTTTGAGATCTGGTCTACTTTCAAGTCTAGTGCAGAACTCCATCAGTTCTTAGAAGTTCAAGACTTCAGCTATCAATCTTGACTGCAGAGAGGAGTTGCATGTAGACCTGGTTACTGCGGGTGCTTGTACTCGTTGGAAAGTAAGGTTACAGCATCCACAAAGTCACATGCTCCAATCCAGGGTTTGAACACACAAAGGTGTAAAGTAGTCCAGAAGATGTTGGCTTGACCTTGACTTGAGCACCTCCTGTGGAGGAGATTGCTTCTGTAATCAGGGCTGCACTTGAGTACTGCAGAAAGTTTTTCCTAAACTACTAAAGATAAAAACTGTGCTGAATTATTCTCCTTGTGGATGTCCCCCAGCAGCCTCAGAGAGTGACAGATCTTGATTTTCTTGATTTTCTCTTTTCCTTCCTTCCTTCCTTCCTTCCTTCCTTCCTTCCTTCCTTCCTTCCTTCCTTCCTTCCTTCCTTCCTTCCTTCCTTCCTTCCTCCCTCCCTCCCTCCCTCCCTCCCTCCCTCCCTTCCTCCCTCTCTCCCTCCCTCCCTCCCTCCCTCCTTCTCTCCCTCCCTCCCTCCTTCTCTCCCTCCCTCCTTCTCTCCCTCTTTCCTTCCCTCCCTCTTTCCTTCCCTCCCTCTTTCCTTCCCTCCTTCCCTTTCTTTTTTTCTTTCTTTCTCTTTCTCTTTCTCTTTCTCTTTCTCTTTCTCTCTCTTTCTCTTTCTCTCTTTCTCTTTGTTTCTCTTTCTCTTCCTCTTTCTCTTTCTCTTTGTTTCTCTTTCTTTCTCTCTCTCTTTTTTCCCTTCCCTTTCTTTCCTTCTTTCCTTCCTTCTTTCCCCAGATAAAACTCACTTTCATATCCGATCATCTTTTATTCCTTTCCTACTGCTCCCTTCTAGACTCTTTACAATTTGTCCTTAAACAACTTGTTGAAAGGCTTCAGAATACCAGGAGTGGCATCACAGCTGATCAGGCAGAGGATGGGAATCAGCCTCTGAGTCTTGCCTACACTATTCTACTGTTTTTCTTCCTTCCTACAACCCAAAATGATAATTCTAATTTTTGGCAACAGCATCTCATTGATTTTTATAGTCTGAAGTTTTCCTTATCCCTTAATTCTTTGCCTGAGTTCTGCTGCTGAACCACATAAGCTCCCTTTATCTCTGAGCATTCTCCACTTGTCTCTATCAGATGTCAAATTATTGATTCAGAGGTGATGTCAAGGTCATTTGGGATTCTGACACTCTCCTTGAGAGTTCTCCTTGAGAATTCTTGGAAATTTTGGTGACTTTTGGCCAGACACAAATGTCCTAGTTATATTCTATTTATTCCTGACAGCTGTACCAGGGAACCATGTTTTAATGGGAATAATTTGAATTTTTAACTTAACATCAGTCCCTGAAAAAAGAGCATTCAAGACTGAAGAAATTCTGAACATTATCAGATTTAATGCAATCCTTATCCTACCTTCTTTCTCTTGATTTTTGAAAGAGATCAAAGGAGTGATTTATTCATAGTCTTTGTAAGTGAGCGCTAGCAGTTATGTTCAATGTGCTAATAATGTGCAGCAGCAAAGCAGAACTGGGAACTGGATTATGTGCAAATGTTTCTTTTTTTCCCCATGCATTCTGATTACTCACTGTGGACATAGCATCCAGAGAAATATGTGAAGTTTACATACAGAGCAACAGACAGAACAAGTTTCAACTAGAATTCCTTTCTTTCTGGCTGAAGTATATAAACCCAGCAACTCTGCTCCCAACACAAGCTGCAGTTTACGTGCCTCCTGTACATTTGTTTGTGTATATGTGGGGCTTTTCAAAACAAACTGGGCTGAATCATATTGGAAGAGCTTCACAGGCTGTGTCGTTGGCAGGGCCTGGAACAGCAGACTCACACCAAAACCCCTCGCCTGCAGGCAGGTAGGGGTAGCAATTGTTTTCTCACTTGCATGAATCAGGAGTGGGTTTTCCCTTCACTTTACAGTCCCATATGTTGGTGCTTCTCGTGTTGGGCGCACTTAGCCTCTTCTCATGCACCCAAACTGCCTCCAGGGGTCCATCCGCCATCCTCGGACCCACCCCAGCCACCTTCAGGCATGAGATCCTGCTCACTCCTGTTCCCTTCTCTGCAGCCACGCTCATCCTGCCTATCACACCATCCTGCACTTACGCCTAATTTTGTATCCCGACTTTTAATTCTGGTAGGTGGGCCAGAATTTATACTGATCTCCGAGAGACAGGAAAAGTGTGTCTCACTGCTACAGTCAGCTTAAGGATTTGCGAGAGCTTAAGATGACTGACAGCATTTTGAGCTGCACTGAGGTGTTGGTGGAGGGATTACAGCATGTAAAACGATGCACAATTAAACACCCAGGGTATTTATTGGATCTAAGCTCATAGCAGATGATTGTCCTCTACATTTTTGGGGGTTATTTTGACTAAACCATTATGTACTGGCCTAAACCCAATCTCTGGAGGAGCAGATTAGCAGGACTATTATGCCATCTTGCCTAATACCTCTCAAGATTTATTCACAGTCGAAGCTATTAAAAAATATTTTGTAATCTTCTCCAGGTTACAGACACATTGGCAGACACACCTCTCTCATATCAGGATCACCATTTCCTTCAGGGCTGATGGGTGATACTGTAGGAACAGAGATGAACTTGGCCCTTGGTGTATCATGAGTGATTTCAAAAGCAGAGATTTTTTGCATAGAGATTAAATGCATACGCTTGCAATTTTAGGAGACATTTATTCAGGGAATCCACTCTCTGGCTGTCCTGAGCCCATGAACCCCTCAAGAGAGGCTCTACAGCCAGACTGCTGCTACCCTAATTAATTCTCTTGCACATTGGCATTTACAAGCAATAATTTGACTCTCTCTCTGTTTTATTAAAACACATATTGTAAAGTGCTTAGCTAAGGAGGAAATTAAAATTTGCTTTCACACCCAAGACTTTCCTGGTAATGCAAATTCCTTGACGTTACAGCAGCCAGCATGTTGTGTAGACAAAGCAGGGCAAACCAGTCAGAGACGGCTTCCACAGAGAGAATGATCAAGGGTGTTTGTGGAGGCATGAACTCCTCTGCTGCAGAGCTGGGGCTAGAGGCAGGAATGAGAATAACCTGACCAGGTCTTTAGCTGGTGCAGTTGGGAGTCATTTAATTGATTCCAGAGGAGCCACTCTCCCTGAAACAGAGTGGGTGGAAATCCTCAGAAAGGCTTGCGCCGAGGACCTCGCAATTCATAAGCTGTCTCTTACAGAGCTTTGTTCTTACCATAGGCAACTCTGAAAGAGGCTTGAAATGAAGGGGTCAGCAGAGAGGCCAAGGGTACAGCTATTGCAGCTGTTCCACAGTTGGGAAGGGAGATGTGCTCCACAACCCCACCCTGTAAGATCCTGGAGTGCTTTTATTTATTCACGAGGATAATTATTCACTCGAATAATTATTTAGTGGAAACACTTATTCAAGGGAAATAATTACTCAGGAGAAAGTAGGATCAGGAGAAATGAAGCAACATATCCACGCACCATCCCTGCATAGCAACATTTACAGAAACAAGAGGGGAACAGCAACTTTTTCTGGTTGAAACCACAAGTGAAATTATAAGCAGGCGAAATCCCATTTGAAACTAAGCCAGGGCTGTGGGCTTTCACTCCTACACTTGTGGCAAATGTGATGGGATTTTTAATGATGAGATACAGTCGATGTAGAGTGGTGCCTCCTGGGAGAAGCAGGAAGATCCCCTTAAATTGACTTTTCCTACCTCCTTAGTGGATTTTATCCTATGCCCTTGTCATCAGGTGACATCAAAAGTGCTGGGCAATGCCTTATGTGTCTTTTAGGAATCTGTATTATTTCTTTTTGCTTAACTTAATAGCTATTACTTCTAATACTTTCATGACCCAAGGTGTTGAGTGCACTCCTGGGTGAGAATCTTCAGGACTCAAATGACATGATGGAATATTTTGCTGTTGGAAGGTACTGTATCCTCAAAGTCAGAACTTTGGAAACGCAAGCAAAATGTCCATAAAATTCAGAGACAATCAGATCCAGCATTTTGATAATATCAAATACCCGCAAAAAGGCAGAAAAACTGATTTTTTAAATTTACACTAATTTAAAAATTTTAAAGACGATTTTCTTTTAAAACCTGGTATGAAAGTCAGATTGCTTCTGTTTTGATCAGAATCTTGAAAAGAAATATTCCTGTTTGATTTGGAATGAAAATAAATGCTGAAAATACAGGGCTTTTGAAATGCCTTGGATGTGAGTCTGCTCTGATTGGAAAGTCAGATTGCTGGTTTATTACCTCAAACACAGGTCTGTACTGAGCCTCGGTAACATGTAAGAAATTCCAATGAGTTAGGGCTAACTTTCTGCACAGGTATGTCCCTGAATCTGTTAAATCATGATTCTGTGTTACAGTCTTGGGGAGGCCACCAAAAAAAAAGCAACTGCCTCTATTTTTTCAAGATCTTTCAAGTGGTGGAAACATGAGATCTCTGGCATTTTTTGCCCTGCTCTATTAAATAGGAGTTGTAGCACGTAGGATGGGGCTGCTTCCCATGAAATCCCATACCTGTATGAGCTTTATCAGCTCCTGATGTATTTCCTGCATGGTTGGACTTCTGTCCCGCTCGCTTGCACAACCTGCTGTATTCCCTGCTTAGGGAAGCAGCTGGCAGTTCAGGAGTGGGCTGATTTGAAAAATAAGGATGGAATGTGCTCTGAGCTGGGCTGGTGGGAATGGTGGTTTGGATCGAAAGGAGAGCAGCTTTACCTTCTTAATCATCCCGTGTTTGCTTAATTATCCCCAAGTATGTTTTTCATTCCTCTGCCCCCTCTGAGAATGTGAAGAAGGCTTGTTGTGAGCATTAGGAAGTATGAAAGGTGAATTTCCCCATAATTTAACCGATTTCCGAGTTGCGCACGCTCCCTTCAGAACACAGCTGCTTTCAGTGCTGCTTTTTGTTTGCTTTTCTTCCAGCAGCCTTGCCTTTCTTTGGCCTGTTTTTCCATCTTCTCCTTCTCCTCCTCCTCCTCTTCTGAGTCATATGTTGACACAACTCAGTGTTGGTCCCAGTTGTTAGAGCAAGGCATTGTTGCTGCATATAGGTACAAAGAGGGGTTATTTTCATGCTTGCCACATGGATACCAAAATTCCCTTCACTTCTATTTCTTCGAAGTCAGCTATTCACTGTCAAGAGGTTCAGCTGGTGCCAGTTCACTTTCACAAGGTCTGTCCTGGTGGGCACTGGTTGGAGTTGATGAAGGCCAGGTTTTGTCCAAAATGTCCTCTCTCTCTCCGTAGCCCTGTTTTCAGTGCTGTGGGAATGCCAAGTGTTTCCAGGAACACACCAGTATGGAAAACCCTGCTCTGATGGCTGGTTGTAAATGGTGATGAGAGACAGCTGAGAACTGTGACTGTTGTGGCATGACAAAGGTCGTGTCACCATGACACTGATTCCCATCTCAGGATGGCCCAGCTGGCAGTCCTGTCTATGGACCTACTGATTTTGGAAAACCTTGGTCTCTATGACCACAGGAGTGCAGCTTTCTTGGGCCATCAATTCCTTCCTGCTGCCTTTCTTATTTTTCTTATCGATATGAAAATGTCACTGGTGAGAGACCGGACTGATGGGTTTATAAAACAGCACTTCAGACTTTGGAGTAAAAATAGTTTTCAGTTAAAAACACTTCTTAAGTGGCAGAGATCTGTTCTTCCTGCAGGAAAATAACAGACTAGGGAGTTGTTGCACTGCACATTTAACTGGTGTCAGGGGAATAAGTGTGCTTTTCCCATTCCCTCTCCTACAGCTCTTCGGGGCCTGGATTTTCTTTTCCTCTGCCTCTTGCCTTCCATGCTGAAGCAGTAAATACTTTAAGGCAAGGACTGTCTTGTAGTTTGTTTTACAAAACATCATGCTTCAGAGTTTTTGATCGTCACTTTAGGCCTCGTAGCGCTAGCGTGAGATATAAAAAAAACCATTGCTGTCTCAGATATTATGTTTAATGGAGCTTTTTTCTCCTTTAATGATGTGCTTTGTTTCTAGAAGGGTTTCTGGCCTTTCTACTCTACTGTTGTTCTTTCCTCTGTGCTCTTCCTTCTCTGGGTGATGGCTCATTGCTCTTCACTCTGCTCAGAAGACATTGTAAAACAACCATGGGTTGTGCTCACTGAAATAAAGACACATGAATCTGTATTTACTTTTTAAAAGAAACTATGAGCCATATCTTAAGCTCTGAACAGGCTGACTTTGCTTTAATTGGCTTTGTGACCCCTTTTCTTTGTTTTCTCCAAACATCTGTCTGACCACTTTTATTTACAGCAGTATAAAAGTGGAAAAGAGCATGTCTCAAAAATGGAAAGGAAAAAGTGTGACACCCTCTGAAAGCATTTTCTCAGCTGTTTAAGAAGTTCTTTGTGGGTGTTGGAGTGTTTTAATCATTCAGTAAAAACAATGCCATGTAATTTAGCAGTTCAGAGGCCATTTACACAGCCTACTCAGTATTCTGGGGCTGGAGTACATTCAGCTGGTCTTGACCACCAAAGGTCTACTTAATGCCTCTAAAACTGGCTTTATGAAGTTGGGTGGTTCCATTAACATGATTTTTAAGTGGAGTCCTTGCTGACAAGCAACTGCACTCAGAAATACCGTCATACAACAGTTTTCCCCCATGGGTCTTTCTTGAGAGCATGTTGTAAAATGCTTTACCATCAGTTCTTACACAGCCTGATTTAAAAAAAAAAAAAGTTTGTTGCAGGGGAAGTGATTCAGCAACAGGAGAAAGGATCCTGAAGAGATGGACCCACACTAATGAAATAATAATCCTCCACTGGCGTGAATTAGGCAGAGCAGAATTACAAGTGAAAGCAATACAGCGAGTCTCTGGTGGACCAGGACAACATGAGATCAGAGAGGTAGGATGAGATGAGTACACTGGAGATCTTTAAAATCCAGGGAGTGACTCTTAATTGGATTAAATGCTGGGTGAATGGATAGAAGTATAAAACCAGTCTGTATGTCTGAAAATGGGGGAGATTTGCTCCATTTCCTGCAGCAAGAAGTCTTCTGTTCATGGCTTTGGGACCCTTAGAAGTTTCTGAGAACAAGGATTTGGGAATTTGCCTTTTACATGGCAAAAATAATTGCAAAAGGCAGAGTCAAGATAAGGACAAAAGCTAAACACTTTCCATAGTGGAAGGGAAAAAACCCAGGCAATAACATTTTGCTTTCCAACAACAGGACATCAAGCAGAATGCTTAATTAGGTAGCTAGTGATTAATAGCAGTAGGTGTTTATTAGAAAAAGAGTGAAGTGATCATAGAAAAGACAGGGTTTCTCATTCTTTGTGGAGAAATATCACTCAGACACGAAGGGCAGAATTGGTAGCAGAGAGAAAAAAAAAGGAGAAAGATCTTTAGGAAATTTTGTTGAGACAAATGGGTGGTGAGTCCAATGCTCTGAAGAAAGTCTTGTTCTATAACATGACACAGCAGCTAGAATTAGATAGCTGCTTGTGAAACACTGCTTGCTTGGAAACCTCGTCACAAATGTCTCTTGAGCAACAGGAAGCCAGGATATAAATCAGTGCAATATTTATTTTTTAATTCAATAATACATAGGGTGATCTGCCTTTACAGCATGCCTGTATTTAATATATTAAAGAAGTGGTCATGCTCTCAGCAGATGTTTTCCATGCCTCCCACTTCCTAAGATAAAACATTATATTATCTGTCTGTGCACCATACAATAATGCTAAAACAGAACACATTGCCCATTTGAGCCTCCTTGTGATAAATTCTGCTCTCAGCTTCAGCCTTGCTTTGAGTCTTGCTACTTGCAAGCAGTCATTTAAAGAGGGAGTCATATCCCTAGAAAAGATGAGGTTGGATTACAAATGCGAGATCTTTTTAGCTGTGTCGCCTACACTTTGTTTCCTTAGGTGATCATCCGCCTCTCCCCTCAACTTCTGAACCCGCTGACTAAAGCCAAGCAATTGCACCAGAAGGGCAGAAATGTCAAGGATAATTTTGTCACTGTAAGAGTCAGCAATAAATTGTTGAGTAGGAGAGAGAGAGAGATCTTGTGACTGAAAGGAAAGATTGAAGTGTGAGCTCAGGTGTGAGTAGGTCTGCATGTGCCCAGGAGAGACGTTATAAAAACTCCGCTAATGGGGAAATGATTGAGAATCCCCATATCCGACGTGGCTCGGTAGCAAACCAGCTTTCACTGCATGTTGAACTAATAAAATTAATTGGGGGTGCTTTTGACTTGTGGCCTTGGAATCTGTAAGGTTCTCTGTTCTGCTTTCCTCCACAATCTAGCAGGGGTTTTTCACCGTGAAAGTCAACATTGTTCTAGCGCTCTGTGTCTTTAGAAGCTGAGCTGCTAAGAAAAATGCCAAACAAATTGAGATTAATGGTAAAATTAAAGGTGTTGACAGCACAGAAGAGGTCTTTGGAGAATCCTGGATTATAACAGTATGGAGATCCAGAGGTGATGTCCCACAAGAACTCCACGAATCTATGAACTCTCAGAAAACAATTTCATGGTCATTATTCTGGGTAGGATTCATAGAAAAAAATATTGCTTTTTATATAAAATTCCATCTGTTTTCCTATACCTTCTCATCAATGGATTTATTCTGCTACCTCCCTGGATTAACTCTGAGGTGTCTTTGTGCTTCCTGCAATAGCTGAAGTGGCTTTAGAGAAGTTAAACCTTGCCTTAAAAAGGCATCTAAGAACCTGATCAAAGCTGTCCCTCCTTGGAAGAGGAGGCAGGTTGCACCAGATGACTTCCAGAAATCCCCTCCAATCCATATTGGCCTGAGTCCGATGCTCCTACTCTCGGGACACTGCTGGCTCAGAAAATCCTGTTCTTCCTCCCCTCCAGGTAATGTCTTTAGAGATGTTAGATTAGATCAGAGCTTTATTATACATCTTAACAAAAGAAACAAGAATTTATCAACAGGACTGGTCTTTAACCATGTTATGCAGAAGTTGGGGTGTTTAAGAAAATAACCAGATGTTGAAAGAACCATTAAAATAGCAAGAAATGGTAACATTTTTTGGTAGCATTACTGGCAAGGACTGTCTGTGAGAAATGTGGCAAATATGGTTCCAGAGTGTCTCTCTGTCTGATGCAGAGCCTCTGATGTTTTGATTCTAACTGAGAGTAAATGTGTATTTCCAAGATAATTTTCAACTCTCCTCCGTGGGGTGGTGGGGAATGTTACTAAAATAATAAACCCACCAACCAGTCTGAGAGGAACAAACAAATTCTTGGAGACTGTGAGGAAAAATGGTGGCTGAGAAGACTTGTCTGTGCAACTTCATTAGACACAGAGCATCTGCTTCTGCAAATCACCATTGAAGCTGATTCGCTGATGAAGTGGTGCTGGGTTAGTGGTTGGGCTTGATGATCTTGAAGGTCTTTTGCAACCTACATGGTCTATGACTGTGAAGTAGTAATTTTGCCTTGCACCAGATGAGTCAGTGGCCTCAGTCCTCCCTCTGGTGAGGATTTCCTACGTTCTTCTGGAAGCAATCATTCCTGCAGCTCTGCAGATACATTTTCCTCTCAAAGCCCTTTTGTCTGTGCAGCCATGGGATGGGCCCCTTGTGCAGCCTTCCTTTGGCCCTTCTTAGAGCACATTTTGGTAGAGCGTTATTTTTGTCTGCAGATTAGTAAGAAAAATCCCTCTCTAAAGCTTCCATGATTGACCCTAGAAAATTTACAGCTACCAAGGCCTTACCTGTAAAAAGTTCATGATAAAGCTGCTGATGGAGGTGAGGGTGGTCCTTGGAATTCCCAAGCTCAGAGGGTCTGCTGCCATACCTTGCCCTGCCTGCGAGCTGCCTTCCTCTAAAATGTGCCTGCCTCAGACTAGAAGGCTGCCACCCCCACATCTGGACACATCTGTGCAGCAGATGATGTGGGATGCTCCTGGACCAGTAACCTGGAAATATCATCTGTGGTTCCCTTTCAGCCACGTAATCAACCTTGGCACCACTGAAACAGGGAGAGTTTTGCTGTTCATCCCTCTGGGAGCTAGATATGCTGCCTAAAGGGTGATGGTTAGAAGTGTCCAGGAGAACTAATAAAGCTCTTTGTCGTATGTTTTCCTTGCTGGATTTCTCTTTCCCAGCTTTTCTTAGTGGGGGGATGGTGAAAAACCTGTTTTCTTTTGCAAATGAGAGTTGTCAGTTCACAAATTACAATTAATTTGGCCATGCCCTCCCTGTAAATGAGTGATCATTAAAATCAAATGGGTTGTAATATTAATAAGAGAAAAACACTGATGGTTCTAAAGGGTGTGATTAGTAATAAATGGATTAATAGGATGGAAAATAAATTGGGTGAGGAGTGTGCTTTGAAACTGAGAGCCTTTTCCTGTTGCCTCCAATATATTCGGGGTAAAGGAAAACTGGTTGGAAATATCTGGTAAGAGCAGAGTTTTTATGGAAAATGTTGGTCTTTCTCAAGCCCACATGATGGCATGGCTTAGGTGTACAAACCCCTGTGCATGGTAGGGGGCTCAGGCAGCAGAGCCAAAGGGAGAGCAGTGCAAGAGAGACTGAATCTTTGCCTCTGAAATACAGAATTTTAGCGTGTACTGAACAAAATTTGAACCAAATTAAGCTTTGAATTTACCGGATCTTTTCAGTTGTTTGAAAAGGAAGGGAGAAATAAAATAACCTCCGCTCCTGTCAGCCTGGAGCCCGGCGTTTGTGCCCAGCTGCAGCAGAAAGCTGACGCTAGTTAGCTCATTAGCAAGCTCATTAGCAAGCTCATTAGCAAGCTCATTAGCAAGCTCATTACTGGGGTGGCAACTGGACGAGAGGAGGGGAGGACTCCAGGTGGAGTCCATGATAAGCACCACGTGGCTGCTGTTCGCACCCTTTAAGTGGAGGAGAAGCTCGGCTGCTGGTGTTTTATATGGGAGAGGCTTCTTTAGGTGTTGTTCTTGTAGGTGTAGGATTGTTTGTGAGGCCTGGCTTGGAGAAGGTATTCGTGGGATAGGCTGTGTTATCCCTTTTCCTTGGCTTTCCGTTGCTTGGCCTAACTGCATGAAGCTTCCTCCAAGCTCAAAAGTGTAAAAGGTTTTTATTGGGTTTTTTTTTTTCTTGAAGAACAACTTGTGTTGTAGAATATGCTGTGCCCGTGTGTGAAAGGGGGGTTTTTAGATGCTGACTATTTTGCTTTGTTCTAATTATGCACCACTATCTTTCAGAATTGAAAAGTATTGCAGAGAGCTGAGCTGGCTGTTTAAATTTCCTTTATGCCCAGGAGGATATTTAAAATGGGGCATACTCAACCTCTTGCTGCTTTTAATGCTGCTTGTGCTTTCTGCTGGTACTAACCAGGGGTGATTGGAATAAACCCTCGGAGTTCTTTTGCCCTGCTTGCTTTGAGTACCTCTGAAGTGTGAGATTGGCTTAAAAACTCCCATGAAGGGCCAGTTATGAAAGTAATTTAAAGGTGATTTTTTTGTGTGCTCTCTTTCAGTGCCTGCCTGTGCATAAACTTATGTTTGATATCAGCAAGTGCTCAGCTACAGCTCTGTGACCGAGCAAAGAGAGCAGCCTCAAAGTTTTCAGCAGGTAATGCCCTTCATCAAGTTTTAAGTAGTCTTTATGGAATTTGTTCAGTGAGTTTTACAGGTAGAACAACTATTCTTGGTGCTGATGTGCAGAAGAGCAAAAAAAGCTGTATAAATACAGGTATTCAGAAGCAGCTCTCTATGTTTTCGTGTGGAGAAGTTGAGACCTTTCATGGTACAGAAGCCTGAAGACAGCCTGTTCTTGTGTGTGGGAAATGAGCAAAGGGATGGTCAATGATTGACCATGGAGATACTGATTCACCAGAAACATTGCCCATGATGTTCTTGAGAAAGAGCTTTACAAATATTGGGGTTTTCTCCTTGCTTTTTCCCTGGACAAGGTAATGGAGTTGTTTTCTCTGCACACTTCAGGCACTGCTTGAAAACTTCTTATTATCAAACAGAAGAAAAATAAAGTTTATTTCTTTGTCATGAACAAAATTCTTCAGTTTGTGGCCTTTAGGACAATGAAACAAATTTCTTTGAAAAACAAGTGTGGAGTATAAATAGGGGTTTACAATATTTTGTCAATTATCCCAATCCTAGTGGGTTTTAAAAAAAAATTGAAACTCACTCCTTTGTTCTCATAGGCAAATGGTGAAAGTCTTGTTTTCTTATATGGGGAAGTGTTAATATTTCACCAGAAACCACTGAAAGTGCTTTTGTAAGGAAGTCTAGACAGAGTGATACTTCCCTTTTTAAGCAAAGCACAGAAGTCCAGGCTGAGACAAAGAGTGGCTTGTTTATGGAGGGTGGCACAGAGAGCAGCTGGAGCAGTTAAGGGTTAGAGGAATCCTTCTATTTCCTCTGTCTTCCACTCACCAAGACCTATCTTGTATGCTTATGATCCCTGGGGAGCTGGCAGAGTGAAGTCCAAATGTAAACCACTATTTCTTCTCATTCCTGTTGTTAACTGCCTGTTTTGGGAACTATATATGGTGAAATTAAATAGGTGATGGGCAGTACTTGTAAATAATCTCTTAAAGATGAACCAGGTAATTCCCATCTGGGTTATCTGTGAGCAAGGAGCTGTGCTGCAAAATCTTGTCCAAGTTAATGACTGTTGCTGGTGTTGTATTTGCCTGTGGCCATGGCCATATAAGCTGGTAGGAAATTTATCCCAGAATTAATAGATTTTGGGCAAGTGATAAACTAAATCACCAATTCTAATACCACCTATGTATCATAAAGTTCTAGGATCCCTCCTGAAGATTTATGGCCTCACCCTGCCTTGCTCCTGGCTTCTACAGCTCTGGCAAGGCTGGCTGTTAAGGGCTCAAGAGGAAGTGAAGCGTGAACCATTGTCATGTTGTGTTTCATCCATTTAAGCTGAAATGCCGTATTGGTGCTTGTATTCCAGCCCAGGTAATTCCAAATGCTTGTGCTGCACTCAGCTGCAGCCATCAGTGTCTTTGGGCTTCACCCTGCAGCTCTCTCTGTGCTGAAAGGAATCCTTTGACCTGCTGCCAGATGATAGGGTGGGTTATCAGCTTCGAGCTTTTGAAAGCAGTGTTCAGCTCACAGCTTGGGCAGGTTACAAGCTTGATAGATCTAAGTATTATTCTTTTTGTTAAAGCTAGCTAAGAGCCCAGTCTGTGTTGAGAGTTTGGAGTACTGTGTGTGCAGGCAGTAGCTGGCTGGAACAACAGAATGGGAGCTTGTGCAATTTCTGCAGTGATGGCAAACTAAAATCTCCCTGTCAGGAGATAATTGGGAGATTGGGCAATGGTCATCCACATGTTATCCCTGCTCCCTACTGCTGCCTCTGGCTTTACAGCCAGGCAGAAGACTTCTCATTTCCAAACTATGGCTGAAATGCATTGTCCTTACACCACACCAACAGCAGAGGTAGAAAAGGCTCCAGTCTGTGGCCCAATATTCCTCATTTTCCTTCCACTATTTGAATCATCCCAATTTTAATATTACTGCTCCTAAATATGTTTATTTCTTTCTTGGCTATCCCTTTCATTTTTTGTTTTGACATTTTTTTCTGGCTTATTTGCTGATTCTGCAAGTAGAATAGCAAGGCTATGTTTGAACAAACACAAATTCAATTCACTGGAAAGTTATCAGTGCAATTAATTCCTTTGCATATGTCTGAGATCTACCTCTTAGAAGCATTTCATGATAAATACAAGAGTAGAAGAGCAGTATCTGCTATCACTTCTTTGAATGTAAGTATTTTAAGGTTATAATCCCAAGTTACAAAAAGGTAACCGTTTATTAAATGTTATGTATCTCTCTCAAAAACCTGGATAGAAATATAATTTATGGATACATAGAGAATTCTTCTTACCTGGCTGAAACCTGCAAGGTAGCAAATTGGTGTCTTCAATGGAGATGTTGCCTGGATAATTACCACCCTGAGGCATGGCTAGGAGCAACTGAGATTAGAAGCTTTATAAATGATGTATTTATGGCTTTGAGTTGTTTGGGGTTTTTTTTCCCTCTTGGTTTATTGATCAAAAATCATTGAGGTGGGGAAGCCACACAAAAATGGAGCTGAAGTAATGAGGGAGGCTGGAGTCAGTGTAAGGAATATAAAGCTTGTGCTGCTGAACATTTATTGACACACAAACAATGGTCTCTCAGCAGTGGGGAGGTGCTGATCTCTGGGACTCCGATCTGCAACCTCCTGGCTCCTCTTCCCAGAGCCCACTGCCCCATGGAGCCCTGTGCTGACAGCTCGGGAAGCAGCTCTGGACAGCACCTGTGGTAGGAAGCCTTCTGACAGAAAGTTTCCACACAAAACAAATTTATTTTAACAGATCCAAAACTTTGATGGTAAAATGCTGGCATCAGTTTAGCTCTGTCATGTAAGCAAACAAAGATGAAGGATTTCCTTTCACAATAATGCTTTCACTGGAAATAGGTTGAGTTATGGTATTATCAAGCTTCAAAACACCATTGTTTGAACAAACCTTAATTTTATTGAAATATTTTATTGACTCCAGCAGACATTTTCCTGAGATGGTAATTTAACTGTTGAAACAGAAAACTTCTCTAATTTGGGGTGAAAACTAACTTGGAGGTTTCAAGTAAAATTGAAATCTCCAATTGGGAGTTTTGACTGTGCTCAACATATGGAAGGAAACTTTAAATGGCAGGGTAGAGGAAATGTCCAACCCTGTTTTAAATATCTGCTTCCAAGAATGTGACTTCCAGGAATTAATTCCTGTATCAAGGACTCCGTGCCAGTTCCAAGTGTTGGTGTTATGGACAGGAATCAGCCTTGCAGTTCAGCTCCTGTGTGTCTGAAGCTGGGGGAGTGTATTTATAAGTGTTGAATGAAGACTGTGAAGAAAACATCTATAGAAGCTATCTATTTAAGATGCTGCTCCAATGGGGTTATGGCAGGAGGGGGTCCCATAGGGATGTTTTTTAGCCAAGTCTGCCTATGTGGGAGCTGTGAGGGAAGACACAAAGGTGAAAAGAAAGGGAAGGCACTTGAAGAGAAAGCTCCAGGCTGAAAAGCTGTTGCTGTTTATGATTGCTGAGCACAGCTCCCTGTGGCACTCTCCCCATCTGCCACTTGTGTCCACAGCCTGTTGTCCCAGGAGCTGTGCTCTCAAACGTGAGGCCTGTTGGGAATGCCACAGCTGAAGCTGTGAGTGCTCCCTGCTCCAGCTGTAGGATGAACTGGCTGTTACCTCATCCCAGAGCAGCTGACTGTGACTCTGCTCCAGAGCATCATGAGTGGGGACAGCAAAGAAGAAACATTTCAGCTGTGTTGACTAAAAATCAGCCTGCTGACTCATCACTGGAGCATGGCAGGAGAGATGGGAGCCTGGCCTTGCAAACCAGCCTCCTGCTGCCCTCTAAATACTGTGAGTCAGCACTGAGGAGTTAATTCCCTGACTTAAAATATTCTGTAGTATGTATCTGTCTCCTTGGCCAGCTGTCTGCTCTGGTCTCTGCTTGTCTTCACTGAAAGACTTCTTCCTCCTTGGACAGGTTAATATGAAAGCTCTGTGATGCACAGGGATTGGCACATGCTGAGAGGTGTCTGTTCCCTGGTTTTTCACTTAAAGCAGAAGATGAGTGTTGCTTTCTTGATGATGTTGGGCTTTGCAGACATAATTGGGAAGAAATACTAATACACCTTACTGATGTTAGTCACAATGTGGGAGGAATCCTGTACCTCTGGGACATATGAGTAGACCATGAGCTGTATCCTTTCTTCCCTGTCCTTGGCTTCTCCAAAGGAGCTTGAAGGAGATAAGAAATCTTCTGAGGCAGAGGGAGCAAAGATAATTTGTCCTAGATCACAAGGTAGGTGATGGACCAGGAACATACTTGAGAAATCTTGCATTGTAAGTCAGCGTCTATCCTATCAGCCATAGAACTTTGGGTTTGGGCTGAGAACATCAGATCTGAATGCATTCCTAGTGATACTTACCTAGGAACAGCATTTTCTACCTCATTTTGCCCTGGCTCTGGGTGCTGTGAGGAGGGTGGAGTAGGTGCTGATGCCAGTGCTGCAATAAAATGTTTCCCCACATCCAGACTAACGGCACTTGGCTAGCTCTGAGTGTTTAGGTCACCAAAAGAAACCAGTCCTGCTGGGACCAGGGCTGATGGCACCACTCTTGCAAGATTAGAGGTAAATGTCTCAGTGGTACTGAATGTCAGAAAATGGCCAAGTTTGGTAGTGTTTGGATCAGGCCATAAACGGTCACATCAGCCACAATGCCCTCCATGCCAGGATCATAAAAACATGTGAAATCCTCATCTGCCAGCTCCTGATAAAAGAGTAAAACTGTCCTGCAAATTCCCTGCAAATAAAACTGTGTTTAAGCACTTCCACCCTATAATTTGATGCCTTTTTTAAACTGCTCAAAGTTGATGACTTTGTACGGACAACTTCGGTAGATAAATATTATTCTTAAGTGGTGTAATGGTGGTTTGTTATGGTAATGTCCAGACAGCTCATACTGGTCCACTGGCTAAACCAGTGGAAAGTCACTTCCTAATTTTTCAAGTCTTTGAAGCTTTCAGGGTTGTACTTTCAAGCATGGTTACTGAGAGCATACAATAACTGAAAAACAATTGAACAAAAAACAATTGCACTAATTATTGAGGGTGGACCTTTCAGAAACTTTGGAGTTTGATCTTGCTTTTAGGAGAACTAATGCTCATCCAGTTTTTCACAGCCTCTACCAACAATTGCTGTAATGTTCTGGAAGCAAGTATTTCTTGAGTGAAGGTGCTTTTTGCTAATATTCTGTCTTGGAAAACCTTTGAGTAGGAACTTTCTCACACTCTACAAGCCAAAAGTAATCTTGCCTATTCCAAATGCACAAATGGAGAAAACATTCCAATTCAGTACTCTTTTGATGTCCAAACGTTTTGGCTCATGTTCTACTCTGGACGTGGCTAATATTTGAGGTGAGGAAGTTATCTGAGGACTGCTGCAGGAGTGTGGCTCTTTGTCCCTGCAGTAATTGTACTAAAGTGTCTTCTGTTAACCATTTTTGGGGGAAAAAAAACCATCTCTGGCTATTGTACTTGTAAGTGGATCCTCCCCTCTCACTTTAGAGCAGTTAACTCTGGGTTTGGACATGCAGTGAGCCACGAGACCTGGTGCAAGCGTGGCAGTGGAAATAAGTGGTAGGCACAATCCTAGGCAGAAATGTTCAGAACGGCTTTAACAGCACTAAGAAATGTTCAATGGTATGAAGGCAAAAAGCTTTGCTGGCGTTCCAGGAGGATCTCAGGGAAGAGAAATATGGCACATAGTGCATAAATTTCTTTTAATACAGAATAAAGAGTGATCCAAAGGGGCTGGATGATTTAGTTGTTCTAAAACTGATGTATTTTGCACCAGACTTTAGAAGTAGCTGATTGTGTATGATATTGGTGTGAGTTTGTCACAAACCCCACAGGATTAAAGTCAGTGTAAGTCTGATGCTGACTTTCAAAGCTTTGTTTTCAGTTTGGAGTTTTTAATGGCTTTTAAGTCGCTGTTTGTAACTAGCTTGAGTCTGAATTTTCCTGTGTACCTTACACCAAGATATGTCACTCAGGAAATCCAGCATAAACCCAGAGTGCTGAATTTATTTTTGTTGTGAGGACACTGCTTGGAATAAGGTTCCTCACTGCATGGTACTGGGGATTTGTCCAATAGCCATTAGACTGGAACTTCTGAGGTTGGATCTGAAATTCAGGCTTGAAAACACACAAAAATGTCTGATCCGAAGTCGGGGGGAGAGACTTCCTATTAGGGTGGAGTGTTTACTTTGCTCTGTGATGTGTTTTTACAATGTTCTTTGTTTCTTCAAAGCTCTCTATGCAATCATTTAAGAAGCTAAAGGGTTGTCAGCCTTGTTAAAGGCAAGTCCTGGGAGTGTTTTTCAAACCACCTCTGATTCATCCTGCCAGTTCTCTCTCAGATATCTACTATACATGTAAACAGTTCACTTTTTGAGTTCCATGTTTCATGCTAAAAACCTGCTCCTGCACGTACTTATGAGCTTATGTTTTGTAATGAAAAGGTTTAGTCAGCAGCAGTAGGGTTATATTGGTGCTCTGTCAGTCTGTCCAAACATAATACTTCCTGCTCAGGACTTTCTTAAACTGCTTTTGGCTTTGCTATGTGAGGACCTCAGACTATAGCTAATTTAAGGATGAATTTAGTATATTTCTGTTGGAGTGTCTATAGAGCCCTGCTGCAGGCAAAGCTTTGAATGGTGGAAGCCCCAGCACTCATGAAGTAGCTTTGTATCATTTTTCATTGCATCAAGTGATTATGCCTTCATAGGGCATCCAGGATTCACATCCCATTCCCTCTATTCTGTAGGTCACAAGTTAACCCCAAAGAGATTGTGGTTGAAACCTACAGACCCTGTCCTCATGCAGTTACCTCTTTGCCTCCCTGTCTTGACTTCTTCCTTGATGGGATCGTTTCTGGGATGCATTAGGGGGGATGAGGTGGATCTGGTTTCCAGAAGGATTAAACCAACTGCTCTGTGTGCAGGACATTAGCAGGGATTAGGCTGTTGTTTTATATAAACAAAAGATGCAGACAGCTTGTTGATCAAAAACTCTCGAGGAAATATAAACTCCAGCATTCTGGATCAGCTGATCCTGTCTGCTGAGGTCCCCTTGATCTCCACACACACCACTGATTGTTTTGGGCTTGCCCAAATGCAGTGTGAGGGTGCTTTAGGTTAGAGGGGCTGGTGACACTTGGTTCCAAGGTCCCCTGGATGTGGCAGGGGGATGCACTGAGCATGGTTATTTCCCAAACTTGGAGGCACACCAGTCGTTCAGAGCCTGCCACTTCCAATAAGCATGTACCATTCAAATCTGCCTACAGTTTAATTGTGGGCTGGAGTCAAAATGAAAATCCAGAATGAAAGCAGCTAATTCCAATCTGAAGCTGGGCAAGAGACACTGAGTTTGCTAAAAGGAAACACATTTCTATGGTAATGTCTCTCCTCTGAGACTGACAGTGTAGCTCAGTGTGCAGAACTGCTTAGAGAAAGCTGCCATAGGCTGTGGGAGGAAGTTATTGTTCCACAAATCCTGCAAAAAAAAGGTGCTTTGTTGATCAGATGCTACCCAGGAGAAGGGACCTTACAGGTGCACCTGCTGGTCTCTTCTGGCTCTACAAACAACTCCTGCAGGTGTGTCCCAAATGCTGGAGGGCTTGCCTTGGGCAGTTTGATGCTGGGTGTACACAACTTGCTTGCAGCCTTAAGTGTTGATCGGTCAAGGTTTTTACGAGCAACCCAAGTCCTGGTGATGCTGCAAGGTTCCCAGAAGCTGTGGAAGTTCGTGCAGCAAGAGGGGGAGGGATGACACCATCCCTGCTGCCAGCTAAATCACTGAGCATATGACTGGTTCTGCTAAAGCCATATACTGACCCCTCAAGCCACTGGAGCAAATTCCACCTGCTTTCCCCATCTTGTTTCAAGATCATAATCTTCTTTGCCTTTTTGTTCTCCTAACTGCAGGGGGGCTTGGCTTTTACCTGAGGGCAATATTCAGGCTGCAATTAGCATGGTGATGGAGGAAAACCTGGGAGAGGCTTAAGCAGTACCCAGTTCTTTTTCTGACCCTTGATTTCTACCACCTGATAAGAGCTTCCTCAGAAAGCTCACAAACAGCAGCTGGTTATACAGTAATGGAGATTAAGGAAAAGGAATTTGCTGGAGACCTCCATGCTCTGGGAAGTCTCTTGTTAAAACCCTGTTTTGTACTTTGCTATCATAGTTTACTTGAGTTATTCCAACCTCAAGGAAGGAAAAGGTGTGATGCCAACTCATGGGTCGTTAATTTCCAAGCCATGCTGGAAGGTGCAAAGGTGTGCATGTTTTGCTTGGTGGTTTACTGACAACAAATATTTGTTTGGAATATGTTTGTTAAAAGCAGAGCCCAGGACTGGCTTGGAGCTGCTCATCACACCAGTCTGTGGTGAGGTGTTAGGGAGACTTAAAGGCTGTGTGAGACTGGCCTAACAGGCCATGGCAGTCATTCCCAGCTTGAGATTTGCAGGATGATAGCAGGTTCAGAGTGTTATTTTTTTCTGTCAGCTGTAAGCTAATACTTGAGTAAAACTTACCTCCTCTAGTTACTCAGAAATTCTGCAGCCTCCAGGTCAGGAAATGTTTGAGCATGTTCCCCTCCAAGCTTTGCTGTGCAATATCTCATCTAATGCAGGTGATGCTAATGGCACTCAAATCAGCAGCACTCTCCTCTGGGGTTTGCTAAATTAAGATAAACCACCTCTGAGATGAAGAGGCAAAGTTTTGACTTGTGAACATATTGCTGAATACCTTGTGTTGTGCTTTTTGCCTGGGGAAATGATGGAAAGTCTACTCCTGGTGAAGTTTTAACTTAGGATGTTGTGTTCTGCCTTCCTTGAGCCTGATGCCTTTATTTCCTGTTGCCTTCTGTGGTGTGGAGCTGCTGAGCAGCTTTGTCTTGCTGCAGAGGTGTCTGCATTTCAGTGGGATAGAAGAAATCTTTCAGGCACACTCACTTCTGCAAATACATAAACTGGTGACTAATTTTAAATAAATGAATAATCTCACTGAGTTGGAAATAGTCTGAATAAAAGTCCTCAGGGCTTTCCTGGGATTTGAATGGGTTCCACATGTAAAGCTCTTTGGGAAGAATGGCTTTGTATAAAATACAATTCTAAATGTTTGTTTGTAGTTACACAAAACTGCCTGCCTTCAACATTAGAGGAATACCTTCAATTTGTAGCCTAAACAGTGTAAGTGATTTGTTATAGGTAGTTTCAGATACCCTATTTTCTATGTCAGTTTTTATGCCCTTGCAGTTATGGTCTCTTATGGTTAAAAGGCTGGTCTTCCCCTTGTTGCTAAGAGAAAAACACACAAACAGAAAAGCAAACTAAATAGTCAGTTTAACTATTAATGAGAAAACCTTTTATTTGGTCTTATATTTAATGTCTCTTTCTCTTAATTTTTCCATTTGCAATACACGCATTTTACAAAGCAATAATAAGATTTTTTGAACAGGAGCATAATTAAGAGCATGCACTTTAAGACAATGACAAATTGGGTGTGTAGAGTTTAATATGTGCCTCAGAAAATGGTATGGCTGTGGAACTGTGCAGCTTTAAATCAACTCTCTGTATTCAAAACTATATCCCAGGTTTTATTATTCGATCTTGGACGCTGTTTAGCTATGACAGTGTGGAATTTATACATATCCCCAGTGCTGGTCTGATCAATGTCATTATAAATAAACATAAGTAAAAGTTGCGGGTTTTTATTGTGCATTTCAGACTTAAAATAAGACACCCACCCCACTGGCTTTAGTCACTCTGCAAGCTGTGGTTTTTCAACTAGACAGTGGTAAAGGCTTGGAGGGAATGTTGTGGTATCCATGGTTTTATCTGGGGTTTGTGTGCTTCGGTGTTAGATCTTGGTAGTCAACAGTGAGGGCTTTTCATGTGGAAATACCTGTTGCTTTGAAATGCCTATACTTTTAAAAAACAAAAGCCTTAAAAACATGAAACCCTGAAAACTTGGTCTGAGAGGGCATCCTCAAGAAAATGCTGTCAAATCACGTATAACAGCAGTAAATTCTTCCCCCAAATATGCTGTGAAGGACAGTATGGATTTATGTCAATATGCATTCCAAATGAGGAATTTGGATTCATCTGGGTTTTGTTCAGATCAGGTAGGATGCAGTTTTGTAACTAAAATGAAGTATTTGAAGAACTTTTTTTCAGCTTTTCACTTCTGCAAATCATCAATTTCCTGCCAGAAAAGGACACTTTGGAAAAGTAGAAATCAAAATAACTGTCCTGACTTGCTGCATTATGGCACAGCAACCATAACCATGTGGGTCTCAGCTATTCTTGTTACTTCTGTGTGTGTCAAATATCCATAACTTTCTACTCTTAACCCATTATTTAAATAGAAAAGGGGGTATCTATTTGTGTGACCTAGAAGATAATCTGATTTCTTGGATGAGATGTTTTACACTTCACACAGAATTATTTTCTAGCTCCTGGGTGATCATCAATGTGGAGACTCTTTTTCTTTTCTGGGGGACAAACTATATTATTGGAGCAAAGCCTCCCCAGCACAAAACTTCACCATAAACATACATATTTTGATGAAAAGCTTATCCCAAACCACCTCAGTTAAGGTTCTGCTTTAGAAGCTTATAACAAGATCTGTATCAGAACTGACAATCCTGTAGATGAGCCCAGTGTGTTGGGCACAGAAAAGTAGAGCAGGGACATGAACAGAAACTTTAAATATCCCTGAATGTCTTATCCACTAAACTAAAGCAAACAAAAAAGCTTATTATTGTCTTTTTGGTAAAACATTCCTTCAATCCTGGCTGTTGCTCTCTGCCAAAACTTCTCATCCGGGTTTAATCATCATTTTTGACTGTAAGACTAATAAACATTTATCTAAACACTTATGTAAAGGCTTGTACTATTGCTTTGGTATGAAGAGAAGTACATAAATTTTGATTGTCTTTGTTAGAAAAAAGTGTGATCCTCATGAAGTGCTAGAGGCACTTTAAGATAAATTTGGGGTTTTTCCTCTTTTCCTGTGCAGCTGTGAGAAGGTTGCTGATGGAAGGCAAACCCCACACCACTTCCAGCCTCTCCTAGACCTGTCTCTTCAAATACAGCCAGCTCCTGCCACCCTGCTGCTTCCTGCTGCACCTTGGCCTGGGCATCTCTCCTGAGATCTTCCCTTTTGTCGTGTCTTACAAGCCTTTGAGTGACCTTGTCTGAGACCTCGTGCTGTTTCTCATCTTTATTTCATATATCGGGGTGTTCCTTCCGTAACTTGTCATTAAATATGATTCCAGCTGTTACAGGCATTTCTACAGCTCCAAACACTTGCAGAATAGTCTGTGTATTCCATAAGAAGTCCAAAGACACAGTGGGTCCAGTCTTCCTACTGTTGTTATGTAAGGAGCAAAATAGAAAAGTATCAAGAACGACGTTGTCTTGCTTTTTAGACCATGTTCCTGAGGGTTTTGATTTCTGTCCAGCCATGGTCAAATAATCCCTTGTTCTTGCAGATGAGCAGTGAATTTCCAGTAGGGATGATCTTAGGAGACTGGTAAATCCACATGTAGTTTCATCTGTTCCACACGTTTCTCCTTGCTTTCTGCCAGCCAGTGTTTCTCTTGAACACTTGGATTTTCTGTAGAAAGCCATCCTTGTCCCATTCCTAAGCTTCTTGTTTTTCTTCCCCAATGTCCAAATGTTTCTCTTTAGATATTTTACACAGTCTGTTTTATCAGGTGCTTAAATCATCAAAGAAAGCTCTGTTCTAAAGCTCTGTATAATTATCAAATAATCAAGTTGCTGATATCTGATCACTCTTTAAATGTGAGTTTTGCATATTACTCAACATATGTGGAGCAACTTAGCTGTAAACGGTAACCTCCTGCTCAGAGGATACTTGGGAGTTCCCCACTAGGGAGAGCTTTTTGTAAATGGTCCAAGCTGACAAAAAGCTGCAGTTGAAGCTGAAGATCAGATTTTTAGATTTCTAGGCTAATCAGACATGAAGATACTTCTGTGCATACCTGGGGACAGTTGAAGTGTTTCATGCTGAATGCTCATCTGCCTTTAGTATTTTTGAATGCTCTTAAAAAACACTTGGCTTCTCCTAAATATGAAGGTCAGTTCCATACTGTGGTCACTGGGATGGGTGCGTCCAAACTAGCATCCACCTAACTAATAGCTAAATAATCAGACTTCAAGAGGAATGGTTTGATGGCTCTCTACCCCTGGGGCATCTACTGGGTTATTTCCCTGTGCTCCTGCACTCTCAACTGAGCTGGCTCCCTGAGTCCTGTTCTGCGCTACACTTCTTCTATTAATATTTGTGGTGTTTAGATATATATTTATCCAGTATATTATAGGCAAGACTTCTTTTTCTGTGGCACTCATGGTAGACAAATTATGCCCTATTCAAAGCCTGTAGTCTTTATTTACAACACTTCTGTAGCAATAAATCCCTTTGTGATGCTTAACTCTGAATTAAGAAGGAAATTAGCATTCCTTTTCAGTAGATGCTGTCAGAGTGGCTGCTGAGCTGTACTTCATGCAGAGAAAGCTGTGGCAGTGGGTGGGCTGAAGAGCTCTGTTCTGCTCCACTGCCTGGGGCATGGAAAAGGAGCAGTGCTGGGTTGTACCCCTCCCACACCATCCTGGCACAGGCAGCTTGGTGTTTGACAGCAAATTGTAACAGGTGTTGATAAAACAGGGTGAGGATGGCAGAGACTTCTGCACCATCCTGGCAGCTCTGCCTTGGGCATCTCTAAATGCAGATAGCCATGATTTTCTATCTTTGGATTAAGCTGTTCCTAAATGTTTGGATTTGCAGGGATACCATCCAGCTGTTGCATACCCCTTCTGCATGTCTCTTCTCACAATGTCCTTTTTCAACAAGATATCAACAGTCTGAGTGCAAGAAAAGAGGAAATGTTTCAGATCCCCCCATTTCTGAGAACTGTTGTGATACACACTTGCATAACATGGGTACATTCAAATTCTATAGGGTATTGTCTGAATCTGGGAGGGTGGGAGCTCACACATGATGTAGGATGATCTCATCTGGCTGTCAGGAACGTTTCTTTCTACCCATCTGCTTGCAAAGCTCTTGGGTAAGAATTATCCAAAAAAAAACCCCAAAAAACCCAACTGCAGAGTGCCCAGGATGTGAACTGGCTTATTATGTGACAAACAAAGCAATCAATAGGAAAAAATAAATAAAACACTTTAAAGACAGAGCTAGAGTCTCTGAAGCCACATCAATGTTTTGGGAGAAGTTTCCAGACTGGCATCAGCTCTCAATAATTTTGATTTCAGTTGTGATACGATGTGGCTGAGAGGTTGGAGTTCAGCTTGACTGTTCTTAGTAATGTCAAATGTCACAGACTGCAGTACCAGCCTAAAGATGAGCTTGGGATTTTAGCTCTCCTCATTTTTCAGGTTTTGAGCTGAATTCTACTTCCTTGGAAAAAGCAGACAAATGGCTAAAACCTCCAGACTTTGATTGCTAGGTAAGATGGATTTGGAATCAAACTTTACTTGGGAGATCTTGGTGCCTCCAGTTCAAATGTCAGAATAAAGGACTTCAGCAGGGTGAAACTTCCTGACGCATCTCTCCAGAGCAGGTGTACTTATTGTAACAACAAAACAAACCAAGAAAATTCTAAAAAAGCCCAGTTACCCAAGAGAACAGTAAGAGAATAAATTTATTTAGTGCTCAGTTCTACCTGTATTTTAAATATATGGCTGCTCCTCGGGGGAGAAGATGCTGTAGCATGTGAAAGTGATTTTCACATGTTGTAGAGGGTGCAGGGAGTATTTTGAATCTGAAAAAATACATGACAGTGCCATCAAATAGCTCTGAATCGAGGAATTTAATCTCACCTTGCTTAGCCTATGTCCAAATATGAGTGCTCCCAATTTTAAATGGGAAAGGAAGCTATTGCATTGTATTGGATATACTGTGGAGAGTTGCAGGGTCAGAGACTTCCTTGAGAAATCCAGACAGATGTGGAGCAAAACCAGCTTTGAGCAGTTAGGGCTTAGCTGAATGTCTCCACTTCTTTTGGCTTCTATTGCTGGAATTTCACTGCTTGCTAGAAGAGGCAAGTTGTTGTTTTCCACAACTGGGATGAGAACAAACATACTTAGCAGTAAAAATCTTCAACCAAAAGAATATTTGGTTTATTTTAATACCTCTTTCTTTCATCTTAGGTACAAATAAAATTTTGCCTCATAATTCCAGCAGAATAGATTGCCCTAGTTGTTCTTCCCAAATATATCTTCATGGAAAAATAAGAGCTTAAGGATCATTTTCAAGAGAGAATGTGTGAACTGCTTATGTAGCTCATATTTGACAAATTAATCAAATCTCTAATTCTAATTACCTCCAAGGTTTATAATGAAGCCTCACATTAACACTTGAGAAATGCAAGGACTGACAAGTGGATATTTTTCCGTGTCTAGCTGCTTTGCTGCCTCACAAGAGCTGTTGGATAAAGTGAGGGACAGTGCATGTGTCTCAGCAGGAGCTGATTGAGCTGTCACAAATGCTCATTAAGTCAGAAGGTGAGGAATAACACACAATTGAATAGTGGGTGTTTGAAACTATTCATATTCCATCATCACTTTATGTATAAATTTGATAACCACTGTGAGATGCTTGTGATTAATTTCTATGGCAGCAATTCCGTGCCCAAGAAGGAGGAAAGGGAAATCTGTCCCATCAAATACAGAGGGGGAAGGAATTGTTTCTCTGGTGCTTGTTTGGAACCACAGAAAGGCAAATGCCCCCCTCTGATGCAGTGCTCAGGTACCACCATAGCTGATGAAACCCCTATTTTATTTATTTTTTAGAGGTCTGCTTTTTTTTTTGGAGAAACCACTTAGTGGTATCTTGAAGGGGGATTTTTAGAGCTGTAATAATCTAACTGGAACTGAATTTAGGCACTGAAAAAACAAAGTAAAACCAAAACCCCATCAGTACCAAAAACTTTGGTATTGCAAAAGCTTTGAAAGGCACCAAAGGATTCAGAAGTTAGATTGAAATGAGCTCAAATCTTTTGGCTGGATAGTCTCAGCCTACATCTCTTCCCTGTGATGACATTCTGTTTCCAGTTGCATCTGTGTCTGGAGCCCTTTCCTTTGAAAGATATCCCTCATTTGAAGAATGAGGTGTCATAATCCATGGGGCTTCCAGCAAAACCTTGAGGCTACAGCACTGCAGATGGCTGCAGCCAGAAGCCATTGTGCAGCTTGGAATCCAAGAAGCCTCAGATACAGTCAGATCTGTTAAATGTCTCACAAAGTGCAGGGATGATGCTGTTTAAGTGGGAGCAATGTACATTTTAAGCACATCTGGTGGATTCCTCCATGGGAGAGAATATTCTGCATGTTGGTGGGACAGCAAACATAAAAATGAACAACTCCAATTCATCTTTTGGTCATTTCAAACCTCCTAAAGCATCCTAATTCTTGTTGCTACTGGCATGTCTTAGCAGGGTACCAGTGGCAGGGAATTAGCTTCTGTTAATGTGAAGAATGTCATCAGAGTGCTGGATGTTTTGTGGATGCTGGTTTGGGAGTAGACAAGCCCTGTGTGGACAGAGAAGGTAGAGGATGCTGGAATATTTTCCGTTCTCATCCCTACATTTTCATGAGGGAAGGGGCAGGTTGGCTTCCTGTAGATGCTGTGAGCATTTACCCTAGTGGATTTGGAAGGTATGTGAATAGTTCATAGGTCTTGGGGAAATTTTACCTGCTTGAATATTATGCACTTTCTCCTTGAGGTGAATTGTGACTTACAGGAGTGTAAATCAGTCACGAATTTGTGGCACCACTCATTTGAGGCATGAGCCAACACTTGCAAATGCTTACGATGGTGCCAGAAACAGCCTGCTTCCCTTCCTGGGAATGACACCACCTTCTCTGGAAGGAGGGGAGCTGCTGGGGCAGGGAAGGTGAATTGAAGCCCCTATTTTTGATGGTATCAGAAATGATTAGCAGGACTGATGTGGTCATTTTTTGCCCTTTGACTGAAAGATTGTGGTGTTCTAATTGGCAGTACTAATTTTAAAGCATTTTGTTTCTTGTAGTTATGCCAATGTGAGTATGTTAAGCAATTCTTACTTGCTTTTAAAATCCTTTTTTATAGGTCTGGTGTGCTTGCTAAGTTGAATGAAACAACTATCAATTTGGTCTCCTAAAAAGGAATATTAGCTTTGAGGAAAACAATTTGTTTTCCCCTTAGCAGCACCTCCCTTTCACTTCTATTTGTTTCCCTTTCCTAGTTCCTCTGAAGTTCAGAGGTTTTGTAGTGTCAACTGATGGTCATTTGGGAAACTCTTGATATAGTGAGAGGTAGGAGTTGAATGTTTCTATCTCTGATTAAATAAATTTCTCTAATTTCTTCTTAATGAAAATATCTCTTGTTTGTTTCTTTGTTCCCATCTGGGAGAGATTTTTGAGCAGTGACTTTCTAAAAATGTATGGCTGAATTATCTGCTGCTGCTCTGATTTTAGTGGAGTTGGGCCAGCAGAGACTTTGGCCCAGGGCTTGTCTATGTTTCCCAGAAATGCTTTTCTGAGCAGATTTGCCTTGTTTCCCAGAGAAACCCTAACCCCATTTAGTGCTCTGATTCAGGGGAGTTTGTAAATGCAAGAACCACATTGCAAGGTGTAATATGGGGGTGAAGGCTTTGTGTTTATAGCGCATGAAACAGTCAGTAGTAACTGTATATCCTCACAAAATCTGAATATAGGGATCTGTTAGTCTTGTTTGCCACCTGAACATCTCTTTTCCCCCTAAAACTCTTGAGTGCATAAACCAACTTCTTATCTATCCCAGGACCAAATCAAGTAGTCGATTTCCCACTTCGATTTAGTTGAGATTTAAACCTGGCTTGTGAGCAGGTGCTCACTGTGCAGTAGCTCACTTCAGCTCAGCTATGAGAGACATCCATACATTAAAAAGATCCAACCATGGAATAAGTAGGCTGAAAGCTGATGCCCACTGCCTTGTGCGTTTTTTTCTTACTGGTATAAGTGATTTCAGGACACTTCTTGGAAAAGTAACAATCTATTATGGACAATTTGGAGGGATCTTTGTCTAAATCTGCCTTAGAAGGTCAGCTGGGAGGGGCTTGCGTGATGCATTGCTGCTGTTGGACACTTGCAGAGCAGAGGAGCCTTGCCATGCTTGTGGCTTTAACTGCCAGTGCTGGGAAATCTGTTGGATATAAACATTTGTGATCCTTCATAGTAAAGTTGTGTAACTCACCAAGCATTCTGTCAAGTGAGATGAGCCAAACTCGATGCCAGGCCCATGTTATTGCATTTTCCTTGGGCCAGTGTTCTTTATTAGTCCCCAGTGGGACTTCTGTTGCTCGTTACAGGATGAGGTGCTTGTCACTGAATAAGGTGACCCGCTTGGGCTGAGTCACACTGAGAGAGTGCCTCTGTCCTTGGAGTGACAGAGGGCATTGCAAGAGGCTAAACCTCCAAAAGGAATGGGTCACAAGCAGCATGTTGAGCTCCAGAAGTCAGATACCTATACATACTTCTATAGTTATCTGAATTCCTTGGAGTCCCTGTTTTATCCAGGGGGTTACGGTGAAGGCATCTGGTCTCTAATCCTAACTCACAGCTCAAAATTTGGCTGTTGGGATCAACCAAAAATAGGTATGTGGAGGATTCCTTGCATTACTGCAGCTTCCAGACCTTGCTGCAAGTGTCAGGCTGGCTGACTGCGCACCTTCCTGAGAACAGAGTGAGTTGCTGGCTGGTTCAAGTGGTCCTTTTTGCACAACTGGCAGTGAGTCTCTGCTTGCTCATTGGATGGGGAACAGTTGTGGCATCTCTCCCTGCTTTGAGCAGAGGCACAGCATGGCCTCGTATCCCTGTATGAAAGGCCCCAGCTTTACTGACTATATGCCATCATATGAGTCACTTCAGAGCAATACTATTCCAAGCTGTCTGAGCAACTGTGAGAAAGGTCCTGGTAGGAGCAGTTTTCAGAGTGTTAGTCCAACTGGATCTGTCCTGTCCTGCTGTTTCCCAGCATCTGATGTTGCAGGCAGATTTAAGAGCAGCTGACCACAGAGCTAGAGGGACATTTCCTAAGAGAGAGACCACCTAAAATTTCTGCCTGAAAATAGGAATAGTAACTAGGGAAGAACCTTCTGTAGGTGAGAAGAAAGGTTATGGCTGGCTGTGTGTGTCGTGACGGCCCCAACAGCGACATATGGCCTACTCCTGCTTAGAGCAACTTTATTCTCCTTTTTCAGAAACTTTTCTGGGCTATGTTGTAAAGGGGCCCTCCTGTTGGGGCCTAGACCATGTAACTGAATACCAGGCACAGATGTGTCTGCAGCTTTTCTTTCAAAAGAGGAGCTGGATATTTGTGTGACCCAACAGCTCAGAAGTTCTGGAGGGTGTGAGGGTGAACCCATCACTTCCAACATCTCTTTGGGAAGGTTCAGTAAGAGATGGCGAAGGGAGAGTGACAATGATGGAGACAGTGTTATGCTCCAGTGGCTCTGGGCAGTAAAGTGCTATTCTCAAGCAGACTGGATGGAAAAATCCCTTCTCCTTCAGCAGGGCCTGAGCAGACAAGGCACAAGCTATTCCTCCTGCACCTGTCCCAGTTCAAGGACAGGAGTAAGTCTGGCCCACCAGTTCTGTTTGTCCCAGAGCACTGTAATCGTTTACCATAAAACACCAGCCAGCGACGCTTCCCTGAAGCACACTCTGAATAAATATTTTTTTCTCCTCCGTCTATTTCTGTAGAAAGGGTCTTTTGATGAAAATACCATTGGTATGTTTGAAAAAAACAACCCCTGAGTAGTTATTTACTGAGTCCTTAAAATACACAGGCTGAGTAGTTGTCTGCTGTGAATGCCTCATCTGCAGTGGCAGTGCTGAAATGCCCCATCTCAGTCTGGAGGCTCCAGACATTTCCTCCCTGTGCTGCAGTGATGTGGCTGTGTTTGTGTGGGTCCAAGGGGAGAACCGCTGCCACCACTCCCTGCCTGATCAACGCTGTAGGGCACAGCCAGAGTCTCAGCCTTGAAAGACAAGGGACACTGAAACCTGCAGAAGATGTCAAAGGGCCTTGGGAGGTTTCAACATGTTACTCTTCTGTTGGTACATAGGGCTGGAGTCAGTCTTGCCCTTCAATATCATCTAACAACAACTTTAATAGAGTTGAAGGAGTTTCATTGTGGATTTTGTACCTCTCATGTCTCTGCCTGGAAAGTGCCAGCAGTGTGGCGCTGCTTTCTTCATCCAGCTGAACATTCTAAAACCTCAGGCAGTGAATACAAGGGTCACCATCTACAGCAAGCAGCACAGCTGTCCCCTCACTGAGATCCTGCTCCAAGCAAACAGCACTGTGGGAACTACAGCTTGGGTGGAAATCTGTGCAATGAGTGACTTGGCAAAACCGTCTCAGAATACGCTTTTTACTAAATGTGACCTATTTTGCCACAAGCCAGATGTAAACATACATATAATACATATAAAAAGGGTGTGAAGTTGAGAGGCTGATGAAAGGTTAACCTATAAGCAGTTGATAAATCCTTGACCTCTTTCATATCTCACTGAGCTTTTTACAGACTAAGGAGCTGTAAAATTGTAATCACCCCAAGACAAAAATGTCTATGAATCCTGATGACCAGCAACTCAGATGAATAACCAGCTCCTACTGGAGAGTGAAACAGGAGCCAGCAAATGGAAATAGTCTTGGTTTGTTTTTGGTTTTGCAAATATTATTTTCACTCATTGTGTGTATCTGCTATAATGTACTAGGGATGCTCTGAGGTATGGGTTGTGACCAGGTCTCACTAGCCAGGAATTGCTCATTTTTTATTTTGTCCTGATTTAGGGAAGAATGCAACACCATACTTACTCTAAGTTTTTAGCTACAATTACGCCTAATATTCCCTGAAGCTTAAGCTAGCTCAGATGGGGAATCCAAAAATAATTGTGTTTGGGAGAAAAGCGAAAATGAGTGAGCTAAGCTAAGTGTTCTGTTCCTTATGCATCTAAGAGAGAAACTAAAATACATTGATGGGAATACAAATCAATTAATCCTCCAAGTCTCTGAGATCCCTTAAAAAATTCAACCATACTCTCACTAAGAGTTCTTAAAAAAAAAAAGTTTTTAATCAGTGTCAGTCTGCATCTTAATGTGCCTAGAGTAGCTCCTAACTTGGTCCCATGCCTAAGAGCCTTTAGGGTGTTTAGATGTCTGCCACTGACCTAATTCAGTCTAAAAGAAAATGAGACCTAGAGTCTGAAATTAAATGGTGCTTTCTCATATATAACCTTTTAGCTAGCTGGTGTAAAAGAAGTCATAGTGGTCCGACTGCTGACCTCCAGCAGCTTATTCTATTGGGTCTTTTTTTTTTTTCCTATCATGGATAAATAACTTGATTTATCTAGAACCAGATCAGTTTTGTAGTTGATTTGTTTGCCTGTCTAATCATTAATTTTTAATTTTTCTATTAATCATTAGTATTTTCTTATTATTCAGCAAGGCTTGGTATTTTTTAATATAATCTTAGCAAGGAATTTACTGGTGTGTTTTGGCTGCTTTCTCCACTAACCAAGAGGTGCTATGTTAACACTTCTGCACAAGTCACCAGAACCTACTGAGTGAATCTTGTTCTGCGCTTTCAAACCTAGTATGGGTGAAAATGTTGGCTATGACTGTGCTGTTGAAAAGGTGATGTGAATATTTTATGATCTTTTATCACATCTATGGTGTCTTTTCATGGGGCACTGAAATTCCTGGTAAGAATCTAAATTTATCAATATACTACTGTCATGCAGGTGTTGAAACCAAGAACCTTTTGAGGCTTAATGATGTATGAAGTCTTTCTGCATGATTCTGGGGAAGATTGCTGAAAAGATCCTTTTTATGCTTCCAGTGTCATGCAAAGAGCTGTCAGTCTAAGCTGGAGTTCAGTTCTTCACATTTAAACTTGGGGAGGGGGTGTTTGAACCAAACTTCTTTGTATAAATAGTATGTGATTGCTATTAATATCTGAAATATAGTCTTCCTTAACAGCTTCAAAATCCACTTAAATACATGCCTGAACTGAAAGCCTCCAGCTTCCCATGTCCCCAACTCATCTAACTCCAGAGCTAGATTTGTGTGGGTAGGAAATGCCTATTTTAAACACATCTTTTGAAATGTGCTGTTTAAGGGCTGGAAATTGTGCCTCTCTTCTAGGCATCTTTCATTTTCCATAGTTCTCATGCTAGTGTCCTAATAGTATTGACTGTACTTATGTTCAGTGTTAAGGGGAGGATGGCTTTATGCTCTTCTCTCCCTGGCTCATCTCCAGGCCACAGTGGTGGGCCAGCAGTAGCAGCACAGTGGCTTTGCTCTCCAGCGCTGTGTTTGAACACTTTGTCTTTTTTTAATTTCATGCTCATCCACGTTGTCATGCAGACAGCAGTCACTCATGTACTTATTCGTATGACTGCCTGTTCTGCTGCTGTTTGCATGGGGAAAGAAGATGCTTGGTGTGTTCAACAGCCTAGAGAGCCACGTGCCCCATTCCTGAAGTGAGCCCTTTAAGCGCTTTTAAGTTACCATAAAAATTTCTCTTTTGTATTAATACAGCTCTTGTCCTAAAGTAACAAATGGCACAGGATTTTTCACATCCAGCTTTCTCCTTGCAGTGGCACAGGTTGCCCAGAGAAGCTGTGGCTGCGTCTGGATCCCTGGAAGTGTCCAAGGCCAGGTTGGACGGGACTTGGAGCAGCCTGGGATAGTGGAAGGTGTCCCTGCCCATGGCAGGGGTGGCACTGGATGAGTTTTAAGGTTCCTTCCAACTCAAACCATTCTGTGATTCTATGATGAAATTTGGTGTATAAATGTACATTTTGAGCTGGCATTTATCACTGTAGACAAAACGAAGCTGGGCTAGGTATTATATTTAAAGAGATGATAATAATACTTGCTGTGGTTACAGGCTTCCCACAGTACAAGGGAAACACGACAAATCCAAGCCAACTATTTTTCCAAATTTTGTGCCAGAGTTCAGTTTGCATAGGTGGCAGTATTGGAAACTCTCCAGAGAAAGCTTTTTATCTGGCCATTCATTTCTACCAGCTCTTCTCATCTTGAATCCCACTCAGGCTGAGCCTAAACCTGCCATGGCTGCAGAAGCCAACCACTGTGCTTTCCAAAAAACTCACAAGTTTCAAACCTACCACAGACTGAGACAAGCAAATCTCAGATAAAGGCCAAGCTGGGGTTTTCCATGTCCTCTGCTTATCAGAGCCAAAAGCCCTCTTCTAGCAAGCTGAACTCATCCAAAGGAACTAAAAGGAGAATATTGATTATTGGCTGCTTGCTTTCTACACAAACATATAGCTTTCCACTACTGACATCGGCAAGTAAAATATCATGTGTTGTGCTCATGCCCCCCCACAGGTGGATTGGAAAATGCGAATTTGCTTGTGGCTGTTCTTGGTTCTCCTCAGGCAGGTTGGAGGTGAGAGGGGAAGGGGCTGGAGTTCCCTCTGCCATCAGGAGTTGTGTCTGTGCCCTGGCCAAGTGACTGACATCTCTGAGTGAGAGCACCAAGCACTTGATAATAAACCTTGGGATGAGATCTCAGACAAATGCTCTGTTGTAGTGAAACTTTTGGAATTTGGGCTGTTGTCCAGTATCTGAAGATACTGAACACTCATGGTCCACAAATAATACAAGAAAAATTCTGAAGCACTTCCATATCATAGATACTCTTCTACAATATACACATATGGAAAAAAAAAAATCCCAATGGTCTTTTTGAGCAGTTCTACCAACTGGCCACTCCCTCCAAGCCAGTCCCTTTCTGGAAACCAAAGCTCTTGGAAGCTGAGTCTTTTGATCTGGGGAACTCTTTTAGCAGTCTTGGAAACATGACCTCCTCCTTTCAGAGCAATGTCTCTGGATGTGTCTGCAGGAAGCCAAAAGGAATGGTCACAAATGGGGTCACCTCCCAAGTTCAGGGTAATAGATGGGTGAATCTCTAAGCAGCTGATGGCAAACAGTGCCCCGTAGGTTGAAACCTCTTCTGCACTGTGTGTCTTGAGAGCAGTAGTTAGTCCTAAGGTCTCCTAAAATTTCTGAAGTCACCAATTGTCTCAAGGCTTGAACAGCCTCTGAAAACCTTTGACTCTTCTCTTCTATTGGAAAGCAAAGGAAAGATCAAAATCTCATGACTAAGCAAACTCAGGATATTCTCATAAAAATTTTGAAGGCGAGGTTCCCCTGTCCTCCAGAGAATATTAATACTTTCTGCTGAGTTTTGAAAAGTCAGGTGACACCAAAAAGAAGAGCCCCTTAATGACACCGGGTGGAATGGCTGATCTTGGATGTGCAGTCCCATGTGCAGAATAGGCTCCCATGGGATTCCTGCTGACTGCCCTGTTGACTTGACTGAGATGAGTCCTGTATTAGGGTAACTCACCAGATTGGATTTAATAGATGAAAAAGTTTTCTCTGTTCTCTAGGCCAGGAGAAACAGGAGCTGTGCAAAGTTGGAAGGCATTGCCAGCTGGAAGTAAAGGGACCCCTCTCATTAGAGACCTCATGAGCCTGGGGTTAGAAAATTAAACTGAAGCAGAATAGGAGTATCAGCAGAAGGTGGAACTTGCCAGTTCGAAGCAAAATGCTGACTAAAACAAATATCCTTACAAACCCATGCAGCTGGATTGATTGGCAAGCTTGATTACTCATCCTTTCCTGTCTAGACAGAGCTAGTTTTTAGATTTCATATAAAAAGGTAATACTTATCATGTTTGATGGCTGTCTTGGTGCTGGCATGAGGCTCCATGAATTACTGTCAGTTTGATTGGAAATGGAGTTTGGGAAAGCATCAGTAAAATGGCTTTGACTTCTGCTGTGTCTTACTGGAAGAAACCTGCTTTCCTCTGCGGGGGTAGAAGAGAGAACCTTTCCCTGCCTCCTTTTTGGAGTTCATTTATAGAAAATGCACTTGGCCTATCCTAGGCTGCCATATTTGAGAAAATCTTGGTCCATTCATCTATAAATAAGAAATATTGCCCCATGCCAGGTTTTGACATAAACCTGAACCAGAGCAAAGTTGTCCAAGGTATCAGATGTATGGAGGAGGGAAGTAGATTAATTTGTACCTGGAAGACTTTTATATCTTGGGGACAGCATGGCTTGTTTAGAACTAAAAAAGCAGAAGGTTGACCTGTGTAAGATGGGCCCCAGGCTTTACACTTTGTACAACGATGATGAAGCTTCCAAACACTCAGTGCATGCCCAGGCAAGGTAAATTCCTTCTGCTGCTCTGGTTGAAAGTGCTTTCTCCTTACTGATATGGAAAAGTGGGGATGAGGAGCCCCAGAGGTGGCTGTGTCCTGGGCAGTCTTTAAAGGGAGCTGTTTTTCAGTCCAATCAGTTGCACATGGAGCATCAGAGCTGATTTGAGCCAGTCCAATGTGTTTTGATAGACTCCAAAAGGTCCAAGGGAAACGAACATGAGAAATAGTTTTGACCTTGTCAAAAAACGTTAATTTTGTTGGAGAAAGGGGGTTCACTCAAGCCTTAAGCAGGTATTTGAGCCGTCCTTTCATCTTTTATGAAGCGCATTATGCTAAGTGCTCTTTGGCCGCTCTTTGGGGGAGCTGGCACAAGCAGTACTAAGGAGCTCATTTAAATAGAGCTGGCCTCATTAGCATTCCAGATGCTGAAAATGTGCACAGCTGGATCACTGCCAAAAAGCAGGCCTCTTCATCTGTGGCTTTCAGCTGGCCTAAAAATAAAGTTCAAAGTGACTTTATTAAAAATCTCCCTATATGTGTACCTATATAGACATATGTATTTATACATACATAAATACATGTTATGACCAGGCTGATGTTTGCCTGTTGCCTGCCTAAAGGATGAAGTCCTTCACTGTCTTGTGCTGGTGGAGGTGGTGTGAGGTTGTAGGAACTATGTGCACCTCCAGGTGTTGAGGTGACAGGTCAGGTTTGCCTCCCAGCAGCGTTGGGATGCTCTGTTGGCTCCTGAGCTCAGAGAGCTGTCCCTTTAGACTTCTGTGTCCCCCCAGTCAATAAGGTTGTATCCCCTCTGTGACCAGCCTGGGATGTCATCATCCATGTGCAACTCTAACTCCTAGTGAGTAGGAATGTTTTGAAACCCAGCTTTTTCAGTAAAAGTTGCAATAGGTGATTGTATGACAATAGCCACTCAGCTGAGGAAAGAAGCAGATGAAATGATTTTAAGAAGTACCAAAACAGAAAACAGAATAAACCAAACTTGTGGCAATGTATAGATCCTCAGTACATCCTTTCCTTAAGGACTTTGTGCTATTTGATACTCAAAAAGAGAATAAAGTATACAGAGAAGGACAAAAATAGATCAGGGGTGCAGAATGGCTTTTGTACAAGAGGTGACTGAAAGTGTTATTTGTTTTAGCACGAAGAGAGGAACAAGAGAGAACTGTCTTTATCTGCATGACCTGCAGGGAGGAGATCAGTAGGACATGTGTAGTCACTCATGACTTCGAAATCAAAGGCTAAATTTCTAGTTAGAATCTTCAAAAAATTTTCAAAAAAAGTGCCACCTATGTTTAAATTGTGCTGTACATCTATTTCTTTCATGTGTTATCAGCAGAAAGGAGTACCTTTCTCTGGCTACTTGGTGAAGCTCTCTCTTCACCAGATTCTGCCAGTTCCTGGGTTTCCAGGCATGGGAGTTTCTACTTGGGATCTTAAAAATGTCTCATCCATCTACCTGAGCAAGTCACTCAGTGACACAAAGCAAATGAGGGATGGTAAGGGAGAAGCTTCATAAATCACAAATGTGAATGGAATGGATTTTAGGAGCAAGGGAAGAGTGAGAAAAAGCTCAGCAATTTTAATGCAGACCAAGGCTGGGGGAGATCAGTGTCAATGAATATCACCCAGGAGGAGGAGGAGTGGTGCCTGCAGAAGGTCAGCAGTGTGCCGGCAAGTCACAGCTGTGCCCAGAGAGGAATGTGGCTCCTTCTGAAAGGGAACTCTGGTTTCCTGGAGTAATGCTGCACCATTGCAGGCCTTTCAAGGATGTCTGAGATGGGAAATATCTGTCTACCGTTTGTTTACCCATATGTGGTGGCTCAGTGAATGTGTTTGCAAATTATCCCGGTTCCCAATAAGGTGATGATGTTGGATGTAACCACTATTTTCCTAGCTCAAAGTTGGTCTTGTGGGTTTATGGCTGTCTAGTTCCCTCTCAATACTGGTACATGGGCTCATTTTTAATTAAATACCCATCATTTAAGGAACTAAAAACAGTCCAAGAAAGTTTTGTTGACTAAAGACTGAAAATATGAAATGTTCTTTGGGGGGTTTTGGGTGTGGATTATGAGGCACATTTTAATAATATTTCATATGTCATCTTCAAGCAATGTTTTTAAACCTCAAAACTCCAGGGAAGTTCTGTAGGCTTTAGCAAACAGATGTTAGCAGTCAGGAAAGAATTATGATTTTTGCCCAAAAATATTCCCTCCTGCCTATCAGGATATCCTGATGTGCAACACTTCTGAGATATGCCTCTTATGGAAGTGGGGATGCAAGGTTTCTGCAGGTCTGTGAATCTAGGGATGAAAAAGAGGTCTTGAGTCCCTCCTTATCAGTCATCAAGGCAGCAGCTCATTTGGCATATCCTGATTAACAGAGGGTGTGTGTGTATCAGTGCCCACTTTGTCCCCATCTAGTAGCTGTCTGAAGTTATTTGACTCAGCTGCTGCTTGTAAGCTAACAGTCTTTAACTTAAATATGTGCACAAGGATCCTAAATCCCGAGTTCTGTAATCTGGTTCAGGGATAAATGGGAATTATTAACTATGAATCCAGACTCCTGCTGTTACGAAAACTGGGGAAGGGTTGGCCCCAGAGGTCTTGATGAGGGGAAAAGACAATATCTGGTTGATGGGAATGGTTTAGCTTCACCTCCAAGGATTTACATCCACTTCCTATCACATTCTATTTAAAGCTTAATGGTAAAGGTACCCAGAGGTTCCTGAGACAGCAGGAAAACCATGGCTCACTGATCCAGAAAGACTTGAATTTTATGCTGTTTTACCAACAGTATGAAAATGTCTTCATGAAACTGCCAAACAACATAGGTAGAGTTGTGTGAACACTTGGAAGGAGTTGATGCACAGTGAGAAACCAAAGGACTGTTCCAACCTTCCCTCTGCAGAGGTACCACACGATAACACAGCTTCAGTATCTTGTCTTGGTGCTGCTCTGTCTGCATCCTTCCCACGGGAGAGCCTAAAGGATCTGAGCCCCTCACTCTCCAGAGCTTGCACGCTCTAAGATTTGATGGAGGCACCTGAACTTGTCTCCTTCCTTTATAGCACTTCTTAGAGTGGTTAACATAAAAACCTGTGGTCAGTTTGCCTGGGAATGCAGAGGTGGCTTGACTTAATCCTTGCAGATGGCTTCCTGGTTTTGCTGTATTCCCACCCTTTCCTGGGCTGTCAAGAAAGGGAAAAGGAGGGATGAAGGCTCTGTAAAGGGAGTTATAGCACTTGTTGGCTGTGCTATACATTCCTGCTAGTTTATATGTTACTCTCTGGTGTTCTGCTGGCAGTACAAATGAATGTCTTTCCTTATCTTTGTTTCCACTCTGCATTCTGGTTCCTGATGTTCAGTGTGAGTTCCAGCCTGACACTGCCTTTTGAATGTTCAGTGTCTGTTCTTTAGGTCTAGAGGCAAAGCCAGACAGGCAAATTCAAAGGTTTTAGGTTTCCTTTTAGTTCTTTTGTCAGTGGGAAGCTGAGAATGCTCCTTGGTATCTTCTGTTCCTCACTAAAAATATCAACTGATTTTTTATTTTTCTGGGAATTCAGTGTCCAGTCTTAGGGCTGAACTGATGTACCATTTTCTTCCATATATAACCAATGGATCCAATTATATATCTCCCCTTTTATCCCTCTGCTTGCTAACACTTGCGTGATTATTCTTTCAGTGAAGGTGGGAGTCCCAGTTTCAGTGTATTTGAAATTCTGATTTTTGATCTTATGATGGGGTTTATTAATAATTTAAAATGGAGAAAAATCACTCTTTGAAATAGATCCACTTAACATAAATACTGAATTTAGGAACATGTTCTGCCAATACTTCTTTTGATACTCATGCCCATTCTTCACATGAAGTTTGCCAGGCTTTTTTGTGTGACAGTAAAGTGAAATTGACTGCCTGTGAAAAGTAAATATACCTGACTAATGCACACTCATTTTATCTGTGCAGTATTTATATGATCCCTCCATTCATCTTCAAAAAATCTTCCTGTGTTTGTACTATATTGTCTCATTTTACAAATGAGTCATCCTTTGTGGTGGTGGAGAAAGGACATAGGGGATTCCCTAGGAAAATGTTGCATTACCCAAAGTTTTAGTTTATTTTTCTCCAGTGGAAATACATAATATTGTGCATGGATCAGCTTTTTGGAGACCAGCCCAAACTCATATGGGTACTTGAATGAAGTTCCCCTTGATTTGGGATCTGTGATGGGGAGCCATTACTTTAAGAGATGTTAACTAAACTTAAGAGGATTATAGTGTCTTAATTATGTTCATGTAATCACTACTAGTTTGGAAGGAAGCTGTTGGGAAGGCAGTGATGAACCTTAGCTGGAGAAGTACAGATGGCTTAGGCCAAGTAACTCTGTGATTAATGTGAAGGAAAAGAGGTGTTCCAAGAGCAATCTTAATGGTGGTATTTATGTCTAACTCAGACCATGAAGTGTTTGGAAATGTTCCTCTTTATACTTGACCAGGCTTAGGACATGCCCCCAGGGCCCAAGGAAATTCATGGACATCGTGCTTTGACTGAACATGAACCCAGCCATGCTCTGGTGCTGGCAGGTTTTCTGCTTTAAGGTGAAATCCCTTACAAATAGCTCAGTTAACCCATAATAAAAATCAGAGCTGCAACCCCTCGGTTCAGGGAAGTACAGCTTAATTGTGGTTATAATCTTCTGCCATCTGAGCCACTTAGAAATGAATGACACACTGAAGAAAAGGAGAACTCATGGATTTATTTATTTATTGCCTTCACTTCTTCAGTGGCTGGATGTAAAGATACATTGTACGATTGCAAGTCCAAGAAAGGCGCTCCCTGGGATGTTTTTGAAAGCTTCCAGAAATAGATTCTGACGAGCTTGGATTGAAAAGTGCAAAATTCCAAGCACAGGAGCTCACAAGTTTTGTTAGAGGCAGAGAAAGCTCATGTTTATAGCTGCTTGAGGCCTGATCCAGCTCTTGCTGGTGTCAAGGGAAAGGCCTTCACCCGAGTTCTTCATCAGCAAAGTTCTCAGCCCTGAGAAAAAACAGATTTATGGAGAAAGCTGTAAATGGGCACTTGACACCTTTACCATGTTTAGCAGAAGGAGCTGCAGAAGACTAATCTGCAGCAGTTTTGCTGCTGAAGACATTTGAACCATGAGAAGCAACAGTGCTGGTGATGAGGACTCAGCTGCTGTCATTGCATTTCCAGGATTTTCAAAGAGTAATCAGTGACTGCTCAAGCAGTGGACTTGGGATATAGTGTCTAGCTTGGTTTGTTAGAAAAAGCATCAAGCATTTCTTCTTTCTTCAGAAGACAGGGTAAAGTATGACAGCAGCACCACCGGGGCACTGGAGACAGGCCAGATATACATATTTGGTTGGGCAAGAAAAACAACCATCTGTCTAGAGAGGGATGTAAACATTAAGTGTTAACTGTGTCTCTCTTAGCCTCTTCAGTGACAGAAAGGCAGCTTTGTCTGTTGAGTTATTCTGCTAAAAGCTACTGTAATGCAGACTGTGTTGAAAAGGAGCAATTTAGGACAGAATTTTTCTTCTCCTGTATTTTTCCAAAGGATGACTTTTTCACATAGGTCCCTTCTGACTGAAGAGGGAGAAATCATTTGGAAGGAAATAAATCTCTGCTGATGGCTACTCAGAAAAGCAGCCAGTGAGCATGGGTGATCTAATATTAATAAATGCCATGCATGATGCACTGAGTAACTTCTCAGTTGTTTTTGTTATGCTATTAAGAAATTCAAATTTAGGCTTCCAAGAACCACAGGCACATTTTTTGGGGTATGTGCATTGCAGTGAAACTTGGCCTGGAGCATCAGTACAAGGAGTGAAGAAGACCACAGTAGCATATTGTGATTATGGCACATTGGGTTTGTAAGGCTGGAAACCCACGGAATGCAAAGGAGCCTCGCACCCCTTTGGCAGAGCAGGACTCGGGCTCGGGGGCTGCTGGCCTGGGGTCTGCTGGCTTTGGAAATCAGGGTAAGACCTGCCCAAAGAAGGACTGATTTGTTTTCTAAAACAATTTACTGCTGCCCGATCAAGCCAGACCAGCAATGGACCTACATACACTAACTGAGGAGCTGACCCATTCCATTCATGCTATCTTCATGGTTCTCTGTCCTCAGTTCCAGCCTGAATTAGGGTGGGTGCAAACAATCTTCAAACACTCAGGTCCCCTTCCTGCTGTGACCAATCCTCCACCTTGTGTCTTTTCCAATCCAACATCTTCACCTCAGGCCCTTTTCTCACATCTTGTTAAAGCTGTTGAATACAAGAGCATTTCTGTTCAATCCTCTGCTGCAGCCAGGAGTTGGAAGGCAAATCTAAACCTTAAATGACAAATTTCCAAACAGTGGTGCCTGAAGATTTTTATTATGGAATTTTATGTTGTCACTTTTTCCTTCTCTTGTATAGGCAAGGTAGGTAACTATCAATTAACCATAACTGATTATGTTAGGAATCTGATTTAACAATTAATAGAAGAAAAGTGCTTCCCACTATAATATTACAGCTTGGATTTAAATAAAAAGCAAATAATTAAACTATCTCATTCTCACTGTTGGACTTGAGTCTGCAGGGGCTGAAGAAGACTGGATGGGATTTTGGGGGGTTATTGTGTGCTATGAAACAGAGAATGAACGTGGAAAAATACAGGAGAAGTTCGACATCTGATCATCAAACTAAAATCTGAGGAGGTGGCAGAGGGAGAATTGGGAAAGGTATCCCAGTGCTGGGATATTTTTAGGGGAATGCGTGCTGGGAATACAAACGCTCCCAGGTGGAGATCCAAGGCTGCTAAAAGCAATGCACAGGCTCCCACTGACGCCGTGGCTTCATGCTGGACCGGGCTGTTTCCTCCGCCCTCCACACTGAGCCTGGAGTTTGTCCGGGTGAGTCATCCATTCTCTCGGAATAGGAGCCTAATGCATCTGGAACAGTAAGAGCCTGGCCCAGTGCCTGCTCGGGTTTGGTGAAATATTCTTGGCAACTACCAAGCAGTTTTAAACCAGGCCTTCATTAAATCCAGTTTCATGTGCCAAAGTATGCCAGCTTCACTTTATATGCAAACTACTTGTAGGAGAGTTCAGTGCAGATTTATATTCAGGATAACAGCAGGAGCTGTGCTGCCACAGCCGGGCTGGGATAACAATCCCAAGGGATGAGAACTGGCCTTTGCCGTGTCAGGAAATGTCATTTGTCATCTTTCATCCACCCCACCTATGTAAGCCCAGATCAGGCCACAAAATCTGTCGTATGGACTCCTGCTGACTTCTGTGGGGCTCTTATGGCATGGAGGGGCTCCTCCAAAAGGAGCTCCATGCCCTGAGGGGCCTCACAGGGCACTGGCAGCTCTGTTCCATGTGTGTCCCAGCTGGTGTCTTGTGTGGGGTCACACAGCAAGTGATAGCAGTGCTCTCATTGTGAGGTGGCTTCCTCAGCCTTTGGGAAGCAGAAAAGTGCCAGATTTAGAAAGCTAATTTTAATAAGTCAAAATCACTTTCCAAATTATTTTAAGATGATACTGGCAGGAAAGACATAAATAGCAAATTTTGTTTTCCAAATGTGTATGATTGGGATCAGCACTCACCTTGGCATAATACTGTTGGACTTGCTGAATTTGGCCTTCTAGCATCTAATATTTTGTTGTTTAGCATTTGCATGGCCTTTGCCTTTCCACAAACTTCAGGGATTTGCCAGAAGTCTCCTTTGGAAGCCCTTCCTGCAAAGGAGAGGAGGAGCCAAATGCAAATCCAGTCAAGAACCAACTTTGCAGCTTGGGCCTGCAGTGGGGAGTCAGAGCATGGATGGAGTTTTAGTAGCACAAGAGCAATCCCAGAGGAGGCAGGGCCATAGGCATGATCCTCTGCACCCCTCAGCCCAGCTCTGCATGTTCTGGGACAAACAGGGGGCAAGGGAAGGTGCCAGGGTGGCATGAGCCCTACAGCCACTTTGCTGTGCCTCCTGCCTGTGTTGCCCATGCTGTGACAATGCTTTGTGCCTTCTGGAGGGGCTGTGTATTTGCAGTGTTGATTTGCAAGCCACTCAGAGCTGTTTCGTTGCTGTAGTGTGCAGAGGGAAGCATCACTGACTAAAAATTCACATTTAAAATGATATTTTATCTCTTTCCTTCTGGAAATGTAATGTTTCATTTGACCCCAGGTGGGAGCCGGATGATTTCTATTTCTTGGTGTACTCCGAATTTTTAAATCATTTTGGATGGCTCTGAAACGGAATAGCATGTTTTCAAGTTCAGCCAGGGAACCGAAATGTAATTATTTGCACAGCTGTAATGACACTTCAAAGGAGACTTGACTCTTCCTGGGGTCCCAGGTGCATGGAGAGGGCATTCCAGCCCTCATGAGCTCTGCATCCATGGAAATGCAGGACTGACCACTGCCCTGCTGTTTAGTTGATGGCTGTAGCATCCTGACCAACAGGTTGGACTTTACAGTAGGAAATTCCAGGTATGGCTACACTATTTTGTCAGGAATTGCAGCCAGATGAGGCCATGTGGAGCTGAAAGCCAAGGTGAGGCTGCACTTACCTGCACAGACCCCAAAACCTCTGCCTCCAAATTCCTGTTTATAAATAGGAGCAGCTTTTATCTTGTTAGCAGCAGTCCAAAAAAAGTCTGAAAATCAATGGGCTTTTTAAAAACAAAATTTTCCACAGAAAGGTACGTCTGTGAAGTATTTTTTAATGACTTTTTTTTTAAAGTTATAAAACTTCCAGTAAAATTGTTTTTCAAAACATTTTTCATTTCTTGTAGTGAAAATGTACTCTTGATATTTGCATTAAAAATTTGAGGAACATCCTTAAAAACCTTGGGAAGACTTGGAAAAAACAACGTCTGCTTTAAGTGCTTTCAGAAAAAAAACTTTCAAATTCTGTTTATTTTTATACTAGCAAAATAAGTTTATGTAATTTAACCAGCCTGTCCCTTTGGCTTCCTCATGCCTCCAGTTTGAGCCAGTGTCCCAAGGGATGTGGGCAGTAGCAAGCTCAGGAGAGCACTGCTCATATGGCAAGGTGGAAGTTTCCTCTGCTCTGTCTGGACCTGATCAGCCCTATTTAAGAACAGAATTCTCAAGGTCAGGCTGTATTTTAATGCTCATGCTTAGGGATTTGCTTGATATGAGTGCAAAAACATGCTTTTTTTTCTTTTCTTAGACATTTTTCCTCTTTGCAGTTCTGTCACAGCCTGTTCTCCCCAAAGCACTGTGATGGATGGCACCTGTTTGATCCAGTTTGTGTCTCAGGACTGGTTTGTGTTCCTTGCAGAGGGAAATGAGACAGGAGAGGGCTGGGAAAAAATAAGCAAAGGGGACCGAGGGCCAAAGATCCAGATAATTTGGTAAAAAGCCATGTGATTTGATATCACTGGAGAGATTCGCCTGTCCAGTTTGGGCTTTAGTGGAGGTGGGGAGTTGCTGAAAGGATTGCGGAGAGCACAGCACAGGGAGGCAGCTCTGCAGGGCCTGGGAACATGGGAGAGAAAGTTTACAAAGTTAAACCCGTTGCATTTGCTTTTTTCTTTCATACTGAGTTCTAGATCTGATTTTAATGGGTATTTATTCCCAGCTTGCTTTATAGAGTGGCTATTAAAAATACAGCCTCTTAAAAATTATTAAAAATGATGTTTCCATTGGCAGGGAACGTTTTCACAAACAGGGTATGTAATTACTTGTTGAACTAGCAAGGGACCTGCCATTTCCTTCGGTCACTGACAGCATTGCCTCCTTTTAATGGATGGGTGCAGGGATTTTATTGTTAAAATTATTGGGAGACTCCAGCTTGGAGCCTGACTTCTGGGGCACTGACTTCTCCAGCAGGGCTGTTTGAACAGCTCTGCGGTCTGGGCAGATGTCCAGCTGCATGTATTGATACTTTGCTGGAAGGAAAGTTTTGTTGCTAAGTTATATCTTTGCCTGGTGAATCCTGCTCAGCAGTCTGCTCAGCCTGAGCTTTCAGCATTGATTGGGATCATTTGTCCCACTTAAATCTGGGGCAATTACATCTGGTGCATTGCAGTCCAATTGCATATTCCACTTTAGTTCCCAAAGAGTTGAATCTCCAACAAAGGGCTGAGGCTCCTTTGTTTTTGAGAATTGTGTGCGTAGGTTTTCCTTCAAGGAAATGAGCTATAATTTGGGAGCAAATGTTTAAAAGCTGAATTTACCCTCAAATTATTTTCTCCGCTCAAATCCATTTGCTCTGATATGCCCATATTTGTGATGCTGCACTCTTAAACACGATGACAAACACCAAATCTCACATGGGCTTGTGACGGGACGTGGCCTCAGGGAAGAGCAAGGAGAACATGTGCCAGATAATCCCTGCAAGGCCGTCTGGCACCGGTTAGACAGATGGGAAGCCGAGACATCTGCTCTGCTGTGGAACACTGCTCACTTCGGCCTCCTGCCGCCACCCACGTTCCCATACGTGTGTCCGTCCACCTGCCCTGGCCTGACGTGTGCTCTGTATGTCTAGACAGGAATCTGTGCATCTGCCTGACAGCTCAATCACAGTCATTCTTTTGGATTGTCTGGGTGCCCTGGAAATGCTTGCTCTGGGACACAAACATGTGTGGCTTACCTAGAGCTGCCTCGTAGCCTTAAACCACAAATAGTTTGTGTGCTGGCATGAGCCTTGCATTTACAAATGTGGTGGCTAAGCCAGCCATGGAGATCTAACCCAGACAGCTCTGTGCTCCCCAGGCTGCAGGGATGAGAGATCCCCTTTTCTAACTCGTCTGCCCAGATGGTGTTTCTACACTGGCTGCTCCTGCACCACGTGCAATTCCCAGCTCCAATGGCTGTTAATTAAATGGTAGGCTCAGTGCCCTCAAGCACTGGGTTCTGAGACAAGGAGGTAACAGCCCTGTGTTTATGGCCCTTAGCAACACGGGTTCTGTTTTGAGCAACTCATCAACAGCATGATACTGGCAAATTAGTGGGATCTTAGGGAAATGAGCATCTAGAAGACTGGCACAGTGGCATTGTCACAGGGAAGGTTTAAATTTTAATTAGAAATAACTTAACTGAGCAACGCTAAAGAGTGTCTGTCTGCTAGTGACTCCTTAGTTCAAAGTGACAGGATTGCCCCAGAAGAGACTGAAGGCACCTGAATCCAGAAAGGATTCCCATGTCTTCAGCAGCTGCTCCCCAACTCCAGGGGAAGATCCACCGCTCCTTTCCCCACGAGAAATAGCAGCCTAAAGCATCCCCTGTGCCCCCTCCCTTCACCTGCTTGTTCTGACCCAGTGCCTGGCATGCATTTGGTAAGCCAGCAGATAAATTGGATCACTGAACTGCTCCAGGCTATAAAATAATCCTAGAAGTGAAGTCTAACCTGATCTGTTCACTAGTGCTGTGTCCTGGCAAGCCCTGGGATCAAGTGGGCTGTCAGAGCACCGGGAGTGATTGATGTGACACAGGCAAAGGTGGGAGCCGTTTAAGCTGCTGTAGCTGCTGAGACCAGCCTGGGCTGACTTCACCAAGCACCCAAAATCCTGCTCGCAGTGAGGCATGCCTGTGGTCTGGGCAGCCAGACATTGCAGCACTTGCTTTATCCCTTGTCCATAAATTAGCTCTGGTTTGCCTTAAGCACTGGGTTCAAACTAGGGCACCTTCCCATACCTCAGAGGGGCACACTGCATGCCTGGTACAGCTCACAGGGCAGCAGTGGCATTGGCCCTACCCAAGAATTTATGGTTGTAGCACACTCAAAGGATGGCCGTGCTGGTCAGGTCTTCTCAAGGTGAGTCAAAGCCAGTACATCATTCCCATCCATCCCCTCATGGTTTTTGCTTTGTTTTTTACAAGCTAGTATCTAAAATTTTGATGATGGAGAGGAGCTACCCAGCTAACTTGGCTGCTTGAGCTTTAGTAGGTGGAACTGCAACTCTGCCCTCTTGGTTAGTGCGGGGTAATTATATTCTTAAATACGTATGATTAATTATAGGAAATAACAGCCTTCAGCTATGCTAAGTGTTGCTGACCTGTGTGTGATTGATCCTCCTGCTCCAGAAAGGTCTTTTTGACCCTGGAGCATTTTTACAGCTTCTTGAAATTTGCTGTTGAAAACCACTTTATGAGGATCATGCCTGGCTTGTAGCAAAGAGTGGTGGCCTTGCTTATGGCTTGGGAGGAAAAATGAGAGGGTAATCCAAGGGCATGGAAGGCATATAAAGGGTTCTAATGACTTCACACATTCAGCATCAGTCCTTAGCTCCAGTGGTGAATAGGAGCAGCTGACGAGCAGAAAGACTAAAACTTCATTTTACTCACACTGGCAACTCTGAACTGTGGCTTTGTTTTAACCAAGATATCTGGTATTGTTACATGCACTGTTCAAAATACCCCACCTATCAGACTAGCCTTTTTCCACATGAGTTTTATCTCAGATAAAACATGAAAACACTAGTTTGCTTTGCAGTTTTGTAAACAGGCAAGTGGATTGTATAGAGTAGCTTTGTTTGGGGCCTGCGTGCTCTGACACTCTTTGAAGATGCTTTAAGTAAACACCACTTGCTGCTAGCTCATTATCTAGTCAAACAAAGAAATTTTGTGGTTTGAAGCTGTAGAAAGGAAGGAATCAGCTGCTGTAAATCCACTCAATGGATGAAAGAAGAAGCAATGATCTTTATATTCAGGATTGTCAGAAAGCAAAGCTGGGACTTGCAGAGTATCTGTAAAATCTTCAGCACAGCTGTAAGTGCAACCATCACATGGAGCAGTGGGTCTCCCCCTTTACTGAAAAGTTAAATTCTACTCAAGGATCTTCCTGAAAAAGGACCAGTCTGTGAGCTTTTCGATAAATATTTAAGAGGGGCATCACTGCCTTAGACCTACTTCTGCATCCAGAATACCTTAAATTGAGAGCAGGGATAAAGCTTAAAGAAACCAAATAAATGGACAAAGAAACACACAGAGCCAAATTCCTGCTTGGCAAAGTTCCTCCAGCATTAGAGCATTTGGCAGACAATATTTAATAAAATACTTGTATCCACACTTAGAACTTTACACCGTTAGTATTCCCTGCCTCTCTTCCTGTCCATTGTTTTTCTTCAAATGCTGTTGGAATTACAGAGAGATGACCATTATAGCACTCAAGGCACTTGTGTTAGTAAAATGAGGTGTTGGATGGTGTGTGTGTGTGTCTGCTCTCGTTTTTGATGGGCTGGTCCTTTGCTATGCAGAAATAATTCCTTGTCTTAATTCTAAAAGGCAGCAAAGAATGGAGTTAAGGCAGGTCATCTTTTCTCCTTTTCACCTAGGGATTAAAAAAATCAGCACTTGCTTTTTCTTCTTTGCCAGAAACTTAGAGATTATGGCTAAACACAATTTTTTGAGGTAATCTTTTCCCCAGGATAAAAAGGATGTTGTTTTCTTTGGAACTCGCCAGTTGGAGAGGGAGATGCTTGGGATCAGTGGTGCATATGGGAGATAATGTGCATTAATTTTTTGCCCCATCTTCTGCTGCAGTGTAGCCCAGAGCTCTTGCCTGTGCTGCTGCATGGCCAGCACTGGATACCCCCCTCCTCCCTCATTCAGGACCTGCGTTTTGTGGGGAAATCCCTCCAGCCAAGAGCAGAACACTAATAACTCTACTTTACATGCTGAGAAGTTTAACTGCTATCTGTGGAGTGCTTTGAATGCACATGAAATGTTGTTTCTAGCTCTGCTGAGAGCCCGAGCAGCTGGAATATGGCAGGGAAATGGTTAGCCAGTGGTTGGGAAGCCTCATTGGGAATGAGGAGCCTCCCCAGCTCCACTCAAATGATGGCAACAGGCCACTTATCCTGTCCTCAAAAGTGAAACACTTTACAGATGTCCATAAAGAAAATTGATCTGGGCTGCTTTATCCCATGGAGCTAAACAGGGTTAGGAAGCTGTGTTTTCCTGTTAGAAATTGTTTTGTCAGGGGATAGTTTGTGGTCCAAACAATCAGGTTTGAAAAAAGGCCACATTGACCAGAGAGTACCTGAGGCAGGTATTTTCCCAGACAAATGCTCCTCAGATTCATGGGGCTGGAAAACTTTTCTGTAGTTTATTGGTACATGTTCCTCTCCTCTTGGCTTGTTTTGAGCTCTGCAATATTCAGGAGCTATATCCTGATGTAGACCTGTACTGTGCCCAGCACACCAGACTTTTGGTAAGGCATTAATCAGAAGAAAAAAAGAGGGGCAAGAAATAGCAAAGTAGAGCTCATAAATATGTGGATTTCAAGCATTATGGTTGCTCAGAGCTGAGGTATTTAATTTATCCTGTTGAGAGAAGTGGATGCTGTACTACTTTTTCCAAGTATGAAGTATTTCCAAGTATTTCTCTTCTCCATCCCTCACTGTTATTCATTTGCACTTCATTCCTCTTGTCCCTTCATCTCTGGGTGGTAAGGCACCTTTCATTTTTTGTTTTTCAGATGGCATCTAAAGACTCGGACAGGGTCAGATCAAGGGCTCTGTCTGAACCACCCTCGGCTGTGTTGTTTATCAAACCACGTCCTGTCCTTATGCCCATATTTCTCCAGGGGGCTCACCAGGCTGCAGAGCAGGTGCTTGATTTCTCTCCATGCCCATCAAACTGCCCTGCTTCAGCCCAGCCGCCCCTTTCCCGTTCCTTCCTGGGCTGAGCACTCGGTTGCCCTCGAGCGCTGCTCTGTGATGGGTGTGGATTCATTGGAAATCCCGCAAGCCAAACCTTCAGAGACGTTTTTCCAGGGGCTGGGAGCCGTGCCCTACCTGCTGCACCCTGAAAGCTTCTCATGGCAGGCTCGGTGCTGCAGGGCAGAGCTGCCAAGGGAAGATGGGGTAACATGAGTGGGTCTGGGGTCTGACAGCATCCACAGCAAAGGACAGGTCTGAGGTTGTGCAGCCCCTTTCTCTTTAAAACTTGCAGGAGGGGTCTGAGAAGTGCAAGCAGAGGTAGTGACAGGAGTTGTTTTTCTGATTTCTTTTCATAAGAACTAACAGCAGTTTGACTGAAGAAATTTTGTTTGCATTTCTCCTGAAAATCTGGAAGGGGAGGACTGGTGGAGATTTTGTCAACAGAAGAACCATGTAAATAAAGCTGACGAGTCAAGAGAGAGAGAAGGTTTTAACCCAAGCCATTTGTGCTGAGGGCAGCCCCACACTGCCTTAGAAAAGCTGCAATGTGAATCCCACCTGGGAGGTCTCCAGCACCAGGAAAGGGGAATGACCTGGTAATTGGGGCTTTTGCTGGTTTATTACCAGAGCGGCTGGGGGAGAGAGATGGTGTTTGCAGTCATTGACTGGCCCTGCTAAGGGCAGAGAGCCCTCACACAGATGTCCTGTCTTGCTGCAATCCCTCCAGCACTGCCTGCTGGGACACACATGGTCACTTGGATAGATGCTATTCCTTGCTGGCACTAAACCTTGCCACAGAGAGGTGCTTCAGGAGAGAAAAAGCAAAATGCCAGGTTTGCTGGATGAGACAGGAACAAGAAATCCAACCAGCCAAAGCTTTTGCTACCCTAGCTCAAAACATCTGTGCCTCATCCCATGTTTTTCCTTTGAGGGCTGTGTTCATGTTCCTTTGCTCATGGGGCAAACCTTGTTGCTGTACCAGCTGCAGGCCTGCTGGAGAGAGCTTCGTTCTTCCTCTCCCCACCACTCCTCTTTGCCCTCGCTTCCCCCTTCCCCAGGAGGGGACGGGAAGCGCAGGGCATCTGCCTGCCAGGAGTTCTGCTTCACTGACAGAATCCTCCACTCCTTTATTAAAGACAGGAAGTGTTTTCCAGGCTGGAGGTGACTCTAGGTCTGCTTGTCTCAGGCTTTCTAGTGACTCATCTGTCTGCAGCTGATACGATGCCGTCTGATGGATTTTTTTTAAAGCGCAGACAGCGTTATGTGTTGAGATATTGAGAGGCTGATTTCTGTTTTGACTGTTGTCATGTTGGCTTCCAAAGCCTAAGGTATGTGTCACTTTTGGGGGCTAACCTCTCTCATTCAGGGATTTTATTAATAGCTTCTACGCTCATGAATGAAAAAAAAAAAAAAGGCGACTTGTTGAAATTGGAAGGAGTAGGAGGGAACTTCTCATTTTTTCCGATCTGCTGTGAATTTCAAAGGCTTTCCCCAGAAAGAGAGAGGCAAGGAGGCTGAGTTTCCTTCTTCCTGAATGGAGCCTCTGCTGATCACAGCAGATCTGACTCTGGCTGTGTTATGCTACAGAATATATTGAGACTTATGAATGAAACCTGTTACACATTAACACACTAAATATACACCCACAAGGTCTGGAGCTGTGTGGTAGTAGCTTCAAAGCTTAGCATTTAGAACAAAAAAAAAAAAAAAATGGGGCTGTAGATTGTGTTTAAGTTCATAAAAGAGATAAAGGTAGGATGCAAATTTAAGCATGGAAGAAATCAATTTTAAAGAATTGTCTGGGACAATTTGAAAGTATTTCTCTAGCCACTGACTATTAACTCTAACCCCAGAAGTAAATGATAACAAATATGCTATTTCTTTTAGAGGCATCTGTTTCTTTTTGTTTTAACTGTATTTACGTGCCCTGACCCTTCTGTGATTATTCTTCAGCTTTTTGAATAAAATGAACCAGTTAAGTAATTTGAGTGGCATTTACAAAAAGCCCCACACATTCAGGAGCTGTGCAGCTTCCAAATGAATGTTTTATCAAGCCTTTCAAGGGTGGTCACATCTCATGTCCTTCATTGCTGATTTCAGGGTATTTTCCACCAAGCACAGCATCTCTTCAGAGGTGGTGAGCTTGGAAGGGAGAGAATTTGAACAGGACGATCTTTTGTCACCTGAGTAACCTCCAAGTTACAGCTGGAGGGGACATGTGCTGAAGGTGAAGAGGCTGGGAGGTGGAATAAAGCTTCAGTTCTGCTGCACCTGGTCCTGATCCAACCCAGTGAGAGAGTCCCTCCAATATAGTGGGCTGAAAATGACACCTCGAATCATTGGTCCCTCACCAAAAGATTGATAACTGTGTGTCAGAAGGACAGAGGAGATGAATTAATTGGAGTTCAGACTGTGCATTAACAGAGCTGCAGGAACAGGCAGACAGGACTGCCTGAGCCATCCACTTACTAACAGATACTGGAGGGTAAACAAAGCATGGGAAAACAGGGAAACAGCTGAAATGGTAGAGGAACCCCCCGGAAATCCTTGCAGTTTAATGAGAGGGTGTTGCATTCCTCCCTCAAAACAGAAGCCCCTGAGACTGAAGTAACAGGAGAAAACAGACTCCTGCTCTCGAAGTCTTAGGCAAAGAGGTGGAGGGGCCAGGTTATCCCTCTGGAATTTTTATTGACTCCAGCTGTTTTTCTCCAGGCTGATTCACCTCTGTCTCTAAGGAAACACGGGGAAGAAATGACGTTTCAAGCAATCTGGAGGGACTCACAATGTGCCTTCAGGGCACTGGGTGTATAAACAGAAGAATGTGAGATCAATTACCTGTGCTGTTTAGGTTGGCTTTTTCCTCCCCTTCCTTTGCTGACCTGTAACAGAACTTGTATTGAGGTGATTCATGCCCCCAAATTCTCTTGGTTTCTATGGAATACTTTGCAAACAGCGTGGACACATGACATAACCAAATCACGTGTGCGTGCGCTGAGAAGGTTATCAAGGAGTTGGTCATGGGCTACCTACAAAGGTTTCTTAATTGTGTTTCATTCACATTAGTTAATGTGCAGTAATTAAGAGCATAAACATTTGCAAGTTACAGAAAGTGTATTTTGTGCAGTGATTCATGGTACCATTGAAGAATGATAGAATGGTTTGGGTTCAAAGGAACATTCAAAGGCCATCTAGTCCAACCCCCCTGCAATGAAATGAGCAGGGAAGCATGAAGAATGTATAGACTAGAAAAGAGATTATTTTTCTGTGGGACTTTTAAAATGCCTTTCACTCAGGTGCTGTGAACAGGTACAATGAAAGCACCTGGTTTCTTCACAAATACTGCTGCTAACAATATATATTTTAATCACACAAAGGCCAGAAATTCTGACAAATCAGTGTCATCTTGTCCATTTTAACAGTGATTTTGGTTTAAACAATCTACAGCCTTAGCTGCATTTTTCTTGACCAAACTAATTGGTCAAAAGTTCTCCAGTTTCACCCAACCCTATTTACACACCCTCCCCTATCAGCAGGTTATGTGACAGAAGGCTCCAGAAGCCCAAAGCACTTAGGAACAACGTCAGGGTTTATTGTTAAAAAGCACGTCCAAAGTCACCTAAAGAAATGATCAGCACCCAGAATAGGGCATGCAAGGTCTTGATTCAATGTGTTCACTAGATTTGTTGGTCCCAAGTACGTCTTTGGTCTGTACAGCCTTCATAGTCTTTTAGACAAATACATGTGATTTTCCAAGTCAAAGGAAAATCTGCTTAGGAATTATGCAAAGTGCAGCTAGTTCTCCCAGGGCTGTGTCTCCCCATGAGAAGACAGGGGTGGGAGCGTGGGGTATTAGGTAATTCCTGAATGAGGCTGGACCTGGGCAAAATGAAGGTCAAAGGAAGGATTGTAGAGGACACCCCAGGCCCACACATGTCTGTAATTAGTCATTGCTGGGGTTCATCTGTGTGGCCCCTGGAGGAGTGGGTGGAAAGAGGAGCTGTTTGTCTGTGCTGTGAGCTCCTGTTGATGGTTACCTGAAAGCAAACTTACACCTGCTCAAAGGGACATTGTCCTGTTGCCCACTTGTAGTGGAGGGCAGGTGACCTTTTATGCCTGGCTTGTGGAGGCCTAGAACTGGGAGTTGCCTCAGCTGCTGGACAGAAAAATGCACGTGCAAACCCCATTGGAATTTCTCAGCTCCTACTCTGTTGATTGGATCATCTAGGAGGCCCTAAGACTAAGGGAATTTCCATTCCATAGAACTAATTTTCCGCTCTTGTGGAGTATGTGGATGCACTTGCTTTAATTCAAAAGCAATGCTACTGCTCTTTGAGCAGTTGTGAGGGTAACTTGCTCTAGAGAGGGACTGAGTTGGCCAGTGCAGGGTGAAACAGGTGATTATGAGAGCTGAAGTAACAGAATATCAACTTTTGTCTTCAAACTGTTCTATCTTCTAAGTGTTCTACCTTGGCTTTACGACAGGTCTCATCCTCCATCATAGGTGGCCCCAAGGTAAATTCACAGGGTCAAGACCAGCTCCCCTCCCACTGGTGATTTGATGGCCTCTGTTCAGCAACTGGAGCCACAGCCTTCAGTCTGACCATTAGAAGGACCAATAAACACCTTTGGGCTGAGCACAGTTTGGCCTCAGGTTAGGGGAGGGAGCAGGCGGACACAAAGGACACGAAGAAGGACCTGTTGAGGCTCACCTGTGCCCCGATCATGGGCTCCTGCTTTGCAAACCACAGGTCAAGTCACGGGCCACAATCTGCTGTTGGCCAACAGCACTGGGGAGCTCAATTTAATCTCTGCCTGTCCCAGCACTTGTGCCAGAGCAGAGCTGCAGAATCCTGTGCTGCACCATGCTGGTTTTGCATGAATTATAATTTCTTACATTAGAAAAATTATCTGTAAAAGCAGAAGAAAAACCCCCTCCAGCAAACAGTCCCAGTTAAACAAACATGTAAATTTATGGTAAGCCCTATGAACTACTGAGAAATGTCTACTAAGGCCCATAAATGTGCTGGCTTTTAGTCTCAGGCTTAATTACTCTGTGCTGCTTTGCAGGATGCTTCCAATGTGCAGAGAAAATACATCAAAGCTGGATAAAACAGCTGCTCATGTGCTACAAAGATTCATCCTTTTGGGAAAGGATATATATTAAATAATTCTGAACAGTCTGGCTTGTGTTGATAGCTGGCTTTCATTTATTTGGTAGGATCCTATAATTCCTTCAGATCAAATCTGAGACCAAGCAAAGTGTGAGCACTTCTGTAGATGTGAATTTGTAAACAAAATTGCAGTGCTGCTAATTTTTGATTAATCCTGAGTCCTCCTTGAATATAAACTCTTTATAGCAGGGTAGGAAGTAAATCTGTTTCACCATAAATCCCAAAAGAAATCTAAAAGCCTTTTTTTTTTTTTTTTTTTTTACCCTAGGAAAGTGTGTATTTTAAAGTCTGGTTTAATTTCCCTTTTTTTCCCCTCTCTTTAGTTTGCATCTTTGAGAAATGTCAACTTTTCTGTTTTTATTGCACTTTCTCACAACTTCCCCTCTGGAGATTTAAGAATCTGAGATATTTATAAGCTCAAATACTCTGATTTTATTGGTCCTCCAAAGGCTCCATGTATGGCTCAACCTTACAGCCTGCTGATGTCCTTCTCCATGGTTTAAACAAGGCTGTGAAAGAACGAAACCTCTAAGGACAAAATCCCCCAAAGGTCATTTATCAGACATTTGGCAGCTCTGATAATGCTTCTGATGGGCTGAATAAAAGATCTATAATCCTTTCCTATAGCAAATGTAGGCAAATCTGGATCTATTCCTCCCAGCAACCAATAATTTGACATAAATTACACAGTAACTGCTTAGCAGTGTTGTGAGGGTGGTGGTGGGTTTTTTTCTTTGCCCTCAAGATGAACTTCATTTTGCTGCCAAATCCATTTCATTGTAAAGAAATTTGCTTTCTAAACTAGTTACCCCCAGGGATGGAGATTGTGTGGAAACGAAGCCAAATCCAATTGCTTGGCTATCTCTACTGGTTGGATGTAAGTTAGCAAACAGTATCACTCTTTGCATCTCCTATTTACTAAGCCCTTTATTTACTGGCTCCAGGCTGCATTCCTGGAAGCCTGTCAAGCTGTTGAAACACGTGGAGCCTGTTGGAGAGCTTGGGGGGAGGCTCCCACCTTAACGTGTCCTGTAGCCCCTTGGGAATTCCTCTTTGCAGGCTGGTGCAGGGGAAATTCGTGCCACTTGTGATCTAGTCCTAAGGCTCTGCTGGCTGAAGATGTGACTTGGAGTTGTTTCACTTTGCTTTACGTGGATATCTGATGGAAATCAGAGTCTGTCCCTTAGGAAACCTCAGAAAACGTGTCAAAGTTGTAGTTGCTGCACATGGTTGTGGACTAAACCTTTTTTCCCAGCAGCAATTAAAAAATGCTGTTTCACTTGCAGGGTGGGAGGATGGGTTTGCTGCTGGCTTTGAACCCATGGGATCCAAATTCCGAGGAGTCTGTGGGTGCTACTCTACTACAGATAAACCCTTTGCTCTACAAGTGCTGCTTGTCCCTACCCTTTGGCTGTAGATCACGGCAGCAGTGTACAGGATGGTCTTTTCTGACTTTGAAAATCCTCCTTTTTCAGCCTCTCCACTATTGCTATCAACTTCCAACCTAACCACACCAGAAAGTGTAAGTATAGAGCTCAAAATCCCCCAAAAACACAGTCCAAAAGGGGAAAAATATGTTCTCTCAGCCAATCAGAGTGTGGACTGAAGAATGAGTCATGTCTGATGTATTTAAAAATATATGACCTATTCCTGTAATGTAAAACATGGCCACAGCTTGCTGTTCTAATACAGTGGAAATTCCATATTTATTCTCATGAAGCCTATCTGTTATGTTATCCAATTGAGTTACTTGGAAACAGCAATTGCTCCAGTGTTTTAACAGGGTACTGTAACCAAACTTTCCTTTGTGAATTCACTGTAGGCTTGTCTTGACAATCCACGAAGATGATGTAACCAGAAAACAGCCCATTAATCTCATCTGAAGCTTTAAATTCCAAGGTGCAATAAATCAAATTTAAATGAGTTTCCACTGAACAAAAGTAAGGGGGCTTTACGAAAAACTTTCATTTTAAGTGAGGGTTTCTTTTACTGCATGTTATTATATAATTCTTTAAGCAGCAGCTAAAGGGCGAGGGCACTGATGAGTCTTTTTACTTCTGCATCCTTTTAAGATAGTTTGTTTAACAGATGCAGAAGGTGCTGAAACACAAAAAAAAAATCCCGAGGAAGAGGTGAATTTAGCATCGTGCTCCTGTGGGAAATACATGCGGCATTTATTCCTTCATGGCCTATGGACAAGGCTGACTTGGTGACTCTGCAGAAGTTTTTGGCTGTGTCTCCCTGTCCGTATATGTATCCATGTTCCCCCAAGCCTCCTCCCTTTTCTCCCAGCTGCCCTGACACAGATGGCTGTGCAGAGGCAGTGTCAGCAGGGAGAGAAGGGGAGGTCTGAAGAGCTGGGGCTCTGCACAAAAACAGTGCTCTGGCTTCCAGCAGTTTCCTTACAACTTCTCCCTACCTGCCAGCTCCTGCCTGCTGTAGGATACAGAGGCTCTAGGATTACTAATGCCTGCACCAGAGCCTCCAGTCAAAGTCCCATCAGAACTGCAAAAGAAAGAGGAGGCCCTGCAAGGGGAAGCAGAGAAGGGGGGGGGAAAAGTGCATTTATGTCGTCGTTGTGTTGTCTTTGAGATTTTTTTGATGCAAAATCTGTAAGCACAAATGTTGTGGAAGCAGGGCTTGGCTGCCTGACCAGTGCTTCCCAAAGATGACTGGAGCAGGTCTCTTGGCTTCAGCGTGCCTTTAATTCTTTAGGCATTTTTAAGAAATTCCCCAAAATGTATTCAAAAGCCAGAGCCACATCTTGGTGTTTCAGTTCCTTTTTCTCGTGAAGTCCATTCTCAGAATGACCTGGGGCAGGGTGGGGAAGAGAAGAATTCAGTAAAGCCAAGCAGGGTCGTTTTGTCTGGAGCTGTTGGGAAATAACTGTCCTAATGCTGGAGTGCCCTTGGATGGGTGGCAAAGGGCTGGAGCAGCAGCCTTTTCCTCTGGGTCAGCTGGAGCAGAATGTTCCCAGTGAAAGAAGAAGGAAGCTCTCCTGCATAAGTGGCTTGTCTGTAATGTACAAAGCTATTTGGTGCCCTTCTAATGCCTGAATTTTCCTGTGCAAAGTGCAGACACCAGTGTTTTCTCACCTCGAAGGGTTGCAAGGAGAATAAATGAACACAGTTTGAAAGATGCCCAGATGCCATCAGCACCAGGGAAGTGTTTTTGGAGCTGCTGCCAGTCCAGGAGTCCTTTCATAGGATGTGATCCTGCCATGCCTGGCACAGGGATGGTACTGGCCTCAGGGAAGCAAGAAACACACAGGGATTATGGGCAGCTGCTTCTATTATTTGGACACATTTCTCTTTCACAACACTGTGAGGGTCTGCGGGTACAGCTGTGACTGTCCAAGGGTTCCCCTTAGCTGTGTTACTGATTGCCAGCAGTGATTTTGTGTTTCCATGAGTAACTTTATACCTGCTTGGCTTCGACATATTTGTGTTTTACACAAGGAATAAAGGGAGGGGAGGGCTCCTTTGCCATGGACGCCAATATCCCCAGCAGCCACTGGATTGCTCCCTATCCCACCATCTCTCCGAGCATCTCACCTGCTCTGGTAGCAGGGCCGGGTGAGCCACAGAAGAGTCAGTGGAGATGCCAAGGCTCCTTCCTCAAGCACAGAGCTCCTCTTCCCATGTCCATGTAGCTGAGCTTGTGTATGAGTGTCCACCCCAATGCTCACCAAGCACTGTGGGAGCTGGGCTCTACTCTTCTTCCCACTCTCCAGGAGTTCTGTGGAGACCTGTGTGGAACCTGGTGAAATAACAGGAAATGCTTCTGATCATTCTCAGGAGTTCATGACCAAGGAAAACCAAACAAGGACCTGAGGATAATAAATGTCTTGGGTCACTTTTCACTGGATGGGGCAAATCAAGGGCACTGATGGAGCAAAAGGAAGGCATTTTCCCTTCTGTCAGGTTGATGCTACCTGAGCAGGCATGGAGTATAAGGACAAGACCATAAAGCTGAGACTTGTATACAGAGGTCTTCCCTTTCACAAAATCCAGGTGAAATCAGTAGAGTTTCTTAGCAATTTAAGCAGGAATCTGAGTCTGAATGACCTATGGGTTTTGCAGAGTGACAATAGGGAAAAGGAATTGTTTTACCACATTCTTCCTGCACTCATGAGATTAAATACACTTTTGAAGGAGACATTAGAGTCTCCTTCTTAGGAGATACTCAAAAGCTGTTTGGACACAATCTTGAGAATCATGACCTTGAGTAACAGGCCCTGTGTGAGCAGGGAGTTTGGACTAGATGACCTCCCTTCCAACATTGCCCATTCTGGCAAAATCACAGGTCCTGTTCCTCCCTAAGTTCAAGTATTTGTTCTTGAAAAATATGTCCCAGGTCAGTCACAAACTATTGAGCCTGGTGGTGGTGGCTTAGGTAGAAAAGGAAGTTATTTCCCACCCACAGAGAAGTTATAACAGAGTTTCACGGTCTTGGTGATGGAAGAGGTGAAGATGTACAAGCAAATGGGTCATTTCTGGCCTTAGGGAAATATTTGAATCCACAATTTTCCTCTGGCCTCAGCAAAGCTCTCGCTGAACTGAGGAAGAGCTGAAGCACACAAAAGTTGGCTGCAGCACATCTTGCTGTAAGTAGCTTTAGTACAAAACAGCATGAAAGGGAAATGTTTGCTGATCAAATACGACCCAGGTGCAGAGAGCTCTCCAGCAGAGGAACAGTTGAGCTGCCTACCTTACCAGGTGATCTTTTACTTAAAACCTTATCAGTGAGCTTCTACTCTCTCCCAGAAGGTATTTTGAGTCAGCTTGAGAAACAATAGGTTTGCTAGTATGGGGTTTTTTAAGCTAACTAAAGGCATATGCAAAGGCATGCCTTTCTTTGCAAGGTATTTAGTGACAGGATCTACTAAATTCAGCAGAGGAATTCTCTTGGGAAGTCTAGATTTCCACAACAAGAAATTCTCCTCCTTTTCCTAGCTCTACGACAACTGCTTTTTGTCATTCTTTGCCTCTGCTGGCACTACTGCTTTTTCCTTTACTGATACAGTGTTTTCTAACAGTAAGGACCCAGGATAGGCCAACAGATGCAAAATTATGGTGTTTGCTCTTCTTTTGAGTCCTTATCAAGGCTGGGAAATCTTCTATTAAGGTACACTTAATTTCCCCTTTCCCCCTCATAAATGCTTCCCTGATTTATTCCTTTTTACTCACAAGTGAGAATTCCACACTGCCCATCTCCCACTGCCTCTCCATCCCCTCTCTTGCAGCAAGGAGAGGACAAGGAGGGAATCAAGGCACACGTAAATGGTCTTGTAGGATCAGCACAGCAAGAGGCTCAATGAGTCAGCCTTGAGTCATGAACACCAGCACCAGTCTGGCTAAAGAGGCCTCGCTTAGCAGCCTCTGAGTGGGAGGGATTTGCACAGCCTTGAGTAAATATCCAGACTCCTAGAAGCCCACCAACTCTGAGCTCAAAACCATGTCCTGGAATAAAGATTGGATCCTGTATTCTAAATGTAAGGGCAGGGGAAGCCTCGGTTTCAGGTAGAGAAAATTGATAAAAGAGCTTATTTTGTTCCTTTGAACATAATGATGGAATTCAGGGCATGTGTAGAAAGATGTGTGGGCTTTTTGATCCCAGCTTCATAAAATTCTGCAGGAGTTTTATGCCTCTTCAGGACCTTCTCTGAATGCTGTTGGGCTTCTGGGACCCTTGGGCCATTGCATCCTTGCATTTAATGGAAAAGAACACAGGGAGTGCAATGAATGAATGCAGATTCTCTCACACTCTGAATTTATAAAAGCTTGCACATTTTCCCCTTATTATAAGGACCTCCCCATCTCCCAGGTTCCCTGACAACAACCCACATAAAGTCCACAACCCCAAAAGAGAGATCAGCTCTCTTCCCAGGACAGGGAAAAGCAGTGTTTACCCATGTATGTTCATTTTTAGGATGAAATATGATGAGGGAGAGATCTCATATTCTTCTTTTTCTTGGTCATCGAGTGTCAGTTGGTTCATGGGCAAGAAGGTTAGTGGCTTGAAGCAGCACAGTGTGGCCACAGGCCCAGGACAGTGCCTGTTCCCTGTGCTGGGCACTGTGAGGCACCCCAAATCCTGTGTCCAGTTTTGGGCTCCTCATGACAAGAAAGAGCATGTCCAGGGAAGGGAACGGAGCTGGGGAAGGGGCTGGAGCACCAGGAGCAGCTGAGAGACCTCAGGAGGCTCAGTCTGGAGAACAGGAGGCTCAGGGGGAACCTTGTGGCTCTGCACAACTCCCTGACAGGAGGGGGCAGCCGGGGGGGGAGCAGGGATCAGGCTCTGCTCCCAGAGAACAGGGACAGAACAGCCTCAGGCTGTGCCAGGGGAGGTTCAGGTCGGATATTAGGAAAAATTTCTTAGTCAGAAAGTTGTTTCTGTATCTCAGGGGACAGCGGGAGAGCCATTATCCATTATCATGAACTGTGGATGCCATTTCATGCCACCCACAAGTGCAGAGCTGCAAAGCCCAGCACTGAGCTGGGAATAATCCCAGAGAAAGCACAGATTTGTGTCTGAGCTCCCTGTGAGGGTGCAGGTGGAGGGGGTCTTGCTTTTGATCTTGTTCAGTGTTGGATGCACAGTTCCTGCTGCACAAGGGCCTGCTGGTGAGTGTTGCTTGGACAGCCACAACCTGTGGAGGAGATGAGTAGCAGGAATGATGGTTTTGTTCCTTTCCCTCTGCATTTTCCCTGTTTTCTTTCTTTTTCCTCTCATTAACCTTGCAGAAGCTCTAGAGAAGGTGAGCCACTGGGACCAATCTCCCTTGTGAGACTTCTAGTGAGCATGCCCACCTTAGCATGGCTCAACAGGCTGCAGAAGCCCCAGCTTCTGGGATGAGAGGTTGGTGGTGGGATGCCAGCTCTTGGGCATATCATAACCCAGGTGAACTGACTGGGGCATTGTCTGTCTTAATCCAATGAGAAAAATCCACGGATGTCTAGCATAGTGGAAAATTACAGAGAGTAAACAAAAATGTCAGAAGGGACAGAAACCTCTTCTGATGTAGGGCCAGGAAACCTCAAGGTTTGGAGGAAGCTGTGCTGGTGATTCAGGGGGTGGTATTCTTCCCTTTGAGTCAGTGCTGCACCCACGTCTGCCTATGACCACATCTGAAATATGGCTTCTCCGAGCACCGTGCCCACTGTGCTGGAGGGCTGGCTTGTTGCTGGATTTTTCTTGGAAAACTCCCATCCAGGAAGAGTTCAGCCTTGACCAAGGTAGCCGATGAAAGTTGGCAGAGTCACAGCAAAGGCTTTGTAGCTTTGCTTGAGCAAGCAGAGGAATTCAGAGTTATTAGATCAGATCCTCTGTTAGTAAAACTCAGTGTGACTCTGGCTGGATTGCAACTGCAAACATCAGTGGCCCAGCTCTGCTGAGTGAACGGGAGAGAGGAGCAGACCTGCTACCCCCAATAGCTGCAAAAAGGTCCCTGGTGCTTCTAGGACCAACAAATGAGGGAGACCTTTCGTGCAGCGAGGCTTTAACGTTCCCTTACAGATGATGAACCTCTTAAAAAGGCAGCTGATGTGGGAGTGTGTGAGAGTGATAACGCCTAAGGAAACACATTTAATAATAACATTCCATCACTTGATACTGGAATGGTAAAATGGCAAACAGCTGAGGAGTTGTTTTCCATGAAAGTGAATACACCAAAAATATTGGGGCTGGTTCTACTAATTAATGCTTTATAAAGCAGTGGGCTGATGGAGATGTAGTTCAGTGGATGTCTGTGGTGTGGAAAATAAATGTTGGTTAAGTGTTTTCCTGGATTAGTTTGGGATTGTAGAACCCATAAGAAATTCTGGAGCTGTAATAGCACTTAAACCTGTCTTATTCCATGTTAGCTAGAGCTCCTAAAATAAAGGGACTTACGCAATTGTTGGCTTGTGTAGCTGCAGCTTAAATAAAACCCTTGAACTTGGTAGCATTACCTTTGGGTGGCACTTGACTTCAGTCAGATACTCACATACATGTGGATTTGCATAGAAGCGAGGGGAAGGAAGGAGAGAGAGGCAGAAGGAGAATTAATACTGCCTCTGGATTATAATTTACTTCCTCCTGCATGACCAAAGCCTCTTGGTGACACCTGAGCAGAGTTTGCAGTGTTAGTTTGCACTGGGCCACTGTGTAAACGCTTCCCAGAGCTGATGATCCTTGGCTGAGGAACAGGGACCCCTTCTGCAGAGTCCCAGTCTGAATTCAGAGCAGATACTCCACCGCTGAAGTGAAGAGAAGCAGCTTCACAGATTCATCCTGCCACTGAATTTCCAAAGCCTCAGTGACAGACGTGGTGGTGGTCAGAGCGGGTTCAGCTATACAAATGTGGGAGCTTGCTGAAGTGGAGAATAGTTTGCTCTTTCTCTGCTGACAGCTTTTGACAGAAACCATTTCTCTTATTCCCAGATCCACCCGTGAATATTATGAGCTCAGAAAATAAGGCCTGCAGCCAAACCATTCTTGGTAGTGGTTTTGCTAAAGCAAACAAAAAACAAGTGATGAGGTCTGTCCATCTGTTTTAACCCATTTCTAATTATAGCTGTTTTCTCAATACAATCAATTCCTTCTGTTGCTCTGGTCAGATCACTTAGGTGGTCAGCAGGAGCCAATGGCTCTGGCTGAGCCAAAATCCAAGGAACCTGTATTTCTCTCTCTGTTATGAAGCAGTGATGGTTCCCAGCTGGACAGCAGCAGTGGGATCAGGGGCTCAAACTCCTTCCTTAGTCCCCATCATTGTGTCAGTACCTTTGCTAAGCTGGTCAGAATCACAGAAACCTCATCTCGTTCCACCCCCCTGCCATGGGGACACCTTCCACTATCCCATGTTGCTCCAAGCCCCGTCCAACCTGGCCTTGGACACTTCCAGGGATCCAGGGGCAGCCACAGCTGCTCTGGGCACCCTGTGCCAGGGCTTCCCCACCTTCACAGGGAAGAATTTCTTCCCACTATCCCATCTAACCCTGGCAGTGGGAGGCCATTCTCCCTTGTCCTGTTGCTCCAGGCCCTTGCAAATGGCCTCTCTCCATCTTTCTGTTTGGCTCCTTCAGATAATTTAGGGAAGAGACTGAGTAATGCAGGAGAAGGAGAAGGAGCCTTGCTGGAGGAGCAGGCAGAGGAGTAAGGGCACTCCCAAACACAAGGAGAGCAGCTCACCTTGCAGGTACAGCACATAGGTGTCATTGTGCTGCGCCAGTGCTCCACCACGTTCAATGAGGGGGATTTTATGGACAGATGGAAAGTATTGTCTGCAAGCTGCTGTCCACAGCTTCCCTGTGAGTCAGTGCAGAGGCAGCCGGATAATCTGAATATTTTGGGAGGCTGGGCTACTTATTCTGGTAGTACTGAAATTGTGGGAGGGAAAAATTCAGTGGAAGTGAGAGAATGAAAGTTTTAACTTGCTGATGGTGATTTTTGGTAATAATTACTTATAATTATGGTATGTTTTCATTAAATCTAGTCAAAACACCAGAAAGAAGAAAAAAAAAAATTCAAATATTTGCACGGATTGCATGAACACTCTTTGGCTAAATGATTCAGATTTCCTAGCATTGACTGAAAGTGAAAACCAGACTTGGTCAAGCATTCTTTGGAGTTTGTCCTTTAATGACAACGGCATTTTGAGAATAATCTCTGACCAGGTCTATTTTCATGCTAATGCCCTCTGCAGCAGAGAGCAGCTCTTTCTGTTGCTTTCCCTTAAGTTAAAAATGAAGCTTCTGGGCAGGATCCTGCTTTTGTGGACATAGACAACCTGATCCCTGTAACTTGCTTGAGCAGAACAGCCAATTCCACCATAAATAATTTGCAGAAATGTGTGTAGTTTGTTTGGGTTCTGTGAAGTATTTTTGTGTTTGGGTTGTATTTTTTTTTCCTGAAAACGTCCTTTTTTTTCCCCTTAGTAATTATGTTATAAGCATTTAACTGGGTAAGCAGTGCCAACGAAAACCCTTCTAAAATATCCATTTTCATGGTCATCCTGCCGACAGGACTTAAACTTAATGACTCATGTGAATCTGTGTTCCTGTCTCCCAGTGGGAGCTCGTAAATCCTAGTGGAGTAGCTGCCGCTGGATGGCTCTAGGAAAGATGGAAGAAAAGAGCTCCCTTGGGACTCCTGGTGGATGGAGGACACACAAGTCACAAGGCTGCAGGAAGCTGGGCCGAGCTGAGGGACACTGGTGGTCCTCCAGCTGTTGGGCACATCTGCAGCTGGAGGCACTGCAGCACTCTGTGCTCACTTTCCCCCGTGCCGGTGCCACCCACCACTGAAGTGCCCTCAAGTTTGCGTTGGCAGGAATGAGCTGGAGTCTATTTCTGAAGAACATGCCACCACAAGACCTCAGGACACCAAAATGCCTGCGGTCTCTCACTCCCTTCCAGTAACACATTTTAGTTTGTGAGGGTTTTGGTGTTTCCTGCTCACCACCTTGTTTTGTTAGGTCTGCCTAAAGGTTGTGGTGAGGGTGGAAAGGATGTGCTGCAGATTTTAACTGGGCTAAACACCTCTGCTGGGCTTCTCTGGGATTTGTGGGGAGTGATCTCAGTACCCCAGCTGTTCTCCAGTCCACTGGAGATAAGTGACGTCCACATCCCATTCTCAAAGCACTGTCAAGGGACTGATTTATTGAGTGCAGCTTCTTTCAAGAATGATGACATTTACACAAAGTATCAGCGAGAAGCTCAAATGGGGGGTTGAGGTCCCAATTTGTGGAGCGTAGGAATTCTTTATGCAAGGAGATGGCTTATGCTGTCAGTGTGTTACAAGGAGTAGCAGATGACTCCAGCCAGATGCAGAAGCCCAATTAACAGTGGGAGCATGACTAACGTGTCTGCTATCAGCAGGCTGCCATCGTTTATTCCTGTCAGAGCTGAGGCAGCTGCATAGAGGAGGGAGTTATGTCATCCCTCACATCCTTATCCCACTGGGGAGATGGGAAGGATCCCCTGGGAGACAAAGGTTCTCACAACATCCAAGTGCTCAGGTCACTCTTAGTTATAGGATGGCCAAAGAAGCTTCTGAAAGTTATTTTAATAAAATATCTTCAGGTCCTGTGGTGATTTGCCTCACTTTTCAGGGTTATCTTCTTTTCTATCAACAGCATGTGGGGCCTCTGCCTGCCATTTATCCACTGTGTGTCAATTAAACTCTCATTTCAAACAGAACAAATTCTTCCTCCCTTCCTTCCCAAAATATGTCCCCAAAGAGAAGCTGAGTGACTCTTCCTTTAATATGAGACATCTGGTCTCTAGGATCTACAGCAAAATCAAAGAAAGCATGAAAAAATTTGGGTGGAAAAACATCCCAGCTTTTATCATGTTCCACAGAAATGCCTCCCACAGAGCTGCATGAGAAAAGTGAGACTAGAGCTGATAAACAGCCCACAGACCAGCAATTCATCCCCTCCATTTCTCTTCTGCCTTACAATATTCCTTGCACCTCCCCAAACCATCATCTGCTTAGCTAAGGTGGAATATTGGTTTTTTCATCCCCTGCAAAGGATCCTTCAGTGATAACTCAGATAACTTTGCACCATGTGTAGTTGATCAGAAGTGCTTTGCCCTATCAGCTCTTTGGCCAAAGAACCAGACTTTTAAAGAAGTAAATGTTGCTTGTTTAACCAAAAGATTGCAAACTATGGAAAAATATCCATGGAAAACTTTTACCTTTAAGATGAGCACTGAAGAAATCTAGAAGTGATTCTGGTTTGCAACCCAAACCACTTTTTATCTGGAAACAATGCTGTACTAATTCATGGGAACTCCAACACACTTGCCTTCTAGAACCAAGCACATTCCCTGGATGCCTTTCCATCATGTCTTTTCTTGGGGTAGAATGCAGACGTGTCCCTGAGTGCAGTGATTTCAGTTCTAGCTGAAGTAGCCGAGTTTACAGATTTCTGCCCCAAGGTTTGAATGCTCACTGAGCCTGTTGCTGAAACCACAGGTAAGCAATGAGGCACGTCACAAGATGATTTCACTTTCTGCTGCCTTCCTGTGGTATTCATTCCCTAGCTCAGATCTGCAGCAACGGCCTCATCATTAGAAGAATAATGGAGAGAATGTGACTCTCAGTCACTTTTTGAATCCCTGCATCATGAGTTGGCTTGGCATTTGTCCTGACTCTTAGCATAAATTACAGCAGCCTGAGGCTTGGTTTAAATTTGTACCAAAGATGGCCAGGGCCTGACTCCAGGACTTAAACCAGACTCCTACACACAAACCAGGTGTGAGGCCACAAGTGTTACAGAAACTTTTCCTATTCTAACAGAGAAACGTGTCCGGCCCGCCTGGGTGAGAATTATTGTCCCTCAAACCAAGCCTGGCTTCAGCTGGGTGTCAAAGTACAGGTGCTGAGTTTGTCTTGGAAAGGTTATCTCAGTGTTTCAAGGGGCGTGAATTGGTCCTCTGAGCCCAGCTGGGAAAGGTGGATAATTGAAAATTCTCATCTGTGCTCCTTCAGGAAACTCTGAGGGTTAAATACAATGTGAAGTTAAACATAGCCGAGTCAGGTCTAAATAGAGGTCTGAACTTCAGGTCCTGGCCCAGACAAATTAAAATGAGGATGAGAACAGATCTGCATGGCTTTGATTGATCTCTGACAGGAAAGGAATAACACAGGAAGGCCTTCTTTAGTAAATTCAGGAGGCAGAGGATGGATATTCAGCATGCGATGAGCAAAAATACAAAAATTTCTGGTGCAGGGATCCTCTGCTGGACTCTGGACCACAATACGCTTCTAAGGGGCAGAAAGCTTTTGGAATTTATTGGAGCAGCTGAGTAATCTGAGCAGTGGGAGCACTGGCAACACAACAGCAAGACCCATGTCAGGCTGAGAGGCAAGTTATTACTGGAATCAGAAGCCATGGAAGGGTTGGGTTTGTACCATGTTATTATAACTTCTAACATGCCCTGCAAAAAGCAGTGGTTATGATCCAAACCTCCAGCTCTTTCCAACAGTTACCATAGCTCAGAGGCAGCTGTTGGAGAAAGGAAGGATAACCCCCCTGAGTTTTTGGGTGGAGTCATCTGGATTTGTGACGCCCTTATTAATTCTTTCCCCATGCACAGTGGCTCCAGCTATAATTTGAAGGTTGCTGGCTGTCTGCTAGGCCATGTAGAGTGGGTGACCTTCAAGACACCATCCTGCACTTGCGCATGTTAAAAAGTGAGCCATGTTGAGTACAGGGAAGGGCTCCTTCCTCAGGAAAGTTTGGGATCCACTCAGCAGTAGCACTGGCAAAGAGCAGATGTCAAGGAAGGTGTGCTTGCCCTCAGTTAAGGATGCAGTACTGGGAAGCATGGTGAGGAACGTTGTAGAAACTTAGAGGGTGTCTGCTGAGGGTTCACCCATACCTGAGCTAGGTAATCACTCTGAATTTCAGAACTTCTCAGAGTCAGGGCACCTCACAACATATCAGTACTGGTGGATCAGAAGTAACTTGGAGCCATTCTCATTGTATTTGGTGGATCCCCATGGACTGTAATGCAATTTTTGATATTAAATACCAAAAATGGGAGAACTTTGCTTATTTATTACTGAAACCTGGAACTGAAAGTCTTGCCAGCCTGGAGGGATGTCATGGTCCATCCTGCATCTAGGAGAGGGCAGATGTAGGCATGGAAGCTTCCAAGGCTATTTTGGCAGTAGCTGTCACCAGCTCTAAGCTGGTGCCTCTTCTCTAGTGGTTGGTGCAGGCCCGTGGCTTTCATCACATGGGACTGGGGCTCTCACAGCCTCCTGTGCAGGCCAGGCCTGTGAATAACCCCTTCATACTGATTCAAAATTGAAAAGGGAATGTGATTCACTGTAGCTTGTAGTCCTGAGGGACTTTCCAGTGATTTCAGCACCTAAAGCAGGAGGCAGGGCACGCCCTGCTCAGGGAGGTCCTCCAGGGCAGAGACAGGGCAGCGTGGCCACTCACTTCCTTCTGCACCACGTTTCCCTGCAAGCGTAATCACTGACCCTCTTAGAAACCTCTTGACCTCTTGATTGTACGTGATGAGAGTTCCTCTCCTGAGTCTACTGCTCTACCCCATAGGAAAGTAAATATTGGAGGAAACCATGGGTGTTTTCCCATGTGGCATTTTTGGAAAGTTTGTATTATTTCTCTCACTCTTCCAGTACAGATATGAGTCCCGATCAGTGCCAAATTTCCTTTTCTCCTGCTCTTTAACCACCCCCTCCCCATGAATTGACATAGTCAGGAACCTCTCAGACATCAGTGACTCATCTTATGGGTCCTACTCTGATTACAAATGTTATTTGCAGTTGTTCCTGGATTGCTGTAATGGAAAGATTTGGACATGACCAATGCAGTGCTCTTCATACAACAGCATGTAATATTTCCAAATAGTAGTTGGTGTCTTTCCATTTAAATGGGAAATACAGAAAGAAGGGGGACCAGGATTGTGGCAACAAGGAGATGCCCAAAGCAAAATGTTTCTGGTAAGTATGACTCACTAAAGTCAAAATACTTCTCCTCAACTGCTGGCCAGCTGAGCAAGAAGAAGGAAAGAAGATAAACAGGACAACACAACAGCATCTCTGCAAAGTTTCCAGTCCTCCTGCCCAGTCTCTGAACACTAGTTTCCAAATGTCCATCTCTCTTTTACAGCTTATTGGCAAGGACAGCAGGTGCTTCAATAGGATCCTTTAATATTATATTTTCCAAGACGGTATACTTTATTGGATTCTGTGGGATTAAAGTAAAATCCAAATAAAACTGACAATAGTAACAGCTTAACTTGACTACAGCTCTGGTAATGATATCCTGATTGCCTGTAAGTCTTTAGCAGCATCTGTCCTTCATTTTCTCTCCTAAACTACACACATATATGCACCTGAAACTTTTAATAATCAGGGGTTGCAAGTCCAGATTAGGCCAACAGTTCCCAGAGATGGTTTCTTGTTTACCAGAGTGTGTTGTTGCTCAGGGCATCAGAGAAATGTGTAGAAAGCCCTTTATGAACCAGTTCTCAAGATATTCTGCTTCAGAAAAATATTTCAGCCTGCAGTAGTTAAAGGTCAGCTTCAACCTGAATTATGTATGATAACTTTTCCAAGTGCCTCTGCTTGATTTAGATAACTCTGGATATAGCTGTCATCCATAATTTCCTTATGGCCCTGCTAAGCTGTCAGGCTCATGTTCCTCGGTGGCAGGGACTGGCTGTGCCCTGCAGGGGAAAAATGGGCAGATTCCCCACAGAAGTGGGGATTAACTGCTAGAAATGAGCATCTTTTGTGCTTGAGGGAAGCTGGGAGCAGTTCACTAATCCTGTGGGGGATGTTCCCAGTGCAGAGATGCCTGCATACGAAGATGAGGTTCATCCTACCCGTAGCTGTATCAGGATGCTTTGTGGAAAGCAAGGTAGTGCTATGGTGGAACAAAATGCTGTCTCTGCTCCTCCCAACAACAGAGAACAGCATTTTCTCTGAAAAAAAAAGGCAGCCAAGTGTTTTTGTACCATCAGAAAAAAAAAGATTTTCTGCTTGGTCTCCAATACTGGCAATATCAGAAATACTTTTTCCTTTCTTCTTTTTTCTTTCTTTTTTTTTCCCTGGCATGAGTGGGATAGTTCATGACATCTTAGAAACACGGGTGCTAAAAGTGTAAAGTTTTCTGAACTGTTCCTTAACACAGGGTGAGTTTCCACTGCACTTTTAGCCTGGGTTTGAACCCTGACTTCAGCCTCCCCACAGCAAAGCCTTGTAGGGGTGGTTTGAGCCAAAGGGAATTCAGCAGGGGGTATAGATAAGAAAAGGATGTTTCACTCCAGTTCACATCACCCACTCACAAGTACTGCTTGTTCTCCACTTTCTTCCCACATGTGGTTCTCCATAATTGTGTTACACATTAGGATGTTCACCTATACACCAGTGGAAAAGGAGTAGAAATATTTATTTTGTTTTTATTTTCCTCTGTGTTGTAGATAATCAAAGTGCAAGGATATTGGATATGGGACAGAAAGACTTTTTACTCAAAGTTCAAGCCAAATGGCAAATCGTACTGATAGATGTCATCATACTCGTGACATTAACTGATATCTAAAACTCAGTCTAGAAATTCAAAATAAAACTGGGTAGAAGTTAGAAAAAAGTTTATGATTTTTGTTGTGGTTTACCTTGATACATTTTTTATTAGGAAACTTGTAACATGGTTTTTAAGAAGAAGGAGTTATCTGTAGGGATCTGCTTAGCAGAGATCAGATTGCAAGTGAATTTGGACAGTTCATAGTCCAATATCAATTCCTGCATCATGGCTGCAAGGAAAAACAATGTAGTGCTTCTGATGGGCCCTGTAGACACATAATACAAGAGCAGAACTGTAGGCTGTGCTCGTTTTAGTGGCTTCTTATCCTATATATAGCACAGGGGCAATTAATTAATTAATTAATTAGCATAGCCTGAGATTTGCTAAAATCTAAGCTAATAAGGGCCAAAGGTCTCCATAGGAAATATCCGTGGTGCTCACCCTGGACATCAGTCAGAGTAAAATGTGCAAAGGTAGGATCATCTGGGTCTGTGTGACTTTCTTAGGTGGCTTTGGGCAGGTTCCTCCATTTCTCTGTGTTTCAGCTCCCCATCTAAATTATATTTTGCCCCTTTATATTTTATTCTCCTCAAAGCAAGATGGTTTTGCCTCTTTTTACTCCCCCCAGCCCATTAACCTCAGGTCACATGGTACTGTGCTAATAAAACTTGCAAATAAACAGTAATTTTTCCTGGAAATGTTTATAATGCTCAGTACATCCAAGGAATCATGGAAGGATACATAAAAACAAACATTTTCTTTGTAGCTAGAGGAACTTTAGCTGAGCTATCACTGTATTGACATTGATATCTCAACCATAATTTCCTTTTGAAGGAATATTTTCAAACATCCCATGGAGTGCAGTGAGTTTCAAACATTTCAATATCTTTGAGGAACTGCAAAATTAAAATACACAGTTGTTGCTCTTTGCCTTGTGGCAGTATGAAAGATTTAAAGTCATGGCAAAAGCAAAATATCGTAAATTAATCCTAAACACCACAGCTCTGAAAATGTTGAAACCATCCTTTGCTGCAGCCTGTAATGCTGTGGTTTGATCCAGCAGAAAGTGCTTGTTTGCAGCCTCAGCAATTCGTATTTTATACTTCTCTTTCGCAAGAGCAAGACATTGCCTTGTCTCACTGCTGCCTCAGTTATCTCATTTCTTGCTCTGAACTTGCATTGCTCAAGCTCCAGCCCCATTTGCTTCAGCAATGAAAGTTGCACAGATGAAGCAATACCAGGAACAATGCAACTAAAAGCCTAAAAAAAGTTTTAAAAAAAGAGAAAAAAAAAAAGCAAGGTGAGAGGAAAGAGACTTGGGAGAAGGTTTGGAGCAACTCTGTGACATTGAAAGTCAGAAAGCAGAAAGGACAATTGAGGAGGTAGCAACAGACAATGTTCCCCACAGAGACAAGAAAGTTATAAAGAAAATTCTTTCTGCAGTTGCAGAAGATTAGAGGAGACTACAGCAGTGTCTGCAGGAGATAGCTGGTATCATCAGGAGATTTACAGGAATTAATTGCACTGAAGCAAGTGATTGGTAATGGAAGCTACAGGGATCATCGGTTGTTCTTGGGAGACTTTCCCACCATCAGTCTTGTATGTGCTTGGTGTGCATTTCTCTGCTGACAATTCAGGAATTACTAGGCTGAACCCAGCCTAGATTAAGCCTCTGCTGTAGAACTGAGCTTTAAAAGGGGCTGGCTTTAAATTCCAAGCTGAAGTATTGATATGGCCCCACCACTGCCAGAACAGGGCACATGTCCTGGACAAAAACGGACTCGAGAGCAGATGGGCTTTAAAAGCAAATCTGCTGGAGCTCAGAATGGTGAGCTGAAGTCATGTGACAAGATGGTATTTTCCAAGTGGTTAGAAGTAAGAGAAGGCGCATTATAGTCTCTCTGAGGTTTGTTTTTCCCCTTGAATCTGGAAATTCAGCCTGACATATGTCTGAACATGAATGAATATGTAGCACCTGCAGGCACAGAGAAATGTCGTGATCAATGGTTTAGCTTGGGGAGAAAGCTGAAAGCAGCTGGAACAGTGGTCAGAAAGGTGAGCTCAGTACAGCTGCCATTTAGGATGGCTTGAGTGTCCATACTGGGCATCATATGGAAAATCAGAAGTGTTTGTCCTTTGCAGTGCATCAAGCAGCCAAGCTTGTAGAAGCACCTGAAATCCCAGCAGACAAAGCACCAGGAAACACGGTCCCAAATGTAACCCTGACCACAGAACATGGCTGTGTAGGCCCCCACAGCCCTGCTCCATGTGAGCTGTAACTGTCCAGCTTGGAGACTGGTCACACCAAAACCTTTCCATATATCTCTCTGGTAGTCTAACCTCAAAATTAGGATGTGTTAAGTGGTGTTAAAAAGTGATAATGGGGCTTGCTTTTAATTTCACCCCATCACATGCAGTAGGGCAGGAATCAGAGCCTGGCTGCCCGGGGGTTACTGCCCAAGGGTTCCTCCTAAGCTGTGGAGCAGGCCAATAATCTGGCTCTTCCCAAGCTGCTTCTGTGTCTCTGACATCACTTTTTCCATGTTGAAAAGCCAGCACTCTTAGCAGAGATGCTTTTTCCCTATTGTGCACTCTCCTTCTTGACATAGAAAGGAGTAGCAAGGGCTAGCATCAGGTTTTCTTTCCATGCAGAGCAGAGGGAGGGAGCTTACATCTCACTGTACAGTTAGCAGCAAAACTGGGGTTTGGGGACTTTTCCCTTTCAGGGACTGCTTGTTTGGTGGACAGTGCAGTGTGTCTGATAAACATGAAACAGCATGTAGCCCCATGGACAGCATGTAGCATGTAGCTCTGTCCAGAAAAATAAATAATTCAGTGAACTGTGGTACCCTGACTTCGTCCCAGCTCTTGCTGTTGGTACAAAAGACCAATTTGCTACCCTAAAAAAAGCCTCTCTTGCAAAAAGGAGACACTGAGTGTTTCAGTTGCATCTGAATGATGAAGTGTTACAACTCTTTACCAAAGCAAGCCTTCAAAGGCTTTAGCTGATCAGATAAACATTCCACAAACATTTCTGCTGGGGCTGCAAAATCTTTTGTCTCCAGTGTGCCTCAACCTCGGAGAAGAAATAAGGACAGCAGATGATGCTGAGGAGATGTCTGCTGCATTTCCTGATTGTGGCAGACGAAACGCACGTCAGGATTCCCCCGTCTTCTCTTGGAATTAATGCTGATCTGACACAATGCTCTCTCTTTCCTTCCCCCTAATCTGCTATGGCCTCTTGAAATCAAGTTTAAAATCAGAGTAGTCCAACCTCCTACCCTCCAGCAGATCAACAGTCCTGCCCAGCTTGGTGGGCCTTGATCCCCTTGTCTGGGTTGTCAATAAAAGTATTAAACAGAACTGCCCCAATACTGAGCCCTGGTGAGCGGTCACCAACTGGGTGTAACTCTCTGGGCTCAGTCATCCAGCCAGTTTTTTACTCAGAGAACAGTGCACCCATCCAAGCCATGAGCTTTCCAAAGGGAAAGAGCCACTGCAAATACCAGCTTTGTTTATAAATGATTTGGGTCTCCAGGGGCCTCTCCTTACCCCTGTCACATCTGCGAAGCTGCCTGGGAAACATCAGCAAATTGTGTGAGCAGCAGCTCTCTCTGTAAACACACCAAGCCAACTTTGTAGCTCCCAAACTCTGGTTGCTGGCCCAGGAAAAACAGGCAACCTCCTGCAATTCAGGAATCCGTCCAATTGCCCGCACTCTTGATGGGAATGTCAGTATTGCAGCACCGGGACTCTGAGGCTGGGAAGTGCCTGCTAAAATTCCCTCTAATCTAAAGAGATTAGGCTCTGGCAGGAAGATGGGTGCGCTGGCCATTGTGTTGATCAGTGTGCTGAGGTTTAAGCCAACCTGAAAGTCCCAGCTGCTGTTTTCCAAGCTGAAGGCTAAGGTCTCATAGCTTATATTATTTATAAATAGTATTGCTGCACATTTTCCTGGAGGGGGAAGAACAGGGTTTATACACTACGTGCACCCGAGGTTCAGAAGTTTGGTTCCTATTCCACACTTGGGCAGAAGCAACTCTTTTGGAAGACATTGTTGCACTCAGGAGCTCAAAGAAAGAACAGAAGAGGGAAGAGCTGGAAGCAGAGAGCTGATTCCCTGCAGACTGACACACCGTGGAGCCCATGAGAAATCGAGATATTTGCATTTGGTGCATCAGAAAGGAGAAGGGAATATGTCAAGTACCGAGCTGAGGAGACTCCTGCCTGTGCAGGAGTCCTTCTGTTTTCTCTATCCTTGCACAGCCAGTCCACACAAGCTTTCAGCATGGATGAACTTAGAGCTGGCCAAAGCATTTGCAAATTCTCATCCTGCAAAGTGCCAGCATTTTTGCAGGTCTGCATGTTTTCAACTCCCAGCTCTGCTTGCAAAATGTGTCCATCCTACGCCAGTTTGTGATTTTAGTTGTGTAGCAGATACTGATTGCTCTGGCAAGTCAAGCTGCTCACTTGAGTCAGGCTGTGGGATAAGATGTTGTAAGCATCTTGAAACACAGGCTTTCCCTTGGGATTTCAGTAATGCCCCAGGACTGACACTCAGAAACAAAATGATAGCTGGGATCAACGCTGGTCTCTAGATTATGGTCCTATGTCTGCAAATACTTTCACCAGTGTTTATCCCTGAGCACAGGGCTGGGCCCATCAGTCTCAAGCTGTTTAACTTGAGGAGCAAGAGGGCGAGGAGTTGTCAAAGGGATGCATTTCCCTCAGCCTCACCGCCTACCAGAATGGCAGGAGGCTGAGCTTCCAGTCTGCATCCAACATGTCAGCAGAAGATGGAAAGCCTAAATTGTGGGCTGGCCAGGCTTTGTCCCAGAGCATCTGAGGGGCCTGAGGAGCTGCATTGCACAGAACCTTTCTGTGCAGTGTGTCCCAAAGTGTGCCCTCTCCTGAAGGTGTTGTCTGGAGCCCACTGTGTTGGCTGCTTCCCTCGAGGAGGGGAACCTCTCAAGGGTAGGGCACTTTATGAGATGGACACAGACCTGATTTTCAGCAGCTTTAGAAGTTACCACTCCTCAGCCAAGATGCAGATACTGGCAGGGTGTGCTCACAGCTTTCCCACCTGGAAGGGCGAGGAACTGGGCCCAAATCTCCAGGAGTGGGGCGGTGCTGCTTCCCCAGCAGACATTCAATTGCTGTGGCTCAGCAGACAACACTCGTGGACGTGTTACACTGGTGTGTATGACCCCAAATCTCATCCCAAAGTCTGCAAGTCTTTCCAGTGCACAATGATGTACAGAAAGGGTGATGGTTTTTAGGCTTCATTTCACTTCTAGATGGGTGAAAGAGGATGCCCACGAGTGATTTCTGCACAAATGTGTGATGGAACCTGTAGCCAAGTCACCGTGGCCTTCTTTTGGCCAGGGTTTTACCCACTGGCCTCACTTCAGTGAAGTAGTGAAGGCAGCACATACCCTGACTTGGCCTGCAGGTCCTCATGACAAACACTAATAATAATAATAATAATAATAATAATAATAATAATAATAACAACAACAATAATAATATCATCTTGGGAACATTTATGAGCAATTTAAATAATTGCTGTGTGTCTTTTCTCTCTGTGTGCCATTACAATTATTTATTTCTGTTAAATATATCAGACTATCCCAGACACCTATTTACTTTCAATAGCAATAAGAAAAAAAGAGGACGGTGCAAACCTCTCCAAAAAACAGGAATGTTATTTCTCCTCTATTTGTCTATTCTGCATTTTCAGCAGGCAGTACAATGCAAAGGAGCCTGATAGGTTCAGGAGCACATATTGCTTGTAAATACAACTGCTCGCCTCTGAATCTCAGATGAAGATGCTGGCTGTAAATGTGTAATTGCAATTTCTGAAACAGGAAACAGATGTATTCTGTATCACAACCCTCTGTGGTTTGGAGTGGGGAGGTGGGAAGGGTGTGATTACCAAGGTCAGGGATATGCTGCAAAATAAAGGGTTATTAACTTGGAGATTAAGAAATAACACTTGTCACTGCCATGCTTTCCTCTGAGGGCCTCAGTGTGCTTTGCAGGCAGCAGCTGATGGGCCATTGATCCATTGATCCCTCTGCCTCTGATTTGTGACAGGGATGCGAAAACTGTGATGTGGTAATTCCAGCTCTCAGGTTCCCAGCACTAGATAAAACATGATGGCAGCGTGATGCAAAGCAAGGTGATCCTATGTGAAGTCATTTTTCTGTCTCAAAAATGTTCTAAAAATGCAGCTGGGTGAACTCCATGTTGGCAAACGTTATGTTGTGATAGGAATGGTCTGGGTTCTGACATACATAAGAGCAGAAAGTCAGGCTGAATTCTGCCTCATATACTCCAGGTAATTTTAACAGAAAAGTGTTTGTGTTAAATCAACACAAATGCAACAACAAAGATCTGGTTCCAGTTACAATGAAACTGAGGCCTGCAGGACCTGGACCTGGAAAACAGAGGTGATGATGTGCAGTCCCTGCTTCCTGCAACTGGGCTCATAAAAGTAGTTTGCAGCCACCCAAGGACAGCTGCTGAACTGCTCTCACTTTGGAATTGCTCCTGGGTGGCCTTGGGCTCGGCTTTGTCTGTGTTTTAAGGGTAAGCTGATCTAATTGCACTGCCTGGCCTTCCCCCTGGGGACCAAATTTATCCTGGCAAAGGATCTCCAGCTGGAAAACACACTCAGGTGCACTGCTGAGTACAGCAGAGCTGTCAGGCTTAGCAGGTACGTGGAGCTGCCCAGCGTTTGCTGCTCACCCCTGTGCTCGAAGCCTGCCCAAACTGCAGAGTGACACAGGTGATGAAATGAAGGCCTTTTCCCTCAAAAGGGGACCTGATTAAAGCTGTACCTGCCGGCTGTTTGCCTCATCCCTCTGGCAGAGGTCGCCTCCCCAGAGCCACACTGTCACAAGACAGAATGTGCTTGTGACCCTTCCTGGGGTGGTGAGGCTGTGCTGTCCCTGCTGCCTACCATGAGACCTGCTGCTCTACTGGCAAAGGGGACAAGAAAGTAGACAGGAGAGGTGTGTTTGGTGAAGGCTTCTGAATCACAGCTGCTTCAGAGTTCAGAGTGCAGCAGGAGCTCTGAAAGCGGCCATTCTCCTGAGAGAATTTCTCCACAGCACCAGGGTCTCCCAGATCCCTCTGAGAACAGAGCTTAGCAGGCAATCCAGGAGCCTGAGCTCATCTTCAGGGACAAATACCATTGCTGAGAGACAGGAGCACCTAAATCCACCCCCTTTTTGAAGATAGTGGTATAACTCTGGCGACAGCAGGCTCAGAACTCAGGGAATCTGTGTGCCATCGCAAGCTTCCCCTCCGTGTACACAACTCTCTGCTTCTCACAGCATGGCCACTATTTATGCTGTCAACTCTGTTCTCACTTACATCTGAGCTCCATGGGATAGCAGGGACACAAATGGATCTGAACCTCATTTCAGGATAATTTCTCACAGATTGGCACCTTTCCTTTCCTAGCGGTTCACTGAACTTTGTTTAAATCCCCTGATTTGTTTCTGCTTTTAGACTCAGATTTTCAAGTCTGCTGTGAAAATCAAAGCCATGATCCCGAAGCCATGAGTAAGACGATGGCAAAAGTAAAGAGAACTCTGTGGGGAAGAGGTTTTACCTGGGCTTTGAACATAAGAACTTGACCCGACTTTGACTTCTCCATGGACCAGCTCAGACGGCGTATGGCGAAAGTGAGGTCAGGCAGAGCTGAGCAGGCAGAGGTGGGCACCACCCGCTGCCACCGGGGCACAGACAGGGAAATTGGCACATCGAGTTGTTTTCTTCCACGGTGCCAGGCGACAGAAAGTGGGGAATAGGTTGTTGCAACGTAGGATAGCGGAAACAGATGCACTCTGTGCCCTGCCATGGCCAGCCGGGGCTGCAATCGGCCACAGCTCGGGAAGGGTGGGAGCCGGGAGATGCCCGAGCACCAGAGCAGGGCAGCTGAGGTCACCAGGGTGGATTTCAGGGCTGGCTTGTGTTGAAATGCGATGTGGTATTGCTGTGAGAATATGAAATACAGCCATACTTGGAGCATTTGTTGGGCTGTTGCTAGGCAAACATTTCAAAAACAATCATATTTTGCAAACTAATTCCTTCTTTTTTTCCTTTTTTCTTGTTTTTTTTTTTCCCTGAGGCCCTTAATACATTCTCCATGATTTTTATCATCATATCAATTCTTTGCTGTTGCTGTGACTGAGCACTTATCAATTTCTCAACTTCACAAATCACCCATGAGTTAATTTTCCAAATATTCACTCAGTTATTTGATGTGCTACAATTCAATATGTGGCCGCACTGGTTCCTGAGGCACAGGAATTGTTTTTTCTGCATGAAAGCAGGCTCAAGGAAATCACCTTTCACAGCTGTATTGCTGGTATGAATTTTGCTCTGTGTGGGGATTGTAAATGCTTATTTCTTAGACATTATTAAAAAAAGTGCAGCCTGTTCCTCACGATAAAAGAATAAATAAAACATAAGTGCTCTAAATTAAGCACACTGGATCAAAGCTATTTATTTTATAAGATTACTCTAAGTGAATTTGAGCTACTTGTCAAATGCCAGGATTACGGCCATGGAATGGTAGAAATAAACCTGGATTCAGCCTTTCCCATGTGTCTCCCCTTGTCCTGTGACATCCCTCTGCCCACACGGATTCGCTGTTTGCCAGTCGTGTTCTCATGGATGTTCTCCCTGATGTCCTCCTGGGCCAGGCAGGATTGTGGGGCCAAGGCAATGAGAGACACTTCCATCTTAATTTTAGGCATCACCTGGCACATTTCTCAGTTGCCCTGAATGACTTCTTCAGGACTACAGCCATGGAACAGTCCCTGGAGCTGTAAACCCTGCATGCTGATGCTCGGATGTGACGCACTGTGCTGCAAACAGAGGCCTCATGGCATGTCACCAGCTCTCCCTGTCCAGTTGGTCCATCCCAGGAAAGATCAGAGGCACCAGAGCCTGGTCTCCCAAGAGCTACAGGTGAGATCGTCCCTGGCACAAACACCAGAGAAGAGATCACAGAATCACAGAATAGTTTGCTAGGAAGGGACCTTTAAAGGTCATTCAGTCCCACCCACTGCAATGAGCAGGAACATTTTCCACTAAATCAGGTTGCTCAGAGCTCTGTCCAGCCTGACCTTGGACACTTCCAGGGATGGGGCAGCCACAGTTGCTCTGGGCAACCTGTGCTAGGGTGTCACCACCCTCATTGTTAAAAACTTCTTCCTTATATCTCATCTAAACTGACCCTTCTTCAGTTTAGAACCATCCCCCTTTGTCCTAGAGCAAGGGGCCCTGCTAAAAAGTCCAATTCCATTTCTCTCACAGACCCCCCGTTAAGAGCTGAAAGGGCCACAATGAGGTCTCCTTTTTCTTTTCCAGGCTGAATATTCCCAATTCTCTCAGCCTTTCCTCATAGCAGAGGTACTCCATCCCTCTGACCATCTCTGTGACCTCCTCTGGACTCTGCTGGGGACCCCAGAAATGAATGCCATGCTTCTGGTGGATCTCCTGCCTTACTCAGACCAGGAGCAAGGAAAAGGATGCACATCCCTTCCTGGGCTTCCCAATATAACACTGGTCCTCACTGCTGGATGGTTAGCCACAAAAGTTAGCAGCCAGTTTCTTGGCATTGACTCCTGCTGTGGGTTTGATTTGATCTGTATCAGCAGAGGATTTCAGCCCAGATTTGTATCTGTCCATCAGTATTCCCAATCTGTGTCTGGTTTCTTGTCTTCTCTCCCGCCATCCCAAGATGACAATCAGCTCATCTCCCCAAAGGGTACATGGGATACACTTGATAGCACATGACTTTGCTCCACAAATGCTTTCTCTGTCCAAGTGCTTGCTCCCAGTTTTCCCAGAGCACTTTGCATGCATTTTATCTCCTCAAGGGCCACAGAGAAATCCACACTGTCACACACACACACACACACAAAAAAAGGTGGTCTTGAATGAATTAGTCTTTGTATCTCAGCTGGAAAATTATAATTTGAACCATTCCACTGGAGCAGTGAAATAATATATGCAAAGTGCCTGAGAGGAGCCCAGCTTGGAGGCTTCTAGTGGAAAAAGAAAGTTCAGATAGACAAAAAAAACCTGGCATGAAGGAGAATGTCATGAGATCAGCCCATAGAATATGCTGAGGAAGACAGAAAATGACTGAACAAATCTAAGCAATTTGGGTAGCAGTTTGCATTTATTAAGTTCTGGCTCATCAGATGTACCAAATTAGGCAAGTGCACAAGTGCCATGTTTATCATAGCCGGCTCCTAATGAGCATCCTCTGACTTGAGGAGCTCCATTTAAACAAACAGAGGCAGCCGGGGGTGGCTGGGCGGTAATGAGGTGTGAGAGGAATGTGTGCTGAATTCAGCCCCTCTCTGGCTGACGTGCAAGCCATTAGTCCCACAAGAAATTCCCAAACATGATGCAGGAAAGATAGGATGTTGTCCAAGCAGCCTCAACCACGTGCTGCCTGCGGAGAGCCCAGATGCGAGCCCAGCTCCCACTTCCATGGAGAAATCCAGGATTCCTGGGGGTGCAGGATTTGCAGGTGATGAGAACCAGGCCTGTCTTTGCCTGCTTCCTTGCAGACTTGCTTCCTGCATTAGACTTGTGTTCTTCAAGTGCTTTGTCTGGTCTAATCAGGCTGCTCGACTCAAGGGGAGTGCTCTGATATTTAGCATGGAAATCCTAAGTGGCATTTTTATCAATTCTTTCTCATTGCACGCTCCGACTGCAGCCGACAACCATGAGCAGCAAACTCACTTGAAATCATCCCAGGAAAGGAAAATACAAACAAGCCAGGAGTAGCTCTCATATGCAGAGAGAGGCAATTTCTCCTTAAATTCAGCTTTTCCCCATATGTCCCAAATAGTAAGTTCACAGATGCCTTCTTAAAACGCGGGGGATAGGTAAACAGGCATTTATCCTGGCTAGGGACTCGTTTTGGATGCCAGTTTTTGATACATGTCTTTGGTACCTCGGTGAGTGTGTCTCTGCACTGTGGTTGTGGCCATTTCACAGAAAGGTTAGTTGACTTCTCCCACATCTGGGTCTTGTACTAGGTTTGTGAAATTCTGAGCTTTTGAACATATTTTTTAATAATACTTTTCTGAACAAATGCCTAGTTCCTAGTGAGGGCTTGTCAATGCTTTTAAAGTAAAAGGTAATTTTGTCTTCTCTTAAGAGTTTTTAAAATTTATTTCAATGAGCCTTGAAGTTTAAATGCACAATAGCCCTTAATTATTCCTGTTAATCTTGCCTGACCTTTCTTCTTCTTTTCCATTTAAATCTGGATTCCTCAGTAATATCCCTGTAATCTCACTGGTGATCCCTTTGCCAGAGATGCTCCTTCTCTGATGCACACAGCAACTACATCCAATTTATTATAGCCATCTTGCAATACTGTTTTATAAATCCATGTGTCAGAGGATAACCTTCACCCCAATCCCCGCTCTCAAATTGTATTTCTTCCACTGAATATCTGCAGTTTGGATCACTCTCCCTCCCTGGCATTCCCTACCCTGAACTGAATCTTGTTTCACTGTTTCCTCCTCATATTTCTGAGTGCTCAGTGCAACACGGATGTTGGCTGCGTGTCTCAAAGTCATTTCAGATGTGAATGTACTCACTACTTTTGATTCTCAAGGAATTAATGATGTTGTTAAATAAAACCAGACACCAACTTTAATCTTTTTACTGCTCCCCTCAGTATCTCTGCTTTTCAGTATGGAACAGCTACTATTTCTTCTTGTCCCATGGATCTTCCATCAGTGTGCTCTCTGGATGAAGGGTTTCCCATCTTCTCCACTCTAAGTGTCTCCTGAGACATCGTGCTAAAAGTTTGATTCCTTTCACTGCAACATCACCCTCCAGTCTTCCAGAACTATTTGTCCATGTCCAAGCCAGGGTTGTGGTTTATTTGGTGTGATGAATTCTCTTCCTGTGTACGTGTGAATATGCAAAGGAGGCTAAAAATGACCATGCAGGCTTAGCACTCCTGCTGTTTCTTGCTCCTAGTACTGTTTGTCTCCTGAACTATAATCTGCCCTCAAGGATACAGCTAATGCGGGTTCCTCCTTCCAACATAATCTCCTCTCTGTTTATGGAGACAGCAGGAGACATGGGCTGCCCTGTTGGGTTGTGTCGCTCGTCCACAGAGAACAGGGCAGGTTGATCTTGGCAATGTGTTCCAGGACTTTGCTCAGACCACCTTGCAATGACTCAGGCTCCGGCTGTTCCCTCAGAGAGCTGATGTCCCATCTAGCAGATTGTACAGCCAGGATTCATTTCTGGCCCCTGGCTCCTTCTTTGCTCATTTCATCCCTTTCATCCAGGTGCCACATCCCATTTCCCTAACTTTCAGCTTGACTGATGCCTCCAGCACCTCTGGGACGAGCTGTCTGCAGTTACAGGCTTCACAACTCCTCAGAAAATACCTGTATTTAAAAAGTACTGTGTACCCATCATCTTCCCTCCAGATGAATGAAAGCTGCTGAGTGCCTGGCACATGGGAATCACAGTCTGGTCTAGGTATTTGAACATGGACTTTGAGCCCTGACCCGTAGTTCTGAAAGTTTAGGCTGGGATATAGGACTGCAAAAGGATTCACTAAAGGAGTTGTCAGCATGCACACACAGAATCAGAGAATCCCAGAATGGTTTGGGTTTGAAAGGACCTTAAAGCTTACCCAGTCTCACCCCCTGCCATGGGCAGGGACAACTTCCACTAGCCCAGGCTGCTCCAAGCCCCATCCAACCTGGCCTGGAACACTTCCAGGGATCCAGGGGCAGCCACAGCTTCTCTGGGCACCCTGTGCCAGGGCCTTCCCATCCTCACAGGGAACAATTTCTTGCTAATCTCTCCTCCGAACCTTCTCTGTCAGTTCGATCATCTGTTTGTCATTTATGTGTTGTACAAAGCACAACCCAAAGGAGCATCTTTCTTTATCTCCACTTCCTCCGGCAGCTTGGAGCACACTGCTATGGCCACTGTAAATTCATTTCTCCCACAGGCAGCAAAGTGGGAACAACTTGGGAGCAGACATTTACTCTGCAGCTGATAGAGCCCTGGCACTTTGGTGTGTGGAGCAATATTGGAGCAGCAGTTTGGAGGTGGCATCTCTGCCCTTGACTCAGTAACTGAAGCAGTGATGACACCACCTGGGTTGTTCTGCTGCCCCAATTTATGTTTCTGTAAGAAGGGCTGTGGTATCTGTGGGCTGTGGCCATGCAAATGTATCCCATCGTACAGTGATTTTTTTTTTTTTTAAATGCAAATTGATTTCACCTAATTATCACAAGATTTCAAAATGTATCATAATTCTGTTTGAATGGAAGTTCTTCGGGGTCAAAATCCTATTCCCATGAAACTAAATGGGAATTTTTCTTCTGACTTTCATGGAATCCAGATCTGGCAAGCCATGAATGAAGATCTGTCACATTTCTTTCTCTTTCTTCATTAAGTTACAGTGATTTTGTTGGGTTTTTTTTTCCTGGGAATCAGATTAGTGAATTCTCATTTGACTGAATACCTCTCAGAGGTACCTCAGCGAGACTGGAACATTTCCTGCGGCTGTCGTATCCGCTTCAATATCCTTCAAAGTGAATGTCACAGCCCTTAACCATTGAAACAGGCTTTTCTTTCACAGCAGCAGAGCAGCAAACCAGCCTGGATAAGATGAGAGGGACACCATAAATATTACATAGGGTCTGAGGCATTTGCTGTAAATTCTGCAGGAGCTATTCCAGCTTCCCACTGGGAGAGATTTCTTGGGAATAGAAAACTCTCTGGAGTTTGTAATAACTTCTGAAGCGATATTGAGATTTTTAACATTCCATATTACACAACAGGAAGCAGAATCTTAATGGAAACACTACACACAGTTGCCTTTAATAGGAAACAGAATCTATGCAGTGGTGGAGGAATATGTAAAATAATATTTCCCTTCTTTTAAATTTTCTTTTAATTACTAGTGATTTTAGCTACTTTTTGATTTACTGAACCCTTTATGCTGCTGGATTCAAGAAAAAGCTGTGCAAGGTGAGGCATGGCAGTCACAAGGACAACCTGTACTCTCCAGGCTAACTGTATCCTCACTGCAGTTCTCTCAGCCCAGGAGAACAGGCTGTCACCCCAGTGCCATCAGGCTTCAGCTTTGGGTTTGCAGGGGTTGTTTGTAGACAGGGCTTTGAGCTCAGTCTAGATCCAGGTGTTTTCCAAAGCCAGCAGAACCTGCTAACCTTCAGGCTGCAGCAAGCTGATTTTCCTCTTGAGCCCCTCATGGAATTCAGACTTCAAGTTGGCAGCATCGGCTTTTGTTCACTTTTGTGAGTGTGGGATGCAACAGCTTGACTGGGAATTGCAAGCACACACATAAAGGGAATGAGATGTAGGATCTTAGTTCACTGAGGCCTGGCTTAGCCTTGTGCTGCTGCAGAGGGGTTGTGTGGCATAAATGTTTTTCCTGACTTTCAGCTGAGAGAAATTCCTTCCAACTGATGTTGCTTTTTCATACAAACCACAGGGTACATGCTCTTGAGTTGAACCCAACCCTTTTGCTTTAAGGTGATTTGTGGCTCTTTTTTGGGTCTGAGCAAAGAATGGGGCTTCAACTTCTCCTTGCCCACAAGCAAGTGGCTGGTGAGTAACTTGTGAGTAAGCCTCATCAGATGTCTGTGCAAAGGAACCTTCCCCCCACCCAGTCTGAAACATGCACAAAGTGATCCAAAGATCCTGTGAAAGCAGGCAGGCAGGAGGGCTCGAACAAGCCTTGGCACCAGAGCTCACCTCTGACTGCAGGGAAGCTCTGACCGGAATCCGGACTCCTTGCCTCACCCTTGTTTCATTTCCAAATTTAAATGTGGGATAATGTTTATAGTAAATAGAGGTCACCTCCACGTCTGGGAAGGAATTTCATCTCCGTGCACTTCTGTGCTTTCAAGAGAGTTGAATTTTAATAGCAAGTCTTTTATTTACAAGCGGTTGGAAAGGGGAGTGTGTTTTAATAAATGAGTAATCAATGGGTAGCACCCAGCAGCTTGCTGTCGGCAGTGTATAATTTTCCTGTCTGTAACGTGCTCAAGGAGCTCTATTGAGCATTTATGAACTCTGTGCATCACTCAGGAATCAGGCTGTGCTGTGAAGTGCACTTGACTGCTGCAGACACTGCTGAGAGGGCAAAGATAAGGGCCCATGAATTAATGGAAATCTCATGCCTGGGAATTGTTCCAGGTCCTGGCTGGTTTAGGATCACGCTGTTGGACTGCAGTGAGAAATGGGGTCCTGGGGTGTTTCAGCCTCTCCCAGAAAGAGCAGGACAGACAGAAACTTCATCCTGGAAGTTTGCTTGCATGGTCATCCCCACAGTCTGGTACTTTTTGCTTGTGTTTGTAGAAATTTCCAGGCAGAGCTGTTGTGAATAATAACTAAGCTGACACTGAAATCTGGTTGTGAGCTACTGGAGGAAGCTTTTTCCCTCTGTGCCAGAGGGCTGTGTGTTGAGTTCAGATACAGATAAATCCTTACCGGATCCCTCTGGAACAAGCTTGGAAGAGCTGTAGCAGAGGGAAGGCTGTTTCCAGCTAAAAACTTGATTATAAAAACGATGCTACAGTGGGAAGCAGCTCTGGGGATGGGACCATGCAGCTCCCTCCGTGCTTTTTCCCTTTAAAGTGAAGCTGCTCCCTTGGCCAGAGTGACAGGAATGCTGTGTTCACCTGCTCCCCCTGCACCTGAGCTTTGGAGCAGTGGCCAGCACAGCAGGACCAAGGGTTCCACAGCTGGGAGGGGACACAGCCCCAGCCACGGGCGGCAGGCGTGGGGAGGGCTGGGAGGCTCTCCTGCCATCTGCTTTGTGCTGCTCTGCCCTGGGAGGGGGAGCCGATGACAGGTCAGGCCTTTCACCTGGCTCCTGCTCACGTTCCTTCCTGCAGGCCATGTGGAGCCTCAGCTCCCGCATTTGTGTGCCCCTGGGAGAGGCAGATTTCCTTTGCAGACCCTCTCCTGCCCACAGCACGTCAGTAAGTCATTCCACAGCTGCCTGCCTCAGTTCCCCCACGCAGGGAATTCTGCCGAATCACTTACCTCGTGCCTATCTCTCACCCCTCCCGAAGGCATGCTGAGCCTGAGGTCTATCCACTACCTGTAAAAGAGATCAAAGAAAGCTCCTGCTTACAAAATTAGATTCCTGGTTAGTGGCTTCTGGCCTTTCCCATTTCTGGGACTGCCATTCATTTCTGTTTGTGATTTTGAGCAAGTCTGGACAATTTTGGCAGGTTTGGTGTCAGGAGTTTCTAATCTGGAGTTGTCTGCAAAGAAAAAGGAGGACCTGCATGTATTTTTGCCTTTCCATGACTGAAAGCTGCTGTAAGTCCCAGAAAGGCTTTTCCAACATTAAATAACATTTTGTGGCTTCTATCCTGAGGCATATTTAAAAGGCTTGGTTTTCCTAAGGTGGATAATAAGGTGAAAATTGTCTCTTATTATAATTTCTCAAGTCTAGCTCTCCTCCCAGTTAGCACCAGAATGGTCCCCCCTGCTCCTGAGCATTAAATTCAGCTGCTTAGACTTGTTAAAAACTCCAGTTTTAGCTTCCTGCTTCAACTGTAATTTTAGCTCCTCAGTGGGTGTAAATAGACACAAACACACAAAGCAGCTCCGCTGAGTGACATTCCCTGGGAATAAGGCCCAAACATTTAATTCCTTCTCTCCACCTCTGGTGCTTGTTTCGAGCACACACACATGCACACACACACACACTTGTACCGGCTGGGACACTGGGAGGGATTTTGGAACTTAACCTCCTGCAAAACCTATAGTTTTCCTTCTACTGTGGAAATGGATCTGTAGGTTTATTGGTTAAATCTAAATATGAAATCAAATGGCCAAAATGGGAACTTTGTGTGGACCTTTGATGTCCTTTTACATGACAATTTGCAAGAACATAAAAGTCTACAAATTAATGTGGTGATCCACCAGAAACACTGGGAGTTTGTCATTCCTTCTCTGTGCATTTATGTATACAGTGTTAAGAGGAGGAGGCTTTTTCTCAGTGGGTTGGGGTTTCTCCTGGGGTTTTTGTTTGGTTTTGATTTGGGTTTTTTTTACGAGAAGAATATTTATAACTAGCAAATGCTTTTGGAGTTAAAGAGGAAATAATCTCTGATAAGCCTGTCTGGAATGACTCAGCTCAGTGTTTGGGATGTGTAGTGCAAAGCCATGGATATAGATGGGGTTTTCAACCATTTCCCGAGGGATAACTGCTTCCCACATGGCCCTGGGGGGGTCCTTGCTCACAGCTGGCATCCCTCACCCTGGACAAGGGCCATGTTCAGCCCCTGGGGACGGGTGGGAGACACTGGAGTCTGTTAATCCATGTACACACTCACGTGTCAGTGCACATGGACATACCCACTTCAGGACAGCAGATCTGTTTGTCTCACAGAGCAAGGGAAGGGTGCAGGACATGGGATCAGCTGTCACAGGACCAGCCCAGCATGTTGGCTCCATGTTCACGGGGCACCATCCCGAGAGCTGATTCCCCTGTCCGGCTCCTGCTGAAGGGTTGGGCATTGCTCATCAAACATTCTCAAAGAATCCCAGGGTGGACTGGGTTGGAAGGAACATCAAAGTTCATCTCTGCCATGGGCAGGGACACCTTCCACTATCCCAGGTTGCTCCAAGCCCCATCCAACCTGTCTTGGAACACTTCCAGGGATCCAGGGGCAGCCACAGCTTCTCTGGGAAACCTGTGCTAGGGCCTCACCCCCTCACAGGGAAGAATTTCTTCCCACTGTCCCGTCTAACCCTGCTCTCTGGCAGTGGGAAGCCATTCCCCCTTATCCTGTCACTCCAGGCCCTTGTAAGTTGTCTCTCTCCATGTTTCTTGTCAGCTCCTTCAGGCACTGGAAGGCCACAATTAAGTCACCCCGAATCCTTCTCTTCTCCTGGCTGAACAATCCCAATTGTCCCAGCCTTTCCTCACAGCAGAGCTGCTCCATCCCTGTGATCGTCTTCATGGCCCTCCTCTGGGCACACTCCAACACATCCATGTCCTTCCTATGCTGGGCACCCCAGACCTTTGCCTCATCCCCCTGGAGCTCTGTTTTTAGCAGCCCTGTGCAGCACTGGTCACTGCAGCCAATACGTTCACAAAGCAGCTGGTCAGAAATGTTTGGTCAAGTCTTTGCTCTTCTCCTCCCCCATGAAAACTGGCTTTTAAACAAACTACTTCCCATGGAGGAATTTCCTTTTGCATGGACATTCCTGGAGGAGGAGGGGATGCCCAAAAAGCTGAATTGTCTGTGGAGGATACAAACATCTGATGGTGCTTAAACAAAGAGAAATGACCCCAAACACATCCATTTTCACTGGATTTGAGTGCCTGAGTGTGTTTTCTCACGGCAGCACTGTATGATTAACCTTAAGTGGTTTCCATGACTGATAAGTCCTTTCCTAGGGGCCTGTTCCACACTGGCTGCTCAGGGTGTGGATTCCCAGCCTTGTCATCCCCTTCCCGACCCTTAATCCCTCTTCGAGCAGAGTCCAAGGGGATTGTCCACATTGGGCTGGATTTATAGGAAGCAAGCAAGAAAGGAGGGGGATATTTTCACATTCCTTTGAAACATACGTTTGGAAAATTTCCCTAGGAAAGAAAAGTGCTTACACAGCTTTAGTTACTGTACATGTGCTTTGGATTGTGTGAAACCCTATCTGCTTTTCCTCAGCAGAGTCCTGATCCCCACAGGAGAGAGGCAGATCCAGCACTGGTGACTTGCTGCAGAGCTCCTTCCAGATTCCACGGGCAAGGAATGCCCTCACCAGCTGCATTTGTTGGCCCAGGTGGATGGGAGGAAGAGGAGGAGATATTCTTTCTTGGGCTTGGGCCCAAAGAACTTCTGAAAGCAAAATATCTGAAATACAAAGACTTAGTCAGGAAAGATCAATGTGGATTCAAAATGCCTCAGATATTTTATCAGGAGGTGATTCTGAAGTGTTCTCCTACTCCACATCTTGATGCTGCCTGTGCAGCTTGATAATCCCTGCCTGAGGCAGAGCATGCTTGGGATGGAAACCCCAGGACAAAGCCCCCTAACAGCTCACCTAAACAGGAGGGCAGAGAAGAACTGATCAAACACTCAGAGCTTGGTGTGATTAGTCTCAAGTCCTCAGTTCACATCTCACCTCCAGTGCAGAAGTTTCTGGGGCTAAATGCTCAGACAGTTTCCCTTGTCTTTCCTGGAAATGAGGGGATTCCCTCCTCCTCTGTGCACATGTGTGTCTCCAAAGAGTCTGGGGGAAGAAGCGGTCGTGGGAATGTGTGTGGGCAGTCAGACTGGAGAAACCAGCAAAAATGACATCTTTTTGTCACTCCTGACAGGATCCAAGGATGAAGGCACCCATGAGAGGACAAAAAACCCTTGCTGCTGTAATGGAAATGTGGTGCTGGAGAGAGCAGGAGGCAGCTTCCAGGAGATGACTGGGCTGACATTGGCATTGGTGTGTCCCCACAGGGGCTCGGCCTGTATGTGAGGAGGAGGAGGAGGAGACAGCTCCCTGAGAGGGGGAAAGGCAGGGGGAGCGTTGGGAATGTGAATACCGCAAAAACAAATCTGTTCATAATTACAGTCCGGCAGTGCTGCTGGCAGTCACTGCTTTTGGGGCTGGACCCTCACCCTAAACAGACATCTCAGCTCCCCTTAACTCATCTTGGATGAAAACTGGGCAGGGTCTGCTAGAACAGCAACTTGGGGGCAGCTTCCAGTCTCCTGAATCAGCATTTTGAAAGCCAGACATGCTGAGTTACCCCCCTTTCCTCCCCCCAGGCCTGTGTGTATATAGACAGCTATAAAACACACATATAGCTCTGTGTTAGTACACACTCCTGCCTCTGGGAAATGTCAGCCAAGATATTATTCAAAGATTGCTCAGCCTGCTTCAAATGCTGCTAGGCTTCAGAAATTACACCCCACTCCAGGAATGGGCAAGAGCTGACACAAGGCAGCAACAACCAAAAATTTCCCAGCTGTTGTGTCTGACCTTTTGAAAACAGGAATTTCTTGGTACGGAGCCTGAAACCTTACTCTTTCCATTTGGCATTGCTGGAGGGAGGGCACCAGCACTAAAAGGATATATGAGAAAGGATTTGTTGTCAGCAAGGTGCTTGTAACAACAACATTTGTTTTTTTAAAGACCTGAGTATGGACAGGCATCAGGAGGATGGAGGTAACCATGGCTTGGTCTGTTTTTCTTCCCAAGCCTGTCTGCATGGAGATCCACTTGCAAGAAACACATTACGCTCCAGAGCCCAATGGCCCTACAACACCAGGGGAGACAGCTCATAGCTCTTGGTGGTTAATCAAGTTGGCTGCAGTCAGGGCTAAAGAAACACGATGCAGAACAGGATCTCAGGAGAGCCCCACAGGATAACCAGGTATGATGTTCTTCTTGGCCTGGTTTACCTGAGTTTTCTCTGGGGACATCAGTTCTCAAAGGCTGGTGGAACAAACCCTGCAGAGGAACGCAAGAATAATCTGTGATTCCCTTGGTTGCTGTCAGAGTATGTGGAAGTTATTCTTAGAATTCAGGGCTGGGATGGGAAGCAGGTTCACCAAGACCTGTATCAAGAGTGGAAGGTGTTCTCTTATAAGTTCCTGGTGCACAGGACCTGAGGCAGGTGGCATTCCCGTGAAAGTATCCCTGGCCAGGGCCACAGGAACTGTCTGGAGCAGGGGATTGGAACTAGATGACCTTTAAGGTCTCTTCCAACCCAAACCATTCTCTGATTCTATGAAGAAACACTCCACTGAGCCCCAGCCTACCTCCCACAGGTCTTTGATACATGACTTGATGAACTGAAGCTTCAAGTGAAACACTCAAAAGCCCAAGATGCTCTTGCAAGGGTTGGTTCCATGATATATCTGACCTTAAGAACATAGAAGCCCACAGATTTTAAAGCACCACGTTTCCTCCAGTTTATATCATTTCTGCAAGTATTCCTGGGGAAGTCATAGTCCTTTGGCCTGGAAATTTTCCCTTCATGGCCTGTGACATTGTCTCTAGCTCAAAAGGTTGTTTGGTATGTGTCTTCAGGGGCGTGAAGGATGCTGCACAGATTTATGTTAAAGCAAATCTTTGGGAGCTCCAAGCTTCCCTCCTTCCAGCCTCCCCCCAGACCATCCACATCTTCCCTCCCTCTGACAGCACAAACTGCTTCAGTGCAGACTTCTGTTGTTCTCAGAGTGCTTTGATGGTAGAAACCAAACTTTGTGCTTGCAGTGCTAATTGGGTACTCTGCAAACTCTGATTTATAGCTGTATTCAACGCTTTATTATCATGCCACTGAAGTCAGATCCTTTCACTCAGAACTCCATACATAAGGCTGGATATTGGGATCTGGGCACTGTGATGAAATTTTGAATAATCAGAATCTCAAACATTGGAAACCACGCTGTCATTTGTTCTACCAACTGTTACTTTTAAAGGTTTCTCTCAGTGCATATATGCACAAAGAAAGGTCTGGTGCAAAACACTTAGACTTGGTGAGCATTTCAGTATAAGTGTGAATAATGGCCTAGATGGAAATTTGGAAAGGACAAGTCATAATGTCTCATGGCTTTAACAAGGATCAGTTTGATTTTTTAGTAACAAATGCTGCAAACACAAAATCCTGAGAGAGTTGAGAAGCGCCTGGTGCTTATTTTGGCTCTGAGAAATGTGGGTGTTTTGAGGAGCAGAGCACCTACAGCTCCTGTTGATCCCAGAAGAAGGACGCTGCTTCCAGGATTTGGACAACGTGAGATGGAAACGGTTAAAAGCAAACCATTCATCACATAAGTCAGCACCAAGTAAATGATCTCATATTTATTTATGTCCCCAGCCAAATTTGTACTCATTTCCTCTGTGAAAAGCAATAAATTGCCTCAGCTAGAGGCTTCAGCATCCAGTTTTAAGCAACACGATACCCACAATACGTAGTCTAAAGAGGTCATGACTTGTGCAGCAGGGGGGACAGGGAGCGCCACCGTGGTGGCCTCTGCAGCCCCGCCTTCCAGCTCCACCTTTTCCCAAGGGCCAGAGGAGGCTCAGGACCACCAGCCTCTGCCTCCTCACATGCCTCAGGAGCCCATATTTGTCTGTGCCAAGCTTCTCAAGTTGTCAAACCCTGTGAGTGTCTCCCTGGCCAGCCCTTCAGCTTTGCTCTTACAGAGGCCAGGGATCATCGTTACCTCAGTGAAGTTGACCTGTAAGTGAAATATAAACATCTAATCCATACATAGCAGTACAAATGTAATCATTTGGCCCAAGCTATTAGCAAATCCATGGAATTAATACAGTGCCTTTAATCAAGGCTTACAGTCAACTCCATCTTACCATGACTTTGTTTCTGCCCATTAGTAATGCATACCTATAGCATGTGTACAGTGCCCAGCACCAATTTCTTGTTTAGCCATCCAAGAATTCGTCATGGAGCTGGGAAGGAAGACTCACTAGGATACCCAATTCTAAGAGCAGTTGGCTTGTATTTTCAAGTTAATCAGTATTTCCAGTAACTGCTAGGGCTGTGTAAGAGGAGACACAGTTGGTAAAATCAGAATTCCATTTATATTCTGTGATGTTTTATTTAAATTAGCTCTTTTTCTTTTCCAGTCTAAGTAACATTACTATGTCATTTTTCTGATGTAGTCCTGTGGTTTCTAAACTGAGGCCCACAAAACCCTGCAGGGTGGCTGACCCAAAGCTGGTCCATGGGTTGCACCAGGCTGCAGATTCAAAAGTGCCTCCCATGAGCTGATATGTTTTCTGTCCCTCTGCCACAGGGCTTGACATGTTAGATGTGTACCCCAGCATGTGACGGGCCCTGTTGCTGCTTAACAGTTCCACACACACACCAAAATTAAAGCAGATTTGGCAACAGCTTACCCAGTGCATTCTTGTCCTCAAAGGGATACAGGCTTGTCAGTGTTTTGCAAAGAAATAACCCTAAGGCATGGCCCTGGAGCAAGAAATATTTAATTGGTTTAGAAAGAGCTAAAACCTGCTCCCATAGCAATCAAGTGAGGTTTGGCCATTGTTTTCTGAAGTTGGAAGAGACTCAGAGCATCCCGTGATGGCTGCTTTGGGTTATGGGACTTTGGATTATGGTTTCTCTTGCTGTTTTTAGAGTTGCAGCTTGCTCCAGGTGCATAACGTTCCAAATGTTGTGGCTTTGGTGTGTGAAATAGAGACAGACTGGGGAAATGGAGGGGGATGGGATGGGATGGGGAGTCCAGATGCAATTCCAACCCATGGGATGGAAGAGATGTGCCATACCTCTCATTTCCCTCACTGTAGAGCTAATCTGAAATTCTGAAAAGATCTTTTCTCTATGAAATGACTTGTACTTTCCACAGAAAGACATTATGGTGGTGCCAGCGATGGTTTTGTTGGTCCCAACCCAACTGAGAGCCCTGAGATGAACATTCTTCCCTGTAGAGCTGCAGGTGTGGCAGAAGAGCAGTTCTGTGGTAACAACCCTCATTTCTTATAAGGAAGGAGTTGTCACAGAGTGCTCTCAGAGCCTGTGTGTGCACCCATCTGTACAAGTCTCCTTTGTACACCTTTTAGACACGTGTCCTTTCATGTGTTTCACTAGAAATAGGTATCATTTTCCAACGTTGTGAGAATCCAAAGGATGTTGTAATAAACCACCCTAGCCGGAACTTCCTGGTTTGGGAAGTTGGCACTATGAAATGTGTAAGACTATTGCCATTCCCTATGCAAGTTAGAGGTGTCTGTATATAAAAAGAATATTTATGTGCAAAAAAAAAGAGATGTAATTTAAGGAGTCCAGGGAAGAATCATTGTCATTAAACAATTCATGAAACAAAGGACAGCAATTTGCCCCATCCCTGGAAGTGTTCAAGGCTAATTTGGACAGGGCTCGGAGCAACCTGGTCTAGTGGAAGGTGTCCTTGTCCATGGCAGGGCTTGGAATGAGATGAGCTGTAAGGTCCCTTCCCACCCAAACCATTCTCTGATTCTATGAGGAATGAAAAGCAGGAATTCTCCCCAAGTCAGCAGCTCTATCAAAACCTGCTTTCCCCTATGGCAGAGGAGAGATGTGAGGTTCAGTGTGCAAACAGCAGGAGAAGGTATCTTATCTCCAGATGTGTGGGGAGCTTGCTGAAAGGCTGAACATGGGTCTCCCAAGCTCCAGGATCCGACTCAAATCACCAGACAACTCCTGCCCTCTTCCTCTGCTGCCGCTGATCCGGAAAAAGCTGTGGCCATAATCTGGTGCTAAATCTCTTCAGATCAAATAGCTTTGCTCTTAACAAAATAATCCTATAGAATGACTTGGCTTTCAGCTGAGAGCAAGAGGAAGATCTGGGCAGTGTACTCCAGTCAGGGCACAGCACCAGGAAATTAAGCTTTATGATGTGTGCTCTGGCAGCGGAGTGCACACGGAAGTGATGTTTATGGCACGTGCACCACCATTCTGTCTCTTAATTCTTATTCCTTTGCCCATCTCAGGATGGCTGGGGAATTTTATTAGGGGAGAATGAGGGTCATTTCTTGCTGTTGAACAAAAAAAAAGCTGGCTGTGAAGTTTTCCTCCTTTCTGTTTTTAAGCTGCTAGATGAGCTCCCTGCCCTGCCCACATCCATTCATCTCTGGAGTGAGTGTGGCAGGCAGAGCAGGAGCCAGGGGTATCAAGAGTAGGTTCATCACCAAAAGAGCTACAACCCCTGGCACTCACTTCCCTCTGCTGCTGCCACTCATGAGGCCAGGACCACCACCGTGTCTCCCATTTGGAGCTCAGATCTGTGCACCAGCACTACTGCCCAGATCCCAGAGAAAGGGTCAGAAGAGCCCCTTGGAGACCAGCTTGTGTTCCACATGTTAATAACACTATGGATTACCCATCTGGCTTTTAAAAAATACACTATTTTCTTTTTTTCTCCCCAGCTTCAGGAACCCGGTAGTGGAAACGCCTGAAGCCGTGGCTTCAGTTCCTTTCTAATTTAAAGATTAGATACCAGACGATAAGTCCAGAGATTCGGTGTCTGCCCTTTAGCTGTACTGTAAATCTTTTTCCATTTCTCCTGGCCAAATCTGGAAAAAAAAGCTGGAGTCGTGACCCAAAGCAAAATCCCCAACTGCTGTCAAGTTGCTGGAATATTTCTTTGCCTTGGGGAAACTCTGTTCCGTTGGTGACTTCCCAGATTTTATTTCATGGTATCATAATACTGATAGTCAGAGGACCTGTCTCTAAGGATGTGTTCCCCTGAAATATTTGTGATTTTCAGCTGCTATCAGTAGTGCTTAGGGAACCCTCAGTTACACTGCATCGGTGTTTGTGAAGTATTTTGCTGAGCATGGCCAAAAGAAGGTGCAGAAAGGGCAGACTGGTATTTTACTGTAAAAAATTATTCCTGAGAGGCTTTTCAGGAGAAAATGAGGAGATGCGTTGAATATGTGGAGGTTCCAGCTAGAGACAGGCATATTTCAGACATAGTGCAGGTATCCAATAAAGCAAAATACACCTCTCCTTAACTCTAGGGCTGCAAATGACACATTTTTAATTGGAGCCCCAGGAACAAGGAGTTTGTGGTTCATTCCCACTCATTTAACACTTCTCAGCCTCTGTGTGAGCTTGAACTTGGAGTTCATTCAACATACTAACGCTAAGCATTGTTGAAGCCACCAGGTTTCACTCCAATGGATTTCCTATCAAAAGTATTTATTTTAAAGGATTTCTGTTCCCAAATGCTCAGTTGTTTAAAATTTCCGGAAAAGGTTTGTCTAGGCTTGTTCAGAACTGGACCTTTGCTCACTCACAAGGTTCATGAACCTTCACAACTCTCTAGGTGAACTTTGCCTGACTTTCCCATGTAAAACCAAATCCCAGTCTGGGTCAGTCTCATTTGGTTTCATGTTTCACTACAGACATTTTTGTGCAGCTCAAGTTTTAAAGACCCAAGCGTGGGACAGATGCAGAGCTCCCATAAACGCAGGCAGCAGCCATGACTGTAGTTGTGCATCCCATTTGTTGTGTCTGATGCTGAAATGTGTTTTCCTGTAGCAAAGTCCTGGAGTAACTGTGATGTGAGTTAGTAGCACAGCAGAAAGAGAAGGGGAGTGTTTATTGCTCATATGTTAAAATAATTCCACTAAAGTTTGATTCACTCCAAACCTCTGTTTGGTCTAAGGCAAGTTTACAGAGGTACCAAAATGTTGAAGGAGGCAGCTCAGTTTGTTCTGAAATGACCACAAAAGGGCAAAGACATTGTCTAGAAATATACACTATAAGCAGAGTAAAGAAAGCCTGCCAAAAAGTCTGAACTAGACAATTCTCTCATGCTGTCTCCTTTTAAGAGCCCACAGAGGCGATGCTTTCTGTCCAGGAGCAGGAGCCAGCCCTCAGAGGAGGATGCTCAAATGGGAGACAGATCAAAGCAGGGCTCTGCAGGCTGTGCTGCTGCAGGTCCTGTCCCTTGAAGTGAAAAGCAGAGGAAGGGAGAACAAATGGGGTCGGTAACAAGTGATGTGATGGCAGTGTCAGTCACAGTGGAATGTCAGTATGGCCCCATGTGACAGCAGGGCTGGGAGTGCTGCTCTGGAAAAGGCTGCCTCAGCGCTTGGTTTAGCTTATACACCAATTTATGCTCAGCCCTTTGGGCTGAAGCTGATTTTTCTAGGGGTTAACCTGGCAGCAGTTCTTTCAGCTTGTGTCTAGTTCAAGAGTTGTTTAACCTCTGGCCCCTGCAGCCTCAGTCCCAGTTTATCCTACCACAGCACAATTTTCTTGGAGTGACTGAGGTTGTAAGTTAGAAATCCAGGCCCTACAGCAAAGACAAGGGTTTGTGCACAGCTCCCCCATCCTTGGAAAATACCTCTACCCTCTGCCCATCCTGTCCTATCCTTGGGCTGAAAGTTCTTTGGTGTCTGGGAGAGCTGGGGGTGTTCACCTGGAGAAGTGAAGGCTCTGGGGACACCTTAGAGCCCTTTCCAGTGTCTAGAGGGACTCCAGGAGAGCCGGAGAGGGATTTTTGACAAGGGCCTGGAGTGCCAGGGCAAGGGGGAATGGCTTCCCACTGCCAGAGGGCAGGGTTAGATGGGGAAGGAATTCTTCCCTCTGAGGGGGGTGAGGCCCTGGCACAGGGTGCCCAGAGAAGCTGTGGCTGCCCCATCCCTGGGAGTGTCCAAGGCCAGGTTGGACACTGGGGCTTGGAGCAACCTGGGCTAGTGGAAGGTGTCCCTGCCCATGGCAGGGGGTGGAACAGGATGAGGTTTAAGGTCCCTTCCAACCCAAACCATTCTATGATTCTATGATATTTTGGGTCAATTCCCAGCTACTTTGAAAATGAACACCATGTGAGCCAAGGGCAGTGATTTACAGCTGAAGCAGCAGAACTGTCCGACTGAATTGATTACTGCCTGTCAGAAAAGGGGGAATAAATGTGTCCAATTCTGTTGTGAAGTAAAATTCAATAGCTTAACCCCCCATTTTTGGGATGTGACTGCAGCCACCTTACCTGATGGGTGATGGCTCATCAACCCATGAAACCTTGATCAAACCAAGCCAAGAGAACCAAGAGCAATAACTTGCTAGAATGAGTTGCTGCTCTCCCAGAAGCTCTGCTGTTGCTTAGTTAGGAAACTACATCTCCAGTTGCTGTAGTGTGAAGCCTCTTACTTAAATCAGTCTCTGTGCTGGAAGTTTGGAGTGTGGTAAATATGTCACCAGTTCCTAAAACACCTCCTGGGACCCATAGTCCAGGAATCCTGATTTGTCTGTCAGACAGGCTGGCAGGAATGTTAGAATTAGTAGGCATTTGGCTGAAACTGATAGACTGAGGAGGAGCTAGTCTGGCATTTGTAGGGAGAAATCACACTTCACAAATCTATTACAACTATCTGAAGTGTCAAACGACCCTTAGCTAAGAGTCAGAAGGCTTTCAACAAGTCCCCTCCCCAGGAGGGAAAGACTTCCCGTCAATTACAAACTCATAATAATATAGCAAACAAAGGACAGGAGGAAACACTTCAATTTTACAGAGGAGTGTTTTCCAAACACTCAGGAGGATTATTTAGACCTAAAGCTGACTGCAGAGAGGTGTAGAAGGATGTCCTGGTACAGTATTTGGGAAAATGGCAGATGAGATTGGGTTTTGTCAAATGTAAGGTTAAAGGACACAGGAGAAAGGGAGCCCAGCCACAAGCAAGCGATAACCCAGTTATCACTGTTCCAGAGAGTTTACTGTGGATCAGCCTGTACAAACATCAGCTTAGTGTTCACCAGAGACCAAAAGGCAGGACTTATCCCAGACAAATAGTGAACAGCACAGAAAACACTCTTTGTGATTATATAAATCCCTGGGGTCGGGATTCGGTGTGTAGCCCTATTCATCTTCCTCAAGAAGGATATAGTGGAAAGCTGTGCAGGAGGAAAACAAGTAAAGGAATGACTGCCCTGAAGGGATATGAGAGAGGGCTTTCAGTCACACACAGCATGGAGGATAAAACGCCAAAACTCTTTCTCAGAGACTGCAAATGGAAGAGGATTCAGGTTTGGGAAGGGTCATTCACCCATGCTGCTGGCAGCACCTGACCTGCTGGTGGCTTCGAGGAGCAGGGCAGGGAGGGAGGGATCCCTTCAGGTTCCCCTCTTCCTACCTATGGTCAGTGTACTGGCTTTGGTGGATCTTTGATTTGAGCTCCAAAGGACCTGTTCCTATGATCCCTCCTACCCTCTGCCATGCCTTTAGCCGCCATTTGGGTCCATTCAAATCTCTTTTCTAGCTGAAGACCTGACTGGCCTGGCCTGCTTCAGCAGCACCTCCTAAAGATGATCCTGCCTTTTCCCAGCACAAATTGTCCTTGGTCCTTCTTAGTCAAAGCCATTTGTGTGTTAGTGAAGTCACTTTAGGCCAAAGGGATGTTTTGGATGGAAATACCTTTGAGAATCAGCAAGCAACCTGTGCTAAAAGGCAGGTGGTGAGAAGCTAAGGGCATTGCTGCCTTTTTGTGCACAGCTACAGGATGGAAGAGACTCCCCAGGAGCAGGTATCGAACGTGGATTGGTTTATAAATCAATCCCCATCTTGGTTGGAATCATCTTTTCTGGTAAATGAGATTTGGGTTCATTTAAATCCGGGCCCAGTCAGTACTTTTGATTTACAAAACAAAAGCTGGGTAAGGTTGTCTAACCTTGTTCTCAGGCCAACAGTTCAAACTCTCATCAGAGATCCTAGTGGGGAACTCCTCCTGAGAAATCCTAAAATCTAGTGAGGGATGCCATGAGTTGAGGATGGTTGTTTGTGGAGCAGTGAGTGAAATGTCTTTTGTGACCAATCTCACTGTGAAAGTCCACCAAGGCAAGCAGTAGATCTTGAAAGGAGATCTGGCCACATAGAAGAGTATTTGATGACAAGGGAGAGGTTTGGGGCTGTAATGGGTTGGGAACCAGAGGAAAGGGCTGTCTTTCTGCGAGGATTGCAGCTATTTTTGTAGTGTGTCACCCACATCAGTGTTCACAGCAGCTCAGCTGTGTCCTTACAGACCTCCAAAATCTGCCACATAGACCCTGCTTTACAGAGATTTTCCTAGTGCTTTTAAAAGTTTACCTTTTCCAAAGAAAAATTCATTCCAAATTTCTCCATGAATGTCCAAAGCCCTGAAATCCAAGGTTAAATGGCCAGGAGGCCTCATTTCAGCAAGCAGGTGCTTCAAGGCTGCAGAGTAAAGGCTCTCAAACAATGAGCTAAGCCAGAGCACTGAAGCTGCATGGAGGAAGGTATCCAGTGATTGTTGGAGAACAACTTGTCTTGGTCACTGCCCAGGATGATTGCATGTTGAAGTTATTGCTCTTCCCAGATATCCAGCACGCACAGCAAGTCTGTGGCCAAAATCAATTAGGGGCGATCACATCACACCACAGAAGGCACACACACTGTCAGCCTTCACTGAGGAACAGAGCTGCTGATTAGCTCATGGAGGGTTTAACGGGGAGAGCAACGGGTGAAGAGTTCATGACAGATTATTTATGCATCGGATTTCCTGCCGTTCGCTCTGCTTGCAAATTGACCCTGACTTTCCCCAGTACTTTCATAACTCCCAACTACTCAGTGACTGGTTTTGGTGGCACAGCTCATTTGAGAAGGCTCCATTTCTGAGCTGGTTCTTTAATGACTCTGAATTCCCTCCACACAAAGGTTTCAAGGGGGCCTGTATCATGATGGAGGTTTTTAAGGAAGCAGAATGGTGAAATACAGATGGACCCAGCAGCCAAGCTGCAAGAGCAGAACCCCTCCACTGCTTTCTTTTGAGCCCAGTAGTTTCACCCCTGAACTGGGCACCCACAGCCCAGTCACATCCCCAAAGTGCCTTCCCACTGACCCCTATAGGTTTTGGGTCAAGGCTGGACCGCCTCACTCCCCTCTGTGATACCGCAACCTGCTTTCATACAAATGGGTGCTGAAGTCACATGTTCAGGCCCCCAGGTCTGAAAGCACCGGGGTCAAAACCCATTTCAGTCAGGAGAAATAGAGCAGAAAATTCTTTGGCCCTACTCAGAGATGAGGGAGAGGAGAGGATGAGCTGGGCAGGAGCCCACATGTGCTTGAACAGAAAGCTCTGATGTTTCACAGACATGGGGAGGAATCCTCCGAGAGATGCGAGGCACAGCCCGGGCTGGGTGAGCTGCTCCAGCTCCTGTTTCAGAATAAAAGCTTGCCTGAGAAATCCATGTGTTCATGAAGAAGGGACAGGAAAACAAACCCTTTATCCTAAAGCCTGCATGGGTTGTCACTCATGATAATGTCACCAAATCCTCTGAAATCAGGATAAATGAAACCTTCTAACACTGTCTTTTTGGTGTTAGTGAGTCAGGCATTACTTTATTCTTGGCTAAGGTTTGTCTATGTGGCCAACAAAATTCTGGCCTCCACACAAACATTAATACAAAACTTTTCCACTTATTTATACATTTTTGGTAAACAAAGAAATTAATGTTCATTGGTTCAAAATTACATCATTCATTAATTAGTATTCTATCCTCTATTGGTTATTGATTTTTCACTATTCATGCTAATTACTCTATATTTTTAGTATGTTTTTCTTGCAGGTGGGACTTTCCAGCACACATATAGCGAGTCTTTATTAGTCTTTTCTTTATCTTCCGGTTTCTGAAAAATGTCCTTGTGGTCCATAATTCTGGACTCCTTTTCCAATTTCTTTCTTTCCCAATACTCCTGTATCCAATTTCAACAATGCACCTCTCTTCTCCTGGGCTTTGTTCATTGAAGCATATCAGAGTTAGTTTATCAAAACTTAAAGTTTCAGTAGTTTTCCCAAGCTCCAAAGGTAGCTTGTGACAACTTTGCTCAGTGCTGGCTAAGAGTAATTTAAGACTAGCACACTATTTTTAATTAATATAGACTGGTTATGATTAGTTACAACAATTAATTAATAAGTTCATTAAAGCCACTAACTAAAATTATTTTAAAGTTCTATTGTTTCCAAAAATAATGCTCTTCTTGGCAACACTGAGAAATGACACCTGGGACAAAGCAGCTCCAAGGTTCCTGGCAGGGGTGGTGGGGCAGCTTCTCTTGGTGCTCCTGGGAAATTATGGACTAGACACGGCCACCTCTGTGCTTTCTAGAGTGTCACAGTTTGGGGTCATTTTGATCAAAGTCTGGTTGCATCTGAAGAGCTCTAATGTGATGTGATGTGAAGAAGCAGCAGACTGCCTGCAGCATGAAGAGAGTTCAGGCCACCCTGACCCCAGCCCTGACTGCCCAAAAAGTTTCCATCTCCATGGTCAATGTGCCTGTGATTGCCCTGGCCCTGCCCTGAAAGCAAGGAGGGGCTGGAGACAGTCCTGGGGAGGCAAATGGCCAAACACAACCCACCTGAGATGATTTCTGAGGCGGTCTGGAGGAGCAGGAATGTGGCTGAAGACACCTGCCCTGGCTGCTTACTGGGAAGTTGATTCAGCTGTTTCAGGACCAGCATCCCCCAATACTTCTGCTCCACCACCCACTTAGGCAGCTCTTCTCAGAGGGCGAGCCACACTCTAACCCTTGGAGTCTGCCTGTTCCCAGGAGCAGAGGGAGAAAATAACTGTTCCCAGTGGCACAGCTGTGAGCAACAGCATGAGGGTTACTGAGATGTTCTAGGAGCTGCAATTTACAGCAGGTATTCATCATCTTACCGTGTTGGTTTTCCTTCTGTTGATATGCAGGTGTTGTGCCTTTCCTGCCACTCTTCTTGCAGGGGTCTGCCAGCCAGAGTCTTTAATCTGACACTGAATTGTTGGTAGCCAAGTGGCCAGTGTCCTGCTTGGACACTTGGGTGGTACAATGAGACTGCTCAGGCTGAAGAACTGGAATTTATAATTTTACTGTAGGAAGAAAAAAAAAAAGCTATTTTGGTAGGTTGTGTGAGATCTCAGAGGTGTGTGCTGAACTAAGGGGTCTCGGAGCACCTAGACCTGACCCCCAGGGGGTTTGAGTGGTGAGAATGGGGTGTGCCCACCACTTCTGGGGATCTGAGTGTGCTTCTTTCAGCCTCCCAGTGAGGCAGAGCTGCTGGGGATGGTGCAGCTTTCCCAGCTGCTCTGTAGGCATGAAGTGGTGTGTGAGTGCCAAGGAAGTGGAGTAAACACGAGTAAAAGGGGCTGGCTGCTGTGGGAGATGGTAACGATAGCCAGCCACTGGGAGATGGGGATGTTTTCCAAAAGGGAAAGTTTTCAGCAGGGTTTAAGAGCAAATAAAAGGAGCCCTTGAGGACTCCCAAATCCTACAGAGCTACAAGGTCAAGGAGAGAGAAAAGCAAGTTCTTGTATATTGCGGTGATAAATCAGATATAAGGAGATGGAAGAAGTTGCTCATATTGGCAAGCCCTTCAAGGGCAAAGATTGCCCAAGCCCTCCTTAAAAAATAAATGAGTTGGGGGGTTTTTTGTGGATTTTTTTTTGAAGCATCCCGGCTGTTTTTGCAGGGAGTTTCTCTGTCAGGAAGTAATGAGATCTTGCTGCCTGATTGATAAAACACATGCAGTAAAGAGGTTTCATCTGTTGTGGTCTTCAGGGCATCACTGTGCTCTGCAATATATATATTAAAAAAAAAAAAAAAATTACTCTGCTGACTCATGCTCTGCTCTCTGGAAACTGCAGCCTTCTTGGCAGTCCCCTTCCTCTCCACCCTCCACCCCTGGCATTATTTCCCTTGACAGCCTTTTCCCAGTTTTAATTTTTTTTTTTTTTTAAGTCAAACTACATCCAAAAGAGTATAGCTTGTGGAAGGCAGTGTTTTGTCTCCTCTAATCCTGCTGGGAACAGATGGAAGACTACAGAAAATCGTGCCTGGAAAAAACCCTCCAATATCTCTAGCTGCCTGTGTTCTGTTGCATTGCACACACATCTATCCATGTGCAAGGCAGACCTGAATGTTATTTTCCCTAATTACTCTTGTAAAGGGACTTGAAAAGAGTTTGGGCGAGAATTGTGAACGTTTCAAAGCTACTTTTATTTCAAAGCTTTCTGGAAAATAATACAACTTAAAGCATTCAATTGCTGTTTTTCCTAAACAATACTATTTTGGAATGGGCTTTCTCCTATTGAACTGATGTTTTTACTTGGGATTTGTTTGTAACATGAAGGCTAATCTGTTCTAAGAGTTGCTAAATCAAGGCCTCTGATATTTTTTCCCTTTGGAAGATTCTTTTTTCCCTTTTTTTCTGTGCTCTCAGTGCGAGCTAATGTGGAAAGTGCTCTGAGCATCTTTGGAACGTGGTTTGCTCAGAGGAGAAAAGACTTTCAGAACCAAGTTGTGTTTCCAGTGTCCTCACATCCATCATCTCTTTCCAGCCTGGTCTTCCTTGTCTGTTCTAGTCATTGACTGCTATTTCCAAAACAACAAACCCCTCGGTGGTCAGGAATTCCTGGTCTGACTTGGTGGCCTCAGGCATCTCTGCTGGGAAGAAGCAGGGTGGGTAAGCGGTGGGAGGGGATACAGGACTCAATCCCCCAAACATTAATAATGTTAGAGGGGTTTCTTTGAAAACATCTAAAAAACAAGAGAAAAAACACAATAATACCATTTTAAGTGCGGGCAGAAGGATGAGGGAGGGGGGATTCTGCCCCTCTGCCCTGCTCAGGTGAGACCCCACCTGCAGAGCTGCCTCCAGCTCTGGGGTCCAACATCAGAAAAATGTTGAGCTGCTGGAGTGAGTCCAGAGGAGGCCACAAAGATGCTCCAAGGGCTGGAGCCCCTCTGCTCTGGAGCCAGGATGGGAGAGCTGAGGGTGTTCACCTGGCAAAGACTCCACAGAGACCCTAGAGCCCCTTCCAGTGCCTAAAGGGGCTCCAGGAGAGCTGGAGAGGGACTTTGAACAAGAAATGGAGTGCCAGAACAAGGGGAAATGGCTTCCCTCTGCCAGAGGGCAGGGCTAGATGGGATATTGGGAAGAAATCCTTCCCTTCAAGGGTGGGGAGGCCCTGGCACAGGTTGCCCAGAGAAGCTGTGGCTGCCCCTGCATCCCTGGAAGTGTCCAAGGCCAGGTTGGACACTGGGGCTTGGAGCAACCTGGGCTAGTGGAAGGTGTCCCTGCCCATGGCAGGGGGTGGAACGAGATGGGCTTTAAGGTCCCTTCCCCCCCCCCCAAACCATTCTGTGAGTCCATGATTTTACTGTGATCACTTTGCCCTGTTTGAGATTTTCCTACCACATCGCCTTGGGAATTGGAGGAGGAGTATGATATAATCCTGTATTTTTCCGAGGAGCAGCAGGTCAAATGTGAATCAGTGCTGGCCTCACTCCTACTGTTACCGAGATTTTTCTGTATCTCTTGTATACCTGGCTATACTTTCACATTTCCTCTTCCCTTTGCTATCTCAGAGTCATGGAACTAATTGAGATTGCTGAGGGGCTTTTCTCTACTTTTAGCAGAAAAGCTCTGTCCTCAGTGATGCAGAGAAAGTGATGAAAAATACAAATGCAAATCAGTCATAGTTGTGTGATTAGGCTGAATAATCAATGTCTTTAAAGCCTGGTATTGCCAATAAAAATCCCTCATGTATTTTCTTCTAATAGTGCCTGGGGACTGTTAATTCTGTTGCTTGCCCACTTGGCTCCTGTGGGCTTGTTCTCTTAGAATTGTGATGAGTCCATGAATTCAGCTGGAAAGGATAAAGTGATGCTCTCCACAGCATTCTGGGGAGTCAAGTACTAGCATATCTACTGACTACCCCTGTTGCAAGTGTTCACACACGCTCCTTGGGGCTATAATTTCATTTCCTGGAATTGTCCCTTAATTATGACCTGGAAATCACAGGATATCGAGGTAGGGGTTGTATTTCTTGTAGGATGCTCAGTATAAACCAATTTGTCTCATAGTGCAACTGAGGTAATGAGGGTGGGGTGAGTTTAGAGGGGTTTGGGGAAGGCTTGTCAGGAGTTTTTTGTATTTTTTTTCTTTTCTGTGGTAGCTGAGATTTGTGAAGTTATGTAGTCCTATTTGGCTGTTTCCTCATCTGGTTGTGCTTAGCTTGGTGACAAAATTCACATCCTGACAGAAAGGAGGAGGGTTGGCAATAAGATTGACTGAAGCTGCATCTCCTGCTTTGTCTCAGAAAGGCTTCTTGTGAGAAATTGGGAAGAAAAACCAAGTGGGCCAGAACTGCAGTTTACAACCTGAGCACACATAAACTAATCAGCAGAGTTTTTCCAGAGTTTTCATACAGGTTTGGATAGCTGGGAATTCTGGCCCCACACCTCCCTTCTGGAGCAGCCTGCTTCAGCATTCCCTTGCCTGGGAAATGACACACTCATTTAGTTTGAGGCGTTGCTTCTTCTCCAGCCAAGAAGCAGCCGTGAACTTGAGCTCCCTCTGCACCAAACATGTGGCTCCTTACAACCATTTTAAGGGAAGGCAATTTATGTGACTCTGAGAGAGAACTGAAACGCTTCTAAACCTTTTTAGGTCTTTACTGGAGACAGAAATACAACAGGACTGCAAGATCTCCCTCCATTTCTCCAAAACTTGGGTGCATTGAGCCCGTGTACTGGGAAAGTCACTATTTTTCCATGACCTGGAGCACTTTTCATCTCTCTGCTTGCTGGGCTGTGAGTGTTCCAGGGCAGGCACCATATTGTTTTGTTCTGTTCCTTACAATACTTGGCAAAGAGCAAAGAGAAGGCTGTCTTGGCTCTTTACCAGGTCTCCAAAGTGCTAAAATATTACTAACCTTGTAATAAATCTCAAATTTTTATTATTGTCTCACGCTCTGCAGCTTATTTTGGCTCTGGGAATCTGCGAATTTGGCCCAAAAAAAAGTAAAAACTTGTCAAAGTGGAGCAAATGAGAGCACCCAGCTTCAGTCTCTTTAGCAAGACACAACTGTGAATCACTGCTCCTTGGGGAGAAGAGCACAGGATTTCCTGGAACCAAATTCAGGACTTGACAGAGCTGTTTGATCTTCAATTGATGTTTTGTTTTTGTTTTCTAAGCAGCAATAACATCATTTTTAGCTATAAACAGACCATTTTCCCTCGTCCTTGAAGTGAGTCATTAATTAGTTAATAACGTGAATTAATTACTGCCTATACATAATTAAAGGCGCCATATTTGTTTTATCTACTATGTCTTTCTAGTGGTGCATTTTTTATTAACAGTCTCTCAATATCCAGTTTTCCTTGCTCCCCTCAGGATCAAAAATTCTCCTTAAAGTCTGGTACAACACCTGTGCCTAGGATGTAATGAAATGCAACCCTCAGGCTCACCCAGAATGAGATATGCAAAATAATTACTCTTGGATGACAAAGAGAAGCCCTGAGGGCTGTGTTCACAAAAGGATGCCTTGTTTCTCTGGAAGGTTGGATCCCTGCCTGCCCTGCTCACCAGGAGCTGTGCTCTTACCCTAGGCTGGGAATTTCAGTGCTGAGTGCGTGGCCTGAAACTTTTGCCAATTGCTTGGTCAGATTTGGTGGCTAAATAAACGGTTTGTCTAATTAATTACTGGGATCTTGCTGATGGGGCCATGCGCAGTTCATGGTGAAAAGTTTATGTGCATATTTCAAACTGCTAAAAGAGGACACTTCAAATGTCCTCAGATAAAAAGGAGCTTATTCTTTGATGGAGATTCTCCTGGTAGACAAGCAGGGAAGAAACAAAAGCCAAGCCTGCCTGGGAGTGCCTGTCCTTCTCCTGGGAAGACAATTTAATGCTTAGCTTGGGATCCTTGTGCTTGGCTCTTGCCTCTTCCCTCAGTGGCCTGTGTCCTCTCTACACATGGCCCCAGTCAGGTGCCATGGCTTGCTCTTAGAATTGAGTTTCCATTACCTGGGAGCAGTGATGCCTTAGGTTTTAACTTTCATATTTTTCAAATCCTGCGCTGCCTGGTGTGTGACTCTGAAGTTCCTTGTAGCCTGTTGACTTCTGCTCTCTCATGCCAGGCAGACATAACAAAGCCTCTCCAGGCCTGCTCTCCAAGGACACTCAGACCATCCTAGGCCCAAAAGTATAAACCAAAAGCTTCTAAAGGGGGGGGGGGCAAGCTTGGAGAAATTACATCATTAACTGAAGCTTTAACTGGAGAATTAACCCTGATATGCAAATGAACCAAACTTACAAAAGTGTGAAGAACTCATGACCTGTCGTCCATCTTGGGGTCCACCTTGGCAGTAGCCTCTGGCCCCCAGGGGGTACCTTTGAAGACCTTTCAAATGAATACCTGCCTTTATTCCCTTATTCTTGTCTAGTCTTTGTTTTTAGGTGGCCACTTTAGGCATCAAGTAGCAGTGAGTGAGATGTGCTGCACAGACAAGCAAACTTGCAGGAATATAGCCCTCTGCCACATCCCTTCACCAAACTTGGAACAGAGAAGACCAGTGCTGAGTGACTATAAAAACCTATTCCATGTGTCACAGCATCTCGTAGTACCTCATCATTATTCCTTTATCACTGCACATTAAAACTGCTTCCCCCCACCCAAACTGAATAGAAACCTGATAAATCCAAATGGGAAAATTAATCCGTTGGTTTCCTTTACTGAAGTGGTACAACTGCCTTGGTGATTCCAGGTTGCTCTGGGTATTTTAGGGACAGATCCTTGGCTGGTCTGGGCCATTCTTGGGCATTTGTCCTGTGTGCAGTCTGACCACATAGCTGGGCAGCCTAGGAACGTTCAGACATTTATGCCAAACAATGTGACTTTATCAGATTTTCATCAGTTCTTTCACTCTGTCCTTGTCCCCTCTCTGTGGGCCTGTGTGTAGCTGGGATCTCAGGAGTGCCTGACTACAGCTCATGTTCTGCAGCAAGAGGATTTCTGGTATTCAAGGGTGACGTCTTGGGGTTTGTTTGTGGTTTTGTTTTTTCAGCCTTAGTCAACTTGCTCATATAACAGAAGGAGAACTATTTACCTTAAGTTCAGGCTAAAAAATATGTATTAAAATTCATCTTTCCTTTCTCTGGATTAACGTCTCGTCTTTCTTTCTCCTGCTGTCTCTGAAGTGGAACTTTTTGGAGTTCTTTCCTGGCCTTACCTTCTATTTTTAGAAAATGACAAAATGTTTCATTTTGTGATGTGTGTTAGGGAGGTGTGTTTTATTTTGGTTTTTTTCCTTTCTCTGTGACCAAGTGTGATCTGATTGTAATGCTGTGAGTGATGGGCTAAATCAGAGCTCCCTTGTCTCTTGCTGCCAGTCTCTGAAGCATTTGTTATGCCCAAGTGTCAGACAAATCCATCCACTGCAAACAGGAAAAGCTCCTTCCTTCCCATTTCTAGCGTGTCTCCCCTGGCCCTTTGTAATCACAGATCTTTGGATGTTTTGTTAAATGTAAATGTCAAATACACCCCACCCCAGCAGCCAGCCGAGACAAACATCTGGACAGAGCTTGCACAGATGTCCCCTGGGCCTTTTTTTGCTGAGGGTTTTTTTTGGAGTAGTTTTTTTCATATACACTCTAAGAATTGTCAGGCCAGAAGAAGTGAAACGTGGCTGGCTGTCACTGTGTGTGATTTGTGTGGGCTTTGGTGGGACTGCAGGGAGCTCAAGGAGTGAGGTCCTCCCTCCTGCTGAAAGATCCAACCCTTGCTCCAGGCTGTGCAGCCCTCTGGAGGGGTTTGGGTGGGATTGGTGAGGGGGCTGCCCCTGGGTTAGTGCCATGGGCTTGTGAGGGGCTGCCCCTGGGCGAGTGCCTGGCAGGGCTGTGCCAGGGAGCACTGAGAGGTTGCTGGGACCAGAGGAAGTCTGGGATAGTGAGGAGGCAGCAAAGCAGCAATCCAAGCAGATTTGAGATTCTGCCAGCTACTAGCAATGGAAATCTTGCTGATAGGTGGCTATCAGCCCATCCTGCCTGGGTCAGCTTCCCGCAGGAGTGAGTCCTCCTTCCTGCTCCTGGCCCCAAGCACACTCTGCTCCCAAGAGAGCTGATTGCAGCTTGGCCCTTGAGGTGAGGAGGTTACTCCAGCATCAGCTGCTGTCATGAGCTCATTCCCAAATACTTTTCCACAAGCTTGAGATGGGTTTAGCAGGTAAGGGAGAGCTGGCAACTGATATGCAAAACAAAAAGACTCCTCTGCTCTGTTTAGTTGCTTCCAGTTTGTTTGACTTGGAGCTCAAGCCATATCAGCATCTCTTCACCCTGGCTTTAAACCTACCCTGTGAAATGCTAATGCTGGCTTTGCTGCCTGAGTGTGGGATCATGAAAGCCAGAAGGGTCAAGGCAATTGAAAGTGTTCTGGAGAGCTTCCACAGCCCCAGAGGTGCAAAGGCCACTGACTCACCTCTGTGTGTGGGATGGAAGAGTGTTTGAGGCGATTGAAGAGCTGTCTGTTTGGGCTGGTTTTTCTGCTGCTGTCTCACTGGTCTCTTGGAAGATGTACCGAGCCACTCAAGCAGAAGTTGTGACCTCTCTGTCCTCTCTCAGAGCTGTGCGTGCTGCCAGGAGTCAATGTGGGCTTGGCCTCTGACTGTGAGCCTTAAATGTACAAGTCCTGGGAGCCACACAGCAGATACCAATACCTGTTCTCACTGCAGCTTCTTCCTCCTCTCCCTCACACCCTCTTTGCTCTGGAGAAATCACCTGAGGCCATGAGCCAGCAGCGAATATTAACACCACCAGCCCAGCAGCAGGCAGCACACTGTGTGTTCCCTGCTGTGCCCCAGGCCCTGGTGACAGTCCTTTGGTCCTTGCAGTGCTTTGGATTATGTGAAACACCGCTCACCACTGTGCTTGCTGCTGTGTAGTTTGGTCTGGTGAGATCAGACCCTTATTCCCCAGCCAGGGGGGTGAGAACATCACACCCTCCCCATCCCCTTGTCTCTAATGAAAGCTTCCCAGTGGCTTGTGTGGGACATGAGGAATTTTACTGGGGAGTCCCAGGTGATGGTCAGTGTCTGACACTGTCCCTGGTGGGCAGCACTGACCCAGCCAGCCGTGACCCCCTCAAGCTGTGTGTGGGGCGTGCGTGTGCTGGGGGATTGTTCCAGCCTCTTCCTGGGAAGAACCTCTCCCGTTTATCACTGTGGAAAATATGTGCTTTGCTTCCTGAAAGCAGCACTTTGCTGCTCCCTGGGGAAAGCTGAGCGTGAAGGGCTGCTGACAAGTGCAAGTGGTGATATTACTGCCTTCCTCCTCCTGTGGAGGGACTTGGCTGTGGGCAGGGCTGAGTCTGCATGCAAGGAATGAGGATGGGCCTTCTCCTCGTGTGCTCTGAACTGGCCCACTCAGTGGCTGGGGAGGAGATGTGGCTGCTCTCCCTTTGTCCAACCCACTTGTCAAACATTAGTAGCTCAGCCCAACTTCCAGAAAAATGCATCATTCCCACGGGGCTTCACAGAGCGCCTTGGCCTCGGCTGAGCGCAGCTGAAAGCACGTGAGCATCTGCTGGGCTGAGGGTGCATCTGCTCTAATAATGTTGTCTTGGAGAGCCCCCTTCCAGGACACTCTTGGACCTTGTGTTTCCTCATGTGCTACTGCAAGCACAAATGAAGAAATAACCTATGAAATCCTTCTTAAAATCTTGTTTTACTGTGAACCTGGCCTCATGTGGTACTTGTAAGCTTTACCTGTGGCTTAGGAATAGCAGAAACTGGGGAGATTGCATTGAATTTTTCTTCTTTATCACAAATTTCCTGGGTAAACCTGCTCAATTTTGCTTCCCCTATAAAATACGAGGAAGGATAAATGCTTTCTATTCCTACAGAGACTGCAAGGGCCCACACCAGTAGAGGCTACCGGCAGTGGGAGGCTGTGACAACCAGCTCTGAGTGCTGGCAGGTCCCTAATCAAAGCAGCTTGTCCCACCCTGGACCAAGTGGAACCAGAAATGACACTGACCTGGGAAGCAGGGAATGACTGGCTTCTGTGTTTCTGAGGCCTTTGGACTTGGTATGAGGTGTATCTGACAGAATTCACATAAGGACTGGGCTTGACAGCTCCTACAAAGCTCTTAAAATGAGGAGTTGAAATGGAAAAACTGGGTGAGGGAGGTTAGATTGAAAACCATCACTTATTCCTGTCACTGGTTCAATGTGGGTTGAACACAGGGTTCTTCTTGCATCCTCTAAAGCCAAGGTGCTTCCTATTCCCCACCTTTGATGCATAGTTCTGATGAATCACCAAGAACTCCAGTAGGAATCAAATAATATCCATTTGATCATGACTCGTTGGGCTTCAGTGGGTTTGGATGTGCAAATAAAAGTTCCCTGAGAATCACGAGACCTGAGGCTGAAAGTGCTCTATCACAGAACAGTGTTGCTATTGTGAGTGCAACCACAAAACAACAAGAAACTCATCTCCTGATGATGAGCTGTGTGGGTGTTCTTGTTTTAAAACACAGATTTCCATATGCAAGAGATGTGGGCAGTTCCCACTTCATTTATCTCTGCTGTGGAGCTCATGTGCAAACAACCCGGATTCCAGATATGTTATTTCATGGTGATAATGTGAATGGGATCCCAAAGTACAGAGCTCCTTAAAGGAGGGTTCAGTGACCCTAAAACTTTGAGGGGCACTTTCTGAACTGATGCAAACTGAATTAAGTGGATTTTTCCTGACTCTGGCTATATGTTGATTTAACTAAGGAACTACAGTCCTAATTTTCAGTGCCCTTTGCAAAACTCAGGGATTTTGTGCGAGGGAAACAATGCAAGGTCTCCTTTTCCACCATGCTTTTCAAACAGTTGGGTAAGGCATCTGAAAAATGAAGAGTTTTATCATAAACTATTGTTCTTGGCTGATTCTCATGTTCTCCTTCCAGCACGTAGCTCTTGCTTGGTGTTTTTTCTCCTGTATCTGTGCTGTGCAGATGACGCTATTGTGATTAAATGGGAGAATACAAGGAAAAACTGAGTCAGCTGAGTAGGAAATGGTGTGTCTGCCCCTCAGTGCCAGGCAGGTCTTAGTGAGCTTTTAATCAAGTTATTCCATGGCCCTCCAGGCTGAAGCTTCCAACAATACCCATCCTTGCTGTTATTCCAATGATGAGTAACTCTAGGGACAGATGTAGTGGGGAAAATTGGCAGAAAACCTGCTCAGGAACATCTCACGTGTTCACATTATGGGTACAGGACTCATCAGCGTGCCCCAAACACAAAAAGCATCTCTCCAGTTGTGTATTCTCTCCCCTGGCAGCTTTCTCTGAAGCAAGAGAAACCTGGTTTCGATCTCTGATTTAAAGGAGTCTTTTCCAAAGCTTGGTGGAAAGATGGGGGGTACATGGGGGGGAGGAAAGGAAGGTTCTGGGTGTGCCGAACCTGAAGGTGGAACCCAAAGCTGCAGGGTGCCAAAAAAGGCTGCTTTTCCCAGAGGAGTTTTCCCAGCTGTCAGTGAATATGGAGGTCATGGTTCTCTGCCTTCTAACTTCCTCTACCAACTTTTCCAGCCCACCTGATTTTATAATCAGCACTCTGCATGTCCAGCCCTGCCTCTGACAACTCCCCTGCTCGTGGCACTCCTGGGAAGGATTAATCTTTAGTGTCTCTCTTCTGTTCACAGTAGTAGTGCCCAAGAAAGGACAGTTTCAAAAAGGCTAAAAGGGAAAAGAGCTTGTCACAGTTCAGTTGTCCAACTGCCCTTCTAGGGAGTTCAGCTGAAGAGTGAAAAGGGTTACAAGGGCAGCAAGGAAGCCTGTGCAGTAGTTCCCTGGCACTTTAAAGCCAGACGTAACACAGAGTGAAAGGCCTGGCTCTCAAGCCCTTTGGAGGAATAATGAAGACCTCCACCAGCAGTGGGTCAGCTTTCCATGTGTTCAGACAACAGCCACAAGTTCATGGGCAGAAGAGATCTCTCTGTAGCAAAGGCTTAAGAAAAACAAAATGCAAGAGTGAGAAACTTAAGGCTCTTCAAATTTAAGGCTTTTCCCCTACTTTCAAAACTAAAGCTAAGCCAAGTGATGCATTTTTTCCACTGTATTTTTTTAATGGATCTCTGTCTCATAACTCTGTTTCCTGAAGTGATTCCATTTCTCAGGGTCATCCTAAGGCTGCGGATCCTTGTGGTATCACTCTTCCAGCAGCCTCCCTGGCCCAGTGGGCCTGCATATGAAATCTGGGATGGAAGCTCAGGAGCAGTGATAGCTTGTCCCTGTGCCAAGCTGTGCTTTTCTTATTACTGCCAGTATCTGCAGCTATCCCCTCCTGTGCTTTGGGGCTCACAGACCAGCACATCACTTGCAATTCTCAATTGGAAATGGAAATTCGACCTCGTGGTTCAAGGTTCAGAAATTAATGCTGACACACCATGACTTTATTTGCTATCTCAGGGTCTGCGGAGCAGCTGGCAGGATGGCATTCACTCCTTGGCTGGGTAACTTTAGCCACTGAGTAGTTTCTCTAACTCATTTAGGAGGCTGGAGTTGCCCTTTGCGAGTGCCAAGCTCCACTCAGAGCATCAGAAATTGGTGTGACAGCCTTAAAGAGCCATGGGCTAAATTAGTCCCTCACTACAGAGAGGGACTGAATAATTTCTTTGTACTCAGATTACTGGTTAACTCTAAACACTTTTATTCTGTACTGACCCTCTTCTCCCCATTATTCTCCCTTGTTCTCCAAGTGAGTCCAAAACAAAGACTCAAACCAGGAACTGCAGCAGGGGTGAAAGCTGAGAGCCTGGGTCTGGCTGTCATGGAAGAAATCAATTGGCCTTTGTACTCTGGAGATAAATAGCACTGGGGGATAAGGCTTTGTGGCTGAAGATTGTAAGTTCACAAACCTTATCTGCTTTGAGAAAAGCAAATATTTGATCAATCACACTGGATGGAAACTTGGGGGGTATGTACACAATCTTGAATTTGTGCTGTCATTGTTAGATGTGGTCAGGGCTGTCTCTTTGGCTGGAACTGGTGTGTGAAGGGTCGAGTCAGCAGGATGTGAACTGCCTCTGATAGAGGAGGGTAAGAAATTCAGCATAAAAAAGGCCAACAATCCCAAAATTCCCCAAAGGAGAAGCTTTTAGCTTCCACTTCCTCAGAGATCTTCTGGAGGTAGATAATCAGCTGTAGGTCTATCAGGGAGAGGAGGTAGGAAGAAAGGGAAGGTCATGGGGTAAATCCTGCTTGCTGCAGCACTACCATGGGTTGGGAAGCACAAGTGGTCAATCTGAGGACTGATTGCAGTGGGAGAAACATTTTGAAAGATGTGCAGAATTGCAAAGCAAGAGAATTTTCTGGTGCTTTGTTGCATGCTTTTGCTGGTGGAACACAGGATGAGGCCAATCCATGCAGTTGGTTTCCTAAGGCTGTTTCTGTAATGGTTACTTTATTAGAAGGGAAACAGGAAAATTTAGAGGAAGGGAATAGAAGCTCAGCCTGATCACCATTGTTTACCAAATGTAGGGACATCTCTAAGTGGTCCAGAGCAAAGGTTCATTTTGCCCAGCATCCTCCCTCCACAAGTGACCAGTGTTGGGGGCAGAGGGGAAGCACCCAAGGCCTTACCCACCAACATTCCCCAGTCCAGCCTGTGTGTCTGCATCTCTGGTCCAGTTTAGTCTCTTCTGAGACGGCTGCCAGATAAATTTTACTATGTTCCTTTTCTACTCGACAGTATTTCACATTCCAGAAATTCTTCCAATAGCTTCCTTTTATGAGGCCAAATATATAAAGGCATTAATGACACTGAAATAAGTTCATTGTCAATATATTTTCTCCACAAAACAAGAAATGCCCACTTTTATTATTGCAATAGATCTTAGAGACCAGATCACTCATGGCCTTAAATCAGGGTGTTTCCATTCAGAATGATGAGTTGTTCCTTGCTTTTGTCAGCAAACCAGATGAGAATTGGCTCATGCGCCAAACCAACAAACACCACATGTGTGGGTGTAAACCCAGACAGGGTAAAAATAGCCTTTGGTACCTCTTGGTGTGTGATTTCCCTGCCTTCCCTTAGCCACTGCTGAGAACCAAAATTTGACCAAATACTGCTGTCCCAGGAGAGCTTGATGTACCAGACAACTGCTCATGAAGAATGGCAGGCAAGGTTCCTTCTTCACTTTCAATAAGTCTGATTTCAAGGGTGTTTTCCTGCCAAGTGTGAGCTCTTTCCTACTGAAAAGCAGTGCCAGATCAAACCTCTCCAGTCTGAGGTCTAAGCCAAAAAAGGCTCTTTGTCTTTTAGCTCACGCATCAGAACAATGTATAATATTCCATAGTGCCTGCTACAGGACACCAAAGAGTTAAGCTGTTGCTTTGGCTGAAACCTATCTAGGAAAAATGCAATCAATTTAATTCTGCTGTCTCTGGATCCTGTGATGGGTCTAACAGCAGGAGGTGTTGGGCTGGTGGCTGCTCTGCACTCTGAGTTATTGGTAGTACAAACACATGCAGTGCCTTTTGGTACATCTTATTCTAACATTTGTGTGATTTCTGCTAATAGACTTCTCCCTTTCACCACCTCCATCTTGCTTTCACCACCTGGTGTGTCTCACACCTTCAGAGTGTGGGCAGCTCCTGAGACAGGCTGTCAGCCTGGGACCAGGGCGAGCTGCTCTGAAAAGGGAAAGGATGCATGGAAGTGATTGAGTGGCTGAGGAGAGATTCCCTCTTTAACACTGAAATTGTGGATTTATGTGAACTGAACCACTGAGATTATCAGTTAAGGTACTTGTTCATTTGTTTCCATCCTCCCTCCAAAATCTTATGGTGGTGAATAAAAGATGGAGGGACCCAGACCCGCTCTGGCACCAGGGGAGGCTTGGAGAAGAATTTATTGTGAGGGTGGGGAGGCCCTGGCACAGGTTGCCCAGAGAAGCTGTGGCTGCCCCTGCATCCCTGGCAGTGCCCAAGGCCAGGCTGGACAGGGCTTAGAGCAGCCTGGGACAGTGGAAGGTGTCCCTGCCCATGGCAGGGTTTGGAATCAGATGAGCTTTAAGGTCCTTCCAACCCAAACCCATCTGTGATTCTGTGATCCAGACAAGCAGTGCCAGCACCCATGTGTGGATGAGGACGGGGCTGATGCTGGGCTTTGTTTTTGTTTGGCTTTTTAAAATTCAAGTAAACACTGTAGTCCTATTCTTTGAACAGTTGAAGGACATGGGAGCCTCTTTTTCCCAGACACTTTTTCTGGGAATCTGTGTTCCTTCTCCAGAGCGCAGGATAAACAAACTAGAAATTTGGGGTTTTCAAATCAAGATAAATAACTATTGTTCTTCCCTCCCCCCTGCCTCCTTCCCTTCCCACCATCTCCCCAGCTGCCTTCCCTCCATGAGAGCATCCCTTGGGAACTCCTCTGTCCCAGATGAGGACAGAGATTCCTCTGTCCCTGTGCAGTCCTTTGATAGCATATCTCCTGTTGAGGCACAAGGGCAGCACTCATTAAGTTCTTCCCTCTGTGTCCAGGGCTCAAAAAACCAGCCCCAAATCAGAAAAATGTTGGTTTGTGGCTTCCAGGGCCTCTGCAGACCATGAGTAACCAGTGCCATGGCCTGGGGTGGGCTGCAGCCTGGGTTAGAGCTGGGCGCCACGGGGGAATAATGGGTTATGAACTCCTCTGTTTTATACTTAAATAGGAGCTTACCCTGCAAAAGCCTTATCTTTTCAGGGTTTCCCATCAGGATCTAGTTTTATATAGTCCCTGCTATAACAGATCTCTTCCCAGGCCTCAGGGACTTGGACAGGATTTGTGTTCATCAGCTGTTGTGACCTGTGGTTAAAACGGGAGGAGCAGGAAATGAGGGTGTCTGGTTTGGCAGGGGGTGGAAAATCTCTTTGCCAAAAGAAAAAGCTATCCCAAACCACTAGACCTTGCCTCCTAGGAGAGGAGGAAGAGGTGGCAGGGTCCTCAGTGTCCCAGGAAAAGCTAGTATGACATACGGGGTGGAGATGTGATCATAAATTGATATATAAGGTGGTGATGGCTTTTCACCAGACAAAAAAAAATTCAATAGGGCCCTTGGCTAACTGTAATCACTCAGGCAATTTTGGGGGTGCAAGACCAGCAAGCGTGGCTCTGCATCCCCACATGGTTCTGGGAATTACAGGGAAGGAGCGTTTATTTGGAGTGAGTAAATGGGATGATGCTCACTGCCTCATCCTGGAAAGACTGAGCTGCTGCCAGCACCTGCTGGTAGTTTGGCTTCTCTTGGAAGTGTAAATAGATGTAAGAGGCTTCAAGGGCAATGAAGGCAAGTGATCCCAAACCAGAGAGACAGCTGAAAAATGCTGGCAATACCAGGTACAAGCACCACTGCTCAGATCCTCCCTGGAGCTCTGCAGGAGCCCAGGGAGATGCTGATGTTCCTGTAGGACAAGGAATGGTGCTTGAGCCCTTATCCCAGCTGCAGCTTTGTGCTCTGTCTTTGGGAGAGGCACCGCAGCATCTGCCCTGTGGCATCTGGGAATTGGGAGCTTTTCTTCTCATAAGGGACCCTGTTTTTCCCCAAGATATTAATGGGCTCTGATTCCCAAACCCCTTTCCACACGGGGACTCTTTCCATAACAAGAACCAGATTGATAAGTGACAGTTGCACTGGTGCTATTAATTGTAAAAAACAAAAAAAATGGGGCGACTTAGGCCCTACTTGGTGGAAAACAACCAATTAATGAATCTCATTCTTGAAAATCCAGGGAGGAAGACTCCACAGGTAAGTCTGGAGAGCAAGCATAGGAAAGCATGAAAGTATTGCTTAATATATAACCAAAGTCATCCTTGGTGCAACTTAAGCCTCTTACTTCTACTATCCACCGCCACCTCTGGGAAAGGATGAATCCATTCCTCTGTCCTGAGAGAATCTGAAGGTCACCATCATCCGTCTTCTAGACTAAACAATCCTCATTCTTTCACTCTTTCCCCATAAATCGTGTCTTCTCTCTCTTGTCGCTGATCCCTGTTGGACTCTCTCCAGTTAATTCCCATCCTGGTCCCTGGGAGCAGTCACCACGTTCCCAGCTTCCTCTTTGATGTGAAATCACAGCCTGTGGTGTGGAATTGCTGGGTGAAAGTGAAGGTCTGGGGTTACCCGGGGCGGGCGTGGGGACAGTGGGATGGAAATTTGCATCTTGGAAAATGAAAATATGAGACAGGACATGCGAGCAGTTGCTCACACGGTATTCCTGCACTGACCAGCTCTGGGTCTGGGGGTGCTGGTGGTTGGTATGGGGAGCAGAATTCCCAGGAGGGAGGGGATGCCTGAGTGCCAGCCCAGGAGAAGCTGTCCCATAGCGATACAAACTGATCAGATCCCATGCGTGCTGACGTTCTTCTCCGACCCACACCCCATTTCTGCTTCCCAACAGTTTGCACCCAACACGTGTATTCTTTCGAGACCAGAGCTGCTTTATTGCTGAGCCCTGGGGGCACGACTAATAAAATCCATTTTTCCCAGCTCCTAGTCCTTAAGGCAAGTTCCTTCTTCTTCCCCCCACCTCATCTGTCCATTTTTATCTGAGATAAGTATGTGTTAAAGAGAGACTGGTTTGATGTTTCACTGGGAGGCTCATAGTTCTAAGTTCTGGCTCACACAGACACTTGAACATGAGCTTAATTGCTGCACTTGCAAATAGAGACCAGACTTGCTCGTGCATGAGAAAACAGCAGGATACAGAGGTGGTGTGGGGTGCCAGGCACTGAGACATTTGCCTGATGCTGATCTGCATCTGCATTTACTGTGCCTGCACTTACTGAGCTGGGCAGTGATGTAAAACTCCACCATGGTGACATGGCCAGTTGTCCCACCGTCCTTGCTCTGGAGCATCCATCCTATGGGGCAGTTCTATGGCACCAACAGCTCTGGCCTCTTGCAGCATAAGCTTTTGTCCCAGCTTGACCAGTGCCTGGCTTTTCCCACTGCAGCATCCTCCAGGTGCAGACAAAGCCCAGCTTTTGTGCCCGGGGTGGCCAGGCCCTGTTTATAATTCACTCTCCTTGTCAAGAATCAAGGAAAAGTGCTGATAAGGCTTGTTTGCTCTCTGTGGGTATCCCCACCTGGCTGCTATGCAATGCCCCCAAGAGCAAACAGAAGAGAAATGGGCCACTCCTGGGACTTCTGGAATAAAAGCAGGATGGCCACGCTGTGTGTGGAGCCAAATGCTTTGCATAGTTTTGCTGTCAGCAAACACAGGCAGCCAGAGCAGGGAACCAGGCGCTGGCACAGCTGCTTTCTTAGCTCCTATTTGCCTTTGCATTTGTTATCTTGGACATAAAGAGCTCTGCAAGCCAGGGATTTGGGCAGTTAACCTCAAATAAACCCCAAAAGGCTTACTGCAGTGAAGTGTAACAGAGTCTGTTGAACTTAATGGAGCTGGGCTTGCTCTCACCAAGGGTGATTTGGACTCTCAAGGTTTGCTGTTTCCTGGAAGTTAATGGCATTTGGGGGCATTTTTTTGCTTTGTGTGCAACTTTGATTACTGCTTTTTCACCTTGGCTTTGTGTCTGGCTCCTCTGCACAACTGAATGTGTGTACACGTGTGAGGGAGAATAGGCAGCAGTGAAAGGATGCCCCGCTGCAAAGACAGATATCTGGGCTTGCTGGGAAATATCCTTTCTACTCAGACAGACAGCAAATATTTGACACTGAGCAAGAAAATCAGGTGTGCTGTTTGACAGAGAGGGTCTCTGCAAAAAGAGATTTGACCCACCAGCAGATCATTTCATAGCTTCACCCAGCCCCAGCACTTAAAAATACTGTTTAGGATCAAAGTACCCTGCAGGCAGCTGTTTTTGTTTCTTTAAACAAAACCCAATCATGCTTTATAAGGTCATCAAGCTCCCAAAGAGCGGCTTGGGGAATACAGCTGCAGATGGATAGCGATGGGATGAAATGGAACTCTTTGGAGAGACCACCAGCAGCTGACACAGTTCACAGGCAGAGCTGGTGCAGGAGCTCTGCTTCCACTCCTAGAGCTGCTGATTCAGTGGTGGGTAAAGGGAGCTCACAGCGATTAGAAGTGCTGGTCTCAGCTCCTGGCAGGCACAGTGACTTGGATCATTTCCAGCTCTAATGTTGATTTCTTGAGGACTTTTGGGTGTTCAGGTGCCGGCTGGAAAATAAGCTTTATCATGGACTGTTGGAAAGGGAGACAGGAATTGAGGTTAAATATAGGCTTTGACCAAGCACGAGTTATCCAAATGGGTCCGTTCTCCAGCTCTGTGTAATTACCAGCAATTGAGAGATCACTGAAATAAAATACCGATCCAGCCATTTGGAGGCTCTGGAAGATAAAAGCCTGGCTGCTTCTGCTGCATCTCCTAAAAGCACCAAGCTGTTCCATACAGCTTCCAGGACTTCTGATGTGACCTGACTGAGAGCAGCAAGCCAGAAACAAAGCATCCCCCACTTGGAGTGGCTTCTGGACAAAGACTGGTCCCATCCCCTGTTGGAAAAGCATGGCCAGAGGCAGGCAGGAACAGAGAGAATCAAAACCCTTTTGAAACCCTCTTCATAATAGGATCAGATCCAAGCCACAATTTGAGAATTCAGAAGCCCATATCCCATTCTCTGGCTGTCCTTGTTGTCAAGCAGGATTTCTGACTATTTTATTCCTTTATCAAGATGAAGCAGCACTGTGTGTTTACAGCTCTCCCGGTGACTTCAATAAGCCTGACTGACATCTCTGTAGGAACACAGTGGAACCTGACATAGCTCGGCTCTAGTCTCAGGTCTTCACTCTTCAAACACACACAATCTATGCTGAGCCTCTGCTGGCTTTCTGCTGCCCCGGTTTGTGATTGCTGGGTGCACGGGGAAGGAAGGGGTGCTGATGGCTGTGCTTGTTGGGGAAGTCTGAGAGCTCTGATTTAACCCAGACAGAGCCCTCCAAGGCAGAGTGATTTCTCCTCTCCTTCCTGCTGAGGAGAGGGCAGGATGTTTACGTGCTGCTCAGCTAAAGGTACCCAAATCCTGAAAATCTTACTCAGTTTTGCCTGGTACTTGGGATTTCTCGTTGGCATGTCCGGTATCAGTGGATCCAGCTGAAACCTGACGTCCCTAAATAAACCCTGCCTTCAAAGCCCGACTTGCAACATCCTCCGCAAGGTTTCTGGCTTGGCATCGCCCTGCTCAGAGTTTCTTTGAAACACTCCCTTGTTAGCCCGGGAACAGGATGCATCGCCCGGATGGGTGTTCACAGGCCCCATGGCTGCCCAGGGGCCAAGCAGCGAGGGGGTTTATGAGACGCGGAGAACAGAGCCCGGAGGAAAATATTGGGTAATCGGAGAAGCGACCTCGAGGAGCCAGTCGGGCTGTTTATCTCAGCCCCAGCCTCCCCGGGGAAGGCAGCTGTACCGTGTCACCTCCGACGCACAGATCCCTGCCCAGCCTCATTCACGAAATCCCACAAGAGCCTGTATTTGTGAGGGGAGCCCTGCCCAGGTCAGGCTGGGACGCGGCGCAGGCGGGCTCGCTTATCGGAGAGGCTGTGCCCGGGCTGGAAGCACAGAGAGCTCCTTCATCCCTCCCTGCCCGGGCTGGGGCTGCTCAGCTGAGGAGCCTCTGCCTCCCCCCGTGTGTGCGAGCTTTGGCAGCAGCAGGAGCAGACCTGCCGTGAATGCTGTGTGCAGGAGGCAGGCACCAGCGGGTAGGACAGAAATCACCCGCTGCCCACGTCTCGAGGCACGAAGGAGCAGGGAAATGGTGTTGGGAGCTGCCTGCCCCATGTCAGCTCTGTGCAAGCGGAGCAGTTTGATTTTCAGTGTGGCGCATTTTGAATGCCATCACCCAGGGACCCGGGGGTCCCTCCTGCCCTGCGGGAGCAGCACAGCTGCAGGTCAGACCCTCAGGCCGTGTAAATCGGGTGGAGGGTGCTCAATTCTGGCGGAAAGCGTGGTCACCACCTGCCCACTGCGTTACCTGGATTAGCTGTTTACAGCCAGTTGCTCTTTTATGGATTCAGTGTCTGGTTTTCCAACATAATTCTTCCTTTCCCTGTCTCAGACTCTGTTGAGTCTGGCCCCTTGCTCTCTGTAATTGAAATATAAGCATTGCTGTGCATCAGACAGACCTGGGGTTTCTTTCTGGGTTTCTTCCAGCCTTTTTTTTTTTTTTTTCTAATTTCTTTCATGGTGACCCATGGGATTATGGCTGTAACTTTAAATACCTTCCAGCACCACCAGCTGAAATGAGGTTGGGGAACAGGGAGAGTTAAAATATGCTTCAAAGGACTACACAGGAGGAATACAAATAGAAACAGATAGCTGGAATTTAATCTCTTATAGGCTATTTCTTAGAGAATAATATCAGCTCAGGAGGGGCTAGTGCCTGTAAGGGTAGAAGGAGGCAGCTGCCTGCTACCTCCTTCTCTTCCCAAAGTCCTTTATGGACAGTTTTCTGTGCTCCAGAATGGGCAAATGCAGGGTCACCCTTTTTTTCAGCTCTCCCGTCAAACTGTGTTGCCTGAATGCCCACCTCTGCCTGGCAAGGCATCCTTCATTCCTCTCAGTGAAGGCCTGTAGTCCTAAAGAAGACTAAAACTAAATAAAATCCTCTGCCGGAATGGTTGTTCTGGTTTTACCCACTGATGGTCTCCAGCTGAGCAAGGTACCAACCTGTGCAGGGCAAAGCAAGCACAAAGCACAAGCAGCCTGTGAAAGCACCACATCTGCCTCTTCCTGGGGTGGAAAATAATCTCAAAAAAAGGCTGTAACAAGTGCTGGAAATCCAAACTGAAAAGTTAATAGCAAGAGTAAAATAGCAAAATGTGTTTTTGCCTCCACCCCTTGTTTACTGAAGGCACATCTGAGAGTCAGAGCAGGCGCTCTTGGCTCCTGGCTGTCATTTATCACGTACCAACCTTGACAACAAGTCACTGACTCTGGCTCGGGATGGAGTCACTCCTGCATCTTCAAAAGGCACAAATCATTCCAAGACAGTCAGAAGAAATTGTACAATCCCAGTGTTTGGGGCCAGGCCCCAGGACACCTGGACTCAGCAGAGCTGTGGTGATTTATGTGAGGAGCTCCAGGGCACAGACCCTCTGCTCGTGCATCAGTCGGAGAGTTGATGTCACCAGGAGAGCTTCCCCAAGCCACTGAGGGCTGTGTCCTGAGCAACATCCATCTTCACTGCAGGACAGGAAGGAGCTGGATGGGATGACACCCTGGGAGGCCTGGCACATGGGGCTTGGGTGTCCTTACACCTGCTGCTGCTCACCCACCTTTGAAGCTGCAGAAACATCTCAAGGGTGCACTTGCCATAGGTGATGGTGCTCTGTTGGCCTGGGGGATGTGGGCTCACATCCTGCTGAACCAGGGAGGTGTTGGACAAAGGAATCCAAGGGAAAAATAGTGTTTGGTGCACTTAAAGCAAGAAGATAAACTGCCTCAATCAGGTGTGTTTACAACTTAGTCACATCATCCACACTGACCTTTTCCTTACCCACAATTATCCTCCCTACACATAAAACCCCTTTTGTGCGAGGCTGTAAAATTAAATGGGTGCATTAGGGTCTTTTGTGTATTTGAAGGGATTAACCTGCAGCGCTGGTTCTCCAAGTTTTAGCTTAGCAAGGGAAAACCCAATGTCAAAATGCTCAGGACTTCAGGATCATGGCTGTCCCTCTCCTTGTTCATCTTTCATTTTCCCCCTGCCTTTTTATCCAATGCTAGTTCACCAAGTGCAAGTGGTCTCTAATCTAAAAGAAATAGAAAAAATGGAAAATAGCATCTCCAAAAGAAGCTGCAAACATGGGAATGAAAAGCTGGGTGGAGTGGACCACTCACCTCTTCTGGACGATCCTTTTTCAGTGTTGGGAAATGTGTTTATTTTTATCTAGAAACCGCACAGTGACTACCAGCCTCCCCAGATTCAAGCCTCAAGCTCTCTCGCCTGAAGTCAGTGGCTGTATTTGCATGAATCATTAAAAAAATGGAAGAGTTTTGCTGTCTCCAGCAAGTTCTCCTGCGCAGGGCGATGGGTGGGAGACTCAGTCGCAGGCGGTTGCTCACGTCTGTGCCACATATTTCACAGCAGAGCTGTAGGTTTGCTGACTGTCACCTCACATAGTTCCATGGTTACGTCTTTTCCTAAATATAGGAAAAGCCTGGTAACTGCTGACATCAGGGGGTCCTGTTCCCAGTCAGCCCCTACCACCTCATCAGCTTTTAAACTGTGCAGATTTACAATATTGTAAACTAGGAAATAGGGAGGTGGGGAAGGGAAGGCTCAGAAGTAAAAAACATGTACAGGTAAACATAACATTAAACAAGAATGACAAAGGTAAGGAAAGAATCTGAAGGAAGGTGGTGGGTAGTTGTGTAAATTGTCATTGTTAAGAAAAATAAGGGCTGGGGAGGATGGAAAAGACCATCTCTGGTCCTGCAGATGCTCTGCAGTGGTGGGAAGCACTGTGACACTTCTTGAAACTCTTGGTAACACGTAACTCATAGAGAAATTAGCATTAACAAGGGGTATTTATGAGCACAGGAGCAAAAACTGCACTGAGCTTACCTTGAGACATTCTGCCTGTCTGCCAGGTCTGCCTGGAGGGGTTTGTGTTGGCTCACACCCAGCAGGGCTGGATCCACGAGCCGGGTGTCTGCCTCTGGAAGCGGAGCTGCTGTACAAGGAGCAAGCACTGGTGAGAGGAGCTGCACTTGTGACAGTGTTTGACCTCTGACGTGTGTCTGGGTCGAACTGGGCTTACGGGTGACACCAGGGCTGCAGGGAGTTGTTCAGGCCTCACTGTCTCCTGCTGTCCCCATTCCCTCAAAGCTGCAGCCAGGGCAGCTTCACCAGGCACCTGAAGTGCTCATCAGCGGCGTATCCCCAGCACCTCAGCATGGGAATGGTGGTGTTCAGCTCCAGTGAACTCCTTGGATATTTGAGCAAGAGGCAGATGCCAGTACCTGCTGGGCTTTCTGAGCCGCTCACCAGCATTCCCAGTATGTTTGCAGGTACTGCAGGGAAGCTCCTTCTCATCTGCAAAGCAGAATTGGAGCCTAAGCTACTTTGTGCACCCTGTAATTCCCCTCTTTTGCCACAGACTGGGGAGAAGTGGCATAAACTGCGTGATTACCCAAACTTGGGTGATTCCTGCGCTGCATCTTGTCCAAGGAGGTAGGAAGGAACACTGAAAATATTCGTGCAGTTGTGCAAGCTGGAGCCAAGCAGCACTGTAAGAATGTGTGTGATTAGATCAGGACCACTTGCTGTGTGTTAGCTCTCTCCCTGCTAGCACATCTGCCAGTTCATAAATGTCCATGGAAGCAAAAGGCTGCATCTGCCTTTAATTGGGACAGAGAAACTGCAGGCAAGCCAAATTCCTAGGCATGCCTGCGCATGTCTGTGCAGAGCTATAGTCTCTCTTGGTGATCTCATTTAAACATAGTCAAAATGATTAAAAGATGCCCTTCCCTTTTGTTTTGAAATGTAATTTTCACTCGAAAAATAATTGGGATGTTCCTGACAGCTGTGCAGCACGCTGTGTTAGTGCATCCCCAAGCAGATCACAAAAAGAATTAAGTGTTGGGCAGGGTTAGGACTTAAACTAACTGGAATTCTGTCTGGAAATTCTGATTTATCAGAATTGAAACTATTTGGGGGAATAGGTATTCCCCTGAATTTAGAAAGAATCCAACTGGTTCAGCACTGCTGTGATCTAAATGTGAAACATTATTTTCTGGATAGAAACAATGCTTTATTTGGCTTATATTAAAAAGCTGGTGAGCATTATATATAAAAAAAAAAAAGTCAAAATTGAAGCAAAACATCTTGAAAGTATTATAGCAGAGTCTTTTGGATAATAGCATTGTGAACATTTTAGAGATACAAAGCTTTGCTTGAAGACAGATGCAGAAATATCGAGACCTTGACAACACCTCCAGCACAGGAAGAGCATTTTGCCACCAGTTCTAGGAGGCACAACCTCCCCATCCTGCTTTTGGGTAACCTGAGGGGCAGAGGCAGATGGAGCATATCTGGGAATGGCAGCTGAGTTTCCAAATCCTAGGCCAACTCCCAGTTACTGAGATAACACTGATCCTTTCCCTTCCTCCCCCTTCATCCCCAAGAGGCTCCCGGGAACTGCTGACCCTGTGGGTGCTGCTGGCTCCCTGCTGGCCAGAGCACCCCTCTGGCCACATCCCAGGCTGGGTGAATCACCCTGGGTGGCTTCAGGCTCCCATCACTCCTCCCTCCAGCTCCATCACCTGAGGAGGAATGGGAAAATGCACATTGAAAGCTAACCATGGTCACTTGAGTTACAGGTATCAAAGCAGTGTTTCATGGAGGGATTAATCCTTTCCAAACCTGCCCTCCAGATGGGTTTCACAGATCTTCTATTTCTCTTAGTTCAAATAAAAAAGAAACTTATTCTCTTTGTACCAAGCAGCACTACTTTGGAGAGATGAAACGCTGGGTATGCCAACAATGTTTTCCATACAAGTTGCTCATGCCATTTTCAAAAGGGGAGAGAAGATGATTTCAAGCAAGAAGGAGGTTGGCTGAGAGAACCTCCCAAGGTCTTCCCCAGCCTGAATTTTCCTTGTGATCCCTTGGCTGTGAGAGATGGTTTGGGCTTTATTTTCGTTCTTTAGGGAAGTACAGGTAGATCCTCTCATCACTTGTAAAAACTCTTCTCAGGAACCATATTTGTTATTTTTGTGACTTTGATGCAGAAGAAGAGTAGATGGGCAGCTGGCAGGAGGTTTGTTTATGACTCCAGTGGTGTCTGGACTTGCTCTGGTGTTTGTGTCTCCAAAGTCTGACTCAAACCCAGTTCAAGCCAGTGGAAAGAATCCCAGCAGCTTAGCAGATATAAAGCTGCCACTCTGGGAAGGATAAACTTTTGGTAACACATCCTTTCATAAATCTCTCTTCTTTCTGACATGCCAGTGACTCTCCTCGGGCAGGGGTTTTGCTGGTGGTTATTGGAGCATGCACAAACACATTTCGTCCTGCTGCTGCTACTCAGATGATGCTGCACCATTGTAACAGATTCTGGCACCAATGCTGTACCCTCTGCACACACCAGATGAATGCTCTGCCCTGCCCTTGGGCTGTGCCTGGGCCTATCTGCCTCCATTTGCTGCCCTCTTGCCTTTGCTTGGAGATCACAGAATGGTTTGGGTTGGAAGGGGCCTTCCAAGCCCATCTCGCTCCATGGGCAGGGACACCCCCCACGAGCCCAGGTTGCTCCAAGCCCCATCCAGCCATGTGGCTCTATCTCTGGCCACCTAAATCTGTTTGTTCTAATGCTGTTGAGATCCTATGAAGGGCACCCATGGCCTCCATGGTGTCTCCCTTTCCTAATCCAAGTACAACAAAATACTCACTTAAATTCATTACCACTCTGAAAAGCCACTGTTGTCCCTAAGAGTGAGGACAAGGCTTACAGAGAGAGGTGGCACAGTTCATCAGGCCAAACAAGATGGGCAGAACAGACAAGCTTTTTGCTCTGCCAGTCTTTCCTTAGGACCTTTATTAAGAGATTTCTCCATGGTCTCCCCTGTGCAAGGACAGCCTCCCTTTGGATGTGTCCGCAAGGTCTGCAATTTGTAAGGCAAAGAAATGGTTTTGATAATCCATAACTCGCTTAACAAGGACTCCCCACACAAAAATGGTTGCCTGTCTGCAAAGGAATGCTTCTGGAGAGCTATTTTGTGGCCAGTCACTCAACGTTACTGATCCTCATTAGACCAGAAAAGTACATGCTTTCCCTCCAGGAAGAGTATGTAAGTGCTGGAGTTTCTAAGGTTAGAAATGATTGAAACTGAGCAGTTTGAAATGGTAATTTTTCCCATAGCTGAAATTGAAAAGATGACAGTTTTCTTTCCCGTGTCCATTCTCATTATTTATCAGAACTTAGGCTGTGATTTACATCCTTAACAAGTAAAATGGATAAGCCAGACTTCTTCCAGGCCACTGCATCCCATCTCCTTTGCCTGCTGCTGCTCCAGCCTTTACCAAACACCTGCACTGCCACCTTCTGCCTGTCTTACATCTCGCAGCTGAATTTCCACCACGATTTTTTTTTTTTTTTTTTTTTTTTTGCTCGTCCTGCCGAATTCAGGATGTACATCCTAGGAAAACTTGGAATACAAAGAAGAAACCACATGTGCATATGCACAATCAACACGGTCTGTAAATTGATTTTTTTTCTAGCTGGTCTCTATTATTTGCACTATGCTTAATTCCTAGTTTTAATTTAGAGGAAGGGAACTAGTTTTAACTTTAGAGGAAGGGAACTCTCCAATGCTGCTCCCCGTGACCCAAAAAAATTAAAATACTTTGCCCAGAGAAGCTGTGGCCAAGGCCAGGTTCAATGGGGCTTGCAGGAACCTGGGATAGTGGAAGGTGTCCCTGCCCATGGCAGTGGGTGGAACATCTTTGCCTTTAAGCTCTCTTCTAAACCAAACCATCCTGTGGTTCTAGGAAAAGAAATCAAAGTGAAGCATATCTATGGCTTATAAATGGGAAAAAAAAAAAGTCCATTAATTCTTTTTTTCTTTTCTGATGAAATTTTAGCTAAATGCAATGTCAAGTTAAGGGGGAAAAAAAGTATCTGAAAGCCAAGTGAACCCCGAGGTACTTTAAACCCTCTCACATTGCTCAGTTTAAAGAATTCTGGGTATTTTTCCTTTCCTGATTGAAGGATGGGATACAAAGATGACTCTCTACTTAGAAAAATAAATATTCTTAGTGAACATGCTAATCCTTGCAGCAGCCAGCCTCAGGCCAAGCGGCATTTCCAAGCGGGAGCAGAGGCCCTGGCCCCAGCCCTGGAAGAGAGATGGGCTCAGCACTGTCTCCTGGAAAGCGCCAGAGTCATTATCGAATGTCTAAACCCCAACCTTTAACAGAAAGCCAGGTCTTGCAGGCTTGAGAGACTCGATGCATGCAGGAAAAGGTTGGGAATATTTCCCCTGTATTGTAAACAGGATTTTTCCCATGCTGAGGGAACAGTGGCATCTGGTGTTCGCTGGGCTCTCCTACAGCCACCGCTTCCCAGGCGGCTGCTGGAACCTTCCCTGGACATGGGCAGGGTTTGGCTCCCGGGCGGCACCTGGGACGTGCGGGATGCCCGAGCCATCTCCCCAAAGATCGGGTGGGGGGCTCAAGCCCATCTGAATGGCAGCTGGAGGCCTGGGTGGTGCATCAAATCCCAAATTGCTTCCAGCGAAGAAGAGACTCGCTCTTGGGGCAGGAATTCCGGGAGCGTTGTGTATCTCCCTGGTATTTTCTATGTAATTTAGAAAAGGCAAATTACTCTCTGCATTTTGCTAATTGAAATACGGTTTATTGTCTCCTATCCCGAGTGCATGAAAGGACATTTCCTACGGAGGTGGACAGAATGACCAACTCGAGCTTGGATCTATACAGAAACAATTTCTGCTGGTTTCTATCAGTTTTCAAGTTGCAGATTTTCCAAAGCTCTGCATCCTTCTGCTTCACCAAAGGCCGTTTTGCAATATTTTCAGGATACCCTGTGACCAGTTTTATCTGAGTGCTGGGACTGGCAGGCTTTTTTCTGTTCCTGTTGTGATCGGTCCATAAACCCAAGTTCTGAGCCCGGTTACTCCTCCCTGAGTGTGGAAAGGAGCGGCTCCGCTCTGATCCCATGCTCCTGCAAATTCCTGCTCCTCCTTGTGGCTGCGCTCAGAAACTCAGCGCTTTCCCTGCACGGAGCCTTATTTCAGCAGCTAAACTCACTCAGAGATACTGATTATTGTCCCTTTTGGGCAGCCTGCCCTATTAAGTTACAACAAAATGCATTTTGGTGACATCAAAACCGGTTTCACAGCTGTGACAGAGAAGGGTGGCTCTGCAAAGGCACTGAACACCGACCTCCGTGGTCAAAAGCAGCACGGCTAAAAGGATTTCTCTTCTTGCCCTTGAGGTTTCCAAACTCATCAAGTGGTTTTAAGTAACAGGTAGCACTGTGGCAATGTGCCAAGGGCTGGCTTTTGGGTGGTGTCACACACCTTGGCACGGTGCTCCTCAGACCAACACATCTCTCTGTTCCGCAACAATTTGTTCAAATCAAACCCTGGATTTGTCGTGCACCAAAGTTTATTTTCTATAAAAACACAGGAGGTTTTCCAAAGGGCAGCTGAACTCCTGCTAGAAAAAAATAAATCAGTAGGAAAAGGGCACCTAATGCCAAATCCCACTGAAATTAAATTTGATCCCCGTCATCTCCTACAAAGATGTGGTATTAGGCTGGCAAATGCCCCAACTCTTGTAAGTCACCAGGCAATTTGAAGTGTGTGGAGAACAAGCTGCAAAAGCTCTACAAATATCCCAACCCTTTTGCTGTCAGCATTCAACATAAACATTGTTACCTGAATAGGTTACAGAGAGAATAAGAAAGGCTGGCTTTGTAATGTTTTCTTTATTAAACTCAGCTTTCATTGCTGTTCTGAGTTGACAAAAATGTTTCCCAGGAAGACTGACAAACAAAAACAGTTCATAAATATATATTTTTTTCAAACACCATAGGTATAAACAAATAAAAGCTCTGGTTTGCTACTTTGGGAGGCCCTGTGTAACCAGCATTTTCAACTGGCCAATTAGCAGCATGTGTGTTAATCAGTGAAGAACTTCCACTTGTTTTTAAATTATCAAATCCAGTGTTTTAAAAATTATTGCTCATTATCAGACAAAACCCCAAGATAAAAAGGATGTTCATTATACCATCCCTGCTGGTAATGAGGATTTTTATATTGACAGTACATGCAGCTTTGGTGGTGGGGTTTTTTTAGGCAATTAAGACCAAAACTTTTCAAAATTGATTGAGATGCTGGGCAACCAATCTGACGATGTTCCAGGAGCCAAATTCTCTGCAGCTCTGACCTTGGCACCTTCCTAAACTCTACCTTCTTTTAATATGTCAAGCTGAGCACCCCTGACAAAAACATCCCTCAACCACTAATGGCTGGGGATGGAGCACTCAGCTGTGACACTGCTACAAGGCTTTGCTGCCTGGAATTAAATCCTGTCCCGGCACAGCCCCTGCCTCTTTCTCAAAACCCCTGAGACCTGCCTGGAGGGCTGAGATGAGGAAGAGAACCAGTGTGCACAGAGTCACGGAGCTGTAGACGCTGGAGGTGTTTTTCCTCTCTCGCTGCTCCTCCTGGCTGGCAGGCTCGAGGGAGGGGACAGTGGCAGGTACCAGCAGAAGGTGGAAAGCTGGATTTCCTTGCAGCCCTTGGAACTAGAGGCACCTGAACCTTTGCAGTTCCTGGCAGCAATGCCTTGCATGGCAGACCCACCCCCCCCCCATGCCTATTGCATACACTATTGGCCAGTGATGTCCCACCGGGACTACTCTAGGGCAGTTGCCCCTCCCTCGTGCCCGGGAGCACCTTGGGGCCAGCACCCGCCATCCCATGTGCTCCTGCTGGGCACAGCTCGCTGGCCTCCCTGCCCTGCTCCAGCTGCCCACTCGCTTCTCCATGGGGAAACAAGGGGGGCACTCTCAGTGCTGACCCCCAGGCAGAGGAGCCTGTCCTGGAGCGCTGTCCATGTCACACCAGCGAGGCACATTCCTCAGGGCACCGCGGCCGGGACGCTCTGCGGGGCCCTCGGGCCCTCGTCCGCCCTGTCCCCTCCGGGCCGCTTGGGATACACCGCGCTGGCCATCTTGAAGAACTCGTCCGCAGCGTCCAGGGCGATGAGCCGGTCCTGCCAAACAGCGGGATTACGGTCACTGTGGGACGTTCCAGGCACATCCCTGCCCGGGGCCCTCCCTCCACAGCCGCCCTCAGGCTAAGCAAGGCGTTAGGTCTCATCTTTTCCCACCCCGTGGACAGGATGCAAGAGCATCCATTTGCACAGAACTTGTGGAGGGCTGCAGAATTCATGGTGCTGCAACACTGGCATTTCCAGGGCAACTGAACAGCCAAGCTCCAAGTGCAACATCTGACAGGATCACCCCAGATGCCGCCATGTATCTGAGCATCCTCTGGTTCACCTACTCATGCGAGCTCCCTGCAGAGCGGGGATGGTGGGGGGAAGGTGTGCTCGGAGTACTCACCACCACAAAGAGGTAGCGCTCGGAAAGCTCCCAGCTGGTTGGGAAGATGTTGGTCTCTTCCAAGAGCTTTAACAAGATGTCCCGGGCTTTGCTCATGTTCTGAGAGTCGCTGATGATGCTGAGTTTGGTCACTGACAAGAGGGAATCTGCTTCCTTCTGGAAACCTGGGGAAGAGATGTTACAGAAACAAGTCAAACATGAGAGCAGGGTCATCCCTGAGCCCTTCAGGCTCTTGCAAGGTTCCTTATTCCCCTCCACCCTGGGCAGCTGTATCCCTACTTCCTAAAACAAACCAGCACTCCCTCAGGCAGGGTGTGGGACAGGTATAAACTTGCTGCTGAGGAAAATAAATCACAGAAGTATTCACAGCGAGTTCGTTGCTGGTTTTCCTGAGAAAATGTGTGTGAACGTGCACAACTGAGGGTGTCGATTCAGCTTTTCCATGTTCCTGATGCTGACAGAGCTTTCAGGACTTGTGGGGCTTCCTAAATCAGGTAACAGGGATGAAACCTGTGGCAGTAGTGAATGCCAGGCTAAGTGTTCCTGTAGCAGTCAGCATTGATTATAGGAAGGGTATCCAGGGAAGGAAAGGTGGAGGGGAATGAATGTAGGGGTCTTTAAATGCAATGGCTAGCATTTAACTCTTTGTTCAGCTCCAGGGGGCTGGTGGTGATGCATCTCACATGAAAACACTTCTGGGGTAAAAGTGGTGGGCTTATGATTAAAGCACAGGCCCAGATAACAGAAGATAGCAGGTTTCACATCTGGTTGCTCATTTAGCTTTGCTAAGGCCAAATGATCCCTGGCCTTGAGCTTCCCCAGCCTTTGCAAAGCATCTCCAGAGCCATAGCAGATGTGAGGGGGATGTGGAAGAGCCTTTGTGAGCCTGCAGTAAGAGATGGAAGGATGCCAAGTGATCCCTCCCATGCTTGGCCTGCACAGGCTGTGTGAGCACCTGGGTGTAGATGAGGGCTGACACCTCGTTATGGATTTATGATGTTCCTCCCACCCAGATGCCAGAATAGCAGGTAGGGCAGGACTGGCTGAGATACCCATCTCTGGCTCTCACTGGGGGTATCCTGGAATAGACTAGCCCATCCTCTTCTCATCAGCCACCAACCACCTCCAGAGCACGATGGAAGTCACCCAGCCGATGCCCTGGCACATCCCGAGTGTCACATGCTGTGTGCCAGGCAGTTGGGAAAACCCCGTCACACCCACCACCACCACCACAACTTGGAGAGAGCAGTAGGAGGGTTTCTGTGGAGCAATTCCTCTTGCTGAAAGAATATTTCAAATCCCCTTGGGAGCAAACAAGGTGAGTGGCTTAGCTCTGATCAGCTGCCATGGGCTAAGGAAGCAAAATAGATGTATCTGTGTTCCCATCTGAAAGGAATATTCATTCCTTCCTGCTTATCTTGTTTAGAAAGACCTAGGGTGAACTCCCACTGCAAGGTTTCCACAAGGAAGCTTGAAGTGGATGACTGTGCATGTTATTATGGGCTTGGAAGGTGATCATGGCTCATGGGTTTTTGACGTGCCTGCAGACACGGTGTCCCTGTCCCCTCCCCGCCGTGCCTGAGCCCTTCGGAGCCTCAGATGCCACGTGGGACACCTGAGGGCATGGCTCAGCAACCTCCTTTTACTTCCCTCCTCTCCAGCTTGATTTCGTGCAGCTGTTCCTATCCTCAACCATGGTGGGATCTTGCATTCAGTAGCACTGGAATTACATCCTTTTGGCCTCCAGCTTACCTAAATCCTCCAAAATGTGTTTCCACCTGCTCCTCACTTCTTTCCGGGTCTGCCGTAAGGTATAAATGTCATAGTTGAGCTTCTGCCACTCCTACAAAGCAAAGGGATGAGGGACACTCAGTCATTGGAATCTGCTGCTTTTGAAGGACTTTCAGCTTTGAGGAAGGGAGCCAGAGGTGCAGAGCTGGTGCAGGCACTGAGCTATGAGGTGGTGGGTATGAAGGTCAATGACCAGGCTGCTGTTGCCCCTGGAAGAAATGACACTGACCAACAGAGAATATTTAGCTTGACACTTGGTTCAGCATCTCTGTGCCTTCTCTGTTCAAAACAGCTTCCAATTTCCCTGAAATTACAGAATTTAGCTCAGGTGTTGCTGACAGCTGCTCCTCAGTCAGACATGGAGCCCGATGTTTGGCACTGAACTGGAGCGGGCAGGTGTTCAAAAGTACTAGAAAACAAGAAAAATAGACTTTTTTTAAAGATCAGGGTACCCTTTTTTAAAAGGACAGAGGTGCACGTGGATGGATGCGGACTGAACTGGAGTGATCTGACATGCTAATAACCCTTAGTGGCTGCCAGTTGCTGCAGTTAATGCCTCACTTCACTGCACAGCTGAAATCCTTGCACTGGACCTCCAGGTCTAGAGCTGGATAACGGGACACTGGGCAAGAGGGAAGGGTTTGGGGTTATTTATTAAAGTCACAACACATTTAAACACAACTGCACAAGTTTTGTGGTGGGCTTGGCAGTGCTGGGTTAATAACCAGACTCAATGATCTTAGGTAACTTTTCCAACCTGAAGGATTCTGTGATTCCATGACTCTATGAACATGCATTCCTGTGGAAATGCATGTGTTCTGCAAGAAAACCAGGAGCACTTTTCCCAGCTTCTCCTAGCTGAGTTTAATCAATGCACACACTCCTAAGGGTGCATTTTTAGAAGCAGCCCAACAGCAGGGTCACAACATCACCTGATAACTTCCTTACAGTAACAACCTTAATTAATCTCATTCCTCAGCAAGAGATTACCTAGATGGGCTCCTGAAGAATAAACAAGTGTTAATCTGTGCTGTCACCCTGAGATTTTCCTACAGGCCACGCTGGGTTCAGAGCAGACAAACAATACCCACAGAGGTCGGCTGTGACTGTTTTCTGGTACTTGGTCAAAGAGCTGACTTGATTCCATAAAGATATGAAGATTCCTTAGTGTTTTTTTTGCTGAATGTGGCTGACATGCCACAACTGCAGAGATTCAAAGCCAAGCCTGTTTTCCTGCTGATCGGCACTAGCTGCAGGAAGCCCTGGGAGATTACACTCTGGAAAAAGCAGCCAGCGGGGTTAAGACAGTGGTGACTTCACGTCAGGAGAGCAGGGGAACCGGCTCTGCCACAGCCGCTCGCTCCCAGAAAACAAAATCCCCTTCCAGAGGCACATTTCCCTCTCTCCTGAAGCAGCACTTGAGAACAGCTTGGCTGCCTGTACAGGAGGGCACCTGGCTGCCAGCACAAGGCACCAGGACAGCCCTTCACCAGAGAAATGAGGCAGGGCCAAGGCTCTCCTCTCCCCTGACACCGGCTCGGAGCTGGGAACTGAGCTCCTCTGGGTGGAAAAGAGGGGGGTTATTGTGTTAAAGCTCTGTGGGAAGTTTATTGAAAACTTGAGAGTTTTTAGAAAGAGGCTGAAAAACTGTGTGATGCCTTGGTCCCCGCTGGCAGGGGTTCCTTGGAAACGCCTTGGCCCTCTCGTGACCCCCTGGCACAGGCAGAAAGGAGAGGGAGCCAGTCTGGGCATGCTGGTGGGGGAATGGCTGCGTGTCTCTGCCCTCCCATGGAGATAAACAAGGCCTTTAGTGCAGACAATCGATCCAGACAGCCACTGTGATCCCAGGCGTGCTTCATGCCGTGGAATTGGGGAGCTGGGGCACTGGAAAAAATGCTCCTCTCCACATAATGTGGCCTGCTGGCACCCAAAACCAGCTTTCAGGGCCACGGGGAATTACCCCATGGTATGAGCCAGACTCCTTGCTAAGCACAGTGAGCAGTGCTTAGCATGCAGGGAAGCTGCTCCTGATTTTCTCTGGATTAACAGCAGTGTGTTTTCCCTTGTCTATTTTTGTTTTAAGGGAATCTAGGTTATGGCTTTCTTGTACATCATAGTGTCTGAGTTGTGTTATGGAAGTGAATACAGTGAATATTCAGTCGCAGGGGAGCTCTGACAGTGTCCTGTCAATGGAGAATTTGGGGAGTGTGCTTTGGAACAGAAAATTATTTTTAACTGTGGTGCCTGGCTGGGACCTCTTGTTCTGGTGGGATTTCTTTTGCCTTAGCATGGAGCTGAATGCATTTACATTTCTGTAGAAAGCTGGGAGGAGGATGCTCGCAGCCATGGAAAAGGAACTAGGGAAGCAGATTATCAGGATGACGTTGGGCTGAGCTCTCAAAGGGACTCATGCCCTGCTCTCTGTCAGTCTCACAAACCACTGGATTTTTCCAGGCTATTCCTTGCAGCAGAGACATCCGAACAGCCGTGGGCTGTCCTCTGTGTGCCTTTGATGAGGGAATAAACTCAAGAGCATCTTTCCACACCCAAAATTATTCTTAAAAGCACCTCCCTTGAGCTACACAGCAGAGGAGGAGCGAAGCTTGCCCTGCCCGTGCACAGGCGAGGGCAACATCGGAGGCTTTGGGGAGGACGTTCCCGTCGTGCCAGGGAGCGTTTGGAGGGGCAGGCGGCATCAGGAGGCTGCTCAGCCCCGCAGGGCAGGCGGCTCCACACCAAACCCCTCTCCCTCGGCCTTCTCGGGAAGTCAGATGGAACTCCTGGGGCGGGGAGGGGGTTTCTCACACATGGGACTGGGAAAGCACAGCGGGAGACTGAAACACCAAACCTGCGGCGTTTCTGTGGGGCCGGGACATCCCAGCCATGCACTCAAAAGCAATCCTTTAAGAAATAGACTCTTTTGCCAAAATCTGAGTTAACCACAGGAAACCAAAGCAGGTTGCAGTTCCCGGCGCTGTTTTTTGCAGCCGTTTTTGCCCTTTAAACCTACAGAGCAGGGCACAACAGATACCAGTGGGGGCTTGAGAGAACCCTGAATGTGTGTCAAGAATATCCCGGGAGCCGCAGGGAAACCCCGCTGCCTCCCCTCTCTACATGCTCAGCCCTTCAAATATTTACCTGGAAAATTTCCCCAGGCTCTCTAGTGTGAAGCACCAAATCTGCAAATGCCAAAAGACATGGAATAAGCCAGGCTGGTACAGAACTCAGAGCTCTAGGAAAAAATGTGCCACGAGAACAGGCAACACTGTCCAACTTCTCATCCCTGATCACATGAAAGTTTCCTAATTACTAGGGAGCTTCCTTTATGTTTCCAGAACAATCCTCTACCAAATCCATTGCCTTTATTCTCTTAAAAGCAATTGAGGTCACTGTTCTGTTCCAGAGTTATTTTAGAAATTAGGTCAAAACAGAGTTATCAGGGGAAGACTGGAAAATATCAGTCCAGGCAGGTACCAGGGATGCTCCTGCTCTGGCTCCACTGGAAGTAGTTGAACAAATATAAACTATAGACCAACATCTCATCTTAGACTAAGCTTAAATTGGATTCTTTTTAAGAGAGGCATGCAGACATTAAGAGGGTCAGGTCTGGGCTCCCCAGCTGGCATCCCCGGCGCTGGATAAATCCTATCACCTCTCTATGCCCCAGCAACAGCCGGTGACAATACTGACCTTCTCTGTAACCTGTTTAAAAAAGAATAATCCTGTAGGAGAGCAGGAGGAGAAAGAAAAACAGGCCTTGCCAGCTCATTAATGGGCTTTTCAGGGGGATGATGCCAGCGTCGCTCTGCTAGCCAGGCCCCTAGCAGGGATGCAGGCTGAGGGACTGCCTTTGCTAGTGGGGTTTATGATCCCACCTTTCCCTAGGGAATGAGCCAAGAGAAGAGAGAAACACTGCATTTACAGCAAGCCATGAGAACAGGGGATTTTCCTCAGTCATCATGCAAAATGCCATCTTTAGTTTCTGTTCCCAGAGCTGCACCCTATCTCTGGCTCCTTCTCTGAAGCTCCTTCTCTGAGTATTGGTGCACAGCTCCCTGCCCATGGCTGGGTAACTCCACACATCCCACCAGAGGCTGTGGAGAAACCAGGGCCACCCCAGACTGGACCTCATGGAGGGAACGATGCCACCTCACACTCATTAGCCTGGCAACAACCACAGTGCAGCTCTTGCTGCTCATTTCACCACCAAATTTGAGATTTATTTTACCCTACAACAAGCTCAGTGATGCTGCAGAGCAGGAGTAGGAAAAAAAGCCACATTTTTCCCATATTTGAAACATGACCCTGGCCTTCAAAAGCTGTGATGACAGCTCTGATCTTCAAAGGCTGCATCTGCTTGGTCAGCCCCTCAAGCCAGCACTTCAGCAAGGGCTTTCCTGGTTTTCTCAGTGCAAGCTAAGGACACGCCGAGTTTGGACTGGAGCTGCCAATTTCCCAGAGCAGGGTTGCCAGCAGGGACAGAGGGAAGACACAACTCCACATGGATCAGGCGTGGGTGCAGCCCCATGGTGGGGGCAAAGAACTGACCCCAAGAGAGAGCACCAACACTGCCAAGATGGTGCCATACAGATAAAGAACACACGATGGAGAGCGACCTGCTCTTTGGGATCCTTCCAAAGGCCAGTGCTGGGAAATCCCTGAGATACAGGTGGGGAAGGGCAAAGCACACAGTGAGTGCACCACACGCCAGAACTTCTTTGTTAAATGAAGGAACAGAAATGCACAAAGTTCTCCCTTCAGTCAATTTTAACCACAGGAAGAAAAGGACCTATAGCTTCGTAATACTTGTGCACTGCACGAGGAAACTGTTCCTCCATCCCGTCCTGCAGTATCCACAGGCTCCCCCTGGGGATTTCAGGAGCAGAGCAGCCCCCAAAGCAGATTATGGCTTTTGCAGCCCAGTGTTGTTCTGCAATTAGACTTTTTTCTCTCTCTCCGAGCTGAAGTCTCATTAGGAGGGGAGGGCACTGCAGTCTGGCCTAGTTTGAAAATGCTTGCTGGAGTAAGGAGAGATCTTGGCACCCAGGGCTGAGCACAGGAATGTTGGCTTTCCATCCAAGCCCCTCCCTGTCCTGCCACCCAGCAAGAGCTGCAGCTGGAAACGGCAGCAGCCTGTTGGGCTTCCCTGTGGTGCCTCAGTTTCCCAGCTCTAAGAGGGGACAGCAGAGCAGCTGCCAATCCCGGGCTGCAAAGGGCACGGGGCCACATTCAAAGCAAGTGTTAAGTGCCTTGGCTTTCCTCAAAACTTTCCCCACTGTTGTCCTGACGTTGTGCTCCTCAGGCTTTTTAGTAATTGCACTGCATATAAAAGCAGAGCATGTGATCCTACCTTTGCTGTGGAGAGGAAGCCCCGTGAGCTTTGGGCTTTCCTTTTCCACTGGCAGGCACGGGGACTGCTCAGACCCGCTAAAAACCCTACAGATACACAGAAGGCAGGATTTAGGGCAGGATTTAGGACAGACAGGCACACTGGCTTTAGGACAGGCAGGGGCAGGAGCACTCTCCTGCTCACCCATTACTGATGCTCTCCTCTGCTCGCTGAGCAGGGCTGACACACAACACTCCTGGGCACCAGTGCAGCCCCCTGAATGGTGCTGTCCTTGTTTCCTTCAGCCACTTTGGGATGGATGAAGCTCCCTGGCTTCTCTCAGACAAGCAATTGCAAGGCAGAAAGAGCAGCAGTGGGGAGGGAAGAGATCTCCAGTTAGAGCTGTAAAGGTCACATGCCACCATGAAAATGTTGTTACAAAACCATCTGTTGTAAACACCATGATTAAATCAAACTCACCAAAAAAAAAAAACCCCACATTAAATGGGGATTCTGGCCAACGTATGCAAGGATTCCATTACCTCATTTAGCTTATTACACATTGTAATTTTGATCTCTCTGGAGTTTAAGGCTCCTTGTAAAGCTGAGCTGCCTTTTGGTTTACAGAGACTGTCACAGGAGAAACAGTTACACTCTTGCAGGCTCTTGGATGAAGTAGGATCATGTTGAAGTTAAACATGAAGCCTCCAGGCTTTCCTGCAAACGTTCTGGAGTCATGAAAGCAATCAGAAAGGGAAAAAATATGCCACTGTTTGCTACAGCCTGCTCCTAATCAGGCCACTGCAATCTCCTTTGCACTGAAGTGCCTTAGCAAAAGAAATCAGGGCTGCAAAACAGCCTTTATGTAACAGCCATGATTTTTCCCTTCCCACTAAGAGCTGTGCCAGTTCCCTGCTTCCCAATAATTGCTGTGCATCCCACTGCAGGAGGATTTAACTTGACGTGTCCCCAGAGTGGCAGCGGAGCTCCGGGCGCTGCCAGGGTTGGGCAAACATCAGCCTGGCCATGGAAAGGACAAACAGGAATATTGAACCCAAACAGCAGCCTGGGAAGCCAGGAAAGGGGGCTGGGCCCCCAGTGCTCCCAGCACACGTTTGTGGGTTGTGGTGGTTGCAGGGCGTCATTCCCAAGCATGTTCCAGCTGCCCTGAATGCCTGGGAAACCTCCCTGGAATCTCCCTGCTTCCTTATACGTGCCAAACAAATGCATCTTCCTCATGTTCTTCCCATTCCCTGTCGCTTTCTTTTCCTTTCTGTCTCTTCTATTCCTCCTCCTCAGTTTCGTTCCCTGAGAAGTGCATTTGTCCCTGGTGTCCAGCTCAAGCCTACCTTGTGTCTTTTCCCACATCCCTGGATGCAGGCAGCCCATTACTGACCTCCTGAGTTCCTTGGTTTTTAAGTGTCAGCTGCTGTGTTCCCTCACTCCTCCATGGAAGACACATAACCGCTGTTTTGGGCTGACCAAAGATGTACAGAAATAGAGATTTCTGAAGGGGATGGGGAGCGAGAAGATTCTGGAGGCAATTTATGCTCAATGGGATAACGCCCTGGGAGGGCACTGAAAGTATCCAAGCCAAGGAGAACACGCAGATTCTCAAAATAGAGGGAGATGAACCCAAGGGTACCATGGAGATGAGAAACTCATCACACCTCAGGGCAGCTCTTCCTGGATCAGTGCTGGAGATACCCCCAAGCTTCCCAAGGATCAGATGGCCACAGAGGCATCCACACCAGATATAGGATAAAATCTGGAGGGTGATGGAACAGATAGGAGGACCTGGTGCCTACATGAGCCACACTGGGGGACTTTGGGGTCTTCACAGCAGCTTAATTGAAGGAAAGGCATTGACCTGCTGGTGTCAGTCCAGAGGAGCCCACCAGGGTGATCAGAGGGGTGGAGCAGCTCTGCTGTGGGGAAAGGCTGAGAGAATTGGGATTGTTCAGCATGGAGAAGAGACTCCAGGGTGACCTAATAGCAGCCTTCCAGTGCCTGAAGGGAACCCTATAGGAAAGATGGGGCAAGACTATTTACAAGGGCCTGGAGTGACAGGACAAGGGGAAATAGCTTCAAACTAACAGAGAGCGGGTTTAGATTCAGTATTAGGAAAAAAGTCCTCTCTGTGAGGGTGGGGAGGCCCTGGCACAGGTTACCCAGAGAAGCTGTGGCTGCCCCTGGATCCCTGAAAGTGTCCAAGGCCAGGCTGGATGTGGCTTGGAGCACCCTGGGACAGTGGAAGGTGTCCCTGCCCATGGCAGGGGGTGGAACTGGACGAGCTTTAAGGGCTCTTCCATCCCAAACCATTCTGTGATTCTGTGATTAACCAGGCACTGCCAAAGCCTGGGCTGTGACAAAAGCCCCGAGCCCCAGCCCGTGGTGGGGTCGAGCGCTGGCGCTGCCTCACCTCCGAGTCTTTGTCCAGCTGGTTCCTGACCACGATCATGTTGTAGAGCACGCGGTCGTCGTCGGCCTCGGTGTGGGTCACGTCGTGGGGGGTGCTCCACAGGTTCTGCTCCTCATCCCGCGCCAGCGTGGCTCCAAAGGACGCGTAGGGGTTGTTGTTACTGCAGAGAGAGAGGGGCACGCAGCCTCAGCACCAGGCTGGCCCCTGCTACCTTCCCAGTGCCCACTGCTGTGCCCTCCCCTCGCCCAGCCCAGTCCTGCTGCCTGAGGAGTGGGGGAGATGGGGAGATGGAGGTTTTCACCTTAGCAAACATCTGACCAGGCAAGCCACGGTTCAACCCAAATCATGCAATGCCCCACAGGTGCTCCTGCCTGAGAGCTGCAGTGATGTGCTGAGCTGTGCAACAACAGACAAGGCATGGAAAGGATATTCAGCCCCATCTCTCTCGGGGAATGGAGATGTCCTCAGCTGTCTAATGAATTCCAGGCTTTACTTGCTTAGCAAAGCTGAGCATCATCTTCTGGGAAGGCTGTCCCCACAGAGGTGGGGAGCTTTTCTCTGCACTGAGGCAGTTCTGTGTTTTAGGGCTTTATGCAGCTATTAGGATGTGCCACTTTTTAACAGGGATACTTCTGCCAGGAGAACTTTTAGCAGGGGATTTCCATAAAGTGTCTAATCAAGATGTCCAGGCACTTGAGCAGAACAATACAAGTGAGAACTATTTTTGGCCTTACCACCCTGTGGCAATCCCTGCTCACTTGTTGTTAGAACAACCCACTGTTTATTTCATTTGCTGCCTAAACCCCATGCCTTTCCCAAGGAACCCATACAAAGAAACTTCAGGTAACGCTGTGGGTACCATGGCACCAAGCCATAAAAAGATATTAAGAGGAGCTCCAGCACATAGATGAAATAGAAAAAAACTAATTCCCATCAGCATTCCAGCAGGAAGGTTAATTAGACTTTCAACAAACCGAAAACCTGAGCAACAGGTAATAAGGGGAAAGATAATCTCTTATAATCCCTCATTAAAGACAAGCAAACGAAGGGAACTTGGAGGGTGTGGAGGGCACCACAGTTTTCTCAGTCATGGAGCAGACAGGGAGGGAGCACTCAGGAGCCAGCTGTGCCATCAGCAGGAGTTCACTCCCACCCTGCCTTCCACAGCTCCTTCCCACTCAGGCATTTACCACTACTCTTAACATTTGAATTACTTAAAACACCCGTATTTAGCAATAACACTGCCACACCTGAGCTTTTCTGAGCCACTCCCTCCCTCACAGCTCGCAGGGCACTTCCCAGCACATTCCCATTTCCAAATCACAGCGTGGAGCATCCTGTAAGTCATGCGGCAGTGCCCAGGAGTCAGCAAATCCATACCAGCATGGAGAGCCCTGCCAACAACTCTTCCAAGCAACATTGCAAAGGAAGAAATGGGAGGGAAAGGAGGAGCACGTGAACTGCAGTGGCTTTGCAGGTTAAGGAATCTCCACAGGACCAGAAGGGACCCAGAGCATTTCACACTCTGGATTTTATCCAGGAAATGGTGAGCACCAATGCTTCATCAACAGATTTCTGCTCCAGGGGGCTTTCAGTTCACATTAAGTGTTGGGATTTGGAGCCCAAATATTTAGTTTATTTTCATCCTGAGTACACCATCCAAGCCAGACCCCACCTTCACACATCAAGAGACAACCAAGCAGCCTGGATGCTTTGCAACACCAGCTCCCAAACCTAAAACTCAGCTAAAAGATCTGAAATCTCAAAGAATTCGTTCATTTTAAACAACACTGCGGTAAAAATAAAAATACAGCCAACAAGCTATTGCAAGATCCCCACTATGAAATAAGACCGCACAGCCCCCCAAGGAGGGGCAAGGCAGCGACTGGGCTGTTAGATTAATTACACTGGCACACTTGCACAAGAGCAAGTGCCTTTCGAATCCCCAGAATGTATAGAGGCTTTCCTTCTTAGGGCCAGCATTAATTGGATCGCGGGCGGAAGGCGTGTTACTAAAGCGAGGTGCCAGGTGAGGGACAGCCACCACGGCCACGGGGCAGCAGGAGGGAGCCTCTCCGCACGTGTGCTCGGCTCCCGGGAGGTTAATGCCAATTTCCTGGGCTGGAGGTCCCATGCTTGGGATTAGCCGGTTATTATTTAGGTAGCTGCTTTACCAGCGCGAGATCAGGACGTTTCAAGCCGTGTGTCACCAGCTCCGCTGTTACCTGACACCGATGCAGGACACGCCGGGAGCATCCCACCCTCCTGCCCGGAGCGCCTCTGTCGAAGCGATGGCGCAGGGAGGGCACGGTCCCTGCCCCATCCCGCGGCTGGGATACCCTCTGCGGTGCCAGGACCGCGGCTGGCATCGGGGAAGGAGGGAGAGCCGCTGCAAACCCCCTGAACAGATGTTTTGCCACATGCAAACCCTCCTTACGTGCTTCCACTGCTCTTTGCCACGAGTCAGGGAGAATCTGTTCATACAACACCCCCAACCTCACGCTCTGTGCACAAAGCAGATGTGACTGACAGCAGGAGAGCAGGATCTGCTCCTCAGAGATCAGCACACTCGCATAAAGCCGGCTCTGGCTGTGCATCGTCATCTCCTCCCTGGCATCCCTGAGCGGAGAGGGCTGGGGGTGTTCACCTGGAAAAGGGAAGGCTCCAGAGAGACCTCAGAGCCCCTTCCAGTGCCTAAAGAGGAGAGTGACCTTTTACAGAGGCAGATCGTTTTAGGAAAAGGGGGAACGGTCTTAAACTAAACGAGGGGAGATTTAGATGAGATGTTAGGAAGAAATTCTTCCCTGTGAGGGTGGGGAGGCCCTGGCACAGGGTGCCCAGAGAAGCTGTGGCTGCCCCATCCCTGGAAGTGCTCCAGGTCAGGTTGGATGGGGCTTGGAGCAACCTGGGATAGTGGAAGGTGTCCCTGCCCATGGCAGGGGGTGGAACGGGATGAGCTTTAAGGTCCCTCCCAACCATAACCATTCTGGGATTCTGCGACCCCAGCGTGCAAACACAGCTCTGCATAACCCAGAGCTGCCCGGCAGTGGGACCTGACCCCCTGCACAGGAATGCAGGGCCCCTCTTTTTGTTCAGTGCCTCAGCTCCTCTACTGAAATCCCACCGTGGAAAGACAAGCGCTGGACCGTCCCTGTGGCCGGGGAGCATGAGGAGCACTGAGGGGATGCCGCGGGCAGGGCTCCGGCGAGCACCGCGCCGGCTGTCAGAAGGAGCGCAGCCCCTGTGGCAGCCGACCCGGGCGGAAAGAGAACGGGAAGCCGCTCGTTCCCGCCGGGGGAAGGAAGATCCCTCCGGAGCCTCGAGCGCTCCGGCAGGGGATGTCCAGCTCCAGCGGCGGTGACAGCGCGAGGAGCGGGGCTGGGGACCGCGGGGCGAGGAGGGGCTCACGCGTGGCCGGGTGGGCGCATCCCCCGCCGCGGGGCCGCGCCGGGTCTCACCTGAGCAGGGGCTCCTTCTCGGGCGCCGCCGCCTCCCCGCCGCAGCAGCCGCAGCAGCCGAGCGATCGCAGCCAGGCCCGCAGCCCCATCGGCGCCGCCGGAGAGCCGCGCCGGGCAGGGCGGGCCGGGCCGGCCCCACGGCCGTCCCCTGCCCCGCCCCAGCGGGGCCGCGCCGGGCTCCGCAGCGCCCCCGCCCCCTGCTCTGCCCAGCCCCGCCCGGCCCTGCCCTGCCCAGCCCGGCGCGGCCCCGCCGGAGCGGCGGCGGCAACTCAGGGACGGGGCTGCTGCATCCTCCCGCATCCTCCTTGAACCGCCCTCCCGCATTTTCCTCCTGCATGTTCCTGCACCCTCCCGTACTGTCCTGCATCAGCCTCCTGCATCCTCCTGCACACCTCTGCAACCTCCTGCGCTCTCCCGCATCCTGAAGCGCCCTTCTGCATCCTTCCAAACCTTCCTGTACCCTTTTGTCTTCTGCAGCATCTTTCCCTGCTCTTTTGCATCCTCACGTGCCCGCCTCCGTCCCACGGCATCCTCCTGCACATCCTGCATCCTTCTGCATCCTCACACATCCTTCCACACCCTGCTGCACCCTCTTGCACCTTCTGCACCTCCTGCACCCTCCTCAATGCCCCATTGCATTTGCGGCCTCCAGCCCTCGTTCCCCCACTGGAACAGACCATCACTGGCCATCACAACATGGCCAGAAACAAAAAATCCCCCTTTTCCAACCCTCTGCACCACTGTGCTTCCAGGCGTGTTCCCACTTGGCTTTTGGGACACAGGGCTGTGATCCTGGGAGCTGCAATGGGAAATGGGCAGGGGGTGATGGACTCGGCTGTCTCCTGGTGCAGAGCCTTTTGAGGAAGACGAGAAGAGCCTAAAATATTACTCCCTTCTCCTTTTTTTCTCCCTGTCTTACATTCCTATCACATGCCTGGCTGGGACCCCAAGAAGGAAAAGCTTAAACGCTGAATTAAAATGGTCCTGGGTGTTGTTTAATCACCACAGCTTTGTTTGCATTTCAGAGCAGCCCATCAGGCATCAGCCAGACCCAGAGCAACTGCTCTGAGTCTGGTTTGGCCACGCACATCCCCAAGAGTTACTTAATTTTAGTACAGCGGCTTCCTGACGCCACCGGACCTTTTGCTTATGCCAGCAGATATAATAATATCAGCTACTACATCCTCGTGCCCAGTGAGTGCGTGCAAGGAAAGGTGAAATAAGATTATTTTGAGCTCACATTTCTCTCCTTCTTTTTATTCCAGAATTGTTAATTCATCAGCAGTGGATCCGGCCCCTGCGTGGGAAATGGGAGATGCCAGGTTGCTCTGCCACAGATTCTCAGGTGACTTCTAAATTTCATTTAATTCGCTGGTCCCACAACCAGATTTCCCATCTTCCTTAATTAAAAGGTGAAACGGTGGGAGAAGGACTTGCTGTTATTGTTTCTGGAAGCCCCCAGTGCTGGGCTTTGCTCTCCGTGTTCCCAGCTCCCGCCCGCGCTATTCATCAATCATACCATCAGGAAGGATTTATGGCCGGATGAGCCGAGGGGCGAGGCAGGACTGCAAAGCCAAGGGCGCTCTCCTCTGCAGGCTTCCTCCTCTGCCCTTGAGCGTGTCCCTGCCTCCCTTTGTTTCCCCTCCAGCCTTTTGTGTGCTGGAGCACGACAATCACCAGCCACTGCCGGCTGCGATTGCAAGGATCCGCCAATTGCACGGCACGGATGCACTTCCCCAAAATAGTCAGTGCTGCAGGAATTCCCTTCTCCCTCTCCTCTCCGGCTGACCATCTAGGTCTCTTCATCTGGGCTTTCTTTTGACACAAGCAGTGATTGCAAATGCCAGGGATAGCCCGATCCCAGCTGAGATCTTGAGGCACAGCTCTAACACATCGACTGAGACATCCTTGATTTGTGGATAGCTCTCTTCCCTACAAGGAGCTTTATCCATACCCCACTGCTTTTAAGCCAAGAGAATTATGTTCTTCATTAATTTAAAGTCTGAGCCCTCTAGGTTTAAAAAGATCCTTGAAGAAATACCAACTATTTCCCAATCCCTTTATTCTTCGTTGTGATAATAAATCTTGCTCCTTTTCCATCAGAGAACAAATAACCAGAGGAGAGTCTCCCGAGAGCTAAAGCCTTCATGGGATCTTAAAATCAAATCAAGTTTTCCGTAAGGTAAGAGAAATATGACTGGCTTCTCCAGGGGATCCTGGGGATGGGGAGGGGGACCCCAGCCCACCCAGCCTTTTGGGTATCCTCCCTCCCGTGTGGTCCAGCAAAGAGATTCTAAGTCTATCAAAGCTGAAATGAAATTTAAAATAATAAAATTTGTAAATTAAATGTAGCTGGGTAATGGTGCTATTTGCCTCCTCTTCCTTTAGTTCCAAGCAATCCATCCACAGGGAAACCCTTTGTTGAAAAATACCAAGTGACACAGGAGGACTGGCAGGCATCTCCTTTGGCTTTTTTCCCCCCTAAAATAGATTATTTTTTTCAGTTTTAGTAAACTTCAGAGTGAGATGCATTCCCAGTGAAGGTCTATTAATCCAGGACCCTGCTATATAATTCAAATCCATGGGGCCTGAAGGTTTGCGGAACAAATCGGGAAGACCTTAGGGCACTTTGGCATTCCTTAAAGCCTTTGGATGTAATAAGTGGGCAGGGAGGGATGATGGACAGTGTTTGGTCCTCTGTGCCTGGTGTTCAAACCCACATCTGGCCTAAGGCTCAGCAACCCGAAGATCAAGGAAACCAATTTACTGCTGCATAGTGCAGGGCCATCAGAGAGCAGCTGTCCCTTGGGGAGGACAATAGACTTGGAGTAGGGAAGTAGGGAGTCAAAGGCAGCTGAATCCAGTGTGCCAAAGGTTGGGAGAGCTTAGGAAAGGCTTGGTGCCATTTGCAGCCTATGCCTGGCTGGTGTTTTGTTTTCCTGCAGGTGTTTGGTGTCAGCTGTAGCCGGAAGATCCCCAGTTAAACATCACCCGTGCATTGCCCATGAGAGCAGCCCAGGGACCACAGAGTTCGGACCAGGGCAGGTGACTGAGGCCTGGGACACCATCCCTTCCTGCCTGCAGTCATGCTCTCAGCAAAATACAGCCAAAATGGGGGTGTCCAAACCCCAAAGAGCTGGGTTATGAAAACACAGGGGCATTTGGTGATTGCATAGTGTTTTCTCTTGGTGCAGGCACACCCCTGCACGGTTAAGCAGCAGGTGGCCCAAATAAAACATTTGGGACACAAGCCCAGGACCTCCAACCCATGCTTTGATTTAGCAAACTGCTTCAAGCTGGCCCCTGTCTTCAGTCCTTGAGTAAGTTCACTGCTTTCTCTTAAAATTAGGAGTGGCTTAAAGTCTGTGCTAATTAGCATGGACCTTTGACTCCTGTGCAAAGTACAAACTGAAGGGACTGTGCTTCCAGCAAACCACGGCTCCGTTGGCCTCAGCTGCATGGATTTAACACTACTCTCCTGAGGGAGGGGTGAAATCCTGCCCCAAATCAGGGCAAACTGCTTAGTTCTGAAATACCACCATTCTGAGCTCTTTAAGTTCTGTTGCTGGGGGCTCCTGCTGCATTTTCTCTTTCTGCTGGATTTCAGCACAGACAGAGCTCTGTAGGCATAGCTTTAGCTGCCTGCAGCATTTGAACTCTGTTCTGCTACCTTGCAGCATCTTCTGGGCTCTGCATCTGCTTCCTGAGATGTGGAGGCTGCCGAGCACTCCCAGGATCCGTAGGCATTTTGAAAGCTGTAATTAGTAACCACAGAGCTGTGTGAAGGCCAAGGCTCGGCTCTGGGGCTCCAGGATGTCGGTGGGATTGAGCCTCCTGAACTTGCCTTCTGGATTTTGCCCCCCGACACCGCCCCGGCTGGGCAGGAGGAGCAGCGGGGCTGCGCTGCCGAGGCGGGCGGTACTGGGGGCGGCGTTGGCCGTTCCTCGCTTTCCCCCGCCTTCCCCTTCGTCCCGGCCCCGCAGCTCTGGACTGGGAGGTGCTGGGAGCCGCTGTTGCGGGTGCTGCCGACGGTAAGGAGCGGGGGTGGCTGCGGGGAGAAGGGTCCTCTGAGCACACGGAAAGCACTGGGAGGATCCCTCCAGGCAGCGCTTTGGCAGCGCTGCTGTTCCCTGCTGCGAGCTCCAGCCCTGAGCTGGTTGAGCATCTCTTCCTGCATGAAGGCAAAATAATCCTTGATCTCCGATGTATTTGTGCTCGATAAACTCGCTGCCCTTGAGCCCTCTGCCCACCTCGCTCGCTGCCGGCACACGAGCGGGTGTCCTTCCCCGGGAAAGGGGGCACGGAGCCCTCCTAGCAGTGCTCGCGGTGGGCCCCGGGAGCTGCCGCCGCCTCGGCCGGCGCCTGCTCGGGCACCGACACAAACAGGATGCGGCCGGGAGCGTTCCGGCGCGCCGTGATGAGCCCGGGCTCCGCGCCGGGAGCGCCGTGCCCGGAGAGCTGCCGTGGCTCCCCGGGGCTGAGCTGTGCGGAGGCCGAAGGGCTCCGCTCGCCTCCACGCGTGGTGATGGGCTCGGTGGGGCGAGAGACTTTGAGTGGCTCCTGGGTGAGAAGGGCCGAAAACCAGCAGATGGTTCAGAAAGCGCAAGGTGGAGTTGGGATTGTGTTGCTAATACTAAAACACGTATTTCCTTAAAACAAAAAAACCCCTGTTCTGCTGGTAGTTTTCAGCTTCGCTGCTCGGTCACCACCAAATTCACAGATATTCCAGCAATGGTGATTTACTTGAGAAAACACCCGGGTGGGTGGGGGAAGCAAAGGAGTTAAACACTCCTTATGGAGTGTGTAAAAAAAACCTGGAAAGCTTTTCCTGTCGGACGCCGCTGGTTTGTTCCTGGTATTAGCTCAGGGCTGTGGGAGGGATTCTTGGAGAGCAGGTTCACGCTCCCTTGCTGAAGCCTCACGGGCAAAGTCCTCTCCGGGGCCCTGCGGGGAACTGAAGGCTTCAGTGCCTGCGGTCACGGGCTAAGGAAGCGGCAGGAGTTCTGTGTCGTGTGACATCCCCGGCTTGCTGCCTCCTGCCAGGTGCCAGGTCAGCCAAGCATGGCCACCCAGATGTTCGAGGGCAGACAGCATGCGGTCGTCTACCAGAAATACAGGTTTGCGCCAGGCAAAGAGTTGCAGCAGGCCATCCTCTCCTACATGCAGGAAAAGGTGAGTGCGGTATGGCCAGGCTGTAGGAAAAATCCAAGGAGTATTTAATTGTGGGTGGCAGTGTTTACAAGCTGGGAGTGTCGCCTTGGTTGGTGCCTCAGGGAAAGATAAATCAGCAGGGCTCAAAGGCCACATGGGGGCCAAGAAGAGGCTTTCTGCAGGTTCTGCCATGCCAAGGCTGTTCCTGAGCGGGTGCTGGGGAAGGAATGGGGTAAAAGAACAGGAACTGGGTGGCTGCTCACTGAGACACATCTACTCCTCCCTGCAGAAGGTGATCCCTGCAGAGCTGGCGGTGGATGTTGGCTGTGGGTCTGGACAAGGCACCCACTTCCTTGGGGAGCACTTCAAGAAGGTGGTGGGGACGGACATCAGCGAAGCGCAGATCCAGGAGGCCAAGGACACGCCCTGCATGCCCAACATCTCCTACCTGTGAGTGTCAGGAGGGCACGCTCAGCTGAAGGCAAAATTGGGGTCCTCACATGGAGATGGTGGTTTGTGAGTAGGACTGTTGCAAGAGCCAGTTGGCACCAAAGATTTCATTTGATGGAATTCCTGGTGTGAATAGGCATTATCCTAGACTTCCAGCAGCCATGGTCTTGCATCCCAAACCATCAAAAAAATACTCCCTGACTTCATGTCCTACTCTGTAATTCCCATATTCACCCTGAACCGTGCTGTAAATCAAATCCCTCCTGATGGGAGAGAATATTTTTGAAGTCCTTGCAAGGAGTTCCAAAAGATAAACTGAGACTTTTCCTGGCGTTTCAGAGCTGCCAGATAGTTGTTTATTAAGTCTTATCAGAGAAACAGAGCCACCAGCGTGACCCAGGTTCAACACAGAGCACAGAAAGCAGGAGAGAAGTCCGATTATCAAGATTTACACAGCCTTTTAAAGATAATTTAACCAATGGTTACTAAAAACTTATATTATTTTTACTTTTCTACCAATTATTCAGTAACATGGCCAGGAACTGTGGAATTCTGTGTCCAATCATCCCAGTTTACTTTTACTGCAGAATATGGAGTAGTAAAAGAAGAAGAAGAAGGTTTGGAGAACAACAACAATCCTCCATTTTGATGTTTTTTGCTCTTATCTATTTGCTACAAAGAGAAGCCCAAAACCTCTAAATTTTTCAGCCTGTGACAATCTTACACAGTAGTCTATCACCTAATTCACACCACTGTATTTTCTAGTTCTTGTCTGATTGTAGGCAGTTTTTTCCAAGGTTGGAGGTCAAAACAGTGTTGTTCAGGGGGGTAAGAACCCTTAAAAACAGGCAGAGAAATATTCTTGGCACTCTGGGTTCCTACACCATATCGCACGTGGCTTTTTCCCTTGCTCCTTGCAGTGTGTGCCCTGCAGAGGAGCTGCCATTCCAGGATGCCTCTGTGGATGTCCTGACTTCATTCACGGCCGCGCACTGGTTTGATATTGCCAAGTTCATGAGGGAGGCCGAGCGGGTGGTGAAGCCGGGCGGCTGCGTGGCCCTCAGCACCTACACCGTGGACATGAGCCTGCGCTATGGAGACTGCTCCGAAAAGCTCACCAAAGTCTTCAGGGAGGTGAGCTGGGAAAACCTCAGGATGGGGGAGATGTGTAGCACTTGGATGCAGAGAGAAAAGCAGTGGGACTGAGGGGGTATGGCAAGACGAATCCTAATGCAGGATGGGGAAGAAGGATGAGTAAATGCAGGGATAAGGCTGAGGCAGGATTTAGAGGTTCCCACACAGGGCTGGCTGGATCATGAGGAGAGACCAATGAGGACTGACAGGGCAGACTCTGGTGGGGGTGAGAAGGGTGCCAGAGCAGATTTGGGGGCTGGTATTGTCCAAGAGACTTTTCCTGTTGCCCTGATCACAGTGAAAAGAATGGGAAGTAGAAACTGTTGGGAAGAGGTCTTTTGTTTAGTAATCTTTTGTGACAAAGGGTGTTTTAACAATTGGATAAAAGGAGACTTTCCACTATGAGTAAGAGCTGTGTAGGGAGGACAGGACCTTTATTTCTATAATAGGATCCTTGAATTCTTGACACTAAGCAAGATGTATTGTAAGATGTTGGTGTATTTTAATGCAACAAGTAGTTTTTAAAAAAAGGACACATATGAATGTATCAGATGTAGGCCCAAACCTGAGTTAAGTGGCAGTTGAGAACTTCACGTGGTTTTGTGTTTGTTTTTAATACACTGTCTTTACAGTGCTGGGACACGATTTTAAAATACGCACATAATAGACTAAAATATGTCTTGGAAGACTACAAAGAGATCTTTGAGGCCCTGCCATTCCCAGACAAGAAGAGGTGAGCAGAACCACCTCTGATGGTGCCAGATACTTTATTCACCACTATGTCAACCTGTTGTCCGTGCTCCCCTGCCTTTGAGATTCAACTTGCAAATGCTCCTTTCTTCCCCGTGTCTCTTGTAGAATCACTGATATCTATGACCAAATTCCCATGACTGTTGAGGGTGTGGTTGGTTACATGGAGTCTGCCTCTCCATATCAAACCTTTATGAAGAATGACCCTAAAGCTGCAACGTCCCTCCTCCAAGAGACTGAAAAGAGGTGAGGAAACCGCTTGGGAAAACAAGCAGGATCTAGAGGACCTGTCCTATACAGTGCATGCAGAGGGAGGTTGTGCAGGCCCCTTCAAAGCTGCAAGTGAGTGTGCAGGGATGTGCTCCCTCCTTTCCCCCAGGGGTGGATACTTGTCAGGGGTTAAACAGCAGATCCTTAAATTTTAAGTCTATGTAGCTGTAGGATGTGCTTGCACTGATGAATCCAGGAAACCTCTGACATGAGACTATCTTGAGTTGCTTTACCTTGCTTCAGCTAGCAAAGGGCATGAAAAATACTGGTGGTTGCATCTTCACCCATCTGTTTCAGCCCCAACAAGGGCCTGCTGGGAAGGGGAGGCATCCAGCTCACTTATTCACTGACCAGAACAACCCTTGTGCAGCAGTTGGAAACATTTGCCATCCCCACCTCTGTGCTGTGGTTGGAAAAGACCTGTCTGTGGTTGTGGGTGTTGCTCAGGTGGGAGCTGTCTGGGCAGGGTGAGACCCTTCCTCTGCTTCTCCTTTCAGGATGCTGGAGACGATGGGAGTTTCTTCTCGTGAGACCCCAGTGGAGTTCTGGGTGAGGCATGTCTGCGTGCTGGGGTGCAAGGGGTGCTGAGAGAGTAAACTCTTCTCCTGATATGGTGCTACAATGGAGGGAGAAGGTGGGCTATCTCCTAAAACCCTGCTTGTAACCGCTCGTATTCCTTGGGAAGATTGGTGCTGATTTTGGTGATTGAAATTTTGGTCTGTGGAAAGCAGATGGGATTTTATGCCCCTCAGGTTCCTGTCCACCTTGGTCCTGCAGTCTGCCCAGTGCTGCTCTCTTGGCACTGGAAGGGTCCTGTTTTGGACTGCTGGTCTGATAATATGGGGAAGAGATTCACAGCTGAGAAGCTCACTGCATTTCTTACACCATTAATAACAATTAAAAATCAAGCTGAGAAAATGTTGCCTGTGGCTCCTGTTTTACAAAGAGGCTGTGGAGCACCCACTGGGCTGGAAAGAACTGTGCTACATTGGCTGTCCTGATGCCCTCAGTGCCCTTCTGCTCCATGGGGAAGGTGGGTTCTGGGTAGGAAAGGGCCATTGACCCCTTTCCCTGCCCCTGAGTGAGGACCTGGGCACTGTCTTTGAAGGCTGCCCTGGAAAGGGGCTGTTCTCACCCACAATGTGCCCCCATCCCTGGTGCCTTGCTGGCTGGTGTAGGTGTGTCAGCACCTTTCCTGCCCCAGGACTGCCTTGGCCCTAGTGAGGCCCCTCAGCACAGCTCAGGAGCCTTTATGGGATCACTGCTGAAGGAGAGCAGGTTTGTGCCCCTATCACCCACCCATGCTGCAAAGGGAAGATTAGAGGCTGCATTTTGGGGAGGGGCAAGGGGGCTGGGCACACCCTGGCACGGGTCACCTCGTGTTTGCTTTCTGGCTATTTCAGGTCCAGGCCCAGCCATTGCATGGATCTTTCCCTTTCCTGTAATTCCTGTCCTTGGCAAGAAAGCTTCCCTGAAACCATGGGAAGGGCTGTGCCCTCACTCTGTTCTACGTCAGTGCATTCTTAAGAAAGGCAAAGTGCCATCTCTCTTCCCTGCCCAAGAGAGTGCACCTGAAGGGGGCTGGAGGTACTTCTGCTGAGGTCCTGGGCTCTCAGGGTCCTGACTGAGCTCCCCTCAGCTTCCCAGGGTGGGGAGCAAAGGCTTTGCCCCTACTGTGTCCCCCAGGAGGGTGATGGGGTCTCAGGAGGACATCTATGGCGTGGGAAGCCCATCATGGCTGGGAGGCTGATCTCTCTGTCCATGGCCATCTGCTGGAGCAGCAATACTGGATCAAGCCCTGCTGTCACTGGCTGAGGGGCTGCTCCAGGTGCAGGTGGGGTATGAGCCAGCAGCAGCCATCAGGCCTTCCTTGGTGGGTGAGAGTGAGGGGTCTCTCCTGCCCGGGACAGCACGGGGTGACACCACTGCTGTGATGCTGAGGGCCTGTCTGGCTGCCTGGGCCGGGGAAGCCCCAGCTCTGCTGGCAGGGCTGGTCCCTGTGAGGTGCATCCCCCACAGGCATTCCAGGGTAAGGAGGGGTCCCCCAAGAGGAGACATCCTGTGTCTCTACAGTGCTGGCAAAAAGGCTCTGGGGAAGAAGTGTTTGTGTTTTTTCCTCACTTTAAGTTTAAAACAAGTTTGAATCTGCTTGCTAATTACGTCTGTAATTTAAATTAAAAGTCTTCCCCTCCCTGCACCGGAATGGTGCAGTGGGTGCCCGGCCATGAGGTAACGCCAGGGATTGCATCACCACCGTGCACGGTGTTGCAGCAGAGCCCTCGAGGTGGCTGCTGCAGCTCACGCATGCTGGGCGGTGCTGAAGGGTTCTGGGGGATGGAGTGGGGCTGGGCGACCTTGGTGGCACTGGCATCCTGGGCTGGCAGGGACAGGTCCAGTGATGACTGATGAGCAGAGCCCACCTGATGTCCCCTGTCCCAGCACCACTGGGCCATGGGCAGGACTCCCACATGTCACCTGGAGGTTTTATTTTTAAAGCTGGCTGTTTTGGGGCACACTTTCTGTTCTTTCTGTCTTCTTTACCCAGAGTAGTCAGTTTAGCAGGAGTCACTTCCTCCCAGACGGGCCCACTGGGGTCAGGAGCCATCTGGGCTCATCCTTACTCACTCCAGTGGCTTGGCTTGTGGCGAACGGCTTTCCCACGCTTGTGACACGAAGGAGCCAATGAGTCACCACAGAGCGATTGCCTCACCCAGTGCTGATGCCAGCCCCATCCACAGTCAGGTTTCACTTTTGTTCTCGCACCTGGAAATCCCACACACCTGGAATTTCTTGCTCCAAGCAAGCTCGAGTGGCTCCAGCCTTCAGGCTGGGTGAACCTGAGGAAGGTGCTCCATCATCGCCATCTGAGCTGCTCTCGGGGCACAGCACCATTGGCAGCTGGGACTGGAATGACTGTGGGTCCCCAGTGCCCTGCAGACTCTGCTGGGCACAGTGGGATGTCCCCAGCCTGTGCTGGCTTTGGGGAACTCTCCGCTGCCAGGGTGGGAGCTGGCACTGGCACGGTTTGGAGGAGCTGTGGCGAACGCAGCCATGCTTTGCTGGCTGGGCTATGGTGGAGCGTGACATCGCTGTGCAAGGCGTGCGCCAAAGCCCGCGATGGCAGGACCCCATCCTAGGCACCTGGGGGCTCGGCTATGGCTGGGGGTGGCACAAATACCTGAGCAAGGCCCCCAGGAGAGATCCTCATCCCTCCATCCCAGCCGCCATGAGTGCTGGGGGCTGCGCTCACAGCCCGGCTTCGCCCCGCAGCTTTCGCTTTTCTTTGGTGCCTCTGAATTTCCTTTTGCATGTGTGAAGAGATGAGGTTTCGCTTTACTTCTCCAAACAGAAATGACACCTGGGAGACAAAAGCCACAGTGATGGGAAACAGGAGCCAAAGCTGTCCCATGAGGATGTGGTGCTGCTCGGTGACCCGGCGGGTGGCCCGAAAGTGTCTCGGCAGGGATTGGGGGTGTGGGACAGTGGGTGGTGGTGGATCACCCCTCTTTCACTGGGGGCCACGTTTATTTTACATCTGTTGGGATTTTCTGCTAAGGTGCCCTCTATTCCAACTGAGCTGTGCCTGTTGGGATGACAGAAGTGGAGTTACTTATGCTGGTTTGGACTTGTATTTCACAATTAAATTGAACATGAACTTTGTTGTGTTGAATAAAAATTAATCTTCTGTGGGTTTCTTCAGTGGGAGGGAAAGGAAAGACAGATCCCTTGTTCTGTTCACCAAGAGGGCGGACAAGGGACCCCAGCACACGCCAGGCTCAGGCTTTTAATTACTGACCTCACCTAACCTGCTGCTGTGAGGGAGGCTGGCATGAGTGCCTGGGTGGCAGCCTGGTCCAGTGGCCACACCATGACTTGAAAACCTAACGCCCACCACACTCTGGGGCTTTAGCACCACATTTTGCTGTCCTGGCTCTTCTCCAAGCTGTGTCTGTGCTTTGGACAAAGTGGAATGAACCCACTCTCATTTTCATCTCCACCATGGTTTTCCAGGAAAGACCTGAGCCCTCTGGGATGCTGCTGGAGTAGGGGAAGGGCTCAGGAAGGGCTGGATGGACCCTGTGAGTCAACAGCTAGTCCTATTCAACCTCTTCATTAATGATCTGGATGATGAGGCACAGGGGACTCTCTCTGTACCAAGTTCAGTGGTGACACCAAACTGGGAGAAGTGGATGACCCAGCTGTGTCATGGTGCTGCTGTCCACAGGAACCTCAACAAGCTGGAGAAATGGGCTGATGGGAACCTCAGAAGCTCAGCAAGGGGAAGGGCAAAGTCCCGCACCTGAGGAGGAACAGCCCCATGCACCGGGACATGCTGGGGCTGCCCGGATAGAAACAAGCACGGCAGAAAAGGACCTGGGGGTTCTGGTGGGCACCAGGTTAAACATGAGCCAGGAAGGTATCCTGGTGGGAAAGAAGGTGAATAGTATCCAGGGCTGCACTGGGGGGAGTGTTTCTAGAAGGCTGAGGAAGGCGCTTCCTCCCCTCTTCTCAGCATTGGTGAGGCCACCCCTGAAGTGCTAGGTCCAATTTTGGCCTCCTCAGTGGGAAAGAGATGTGGCAGGGACTGGAAGGAGTCCAGTCAAGTTCATGAAGATGAGGGACAGGAACATCTCTGGTATGAGGAAAGGCTGAGAGAGGAGCCTTGGGGGCTCTTGGTGGTGCTTAATGACAGCACAGCACAAGCTGAACCAGGGGAAGTCCATCTGAACACAAGAAAAACAGAGAGGTCATGAAGTGTCCACTCCATCCTTGGAGGTACTCAGAATTGGTCACCGTCCTGGGCAACCTGTGCCAGCTGATCCTGCCAGAGCAAGGGTTGGATTGGATGATGTCAAGAGGTCCCAGCCCACCTCCATGACCACATCCATGCCACTCTGCTCACCCGCAGGTGTACCTTTACACATGCTTACACAAGAACTTTTCTGCTTTTCTTGGACTCTTTCAAATCCGCCCCTTAGTTCCAAATATGAATATTAAAAATTGGTTCCTCCTGGAGTGTTCTGTGGCCACTGTGCAAGGCCCTGCAAAGTGCACTTATGCCTGTTACTTCTTACTGTCTTTGCTTCTTAGATCCAGGTATTGCCCTAATCTTTTATATTTAATGCTTGATGAATGTGTGAGACTAAAAGCACAGCAGCCACCACAGGAGGTTCCTTTGAGGGAAGGACAGTGTGCCGAACCATTCTGTCAGCAGAGGGATGTCAATACACCCTGTCTGTGTCTCCAGGCTAAACAGGGAGGAAACCCCAGCCAGCTCCAGTGGCTTGTAGGGTGGCAGCCTTGCTCATCCACATCTCCCTCCACAACTGTGTGTCCCACCAGGAAAACTTAAGGTGGAAGTGCTTCTGCTTTCACCTTTTTCCCTGCTTTGGTGGTGAGCCTAGTTCCTCAGGATAACACAGACATAAAGCTCATGCCTGCAGCCTGGACTGTGCAGTGCCCCCTCCCCAACATGGCCTTTCCCACGGGGAAACTGAGGCATGAACTCCTGCTGCCACTCAGGAGGCACCAAAGCCCTCCTGTTCCCCCGGAACCTGCTGTCCTCAGGTGTCTCCTGCAGCTTTCAGCGTGGGGTGGGGCTGGGTCATGCTGGTGTCCCCCCCATTTGTCAGCCACTCAGCCTGACAGCAGCGTCCCCCCCAGCCCCCTCGCAGGGTGTGTGTGCTGGAAGCAGCCTGAGCATCCTCCAGCATCCCAGGTGGAGGCAGAGCAGGCAGCAGGGCTGGAGGCAGCAGTGCAGGTAACAGAGCGGAGATTCCCTCCATCACTTTCATTTTCTTGTTTCCAGCTCTACCAGCGCTGGGTTTTCCTATGAATATGAAAGCACCACGCAGGAATAAAAAGCTGGAGATGGAGCAGCAAGGCAGCCACAGTGAGCAAGGTGAAGCAGCTCCACGTCTGAACAAGCCACCCGTGGCACCTGTCAGGCACCTCTGCATCAGAAATTTAGCGAATCCTGCCTGGAGTCCTCCGGTTCATCCTCTCTGGCATCTGGCACCGCAGCCTCCTCACCCATCGTAATCCATCGCTGACTGTCAAGCTCTCCTTGACAAAATGTTGTGCCTCAGCCTCACCCCACTGCTCGTGCTGGTGCTGGGGGTCAGCCTGGGGGCTGCCTTTCCCCATGACACCCTGAGGAAGGGCTGCAGGCTGTCCAAGTACCAGAACATTGCACCCGAGGAACAGAAGGCTGTGGACAAGATGAGAAAAGAGTTTGTGAGTACTGCTGGCAACAGGGGACAGTGGGGTGGCGGGGGGCAAGGGAGAGGGGATGCTGAATTCAAGACCTGAGTGACAAAGGTGCATGTTTTCTGCAGCAGTTTGGGGATGAGTAAGATGTTTTCCAAGGGTGTCTGGGGACATGAAGGATGCTGGGCCAAATTTTGTCCTGGTTTCAAACTCGTCAAAGCTGGCCAGGGTTGTACAACATTGCCAGAAGTCACGATGCGCGTTTTTCAGTCTCTTTCTTGGTTTATGCCTGCAGGTGAACAACCACAAATGCAACACCAGGCTCTTCCACCGGAAATGGAATGCAGTAGACTTGCCGGTACGTGTGAAGTGATGCTGTAAGAAGGGGGCACACCTCTCCTGTCGCCCGGTCCCCTGAACCCCCGGGCAGGTCCTCGAGACCCCCATCTGCCAGCCCTGGTGCTTCGGGTCCCTAACCAGGACACTCCCGCCCACAGATGTCCGACCGAGTGGTGCTGGTGACGGCCGAGCTGAACCTCACCACCGCCATGCTGGAGCTCCCCGCTGTGCCCAGCTTCGCCGAGGTGCGCCGGCGGCCCCTGGACTTCTTCACCCAGGCGCGGGAGGATGTGCGGGGCTGTGTGAGTGCCTCCCCCAAAGCCCTGCCCCGGGCCAGCTCAGCGGCCCCGCTGCTGGCGGCCGCGCCGCGGGGCTGCTCCTTAGCCAGCCGCTCTCCTTGCAGGTGGATCCTTCGCATCAGCCCTCGGGCAGACTGAGGCACTGGCTGCACAAGCTGCAAGCGGCCATGCGGGCGGTAAGTCAGGCCAGCGGGGTGACGGCTCCCGGCGTGTCAGCGAGCGCACGGCTGCGGGGCCCGCAGCAGCCCCACTTCAGTGCTGACCCGCCCTTTCTCCCCGCCGCAGGACAGCACCGAGAGCACCGAGAGCACGGCCTGCCTGAGGGCCACCACCATCCTGCACGCCCTACAAGTGCTGGACAACCTGCGGTGCGCGGCCCTCCAGGAAAAGTGCTGAAGTGCCCTGAATGCCAGCCCACGGCACCGCCCCCACGGGAGGGCCGGGAGAAACGCCCGCGCTGTACCTCCTATTGAACCCTTTTCCTCACTTACGCGAACTCCGGAAACTTTTTTTTTTATTATTTTTCTTAGTCTTTTAAATTATTGGCTCGGGAGAAGGCAAAGTAATGCCCTTCCTGAAAAAACGTGAAAATGCGTATTTATAGGATGCCTTTGCTTTTCTGGTTCTCAAAATGTTTTTAAGGAAATCTATTTTTTTACCTGCTATTTATTAAAGACTATATTATGCATACTTGCCTGTGTAAACTATTTTCTTACGTGCTATTTAGTGTGAAAACTAAAGTAGCTACCGTAAGCAGGTAAGCTGCCATCACATGTTTTTACTATGCCTTTCTGCAGTACCACAGCACAGGTATCGCCTGCACATCCTTGCCAAGGACATTGCCCGAAAGGAACCTCATTGCGTTTAATCTGGGGAGAGGAGAAAAAGCCTGGATGCTGGGTTTTTTGGAGGGCTTTAATAGATTCTGTCGCTTGGCTATGCCCCAGGTGCTACCCATGTGCTGCCATCTAATGTCAGGGGCAGCAGCCGAGGCAATGAAAACCCGTCCAGAGGGAAACGCCCTTGGGCGAGTATCGCCCAAGGGCAGGGAAACCCGCGGAGGCGTGTTTGGAATTCCCGACGGATGCGGGGGTTTGGTTAGGAGGCGCAGCTCATCTCTCAAAAAACCAGGCTGCAGGAACGCTTTGCCTCTGTGACTTTGGGCTCCCAGGAACGGGCAGATGCCATCACTGCCTGCTCTGGGACCCCACCTCCTGGCCCTGCTCCCAGTTTCACCCATCGCTTTCGAAGGCTTGCAAGAAATCCCCCTCTGGAACCTGTGTACAGCCAACATCTGTGGGGGGAGCTTGTTTTCAGAACATTTCTGTCCAAACCTGCTGTGCTGTGTTATCCAAGCAATACATGGATCTGGAGAGAGAAGCCTGAGGAGGGACAAAAAGGCTCTAAGCAGCAGTTCCGTGCTGGTTTAACTAGATTCCAGTAAGCTAAATTCCTGTTTCTTTTTGGGGGAGGGGTAGTGGGATCACTGCAGTGAATGCTTAGGATGCAGTGAGTATTTCAGTAGCTGTCTGCCAAACTTCCCTTGTGTCAGGTCTCCAGCTTTGCCTTATCACACCTTCTAACCTGAATGCTGCTCTAATGGCTAAGTTTCGGTTCCCTTATTTAGTGGAAGCTACCAAATGGAAGAACTTAAGTTTATGCACCTATTTTACGGATGGGAGGGCTGATACTACATAATTGTGAAAATTTCTGAAGTTTTTGGTCAGTCTAGTTATGACACCTCAGTATTCACCCTCCACTACTAAACGCACACTTACAATCATTTTTTACAGAGATTCCATCTGATGGACTTGTGCTTCCATATGACTAATTATTTCATCTGATTGACTATTGCATATTGATATTAGTGACATATTGATTATTAATATTGACTATTCTGTCTGATTCACTAGTCCTCCAATCATCTGCTGCTGGAATGTACGAAATAGTTGATTAATTTAAGCAGGCACTAAGGCAAACGCTGCAGCCTGGTTAAGCTCTGCTCCTGAAATCACCTTGGCAATTGTTTTTTTGCCTCCCTCTTGGTGTGTTGCTATTTGCCATAGACTCAGCGTAATTTATATTGCAGCTGAATCACCCCCATTTCCATAGCAGTGTCAGGAGACAGTAAAAGAATGGAATTTATTGGGAATGGCTGGCCAGGAATGTAGTGGGCTCACCATCCCCGAAGGTGTTTAAGGAACGGCTGGATGCGGCACTCGGTGCCGTAGTCTGGTTGACACGTTGGAAATCCGGCAAAGGTTGGACTCGGTGGTCTCAGAGGTCTTTCCTAACCTTAATGATTCTGCGATTCCGTTTACAAAAGGTGCGAAAATTAGGCCTGGGGACAGATGACTCAAACGACATCAATTTCCCTCAGGCTCTGCAAGACCCCGCTGCTGCTGACGGAGCGCCCCAATATGGCGGCGTTGCCTGAGGGGGGCCCCTCAGGGCCAGCCCCAACATGGCGCCGCCCTCCCGGCGGCAAACGCCCTCCCCGCCACCGCGCCAAACTCTCGCGAGAGCTCAGCGGGGACACTTCCCGGCCCCGCCTGGACTCTCGCGAGATCCCCGCTGAGGGAGGAGGAAGAGGAGGAAGGAGAAGGAAGGAGGAGCCGCCACCGCCGCTCCTCCCGGGCCGGCGCCGGGGATGGTGTTGGCCGCGGCAGCCGGGCCCTGACGCCCCGCTCAGGTACGTCCGGACTGGCTCCCTTCCCTCAGTCCCCGGCTCGCGCCTGGCCGCTCCCGGTGTCTCCACATCTGCCGACCCGCCAGGCCTCGGCTCCCGGTGGGGTCCCCGGCCCCACTTCCCCGCGATCCCCTTGCCTTGCAGAGGGGCTTCTCTGGCCCCCGCTATTTCCCCTCCCGGAGGAGCGGGAGAATTCCGGGACTCTTGCTCCCTTCCGTAGAAATAAGCGCAGCACCTCTCCCTTGCTTCTCTGTCTCTCTGATAAAGCTTTACCTGCGATTTGTGAGTGCTTTCTTGCTGTGTTCCATTAGAGTTTGGGATATAGCCGAAGCCTATAATTTCTTTTCCAGGCTGGTCACGCTTGTCTTGGGTTTCCTGGTTTTTTAGGATAAGCTGTAAAGGTGTCTAGGCGTTTAGTGCCCACCGAAGTTGAATTTATTTAGAATGAGCACCTAAAAGGTGGGGCTTTTCTTGACGGGAGAGCTGGTGTGCGGTTTACAGGGGGTTTTTTCTCTCTCTTTTTTTTTTTTTTGCATTTATGGCCGCGTTCATTACTTTTCAGACCCCCTACTCCCCTCTTCCTTTTTTTTTTTTTTTTTTTAAAGCAGCTGTCGTTTTTTCCTTCTTCAGGGAAAAACGGACTGTTTTGTTCTGCTTATTCTTTTTTTCTCTGGGATAAAACCTACGGTTTGTTTCAGTTGAGCGAGCTGGATTTTACATTTACCCTGAACTTTACTTTTGTGTTTAAACATACATCTTGAAGCTGACACACGCATTACTTGCCAGCTTCAGGGAGCTTGACCTTGTTGTAAATCTCACCAGAGTTTCCTACTGTTAGGGACTCTTGTGAAATAAATGTTTTCCTTTCTTTGTTGCTCACTTTTCTGTTAAGTTCTTCTCAACATCCAAGTAAAGATTATACCCTGGCTTTTTGCATTTTTCCCCCCCTTTATTTGGTTGAATTAATTCATATGACTAAAAGAATAATCATTTCTCCTACCATTTTAGTGGCTGGGGGCCTGAAGGGTTTGGATTTTGTCAGCATTGTGTTGGTTTTAGGCAATGTTAGAGAAGGAGGAGTTGCCTTCAACTGGGAGTAGTGTCAAAACGTATTAAGCTATGGCAGACTGGATGTTTTGGTTTCATGACTTTGGCATTCTGACCACCTTTTACTGTAATTAATTTATCTGTGCAGTTATCTTCTAGAGTGGATGGCTGGCACAGCAAAAGTGTCTTTCCATTTCAGCCTCTGTGTGTAGGGTTTTTGCCCTGTGAGGAGTTCTCGCTGTGCAGCTGTGTAGATAATTGCACTGTTCGCAGCTTCAGTCCCTCTCCTGTGCCATTGGAGCTGTCCCAAAGCTCACTTCCTAGTGTTTGAGAGTTGTTCCAGTAATCCCTCTCCTTTCTCCTTTTTATTTATTTTTTTTCTTTTGGCCAGCCAAGAGGCGGCTGTGAATGTTGTCAGCCTGACCTTTCTCCAGAAAACTGAATTTCCTCTTGGCATAATGCACTGAAACTCCCTCAGTATTCACTGCTCAAACAAGCTCATTCCTCAGGTGCCGTGGGCCATCCTCACCTTCAGTCACAGCCCTGTTACCCGTGTGCAGCAGTTCTGTGTTGATGATGGTACTTCACTCCTTGTTCAACAAACAAACCGTGACTTGTTTTGCTCCTCCCCCCTCGCCGGGGGCTTTTGGTGACTGTCCGTGCTGTCGCGTTGTGTTCCAGGTGGGAAGCAGCAGTAATGCTAACTCTGGCAAGCAAGCTGAAGCGGGATGATGGTGTCAGAGGCCCCCGTGCATCCAACCCAGCGTCTGACTCCACTCGGAGAGTGTCTGTCCGGGATAAGTTACTCGTTAAAGGTGAAGGAATATATTGAAATATTTTGGGATTTACTGGGTTGGGGTATGTTGCCAGTAAACAGCACTAAATTGCATATAAATTCCCACAAGAGTTCTTCAAATGGCTTGTGACTTTGCTTGGGATTACTAGTGTAGTGTATTGACCTACATCTCATCTCCAGCAGCTTGTTGCCTATAGGACACTTACTTTTATTGAATAATGAAAATCAAAGCAAGTGTCCTCCTTACTCTGCTGAAAATCAGTCCATCATCAATTAAAACATGATAAAAAATTGCCACATAAGTGTAACTAAACTTGGAGGAGGAGGCCTTGATAGGAATGTAGTTTTTGAGCAAAACTGTAACTGCCTGTCACAGGAAAGACCATCCTGAAAGTAACAACAGCATTTTGGTGGAATTTAATGGCACAGGTCAGAGGCAGCACCCTTTAAAAAGCTTAAAAAAGCAATGCAGAGAGAGATTTTTGTAGGGATGGAGTCACTAGAAGTTGAGTATGAAGTTGTGAATAATAAACCAGTGATTGTACCTGTTTTAGGAAGGTTGCTGTAGGTTTTTACCAGCTGGTGGGAAAAAAAAAAAGCCCCAAACCTACTTTATGGCAGTTGTGAGTAAATGGGGTAGTTCATGAGACAATAATTAATTATAGTTAAATCAGGGACAGCTCTTTCTTGCACTTGAATTTTTTTTTTGTAACATAGATAATACTATATTTAAAAATCCATAGATGCTGACAGCTTGCAGTTACTATGGCTTAAAGTCAGGTTCACTCCCTCTGGTAATAGCTGAGTGTTAGTGGCAAGGAATGTGTTGTTCAGGTTGATGTTTCTGCTGAAAATGACCAGTAGCAAATACACTGCTGTTGATGTGTCAGCTGCCACTATAGGGATTCATGCCAGTCAAAGGAAATCCACAATTCCTGGTCTTGTTTCAAAATGATTTGAGACCAACGCAGGTGTAATTGCCTGACTGATAGTACCTAACTAGCACTGCATATGGTGTTTTCCCAAATGGGGGTAAATTCTGTCAGGTATCTGGAGCAAGGTGTCACTGCAGGTGCTGCTGCCTCAGTGCACTGGGAGGGACTAGACTGTAGGAATGTTGTATCTGCAATTTTCTCTCTGTATTGTTGTAAGGACAGGGAATTTTTCTATGCTGTAAGTTGTGATTGTGATCGCTCTTACACTTCCAGTTTGGAAATCCTCATTTAACTCCAGTTCTGACGGGGGGAAAGATTCAGGCAGGAGAAATAAGCTCTTTAACCAGACTAAGCTACAAAGCCAAATTACTAAATATATATAATCTGAGATTTTCCCTAACCTACAGGTATAGACTTGAGGGGAAGATAGCAGTGTAAAATAAACACCCTTCACGTGAGATGCCAAAGAAATGTTACTCTGCCCTTAGAACAATCACGTTTTTCAAACCCATACCCGAGTCTGCAGGAGAGGAAGAGAATGTAAGCTACAGAAAATTAGTATTGACATTGTAATTGTTGTGGTTGTTAGCAAACCAGCACACACTAAGTATTGAACAGTCCCAGACTGACAAACGTTAAAAGCAGGTCAGCACTCACATGGCTTTGACAAGCATTGAGTGCTGGATCCTGATCTGATTGTGCATGGAAGTTGTACCCCTGCTCTGAAATGAGTGGTTTAGGTCACTTAGAGTCACTACCAAAGGTGTTGGTGAAAATCTGCCCTAATACAAATTTGCAAAAGCACAACAAAGGTTGGTGGCAAGGTTTGTGCTACTGCTTACTGCATGGATAATACATATAAAGGAAAATCAAATTAGAATCAGTTTAGAATCATATATGCAGAGGCTGGAATGAAAAGAGAGTAAGGGGGGAAAAGTTAAAGGAGACACTTCGTTGAGTCAGGGGGTTCAGAATGAGCCCCTTTCCTTTCTAAACTCCTCAGGGAGGGGTCTCAGTGCAGCTGGATCCAGCCTCAGGCTCAGACTCAACAGTTATGTGTAAAAGATTTAGCAGAACTTAATCATAAAAGCACTTCAACGTTACATTAATTATTAATCAGCTATAAACATAACACATATTCAAGATAATAACATGTATACTGTTTTATAGGGTGTTCAAGTCATACACTCATACACAAAGGTGTATATAGATATATATATATATATATATATATACAGACAAATGTGCAGAGGTAACACACACACATACGGTTATCTATGTATACATGGGAATACATAATAAAAAATTCCCCCCCAGAATCAATGACATACTCGTGTTAAATGCCTTCTTGGAGATTACTGGAGTTTTTTGAAATTCAAGCGAGGGTGGTACCATTTCACTCAGGCAGTAATTCAGGAGAGGAACGTTCCAAAGCTATCAGGGAATGACTGGTTATTCCTACTCCTGTCTCCCACCTTGTCCAGGCAGCAGGAGTTCCTGGCACAGTCAGTGCTGCTCCCACCTTAGCCTTGCAAGAGTTCCTGGTACAGTTCAGGAATGCTTCACCACCGAGCTCTTGTGCGAAGGCCGGGGCCTGACAGGAATTACTGAAATTGCAGAGCAGGCCAGAGGTTGAGACGGGGGGGAAGCACCACCACAATCACGATCCTCTCCCAAAAGAGTTGTAGGAGCAGCTGTCAGTCTGCTGAGGATGGTTTCTGGGTGAAATGGGAACTGACAGGAGAAGCAGGTCATTCCAGTGTAAGTGCTGAAAGTGAGAGGGAAAGACTTGTTAGGGGTGTTCTGTTTTAAGCTGCTCAACCTAAATCTGGACCATTTGTTTACAAAAGTTTCTAGAATTTGCTCCAACACTTCAGGATAAATCAGGTGCAACAGCATCTACGGTGTGAGACTGAGTGCAGGTGAACTTTCTGCGGTTGAGTGTTTCTAGGTCACATAAAGATTGCAGGAATGAGTTTGAATGGGAGTGCAGAGCTGCCTGCTAAAGGTGTGCACACAGCAGTGATGCTGCTGCAGCTGGATCAGCTCCAGTGCCTGTTATTGCCTGATTGTATGGAACTGTAATAGCCCAGCTGAACTTCAGGCTGTTGTATTGGATCCCAAAGTTAGAGCCTGGAAGAACAGTTGTAAGTAGAAGTTGTTACTGGTGTGTGCTTAGGCTGGAGTTACCAAACAGATGACTGTGGCAGAATGGGGGAAAGGCTCCAATTGGTCAATCTCCTGGCAACAAATTAGAAAACAATCTGTCCTACATAAAAGAAGAGAAATCCTGGCCATCAACAAGGGAGGAGGAGAGGAGATGAGAGAAGGCCCAGAGTGTTCTGTCAGTGGCGAAGCACCACTGTCCTATTCCTGCTCCACAGTAAATTGGGGATAGTCTAATAAATCCTGCAGACGGATGTCTGCCAGCTTCGCTCAGGGTATTGTCCAGACACAGACAGTGTCTGGTTTTTCTCTGGAGGTAATTTGAAGACAGCCTTGTTTGTGTTGATAGAGAGTCCAGTCCAGGAAAGCAGTACAGGATCTCTGAAGGATGTGTTGTCACACCGATAACCCTGCAGTCCTCAGATGTGTTGTGTACTCTGCCTGGTCAGGAGATCAGTGCTGTTTTGATTAAAGTGATGACCATGACCCCAGCCACTGACAAGTGTAGGTGATGCTTACAAACCTTAAAAACTTGGTGTGGACCGACTGCATGCTGCCTGAAAGTAGGAAAAATAAGTGATAATTTAGGCATGATAGCTATTTGCACTATGGATGTGAAGAAACATCTCAGTTGGTATTTGAGATAGTGGTGTCAGGCACTGACCTTGACTTCACTGATGGGTGCAAGGTAAACAGACTTGGTTCCACTTTTGTGGAAAAGCTACTTTTGAAATACTGGTGCCCTTTGTTAGTTTATCGAAGTTGTTCCTTTAATTGCTCATGTTACATATTCAGGTATCAGTCATGGCTCAGTACAGTTGGGTTATTTAATGGACATACTGTGAATGGACATACCCCTAAAGTTTTATATTGGGAAGTAATTCTGAGTCATTTGGATATTCTCTTGTCACTGGATTTCCATCTCGGCTCAGTTGGAGAGTAAGGCCGTAATTCTGTAGGCCTAGTACCCAAATTAAAATAGAGCAAGCAGTACAATCGCTTTAGCAGCTTTCATTTTGTTCTGTGCTGCAGAGGCAATTTCTAATGTTCTGTTCATCTCTAAGGGGAGCTTCATTAAGCTGTGAGCAGGGGCTGCATGACTGCTCCTCGAGGATGGTGAGCATGCAGTGCTGAACTCGAAAGGCAAATCCTTTCTGAAATTTAAAAAGGGCCGAGGACAATCCAAAGTGGTGTTTAAGATTAATAGTGTATAATGAAAGTGACTGCTAAATTGAATTCAAGATACAGAGCATGCCAGGATGGCAGGAGCAGCTCATGGATCACAAAGGTTGTCCCTTATGCTGCGTTTTTGGTAGTGCACCTAAGCTGCATCATTCAGTTTTATATTACCACTAGTGCTTAGTTTAATTGTGGCAGCTTGAAATAACTTAATATGTATGAAAATGAGTTAACAAGGTTTATTCCTTGGTTGTCTTCAATATCTGTGGCTTTTACAACCTGTTTATGCAACCAGAAAATATTTTATGTGTGCCTCTGTACAAGCCTGAGAGAATGGAAGTGGGAAACTGGTAATGAAAGTGAGGTGAAAGTCCATTGTAAATAAAAATTAGTTTATTTGCTTTCTTCAAGCCTTGAAAAACAGTAATATTCCTCCTCAGAATAACAGGCAAGGAAAGTTGAGAGGGGAGAAAATACTTTTTTTCTAACTCTGGTCTGTACAGTTCAGAGGAGCGAAGTAGGGAATGCTATAAAGATGGATGGGTAAGAATTAGGAGGCAAACAGCATTCCTAGAATTAATAGAATATTAGAACTAGTACTTAGAAAATGGAATTTTTATAAGTGTCAGGGTATTTTCATCTTCATCGCTAGAAGTCTTAAAGGACTACAGCAGGAGAGGGGGCTTTTTGAACAAAACCAGAGAGGAGTAATACTGCTGTGGATGAGAATATTCAGTTGAGGAAGTAATGATTTTATTTGGTGTACTTAAAACCAAAACCAAACTCCAGCAGGAAGCATACAGCCTGATTTTTGTGGAAGATGTAGTCCACAAAACAAAGCACTGCTATATTCTGATTTGGGGAGGTGAGGGAGCAGAGCACTGGGGTTGTGGTGTGTGCATTGAACATTCATAAGCCTTTTACGCACAGCAGGAGTGTTCCTATTTCTGTCTCGAGAACTGTCATGGGTAAGGGAGAGTTATTGTTTGTGAAATCATTTATAAATAGCTCTGGTTGCTTGTGTTAGGCTTAGCTTTTCTCTGTTCTCTACAGTTCCTGAGCTGCTTCTGAGACATAATCTGTTTGCATTCAACTCTTCAGGTGTTTGTGTTGGGTTTAAGTTTAAGCCTTGCCTTTTTTATGGTTTAAAATAGCATTTGGAACTGTCGAAGCAAGTGCATTCTGGGTCAAGAGCAGGACTCTGCAAATACACCTCCACTTGGGCTTCTCCTGCAACAGATCACAAGGTTTTGGTAACACCAGATGGACTATTTGGAGTTTCCTGAGACTTGGATTTTCTGGTTGTCTCATCATCTTAATGGTGTGAATTGAGACACAGATGCTGATTCTCCACAAAATGACCATGAAAAGTAGTCAAATTGAATTCTCTCCACACTTTAGCTGTAGTGACAGTCATTTTTTGAAAGAGGAGCTCAGAAAACCTTTAAGTTTGTTCTTTAATTTAGTGAAGCTTTTGGAGCTCTTGGAAGTTCAGTGCATTGGAGCTCTGATTGTCACTTCCATGTTTTGCTTATTTACAAATCTCGGTGAAATAAGTTGGCAGCCTGCACAAGGGGCGTTTTCTTCCAGAGAATGCTCATGCCAGAGGTATTGCTTTATGTAGAAAGTGTGTAAGTTAAAACATCAGAATCTTAATGGAGCTTGAATGCTCTGGTCAAAAATGTTTCCTTTCTGAGCAGCAACATACAAAAGTGGTTCCAGTGTCAATGTTGTCACTACCAAAGAGTCACAGAATTTGGAAACACTGAGCTTTGGCCTGTTAAATGTGCTTGTTAATTGGTTAATCACCAATATCTGTTTATATGGCACAATTAATAGAAACATCAGTAACCTTACTCAATGATGCTTTAAACATTTAGATTATTGAAGCAGATCTTCATCTGCTTTGTGAAGTTGTTTCATTCTTAGTTTCAGTGATTTGTTGCAGAGTTCATTAGAAACCTCAATTTTGGGCCATTTGCCTTTGTTTCCAAAACTTTTGTGTGGATTTATTATGAGCACAGCATTCCCGTTTGCACACCTTCAGAGGAGGAGCACAGCGTTCCCTTCTCCTCAGTGTGAGCATTTTGTTTTCATGTTCTTACAAGAAAACCTGCTCATTCTTGTGCCAAGACGGAGGGAAACACAGAAGTGTGAACGCATTACAGGAATTTTCACACTTCAAAGGAACTCGGATTGTAAACTCTCTACTGAACCTTGAAGGAGGCAGAAGTGAGGCCCTGGCTCTGCAGAGCTGCTCAGCTCAGCCATTGCTGGGACTGACCATGCTGTGCCCTTACTGATCCCTTTTTTTTGGGATCAGGCGGAGGGCAGGCAGGATTCATTAAGCTGAACAACACGCAAGGACAGAAAGCAATAAAGGAAAGCAGTCAACACCTTAAAATAATTGAACCAGGTCCTAAACCTTGCCCTGTAGTGAATATTGATGTGCCTCCCACTCTGAAAGGCTGGTGAATTTTAAGAAAGGAGCGAGGGAATGATCTTATGAAAAATTTTTATAGCTGCAGCTTTGGGGGTTGGTTGTTGTGTCTTTTTTTATCAGCCAGGAGGGGAAAATTGAAATAAAGTCCTTGATTACAGCTGAAATTATATTTTTGTGTCTGTTGTAAAGACAGTACTTTAGCTGAAGTGTGGCTCCAGTGTTGTCTTTCAGTGCATGGCTTTGGTTAAATCACCTCTGGCTGCAAGTGTGGGATTTTAAATGAGGGAAGTTGTGAATTTTTTAGGTAAGTGTGAAGCACGGTGCTTGCTTTGGTGGGTTGTTTTCTCTTGGTGTAGATTCTCTTGGTTGCAGATGCAGGGTGTGCCAAGCGCAAGGGAAGTGGGAGTCAAATAAGCGTCATTCCCTCTGCAGAGACCAGCCAGGTTTGGTAAGCATGGATTGCAGGAAAAGTTCTGGAGAGTCAGTGAGAGTTGTGATGGGATCAGTTTGGATTCAGTGCCAAGAACTCTGAATGACAGTTTTTTTCAGATGTGTGGTTTTGAGAGTTGGTGTTGAAATCTCTTGCACGTCGTCAGCCTAAATAAATGGGCTGTGTCTGTGGAGGCCTTGAAAGCAAAGTCAGAAGTGGAAAATAAGACTGCAGGAAATGCCAGAAATATACTCAGTTAGATTTCCTAGAAGTAATGGGGGGAGATATCTTGATGCATCTCTTTCATACTTATGTGAAATACAGGTAGTTGTAATTAAGACTTCAATAAAATACACAAAAGCAGGGGTTCTCCCAGGGAAGGTGACTTGACAGGCTTAGGAATACACTTCATTTCCTAGGGGCTATGGAACAGTGTCAGGATGCTTCCTTTCTTTTCTGAATTACTTTTAAGCTCAGGAAATAAATACAAGGAAATTTTAATTGAATAAGAATGCACATCAGTGACAAAAACAAACTGCTTTGGAAATGCCAGTGCTCTGTGTGGTAGCAGCCCTGGTGCTTCAGTTTTGGCAGAGCCGAACTCCCCATCAAAGAAGGATACATTTGCCATGTCTGTATGGCAGATAAGCATTTTTAGTAATGAATTGAGTGGCTTAAAGAGAACTTTCAAGATAAACTTCTACTGCAGCTTAATTATATTTTTAAGTAAAATTGGATTTACAGGGTGGTTTAAATTAGATCTGCCAATTCGGCCTTCAAGAAGGGCTTTATGCTTGCATATTATAATAATGACTTTGGTTTGGTTTTTTTTTCAACAGAGGTTGCAGACCTTGAAGCTAATTTACCTTGTGAGTATAACATTTAATAGTATGCATTTTAAGGGGGAAAGCACCATTGAAGTGAACATTTTGACTGACGTATGAATGCTAATGGTATTTGTTAAACTCCAGGGAAAGCTGTGTAAAGCTCCACCACACTGGCTTGGACAGGTTTTCTCTGTTGCTTCCTCTTATGGGGCTGTGGAGAGGTGGACCCTCATTAGTGTCCTTTGGAAGCACTATTGATAATTTGCCTCCAGAATTTGATTGCTGGGGAGTGGCAGCAAAACTTTCAATTAAACACCCAAAAGGTTCCTGGGACTCAAGGGTGCAATTAGTGTCCTCACTCGTGTTTTTTTCTTTATTCTCTTCTTTTCAAAACAGGACATTCTGATTTAGGGGCAGACCAAATAGTTCAGCTCTCAGGGAACATGAAGTCAACCTGCAGTTTTTTCACTTCAGTGTTCAAGATGTAACCTGATGTCTTTGTTAATAGTGAAAATACTCATGAACATTAATTTTTTAAGAGTGATCCATATTCTCTTAAAAAAAAAAAAAAAAAAAGAGGGCAAGATAATGTGATTTTAGCCCTGGAATTTTACTTGAGACATAAGCCTTCCTTGAGGACAGTTATAGAGAACTTACACAGTAATTTTAGGTTAAGTTTTTTCAGTGTAGGTTCTGTTATAGGGTAACAAATACCTGTAAAATGTGTGGGTTTAGTCACTACAGTGTGAGTGCATTACTAGCATTTGTGTACAGTTCTCGTTAGGTTTTTTCAGGCAAATAGGATTTATAACTATGACACTATTCAGCTCCTTGGCTATAGAAAAGTAACAGCCAGCTTGATGGGTTAAGAAGCTAAAGACTACATAATATGGGTGATAAAATATCCATGGATAGACTCATCTCCTCAAGCCAGCTTGTCTCTGCCACAGTCAAGAAAGGCCACTTTCCTGCATGAGAAGCCAACTTGAGTTGTGTCATCAAATGCAAACAAAGGGCTGTTATGCTGAGAGCTTGCAGCTGTTGAACTGAAACCACTGACAGTTCCAGCAGATTGTTCTCTTTTCCCCACACTTGTTCTTCATTGTCACTGTTCTCATTAAATTCATCTCATCTGAGAGTGAAAACTTCGAGTTTGGTTTGTGATGCTCCAGAACTTTGGGAAATCACTTGACTGAAAGGTGGGGGTTAATCAGGGAGTCAGCTTGAAAAGTGTGAAAGAGGATTTATTTGCTTTTCAAACAGTGGAGAACTCATTGCCTGATGTTCTTTTGCTTCACAGGTACATGTAAAGTGAATTTTCCTGACCCAAACAAGCTCCATTACTTTCAACTAACTGTAACCCCAGGTAATTTTTTTGAACATGTTACTTTTGTTTCTCTGTGTGTTGGTGTTTAGGAAATGTAATTCAAGAGGAATTCCAATAAAGCCTCGAGTCAAAGAAAGTCTGGCTGTAATAGTGGCTCTTTTGTTAACGGGATGGAGAAAGTGGGCTGAGTTTTGACAACCAGATTCCAATAAAAAGGCCTTCAAAAATGAGTGAGGTTAGGAAATACTCAGATCTTCTTTGCTTGCATGTCAGCCAGTCTCAGACCATCGTGTTTAATTTGCTGAGAGGAATCTTGGGCTGAGCATTACTGCATTACAGCCCTGTCAGGTTGTGTATTCTGTGGTGCTGATTGCTTGGTTCTGCAGAGGTGAAGAGAGAGGTTACCAATCTAAGGCTCCTGGAAAACTTCAAACCTAGGCATGCCTGAAGATGTTTAACAAGGAGGAGTCTGAGTCTTTGAATGTTAAAATATGTGGAAATCGGATCTTTTATTATTAACACAAGTATACTCTGAAGCTCTTGCTGGCAGGGTGGTCAATAAAAACAGTTCATAAAATTTCCATGTGAGTGTCTTAATAGCCAGCCAAAATTAGTATTTGCTGTGCATTTTAGACTAGAAAGTTGTGTTTTATGGATGAATGTGCATGGAAAGTTATTTAAACGTCATATGCACTTCTTGTTTTTGTTTGAGACTGTGCAGCTGCTTAAATGAGAACATTGCCATGTGCAGTGCACTGAATGGTTTGAGTTAGATGTGCTGGGATCCCCCTGCCAGCTCATTCTTGTAGATGCCCATTTTCTGTAGATGCTTTTTGACCACAGAATTTGGGTGAGGTGTGTCAGTCATCCTGAAGTATTATCTGGAGAAATAGTGGTGTGCACTTAATGAAGTGCTGGGAATGTTTCTGCTGATCCAGTACTTTGAAATCAGAGCGGCACTAGGTGTCACTGTTGCTGTTTATTAGCCCGATTCAACTGACCCTTCGTCCAGCAGAAATTTTGGGTGGTCTGTTAACATGTCCATTCATGTGACTCCTTTTTGTGATGGAAAAATGAGTGAGGCTGCCCTTGTCAGTGTAATCAAAAATCAGTGCAAGAGCTCATCTAGATATTTGGCCCTGTCATTCTGTGTAGGAGTTGTGATCATGTTTACTTGGTGGGTGTTAATTCTGCTTGCACCAAATGCCCTTCAGTTTTATAAGATGCTCCTTTATTTTATTTTGGAAAGGAGTTGACTTTACAAGAGCATCGCTGTGCAAATCAGGGATATATGAAAAAGCTGTCCTAACTCCAAGGTGTCTATATCCTAGGGATTGTTTTGTCTGTTCACTGCTGTGCAGCAAGATGCTGCAGGCAGAAACCAGCTGTTGAATGCAGAGCCTGGGTTTTGTGCCAGCTTTGTTGCTGAAATGATCTTGCCAGTGAGATGATCTTAATTAACATTTTGTTACTCTAAATATAGCTGCACAGCTGAAGTCTCTGCAATTGCAGCCTGACCCAAGTAAACATCTATTTTCAGCTGTGCATAATTCAGGTGTAGAATCTTGTGATCAGCCATAGCTTAGCACTCTAAAGGCAGAACACAGCACAGACCAAGAAAATCTTTGTAGTTTTCTGCCTCCCTTCAATACTGAAGTTTTTTTCAGTGTATGCTAAATCTTAGTTTTCTTGAGGCAGTGAAGTGGTTGTCACAGAAGTTTTATGGCTGAAGTGGGCTTGAGCCAACTCTTTTTGTATTGTCTGAACAGTATTGCATGAATCTTGACTTTGTTCTGTGCAGTCATTTTGAATGTGGCTGGTCTTGAAAGGACAGTAAAAGAAGCTTCCTTAGGCTGGCACAAAAAGACTAATTTGAATAAGAAAATAAGCTTGACCACCAAGCAGAAATCCTTTCAGGTCCCTTGCTCAGCACCTCTCACAATAACCTTTCTCAGCCAGTATTTAACATCACAAAATTATCCTGGTGACAGGAAGTTTTTAATTTAAAACGATTTTGTAGAAAATCTTGATTGAGGATGGCTGCTTTTTTCACACAATTGAAGAAAGTCCAATTCCTGTATGTTGCAGCTTTCTGCAGTGCGCCATCAGTGGATATTTAGCAGCACATGCTAGAAAATGGCTAAGACTTGGATTTTTCTGCTGCAGTGGACAAAACTCTGTGTTCCCAAGGCAGACACTGCTGGTTTTCTCTGCTGTCTGAACCTTCTTTTCCCTTTTGTCATCTGAAACAGTTGTTCTGCCTCTGAAAAATGCCCTTGTGCCACCACTTGCCTCTGTTCTTATTTTTGCACCAGTATCACTGGATTAAAATCTAGGGGAAATAAGGAGATAGATGCTTAGAATACAGGCAGAGTCCTGCCTGCTGCACTGGTATTTGGAGCACAAAATTGGAAGCTGAGGACTAAAACATGGTAATGACCTGGAAAAAAATAAAGGAGGTGAGTTTGGGTAGCTTATACATGAAAAAACACAGAAGAGTAAGTGCAGTTAATGAAATTTCCCTGCAGTTCCCAGGCAGTCGGACTAGTCTGAGGTTGGTGTGGATATTTGAGTCCCACTCCAGGGGGATTAATAAAGACCCTGTTTTCTGGTGAAATGCTCACAAATATTGGTGAGCATGGCTGAGCAAGGCTGATTCAGGGAGCTACTATCCAAAGTGCATCCTTTGTGGCCTGCCCTAATTATCTTGCATTTTCTCCTAAAGTGAGGAAATAATTTGGTTAAGTGTTTTCCAGAGCACTTTCAGGCATTAAAGCACCCTACAAATGCAGGCTAAGATTAGTCAGGTTGTTGATAATGAAACTTGAGACTGAAGTGGGAGGGGTGCTTGCTCTGCTAATAGAGCTTGAAGACATAAATTTAAGCAGTAGGAGGAAAGCTGTGGCTCAGACTTACTCCCTTTTTAGCAGAAATCTCTGTGGCTAACTTCCTAAGTTATGTGTTAAAGCTGTTTTATTTGATGGTTTTATTTATAGCTCTTTCCTCACTGTTGATTCTGCCAGAACTTTTTTCCCACCGCTTTTCCATGCATAAAAAATTGAGGATGTCTCTCCCAGCCTGAGAACGAACTTACTTGAGATGCTGAAAGATGACTCCATTCTGAAGGGTTATCTTGGTAATGCAGTGCAAGATTTCTGGCTGGTTGCTGAGGCTCTCCAGAATTTTTAATATACATTTGAGTGATTGGTAATGAGTAGCTTTATTGCTGCTTTACAAACATAGAGGGAGGATATAAAAGAGGGGAGGAGAGATGTCTTGCTCTCCTAATTGTGTGGATATGTCCTTGCTTATTTTACAGCAGAGCCAGTAGCTTTACCCACTGTGGGTTTTGGTTAGTGCTGATGGTTTGGTGTCAAGGTAAAACCAAAACATAAAATGAGTTGTAATGTGATGCAGTGATGAATATTGAGTTGTCTTGGAGCGAGAGTTGTTCTGAGAGTTCTTGAGTGTTTCTCTTGGACAACCATTGCAGCGAGTGCTCATTAAACCTGAGGATTTTCTTTGACATAGGACACGTGTGGATACATCCATCATCAAGCATTTATTTCATTTTAGCAGGGGCAGAATGTGAAGAGCTCTGCGTGCTTTGCTCCAAGTCCAGCAAATCAAGGAACTAGTGAAATTAAGCCAAGGAAAATAACTTTTGTACTTGGAAATGTGATAATTCCTGACACTTGGTTAAAATCTATTATTGTGTTAGATGGTGGATAAAGTGCAGTTAGCCGTGTTGTGTTGAATAAATGGTGGTAATCAAGCTCCTGGGGGACATTGGACCATTTTCCCAATGATTTCTTTCTGGAACAGTGTCTCACTGTGAGTGTTTTGCACATTTGACAGGGAGCAGTTTTATCGAGGGGTATCAGTGTAACTCACCTCTTGCTTCTTGTTCTTCAGTAATGGCTTGCTTTCCTGATTTTTTTTAACGCAAAAGATAAATGCTTTTATCTTGCTTTTTTCATAGAAGAATCAGTGCATATCCCTTTACTTTCTGGTAGAGCATAGCGTGCCTGAGATTGCTTAATAAATCCAGCACACTTCAGAATTGAATTGGAGTGGGAATGGAGAATGGAATTGAAAAGCAGATCAGGAGTCAGCAACCTGAAAGAGGATTTTGATGACCTACAGTAGACAAGTTAGGTTTTTTTGTGGTTTGGAACAAGCTAGATAATAACAAAATTCTTAAGTCTTTCTGTAAACTATGGATTGTTTCACAGAACATTTCTTTGCAGGGTTGGTTTAAAAAATACAGAAAACCTGCATCATATAATGCCAACCAGCCCTCCTGGCCTTTGCTGGGGCTGGAGTGCTCAGGGTGGTTTGAGCCAGAGCATCCCTCAGGTGTGTCAAACCTCCAGTGTGGGCTGGGTACCTGTTTTCCATTTTTAATGAAAAGCCTCAGTAATGGCAATGCTGGACACATTTCAGATCACTTGCAAGCATTGCAGCTTCCAAGCACAGCTATTTCAAGAGTTGCAGGCTGACTCTCACCCTATTCTATTATCCCTGGTTAAATGTAAGTAGATATTTTAATATGTAGTATTTGAGAATTTAGCCATTTAAGTAACTCAGTATTGAGTCTGAGGTTGGCAGAGAGGCAGACATGTTTTCCTGGCTGATACATCATTGTAAGGTAATTACAATAAAAGAGCCTGCTTGCTCTTATTGGAGTGCACTCTGAAACATGCCCTTGCCCAGTCATTCGTACTACTCACCATGATTGCTAGCACAGGTTTGGGAATATGTGCTCAGTCCTGGAGCAGGATTTACCAATGTGTTAGCAAGTGCAGTATTTCTCCAGCTCATTCCAAGGGTCACTGATGGGGTACTGCCTGCCACGTGCCAGGATTTTCTTCCTACAGATGAGAGAAGTTCAGTCCAAGGTTCCTCTAGCTGGGTAGCCCTGTCACTGTGATCAGGATGGTGGGTTTTTCTGGGACTGTTGACTCTTCTGACTTCAAATTTCCACTGTAAAATGTTGGGAGTGTGGGAAGATGCTGCTCACACACTCCTTGGATTAGGTGGCAGTTGGTGGTGCAACCAGCTTAAGTATTTGATGAGAACCCTGTGCTGTTGTTTTAATCTTTGTGTTTTTGTTTTAGTTGACTATTTTTCTGGTTTTTGTTTTCTAGATGAGGGCTATTACCAAGGGGGAAAGTTTCAGTTTGAAACTGAAGTTCCTGATGCCTACAATATGGTGGTGAGTATTTGACATTAGTCTAATAGTTGTCGTTTTAGATTTTCTTTGCAGGTAAGAGGACTTCAGGGGGAACTTGGCACTGAGACTAAGAAAGGATCTTCTGTCTCCTAATAAAATAAATCTCTGCAACTGTCTGGCCGAAGCTCTTGGAAGTGCAGATGAGTCAGAGCTGAGTGTCCTCCCTTCTGGCTGAGGTTCTGCTCTGTGCCGTTAATTATTCATGAGACCTGCATTTAATGATTATTCTCATTAAAAAAATTACATACCTAAGAATGAAAGAAGTGAACCAAAAGGAAAAGGTTGATAGTTTTGTAATTCCCCCCCCTCCCTTCCTTCTTCTGCTTTGTTGTCTTACTTTCGGTGTTGATAGTTCAGGGTTCTTTCAGAGAGGCTGAAGAATGCATAGGGGAGGATCCTAGAGAAGAGTTTTAGGGAAGCTCTTTGGCTCCTGTTCGGCTGTGCTGAGCCTAAATCCAGCATTATGTATATGTAGTAGTTGCAGTCACAACTAGGTGGTGGTTGCAGTTGTGTGGGTTTGCTTGTGGGATGTTTTAAGTTCCCCTTAACTTTACCAAGAATTTCATACTATAACAGAGATCACCCTTACTAATTTTTGTGTACTCATTTCATTTCCTTCAATTCTTGTATTCCATTTGTTCACCTGAACAACACTGCTGCAGGGAAGTGTTTGCTGTGTGTTAACAGGAGAGCTGAAGTTCAGTTTTGATCTCAGTTTTTTGATCCTCAGTTCCCATAATTAAAAAGCCTCTGATGTGTTACAGTTCCCTGCTCAGCACTTGCAGAAAAATCTGTTAATTAAATACTTTTAAATTTGAGCACCTCTCATCCAACACAAAAAAAAAAAGTTTGTATTTGTGCAATTTAGGGAAAAATGCAGGAGGTTGAATGTTAGATTGTGATCAGGTTATTAATGCAAATGTGTGCTCGCCAGTGTTGGGGTAATGATGCTGAGGCTGTGGTTTGTTTCCTGCCAGGCAAAATGAGATCGAAACAAGTGCTGCCTGTTTTCAGGAGAGCTCTGCAGACCTGCCAGGGCTCTCAGCCCACGGGAAAGATTGGGATATCACACCTCTACACTGGGACAAGGAGTGGATATGTGGAATTGGGACATAGTGGAGCAGCATAAAATGAATAAATAAAGAGGAAAAATATGGAAGATATTGTATTGTGGCCTGCAGCCAAACCACTCTGTGCTTATCTCTGTTTAGTGTTTAGTTTCAGCCCATCTCAAGAAGTTCTTCAGAAACTGGTGGTGGAAAGTGGCAAGAAATATCTCAGGGCTGGACTGTAGTTCACCTGCTTGAATTTGTATCCCCATTAAGGCCTCCTGGGGGAATTATGTTTTGCAAAAACTGTAAAGGAAGGAGCTAGAGTTGCAGTTGCAGGGTGGTTTAGCAGAATGCTTTGGGACTAGCTAGTGTCTAGAGAAAACATTTCAAATAACATTGATTCCAGATTTCTCTTAGGAGCGACCTCCTTCTCTAGGTAAAGTTCTTCACTAGTGAAGAGCTGCAGGATACTTATCTAATTAAATATAGAAATAATTCATAATTTAACAAAAAAATACAAGATCTGTTGGTACACTGTCTTTTTAGAGTGCAAATTTATCAAGAATTGAAACTGTTAATTTTAAATGAGGGATCCCAGAAGAGAAGTGGCTGCTTGGAAATGGAGAAGGAAGTGAATGCAGTCACTGCTGTGCCCCCCAGCTGATTGGATCCCTGAGGGGAGGGAAGAGTTTGAGCAAGGAAATAAATGGATTTGGGGAGCTTTGCTGTGCAGAGTGTCACAGGTGTTCAATGAAACATCATCCTGAGGAAATCTCACGTGGATTTCTTGGTCTGGGGAGGGTTCAAAAATGACTTGGAGCAGGCTCGAAGGAGAAGTTTTGCCTGAAGATAAATTTTATGGTAGTGCTGCAGTTGTCCTGTCTGTCTAACAGGAAAAGGAGAGAGAAAGAGAAAACCTTTGTCTTACTGTCAGGAGTGGGTTTTTCTAAGTTCTAGCAATGAAGATCACTTTGAAAGGATAAAGGAATTCTTTTGTTTCCACAGTATAAAAAATGAGACACCACTTAATTCACTGTGAGGATTTGGGGATTTTTAAAAAAGAGTTTCTATAAAGCTTTTTTTTTGACTCAGTAATACATTCCCTGTTTGAAGGTGCATATGGTAGAAATTTACTCTTTTATCTTGATTTAATGGCATGAAATAAAGCTGCTTTCCCTTGCTTGAGGACTAGACATCATCTTTCAAAACAATATGTAAGTGTAGCTAATGAAAAGCTGTGCTGTTAGAAAACTTCTGAGAGGTTTTGGAGGTCAAAAAGTTTAAGACTGTTTTCTGTGCGCCACTTAATTTTCAGTAATGTCATGACTGATGTCCCTTGAGTTATTGCACAGACATGAAGTAGAGGAAAGGCAAAATCTGCATTATCAATCCCAGATTTGTTGTGGTGATCAGTGTTTTTTCTTCTAAAACATCTCTTTTAGGTACGTTTTTGGTATCTCAGTGCCATGCATATTTTCTCACCTTTTCCAAGGAGTCTTAATTTTAAAAATTTCTTGAAAAGGTAATTGGAAAGTTGAGGACAAAATGATGAGGCAAAACACATGATGCTGCCATGCAAATACAGCTCTTTAAGCTGCTTTGCCTCTTGACTGAAGACTTCATTGGAAAAAGTGGAGGGAGATGGCTCCACATCTATAATCTGTGATTTAATTGAAGTTCTGCAAGGTACTGATGGATTCCAGGACATTTCCTATCAGAAATAATCTGCCTGATTGAAAGCTGTGAATCCTAATGGGGAGAGCAGGGATGGAACAACGTGCTGTTGCTAAGATACTGAAATTTTTATGTCCCACTCTTTATTTACTTCACAAAACTAGAGCAAAGGAGACTGTACTTTAAAAATATGTATTTCAAAGTCCCACTATGAAATTTGGAAATTTGGTGACCTTGCCTGTGGATTTTTATTTTAGTGTCTCAAATTCAGGTCTCGTGCATTCCTATTCAATTGTTAACAGGAGGGTCTGTATTTAAAAGAAATTATTTATTTGGTGTAGTTGTTATCTTTGCATCCTCTGCTGATTTTTAACAAATCCCTGATTTGGTCAAGCCTTGGTGGAAAGCACTTAGTTTTTTGGTTTAAATTATTGTCTTAATAGTTAAGTATGAAGAAACTGAATGACTTAGAGTGTTTTCTTTTCCCCTGAAGGAGTACATTTTCTTGGCTTTCTTAAAAGTTACGTTTTTCTAAGGAAAAGCCCAGTTTTTATAAAGAACTGAGACAAGTTTAAAGGGCGGAGAAATCTGGTTTGACTCTTGTAGATTATGTATCATTGCCCTAAACGTACAAACCCAGGCTGTGGATATCAACTATATATTTGCCTTTTTCTGTTTTATGAGTTACAACAGGCTTTTATTTTAAAGGATAACACAGTAATTTGTTTTCTCTCCTGGCAGCCTCCAAAGGTAAAATGTTTGACAAGAATCTGGCACCCGAACATTACAGAGACAGGAGAAATCTGCTTAAGGTAGGAACAGCATTCTGTAGGTTTTTTTTTAACCTTGGAGGTTTATCTGTTTGATAAAATATTGTATGTAACTGTCGTGACAGTATATTTTTCTGCTGATTCTGCATGCAACTTTTAGGAGCATAAAAATCTACCTGAGAGTCTCATTCATGCTGAGCTTTAGGGACCGTGTAGAGCCTGGCTTTTCAGGTTCAGATTTAATATTTTGTTCTACTTGGGGTAAAAATGTAAACTCCAAACTAAACAAAATGTAGTTGGGTTTTTTTCTTCCCTCCCTCATAACTGAATCGTCCTCAGGCCCTGAGGGGGGCTTTGAGTCTTTACCATTTAATACCCATGTGTGTTAATTGCTTGAAAATCCTTTCTATTTCAAAAAGGAAGGAAAAAAGCATTCCTTAAACTTTGACAGTAATTGTTCTTTGTTTGCCATTTGTTTATTATAATACTTAGTATCCACTGAAAAGACACGTGTGCCAGTTACTACAAAGCAGGATTGGAGTCAAGATAAGTCAAGATACGGAACCTGAAAGCTTTACTTTGCCAGAGTGAGAGGCTTCTGTTGCTGGGTGGTTTGTCTTGATAGTAAGTGTTTCCTCTTCAAAACAAATTTGTGAAACTTTGCAATTTCATCCTGAGCCACCTGATGGTGAAATTGGCCAGAAACCAAACAGAAACAGAAGTGAGAAGCCTGCCTGTCATTTTTCAAGTTAGTGGCACACAGAAGAAAAAGCAGATGAAGCAGAAGCAAAGCTCATAAGTGAGATTGAAAGCTGTTCTGAAAATCTAGCATGGTTGTCACTGTGTGTAGCAAATCACTGCTTAAAGAGAAGCTGAATCTTTCCTCTAGATTGAAAAATCATTGTAGTGCTGTGTTGAAGGTGCTGGTGAAAATGAAGTTTTTTATTGCTCTTCATGGGCAGGTCAGGCTCATCAGCCTTAAGAAAGCTTAGATGCTCTGAGTGCAGGTAAAGGAATGAACAAGTGAGCTGTCTGAACCAGGGAACAACAAATACCAGCCACCAAACCAAAGCTGAAGCTCCAGCTATAGCACAGCATCTTCTGAGGTTCAATAAAGCCTCACATTCATAAAATCCCAGAGTGGTTTGGGTTGGAAGGGACCTTAAAGCTCATCCCGTTCCACCCCCTGCCTTGGGCAGGGACACCTTCCACTAAACCAAGTTGCTCCAAGCCCCATCCAGCCTGGCCTTGGACACTTCCAGAGATGGGGCAGGCACAACTTTTTCATCTCTTTAAATGTTTTTAATTATAAAAGATGAAAGTTGTGTTTGGAGCATCATAATTCTAATGAAGTGAAGTCATTTTTGCAGCATCCGTGCTGAAACAGCTTGGATTGTCAGATACCTTAACACGTCAAACCTTGGAAATATCTGGCATTAGATGGAAAAACTAAAATAACTTAATTGCTTTATGCCTGTTAGAGAATGCATTCTATATATAGTACCTGCAATCAACTTACACAAGAGTCTTTACATTAAAATAGCTCCAGTTATTTTTAAAAGCAGAAGAAGCATCTTCATCAGTGTACCTTACGCTGTGGGATGTGTTGGTTTGATAATCATCCCTGGATTAAAACATTCTAAATGGTTAAACTTGTGGTCAAGTGTAACAATTCTGGGCAGGGAAAGTGGTGTTTCTCTGTGCTGCATGATCTGCAGTTACTCTGGACCATGTTATTAATGACTCATATTAATTAGGTCTGGCCCATACTGGATATTGTCTCCACTGCATATGTAGATAGAAAAAATGGAAGTTTCTCCAGGACTGATCTTCCTCTTACAGTAAATTTTAGTCACTTAAGCTGCAGATTGGGTCAGCTGGAGTTTCAGAAGTTTTTACACTTACTGAAATCATGCAGTTCCCACTTGAGTGGATGCTTTTGAAAGATCTCTTTAGGATGTGTGTATTTAACAAGAAGAAATTCCTCAAAGCTTTCTTCCATGCAGGAATTACTCAGAGAATGAGAAGATATTTGTTGAAATAAAAGCTGAGCAGCTGACTGGTCACATCAGTAGCTGGTTTGGTTACTATAGGTTCAAAAACAGTGCTTTTGAAGTCTGCCAGATAGAGAGTTTTGAAATAATCTGGGAGGTCTCCTTCGATCTGGGCAGAGGTTCTGATTAGGGGCTTAATGATCATTCCCAATCAGTAGAAGAAAGAGGGTGCTGCTCTAAAAACAAATTCTATCAGCAAATGAGGAATATTAAGCCAAGGGACACTTCTGTCTTCCCTGCTCTCCTGCCGGAGTGCTGTGAGAGGTGCAAGTGTCTCAAGTCCTGGCTGTGGTGTCCCCAGCTGGAGAGGTTCCAGGAGAGCTCTTGGGAAGCTGCAAGGCTGTTCATGAGGCTTAGCTGATGCTCAGGTGCTCTGTCACTGAATATTTTTATGATTTTATTTTGTGCGTTCACTTCCCACTCACTTGGAATTTCACAGTGAGGTGTATGGAGAGGCAAATGGAAGTGTTGCCACACAGTTTGATAAGAAACAGACCAAAAGCAAGCTTATTCTGCTCTTACTTTTGTCAGATGGACACAAACTGCAGCCACAAGTTGTTATTTTTAATGCTGCACAAGTGGTAATGGCACATTTTATCCTTTTAAAGGCACAGAAACGAGATTAGCAGCACAGTTAAGGTGTGGAATGGGCTTGTCCAGGGTGATCATGCTGTTCTAGGATCTCTGTCCACACTGAACAAGGACTGAATTTCCTTGGATAAAAGCTTGTCATGTTAATTAAATAACTACATAGCCTGTATGGTCTAGTCATCTACTATAATTTAAAAATTACTTAATACATGTCACCCTGGAAATTGCTAAAACCTAATGGTTTCTGACTATTTCACTTCAACCCTGTCATTTCAGTAGCAGAAGCTGCTGCTGCTGGTGAATTTCTGTGCTTTGCTGTGTGAGTTGTCAGTTTTAGATTACTCTTTACAGAGGAAGATGGGATTGTGAAATGATGTTTGAAGAAGTTTTTTAGACTTCTTCATTCAAATTATTGCTTTTCTGAGCAAGACTTCAGCTTATTTCTCAATGGTGCTCTGATCCCCAATACATTTCCTTCTCATAACTCCTGATGCTTGGATCTGAAAGGTCCAGAAATGCCTAAACAGCTCAATGATTTCAACTTGCAAATAGGTCAGCAGCTTCACTGGACTTAATATGTACCATAATATGCTGGTCATATAAAATGTCTATAGTGGATGTGTGCATATAGGAAATTTTGTCTTTTATATATTAATATTCATATGTGTTTATATTAAAATTCAAGTTATATTTTATAAGGAAGTTTTTCCTCCTGAGCAGACAGACTAAAACTCTTTCACTTTCTTATCTTTGCCTGTAGGAAGCTGAAGTTCTTTCACAGAATAGAGGATGCTGATCCTCACTTTGCTAATTAGATATCTCTCCCCAAAATACCCTTTTTTGGATTGGTTTGTGCCAGTTTTGGTGAGAGATGGATCATGCTGCAGGGCTGTCTCTTCACCAGAGATTAACATGTTCTAAAATGCATCGGGGACAAAAAAAAAGGTTCAATGTTGAGACTGTCACAAGGGTTTCCTGTCACACTTGCTCTGCTGGAGGAACATAACTCAGGTGTTTTGACAAAGGTTGAGCTCAGATGGGGAGTTCTGTAATGACACTGTGTAGAAGGTAAATTTAGGCAGACATCTCAACTCCTGGGGTTTAAAATTCCATTACCTGGATATAAATAGTGCAAGAATTAGATCTTATCATGCAATTGCTTTCTAATGTTTTCTGAGAAGGTTTCTGACAAAGGCAGTTTAACCAGAAGTTGCTCTGTATAATATGTGTGTCTTTTTTTTCCAGTTTATTGAGAGAACACTCAATTGATGGCACTGGCTGGGCCCCAACAAGAACATTAAAGGTACTGTTTCCTTTTGGCTGTGTACATCAAACTAGATACATCTTTAAAAATCCTTTCATGGTCTTGGAAAGAAACAGCTAATGTGGTTTGCTCTAAGAACAGCTGAGGTGTTTGTCTTTCAGCAAGTGTTGGTGGCAGTAGTGGAACAAGTACAGTGCTGACTGTAGAAATTGGTAGTTTTGGTTTTTGTGGCTGCACAAATCCTGCTCTGATAACAGGCTTTGTAGGTTGGTGTGACTGCAGGTGACTCAGAACCCACACTCGGAAAGGTGTGCTGGTTTTCACCCAGGCAGCAAACACAAGAGCATCCTGTGAGCAGGACCAACAGTAATCCATAACCCTGGAAATTTCCACGGGATTGATATTCCTGACATATCAGTGCAGAGCACTGAGCAGGAATTAATCTTCCTGTTGCTGTTCCCAGGAATGCTGCCAGAATTGTTTCTTCCAGAGCTTTAACAACATTAGGTGGATAAAGGGTGCACATCAGGTGTCTGTCTCTTTCAAAAACAAAATTGAAAATGACCTTTATCTGATACTTGGTTTGCTTTTTGGCACAATGAGCGAGATCTGTGACTTTCTTCATCTGTAAAATCTCTTCCGAGGTGAGCATGTGGCTTTCTGGAAGTAGAACGAGTGTGGTGTTTTGTGGATTTTCTTCATCTTTCCCTGTTGTTTGTTCATCACTTGGTGTGATTTTGTTTTGCCCTTGGTGTTTCTGTTTCCATCTCAGGTTAAATCAAGGCTCTGATTAATTAAGTTAACTAGTTCTGTTCCTGTCCCTGTATTTTCAGTCAGAGAAAGTTTTTAGGCTACAAATTTCAAGCTTCAGCCATGAAAAATTTAGTACAAGTGGACAAGAAACCCAAAACACAGAAACTTTTTCTGTGATTGTTGAAATGAAAGATTTAGGAAAAGGAAGTAGTAGTGTAACTTAAAAAAGAAAAAATTCAAATCAGATGTCCTCCTTGGATTTTTTTTTTTGGTTTGGTTTTTTGACATTAAAGCACCACAGTTGTGAGCTCACTTTTTACAGCTTTTCATCACCCTGGGGGGAACTGAGAATTTGCACAGGAGCACTGTGGATAGTAATCCAGTCTTGGCCTGTTTGGGGCTTGAAAGTCAATATTTCATTTGTCAATAATATGAAGTCAGTCTGGTTTTCTGGAGGAGCAGTACCCAAATCTGCCCAATAAAGCACTACTTGTGAACTACTCCTAAAGTATTAAATTGAGAGTGGGCGTGTCCTCTGCCACAAAAATTGTTCCAAGGGCGTTGGAAAAGCCATTCAAATGGCTTTCAAATAGAGAATACACATGAGAAGCCCATGCATAAACCATGCTGAATGCAGCTGCATGCATGGAGCTTGTGTGCTTAAACCCTTTAGAAGGCTGAAGTTTTGGATTGTGTCTCATTTTTGAATCCTTGTGGTGGCAGCAGAGCTCTTACGTGAAAAATCCTCAAATAAACTGCTGTGACCTTTTGAATATTTTTTTTTTGTATCAAATGGGTAGAAACATGAAGAAGCTTTCTGAAATACAAATGAAAATCTGCTAAATTGTCTGTAAAAAATATCTGATAAAATGTATTTTTAACAGTGTGGAGGATTCTTAAGGGGAGAAGACCTAACGTAGTTTTGTTTTCCAGCATTTTTTTGCACTTGGGGACATCTCATCCATGATTGAATTCTCCTCAGGTTATCAAGTGTTGAGCTTTATCTTTTTTCCCTTCTTTGTGCTTGGGAACACGTTTCCATGGACCACTGTGAAGAGCAGCCTGTGTGTGAGTGAAGGCACTGAAGAATGTGCTATTTCTGAATTCCTGCATTAGGTGCTTTTTTAAAATCAAATTCTGAAGAGAGTTGGGCTTTTACCCTGAAACAGGTTTAAAACATTAACCTCCAACCTGCCTATATATACAGTTTTTAAATCACACCTTTTCTATCCATAGAAACACTCCAGAATCCCAAACCCTTAGATAATTTCTGGTAGCAGTTGTTCTCCAGGCTGTGGATTGTGTGAGCAGTGCTGCAGTGCTTTCTAGCTGATCTTTGTCATCTTTTACTCCTTTGTAGCTAAACACTAGTTAGCAACAGGAGCTTATTTATCTTTTAGTCTTCATTCTTTTCGGTTCTGCCTCATTTTATTGCATCCTTTCCTCTTTGAAAGAGCCTGTTCCCAAAGCTGGAGACTGCTGCAGTTACTTTGGGCCCTGCTCAGAGTGTCTGAACTTGCATTTCTCCTGTTTTTAGGTGTGATGGTCAAAATGAAAGTTTTCCAGGTAGAAAGCAAATGGATGGCTTTAATTCCATTCTGTTCTCAGATTTATGTCACTGGAAATACCAGCTTTTAAATACCTCATATGACTTAACACTGCTGCTGTTACTCTGCTACTCTGCTTTGTACCTTTCAGTAATTTCAATTTCAAACTCAGAAGTACTTTTTAGTAGCTCCTGTTAGTCCTCAACCTGTACCGTATTTGCCAGGATTATCACCTGCCTAGCTAAGTTAGGCCTCCTTAATATTCCTCAGCTTTATCCTAAACGCTTGTTTTCATTTTGCTTTAAAAACATCTCAGGTGATTGATTTGAAAAACAAGTGGGTCTGTATTTTGATTGCCTGATTGGTTCTAAAAGTCAGGCTCCTTCTGCAGTTACCTCTAACCAACTACAACTGGAAATTGGCTCATAAATCAGTGGCTGATTGATGAACATTAAAAATCATCAAAGCACATTTGGGCAGCTCTGTGGAGGATTGAGCATATCAACATTAAAACCAGTGTGTAAAAATGTATGATGAATGTTCACAGGGAGTATTTGTCCTTTCTCTTCTTTTTGTAGCTGTGTTCTGGTAGAGATCCAGCTGGTCTCAGGTAGCTGGGCTATTTTCTGGAGGATTTCTATGTTTACCAGGTGTATGTGCATTTCAGTTTTTCACCGAGATAGTTTGAAGTGCTGGGTTTTGTCATTTTCGTGTTGGTGCTGTGAGGAGAGACAGGAGCAGGAGTGGAAAACATCCAGGTAGTCTTAAACTACAGATCTGCATTCAGCTTTTCATGCCCACCTATAGGAAACCACTGTTTTTTCAGGAATTTCTCTCCCATAACTCCAGATACTAGGTTAATAAGTATCTGTCTGGGCTATTAGATTACCTGATCTAAAAGGAATTAAGACTCATTTCCAGTAAACTATTGCTACTTGGAGTTGATCCTTAAGAGCCTTGCTTATTTAATTAATTAGTGATTTAATACTAAATGGCAACATTTTTTTGTCCCATTTGGTTCTCTACGTCTGCTGTTGTCTTCAGGCAGTGGAATGACTTCATTTGAAATCATCCAAATGCCAAACTAATCTCTTGGAGAAATAAATCAGAGGGTCGTGACTTAATTTTCCCAGTTTACCTCAATGTTTGAGCATCAGCCTGAGGAGTTTTGAAGTACAAAACTTTCATCCATCATCCTAAGGAATACAGAGGGTCTGCTGTCAAAATCATCTGTAATTAGTGTAGAGGAGTATTTTAAACAGACAATAAAATAACTGTCAGAAGGGAAAAAAGAAACCTGTAAGTTTTATGTTACATTAATTCTTGTTGCTCAGGCTGGTTTTTTCAGCGTTATGGTAACATTGTACAGCTGTTGATTTATTCAAATCTTGTTTTGGAGTTGGTCTTTTTATCTCCCTTCTCTACCTCTAAAAATTGAATAAGCCCCAGACAAAAAAGCTTCAGACACAGTATTTGAAAAGAGAAGCTATAAACCACTGAAGACAATCTTCTGCATAAATCTGACATTCAGTTTTTTCTTAAAATAAGCCTCAGGAAATTTTTCTCCAGGTTTATATTGTGCTATATTTTCACTTTATAACTTGGCTTTATCAGTCTTGTAAGAAGTGATTTATTTCTTTCCCCTCCATACCTGCCCAGGCTGGTGGAAATATACAGCTCAGTGTCTTCTAATAGCTTTTGCTTCATAAAGATTTGCAAAATTTTCATTTTCTCTCTTGAATGTCCCCTGACAAAGCCAAATCTTTGGTTTAGGTGCAGTAGTTGTTATTTATGAGCATGTGAGTCAGGAGAGCTGTGATACCTCAGTAAGTGTAATTAAACCATGCTTGTTCTCCCCAAATTGTTGATTTCTGAATATGCAATTTGTGTCAGCTTTAATCCACTGGGCAGGCTGGTCTCCAGAGGGTGCAGTGTTCCTATCACGGACATGCAGTTCATTAAGAAGCTATCAGAGAATCCCCCCAGGGAAAAATTTATACAGGATTGTCCACTTGCCCTGCAGTAACCGCGGGGACAAATGTCAAGGAGTCAGTGACCAAAGTTAGGGATTTGAGAGGAGTGCTCCTGCATACTTGGCAGTTCACAGCTGGCTTGGTCTGGGAGAGGAACAGGCTGGAATTGGTCCTGTTTTCTTCCCCCTCCTCTATTTAAGTACAAAAGAAATGGTTTTGCAGCCTTCCTCCTTGTTTTGTGTTTGCTAACTGGAGCAGTTTATGCCTTTTCAGTTACCCAAAGTCCTGTAGGAAGCTGCTGTTGTGTTTGGGTGGGAAGTGTGGGCAGGGGTGCAGGCACATGACAATTGAGGTGGCCTTTGTGGGTGCCTAAAGAAAGGTGACATTCACTTAATCACCTTATTCTAGGTGGAAACAGTGTTTTTCAATTTTGCAAGATTAGAGAAGAACAGGAGAGGGAAATAAAAGGTGATTTTATTTGGGAGAAGACAGTTTAGGAGGGAAAAAGTTTTTCATAAGCTAAAAAGTGCCTACGTCTCTGGAAGGAAAACATTTTTTTTTTGTTTGATCCCCAGGACCAGTGATAAATGTGGTGGGGTGGGATGAAGTGTGCTTGGTTTTTTAGGCTGCAGCGAAGAGAGGAAGAAGATGGGCTTGTTTTTAAGAGATGGTGGAAGAAGGTGAATGGAGGAGGAAAACCACCTTGAGGTGGTGCATAGGCAGACAAGACAGCAGAGAGCTGCCCCAGGAGATGGCCATGCATGGCCTGGCTTAGAGCAAGCTGAGCTTTGGAGTGGCATTTCAAGCCCTTTTTCAAACAAACCCAAAAAATTGCTTCAGACAGGTCCTCGTATAAATAACTGTTGCTCCTTTTGTTCATTTGACTGGGTTAAACTGTTTATAAAAAATGATTTAGGAATGAGCTTTGATTTAGTCAGTCTGTTTAACTCAGAAATGCTCTTTGGATCTCTTAAAGGAATTTCTTTGATTGGAAGTTTGTAAGGTGCTTTTGTCTGGTTTGCTCTCTTCTTAAATGAATGTGTTAAATATACTTTGCCTGTTAAAGGAAAATCTTAATTTGCAATTTCCGTGTTTGCTCTCTCTTCAGAAAGTGCTTGTGGTTGTCTTTCTGAAGCCCTTGTCTGTGACATGGTTTCAGTGGCTTTGCTTTTGTGAAGTGGCTGTGAGAACTGTCACTGGGCAAGGTCAGTGACTTGAGTTAGAACCTCCTACAAATGCAAAGCTTTGAGACTCCCTGGCCTCCGGAGAGGCTGCGTTGAGGATTTTGTGTCGCTGCTCTTGAACTTCAAACACTGCTGCAGCAGCAGGTTTTTTCTCCTCATTTGGCACACTGTAAATAAATCTGTGGGCAGGGGTTTAGTGTAACTTTTCACTCAGATGCAGCACAAAAGTAGTTCAGAATGAAAAGGGGAGATTATAAAGGAGTTGTTTACAACAGTCTGTTGATCTTCTGACTTGCTTGTGTTGAATTCCTCATGCTCAAGCCCGGAATGGTGACAGTGCCATGGAGCAGAGTGTGCTTCCCTCGTTTTCCCCTGTTCCCCTTACCCAGTGAGGATTTTGCCAGGTACTGCTGTGCGTGGGAACCCCAGCTCTTGATTTCCAGTACCATCATTGCCTCCTGTGAACTAACAGAATAGCTGTGAATTAAACCCACGTGCATATCCAAGACCTGCCTTCGACTCCCAAAGGCATCTGACCCACAGGTGACATCTCAGCTGATGGGAAACCTCTGGGATACCACAGAGGGAGCAGCCTGGGCACAGCTGGAGCAGGAGCCAGATAAAGCAGCTCAAGGAATTGGGCAGCCCTGGCTGCAGGTCCAGCCTGGGCAGCTACGAAAGACAGGTTTGGTACAAAAGTAGGGGCTCTTTGCTTTGCACTGTGGCTGCCCCTCAGCAGTGCTGCCCGTGTCCTCTGTAACTTTGATGTTTAGCACAGAGAAGAAATTGGATAAAAAGCAGCTTTGTAAAGGGAACAGCCTTGTCAGGTGTTACCTTGTCAGGTGTAGATGTCTGATCTTGTACAAGTGAGTTCTCACTGAAGTGCAGCACCATCAAGGTGTGCACTATTAACATTTTAGGTTGCCACCTGCCCTGCTCCTACCTGTGAAGATAACCTTTAAAAATTCCTGTACATAGGCTTAACTTTGTTTTCAGAGTATTTAAGCCACAAGATTAGAAGATATTTGAAGCCAAGCCTGATGCTTTATTACACTGAAGGAGAACAGAAGTTTTTGAGCTTTAAATCTGACAAGATCTTTAGTGGCTTGCACATCCTTTTAGTTCCTCAGAAAAACCCAAAGCAAGCATCCAGGCCAGGGCTTATCTGCATGCAGCCAACAGCTCTGCTGAAGTCGGTAATGCAAAGTGGTTATTTCTGCAGTTCAACGGTGTCGAGTTTTTCAAATACCAAATACTTGCTTCACTTTTGCTCATCTGTTCCATCCCACTTCCCTTTCTCAATATCCAAGATTTAAATCCAGGCTAGCCTCAAACTCATTACAAAAAGTGTTGCCCTCTGGTAGTAATTTAGCATTATTTTTTATGGAGCCATACAAGGGTATAAAATGAATCCAGCAAATCGTAAAACTTGAATAGATGGAAACATCAAAAGTGGTATTAAGACTTTCACAGGTAAATTATTCAGTAATAATAATAATCCTGTTATACTTTTTGGTGTCTAGAATGGCAGTGGAGATGTACAGCATTCTGACAACTTGTGCCCTCACAGAGGTTTTTGTTGGGGTTTTTTGTTTGGTGTCTTTTTTTTTTTTAATAGAACTCTGTAAAACCAGCCCAGATGAGTCAAGCCTTAAAACCAGGGTTCAGCAAATAAGAATTTGGGAGCCATTTATGATGTAATGTGAAAATATGGCATCACATCTCTTCTTTGGGCTGCAGCATTTACTTGTGTGAGATATTGGAGCAGGAGTTTTGTCTGGAGAGAGCTCTGCCGGTGTCTGTGGGGAGGTTCTGGAAGACCAGGGGGTTCAGCACTGCTCCGTGTAAGGAGAAGCTGAGCTCTTGAGCATTTCAGAAGGCACTCAGTGACTGACTTGCTCCTGGCTTGTTCCTTTTTAGCCATGCTGGTGCTTGAATAGCTGTGGACAGTTTGTAACCCTGGGAATGCAGGTTTGGCATTCAGGATTGTGAAATGGCCGGACCCCAGAGTACTCATGTGACCTTGTACCTTTTCAGGATGGTTTTAATGCTCAGTATTGTGATTCTGCATCACATTCTCCAGCTGCAGCCTGCTGTCTCATGCTGTAGGTAGAAGGCAACTTCGAAAAATGTCATTTTTTCCTGCAACTCTGCTTCTCTGAAGGGCAGTACAGCCTTGGGGGGCAGCAGTGGAGGGGCTCCTGACCTTTGGGGGCAGAGCATCTGCTGGGACAGAGGGGTTGCCCAGAGCTGCTGAGCAGCCTCTGATGGCTGGATGTGGGAGAATCAAGTGGAAATTGAGACCTTCCTGCCTTTTGCTACTCCCCAGGCTCTCCATGTCACTAAAATCTTCCTTTAATCTGTGACTTTGGCACATCACTGCATGGTACTAATAATTTATCCCTAGGATTCATGCAGGTTTCCTTAATACCATGCTCTGCTAACTTCTGCTATGCCTGGCTTCTGTGCCAGCAGTTGAACAAGCACAGAAGCTTAAATAAAGTGTAAAACAATGATTTCCATCCATTATTTGAAACAGTTCATTTTCTCCTGCTTGCCAGGGAACTGGCAGTGTGATTGTTTGGGAATGAGGATGACTGCTCAACACTAGAGACTTAAAATTTACAGATAACTGTAATTAAGTGTCTGGGTCATCTCCTTTGTGCAGTTTATGTGTCTGTGCTGCCACTGAAGGTGATGAGCACGTTTGAAAGTTGCTGCCTTTGCCACACTTGAGAAGGTGCTGATGCTGGAAACGCTGACAGTGCCAGCCCTGCTGGACAGATGCATGTTTTAAAAGCAGATAAACTGAGTGGGTTCTTTGTGCAAGATCAAAGGGAAATTGGATCGTCAGAGGTTGTTGGCTGCATAGTGCTGACATCGTGTCTTGTTCATTAGGGCATAATTGGACAGTGTCCTTAAGGGATATGGATTTCTGTGGTCCACACTTTCAGCACAGGGCCCAGAACAGGAAGCAAGCTCAAATATACTCATTTATTGAAGTCCTTTGCTGTGCATAGGAAGTTTTTTACTTTGAGGCTTTATCTTTATTGTAAGAGGTGCATTTCAGCCGTGGAATGACTTGAGACATATGCTTTTGTAAGAATAGTATTTCTCTGTACTCCTACTGCTCCTCACTCTCTTTTCTCTGATATTTTGACAGTTTCAAGTATTTGTTTAACCCCTTTTTAATTTTAAGAATAGACTGCTAAATTAAGTTTTATACCCACCCTTTATCCTAAGCAGTGCAGTTTTCAGTTGGTGGCACAGCCTGTGGTATCACTGCTATCCTTGAATGGAGGAGCAACAGCAATAAGGCTCCTGTACACACAGGAAGATCTGATCTTCTATTTGAATATGCAGTATTTGGGTTTTGCTGACCTAGTGGCCATAAAATGGGAAAGCTTTTTCAACATTTTGATTTAAATTAGTAAAACATCACTCTTTTTTTTCCAGTTATTTCATGGATTAATAGAAAAATAAAGTTTGTGAACATGTTCAAAACTCCTGAAATGCATGTCTAACTAACTGTGTTTTTCCTTTGCAGGATATTGTCTGGGGGTTAAACTCTTTATTTACTGTAAGTAAAGGAATATTTTGCATGTCCACTTTCCTTTTGCCTGCCTGGTTTAGTTTCAGCATCACCTAATGCCAACCCTGTGTGTTGCCTCTAAAAGTTTAGGTCTTTATTTTCCTTTGGCTTCAGTGGGTGTCAGACAAGTATGAAATCAGTTTGTACTTCTGTTTGTAGAACTCATCCAGACAGTCTAAAATGACAGGTTCTTATACATGGATTTTACTTTGGTTAGAAATATTAGGGGATGTTTTGATAACAGGTTATTTGGGATCTTCCACACAGTATGAAACTCCTGCTGATTTGCAGGAAATAAAAATTCATACTGCTCTGAGAAGGAATTGTGTTGGTGTTAGTCTTTAAAAGAATGCTATTTAGGAATTAATGACTGCCCTGCAGTCTCATTCCTGTTTTGAACACTCACATTCCTATTCAGGGGCCTTGGTATCTACCCACAGAGTTTGCATAAAACCTGATTTGTCACAGAACTTATGCGATTTTATTCAGGGATCGCATTTCCTCCCCGTTTTTTAAGGTTGATGGGAGCAAGGAACCTGTCATTGCAGGAGCACCTTGAAAATGGAGGAGAGGGCAGGAAGCTGCAAGAGGCAGGCAGGATGCAACAGCTGCTTTTGCCCTAGAGGTGGAGAGAGGCGAAGTCTTTACAAAGGTTACCTTTTTTAGGGATTCCTTTCCACAGCCATTGCTGCTGGGTAGAAAGGTCAGGAGAAAGCAAAGATCAGCACTAACTTGGTGGCCACATTTGTCATTCTCTCTGGAGAGAGCCACCCCTGCCACTCCAGGGTAGAAGGAGGCTTGTATTTCCTGGCATCCAAAGGCTTGGTTTGTTTTTTCAACAGCTTCTTTGGTAAATTGATGTAAAAGTTTGGAGAGCATTTGCCTTTCCAACAAAAGTCAATTGCATTTCACAGTCAGTCTCCCTGTGTATGCCAAGTAACTGGAAGGAAGCAAAATCCTCTGGGGGCTTTCAGGGGCAGAGCTGCACATGAAAATATTGGGCAAAGAGCTGCAGAGAGGGGTGGTCATGCATAGGAGGCCACAGGGATTTGTCATGGCTGGTAAGAGCTGTGCTTCCCTCCTGGATTTCCCTCACACCCGGCTTCTTGAAAATAATTCGGCTTTGAAAAGTTGGCACTGGGATCATGCTGGTCTGGCAGACCCATGAGGGGTTTTATTGAAGGAAGTGAATGAAAATGAGGTGGGCTGGTGTCCTGATTTGAGTGAACATGGAGTTTGCTGCTTGAGGATGAGTCGGGGACTGCCAGGAGCCTTTCACATTGTGGTACAGTGGTATTTTACTCTTAACACAGGCTGACCTTAGATCGGGGCTGCAGGCAGAACGGGGGCCTTGTGATTCAGTGTTATTTCTAGTGATGGTTCCTCTTCTCCGTTGTTTTTAACCCTAGACCCTTCTCCTTCCAAAATTAATATTTGAGATTAAACTGAGAGACGTGAGGTTTGTTGTGACTATTTCTGCTCCCTGACCCCACATGTCTGTAGTTCTCGAGGTCTTTGCACTCCTTTTCCTCCAGGCACTGTTTTTCCCAGAGCACTAAAACTTCCCTGTCAGGCTCCAGGTTACATAGCTTCTTCACAGAGAGAATTAAATTGCTTTTCTATGGATGTGGCATTAGGGAAACTAATACTTTATCAGCACAGTGTTTGCAGAAGTATTTTTTAAAGGTTTACTTTGCCCTCAAACAAAAATCAGCAGGAATTGTGCCTCTTGAAAGTTTGAATGTTTCTCCAATATTTAGCTTAAAACTGTTTTCCAATGGAAATGCATTTGCTTACAGGGAGAAGTGGCTTGGGGCCCTATGTGGCCCATACCAGAAGGGTTCAAGTGCCTTGGTGCAGTTGTCATTTAATTGTCCTGTGATTTGGTTTCCAATTTTCAAACTCATTTGCATTTACCTTTGGCAGGGACACCACCAAGGTAGTGATTAAGCACTACTCTTGCTGCCCTGTTTGCTTTGTTCCATTATCTTGTTCATGAGGGCTTTGGGCTCCTTGTGATGCAGTGAGTGGGAGCCCTGCAATGTTCTCTCTGTCTCTTTTCTAGGATCTTTTGAATTTTGACGATCCTTTGAATATTGAGGCTGCAGAGCATCATTTGCGTGACAAGGTGAGTCAGTGGTTTATTTAAGGCACGTTGTTCCTAAACAAAAACACATTCTGTACTCAGCAGTTCCCAGACAGTCCTTTTAGAGTGGTGGAGCTGCTGCTTGAGGCAGTCAAGTGACTCATTGTATCAGCACCCAGTTATTCAAACAAAAAGTGCTTTCTGTGGGAAAGCAAACTCCACACAGTGGTGTTAGTCACCATATGCTGGGATTGTGGACCATAATGTGGTCACAGCCCCAAAATAGATTATCTTCTCCTTCTTGTGTCTGAGATTTCCCCTGAAGCTGTGCGTGTTCTGTGCAGCAAGCTGGTGGTGAGTTGGTTTGGCATGGTGATATGAGTGACCTTTACCTTAGAAGACCTGTGAAAAGATCCCCTCTTTCTCTGTCCAAAGGCAGCTTTTTTATTCAGACCTCTTCCATGTTGCATGTATTTATGAAGCCAGGAGAAATCTGGGCAAGTTTCAAGAACAGGAATGGGAATTTCTCTTTTCTTTTTACTGATCCTAATTTTCATGTGTGTATTATGGACTGGGCAAAGCAGAACGTGGTCTGGATTAGTGGCCTGCTCAGCATATATGAGATATACTGCTCACCTGTGAACAAAAGTGCCAATTTCTCCTTTGTATCCATCTCCAAAATTCCATTGTGTTACACTACACAGATTTATTCCTCAAGCACATGGAACTCACACTCAGTATGTTCAAGATCTCTTGTTCTAATTAAACTCTTCCGACACTTTTGTTGAAGTTAACCTTTAAGATTGAAGAAAGCTTCCAGGTAAGCGAGTGTTGATTTGAAGAGTTCATTGAAAATACAGTCAGGCAGTGTACCTAATTTATCTCATTTTTTCAAGAGGAAGTACCAGGATGGCAAGTTATCTTTCTAGCTATTTTTTGATTAATGAGATTTTGTAGCTATTCTGGTATTCATCAGTGTTTGCAGGGCTGAGATGAGAACATAAGGCTAAGCTGGAAAACATTGTCTAGAAACCTCCCCTGGAAGAGAGGAGGTTTTGTGATTTTGTTGTATCATGGAATCACAGAATGGTTTGGGTTGGAAGGGACCTTAAAGCCCATCCCATTCCTCCCCATTCCTGGCCTCAGGTGGTTAAAATTGTTATCCTGCACCTCTCAGCCTCATTGAGAAATTGGAAATCCTAGGAATCCACAGAAAGGAAAATGTTACCTGATTTAAAAAACACACCTCCCTCAAAACCAGAGGTGAGCACTCAAAAATAGGTACTGCTACACTAATTGCATGGAAGTTGTTTGAAGAAGTGAAAAGGAAGTTGAGTGGATTTTTTGACAGTATTCTAAATTACAATGTTTTTGGAACAAACATTTTTTATTTATTAAACTCTTAGCAGTCTCAAAAGCATCTCTAAAATTCATATTATGCCACTTTAATTTTTTTTATTTTTGAGCATATCTGAATTTAGTGTAGGTGTTTCATTGATAGTGACAGCACCAGGTAGGGCTGGATTTTCTGTAGTGTGTTTTGTGGTGACATCAAAAAAACCCAATGATGCCTTTGTGGAGAGAATGAATAATGCAAGGGAGAGAAAAAGCTGCAGTTGCAGCCTGAGTTGTTTTTTTTGCTTCCCCCTGGCAGAGATGTCATATTTTATATAAACACTTTGTTGTGGAGTCAGACTGCTGTGGTCCCATCCTGGCTCTTAGGAAATACTTGCAATGCCCAATAGGATTAAGTATGGGAATGCCAATTAGTTTTCTTTCCTCTGAGATTTGTTTCCATGTGTAATACAATTATGCAAACAGTGTATATGTAATATATGCTTGCATGTACAATATCTATATGAACAGATGTGCAAATGCATCCGTACAGAAATAGTTCTGTACACAAGCATCTGTGTCCAGCAGATCCTGCAGGGGAATCCTGGGAGTGTGGGAGTGTGTGGTGTGTGACGGCCAAACCACTGGACCTCGGGCTGCCTCCTGTGGTTCTCCCAGGGGAGATGACTCAGGATTTCACTGATGTCCCTTCAGATTTGAAATCCTGCCATTCCTTTGCTGACATTCCAGGCTGAGCCTGGCTGCCTGAGAGGGTAACAGCTAATCCATGCCTTGCCTGTGGTTATTGAGAGCTGAGGCTGGGGTTTGGTCAGTTCCCAGTTACCATAAATGACTCCTGCCTTGCAGATGCTGGAAAAAGTCACATCAGATATAGCAAATCCTTACTGCTGATTCTTGGGAAACAGCTGTGCTGGGAATGTTTCTGTTAGATCATGCTGGAAGGGACAGTTATGATCCCTTCCTCTGTAAGGCACCTCTCCTTTTTGCATTAAATCAGTGGTGTATAACTGAGCACATCGTTGTAGCTTCTGGAAAAGCAGCCTTGTTCTAGGATGTAAAATGATAGAAAATTCAGAGCTCGAGTTCTGTAATTGATTGCTTTATTAACCTGTCTTACCTGAGATGTGTGTTAGTGCAGCTTCAGCTTCCAGCCCTCCAGGACCTCCTTTAGCTCCAGGAAGGAGCTCTCAGTTACTGATCTTGTTCCTTTGCAGCTTCCTTCAGCCAGTGAGCATCAAGTCACTTTTACAAATTATTTTTTAAAATAAGTATGATGGTTTATGCAGCTTTAGTCATTCTGCAGTTCTCCCACACACACCTTGCCAGGTAATTTTTCGGAAGGCTGTACAACAAATTTGGGCAGAATCTTCAACATCTGTTTTCACAAATGCTGGACACTGTGGTGCCCACGTTGCTCTGCAGTTGAGTCACAGTCACTGAAGAAATCATCCTCTCTCAGTGTAGAGCTCAATAAATAAGAATAAAAAGATGATTGATGTCTTTCTGTGTAAGCTAAGCAGGGAGTTTCCCAACACTCAGTCTTCTCACACTGATATAATCTCAGCAGTTTAGTGCTGTGAGTTTTCTTGCTGAATTTCAAGAAGCTCTTGCTAATTAATGAGCTTGGACCACTCTGCATTTAGCACAGAAGTTAGTCTGTCAGTAGTTACCATGCATGGCCAGAGCCATTAATTTTCAGTCAGGTAAATTCCATGGATTCTAAAGCAATGAGCAAGTGTTTAAGTTTTAATGACTACTCACGTAGAAATGATGTGCTAAAAATTGTAGGATTTGCTGGTTTTTATACAGCAAACACACAGAGCTTTACTGATTTGTTCTGTGGCAGCCAGGTGGGCCAAACACTGAAACAACAGGGATAGAACTTGGCAATAGAAATCCAAGTGAGCTTAGTGCCTTAGGACTTGTGTATTCCTCATGCAGAGGTGCTGTGGGTGCTGTGTCTGGGATTTGTTAGCTGAAATCAAGGAAATATTTTCCATATGTCCATCTGTCATGGGTGGTTTGGGATGCTGCCCCAGGACATAGCGATTCGCCGGGATCCTTAAAAGCCCTTACATTTTCTAGTGGTGTTCACTTCTGCCAAAAAACAATTCAAAGCTATGTGTACAACATGCAACAGAAGATTCATTGCATGCTTCGTGTGGCTTAAAGTAGAAGTGGTGCTCCAAGTTTTCTTTAGATTTCTTCCTCACCCAGGCCTGCTGTGTCAAGAACCCTAATGCTGTGTCGTATTTTACTTCTATTTACCCTGTATTTGGTGCAATTCAGGCAAACTTTTGTCATTTACTTTTTCATCCATGTGATCTGCAGTTGTTTCCGTAGTAGGAGAAGCTGAGTAACATCTCCCTGCGTTGTTTTCCTGCGCAATCTTTCCATCTTAGAGGAACCCATCTGTCAGCATTCAGTGCTTTGTGCTGTGTCCTTGTGAAAGACTATGGTGGATTGCACTTGACAGGGAGCTTTTCTTCCTCCATGTGAAAATCCAGCTTATCATATTTACCTGCAGCTCTGAAGTGCCAGAACTGAGAAATCTTATGGGAATAAGCGTGTTGTTGCCAAGGATCCACTTCGAACACAAGCTTTTTTTACTTAGTTCAGTGAGCCCTGATTTTATTTGCATCCTCCTTGGAAAGCAGCATTTAATGCTGAATTATTTTGCATAGGTTTGTGTGGAGGAGTTTGGCTCTGAATTGACTTCTGCAATTCTTTTTTTAATTTTTTGTTTTGTTTTGTTTTAATTAAAGGTTTCTCTGGGTGGTAGAGAAAATAAGGTTTGTATTTCAGGATTATTTCTGTGGAGATGGATTTTATGAAGTTCATGGTGTTACGGAATCCGAAGCTGCTTCTTAAGGTTTCCTCTTAGGATTGTAATTGCCCTGCAGAGCCTCAGTTCTTTAGGAAACTTGGCTTAAAAAACTCAGTCCCTCCTTGCAATTGCTTTTGGTCTTTGGAGATTGTTCTAATGAGTCTTGTGGGATTAATGTTCTCCTAAAATTACTTGAGGACTGTCGCCTTGTCTTCACTAGTGAGAGAGCACTGATCTAATTCCATTAGAAATTCCATCGATAATTAGGAACAGTTGCTGAGGATGTATTTCACTGAAGAGTTTTTATAACATTTCATAATTGTGGGCAGTTTTTTAGAGTCCTTAAACACCAAACAGTTCAGAATTTTTATAGAAGAGTCTTAATTTCTCAAGCATTGCCCAGAGCAGCTGTGGCTGCCCCATTCCTGGAAGTGCCCAAGGGCAGGTTGGATGGAGCTTGGAGCAACCTGGGCTAGTGGAAGGTGTCCCTGCCCATGGCAGGGGGTGGAATGGGATGAGCTTCTGTCTTGGTTTGACAGACAGGTGTCTGTCAAGGAAGGCAGGAGCCTCCCTTGAAATGGAAAATGCAACCCCTTTCCCTCCGAATTATTGTAATTTTGAAATAAAGGGGCTTTCAGGCAAAGGTATGAGGAATAGGAATAACAGTTCTTCACTATTATTTATCTATATGTGTATAACCAGTCAAACAAACAACAGTAACTATGGCAGTAACAGCAAACAATCACAAACCCAGTGCCAGCCTTCTCGGCTGTCAGGCCCTTTCCCCTCGGGTGCAGTTCCGCTCGCAGCCGGCAGGGGCGCTGGCGGCTCCCGGTGAGCAGGGCAGGTGCCATGGTTCTGTGGAAGCCGTGATCCTGTAGGAAGGGGCTGCTCTTCCTCGGAAGGTCCAGTGGTGGCTGTGTAGCTCCTGTCCCCTAGGAATCCAGTGGAAAGGGTTTTCTATGGTTATATCAGATTATATCCACGATGGAATGCTTGGTTCCTCCCTCTGGGTGGAGCATCTCACAATGGGGTAATGAGTCATGAGGCCAGGTGTTGGTGGGCTCATTAACAGAAGATAGTCTGGAGGGAGTTATCTCTGAGTCAGGGCATTGATGAGCCATTAATCAGAAAGATAGTCCAGAGGGAGGAGGAAAGGAAACTCTGCCCCACCTGGTTTCAACAGAATACACTGCAACCCAAGACAGCTTCCAACCCAAACCAGTGTGGAATTCTATGAAACCCCCGACCTGACAAAGTGTCAGTGCCTGGGCCAGATACCTCCTGAGAACAGGTGAGCCATGGAAAGAGAAGGTTGTCAGCAAGTAAGTAATGAAAGTAACAAACAAACACAGATTTTCTGTAGAAGATCTTCAGGCATCCCTTTGGAAACACACTAAGTTGAATTCCCCCTAGATTGTCCCTTTGCATCAAAAACTGTCATTGCCCAGCACAGCCTCCTCAGTTCTGGACCCTCCAGAAACAAGCAACAGTTTGGGATTGTAAAACTTGTTTCACCAAGAGTGATTTCCTCCTTGTTGGTTTGGGTGTTTTTTTTGGTTTTTTTTTTTCCCCCCCAGACATTTAAAGTCTGGCGTGGGAAGCACATCTCAAAGTAGAAAGGGGTTCCTGTCCCTTGTGTCTCACCTCAGGTTTTATCAAACACTAATCTGGGAGCCTGGTGCTTTCTTTTCCCAGTTATTCCCCAGAGTGTTAAATACGGGAGCTGGTATATCTGTGATCTTTTATCTCTGCTGAAGTTTGGAGTGATTTTGTCCTTGGACTTGTGGTGCCTTTAGATAGCTAAAGAGTCCCAGAGCTCGCTGCCTCTGTGTCATTTCACATCTGATCCTTCTAAAGACTCTTCCAAAATAGTGTCCTGGCCAGCTGTACTTTTATCCTCTTGGCTTTTTATTTCTGTGCTTATACATAATAAGGGCATAATTACATTTGGGTTTAAGCTTTTCTTCAAAATCCATTTCTCTGTGTAGCTGAAGAAAAGCATTTGAAACTAAATAATGCCTTCAGATTTGGATTCTGCTTTATCTCTTGCCATTGATCATGTTGAAGTTACTTTTCTTCTCTTAATGTAATTTCCTGTCTCAGGAGATCAGTCTGTTTGAAATGCTCTTTGATATGTCAGAATGAAAATCATGATATAAATGCCAGTGTGCCACAGGTGTGTTGGATCCTCTAAGCAGGCAAACTAACAAAAAATTCAGCTTGGAAGTTTAGGGAAAAAGTATGCATTATCTCTATTTCTTCCTCAGATCTTCTGGTTTAAAGTAATTAATTTAAGTGATCTTACAGTAGCTTCTTTGTTTCTCTGTTGTACCTGCTCTATCTTTGTTACCATTTTTATGTCAAAGGCATATTTGAATATTTAGCTCCTGCAGGGATTCTTCCTGTTCAGAAGACATCAGGTCTTTTCCTTGCACTTCCTTACCTCCAAACTGCTTAGATTCTGCTTTTGTTTTCAGTTTATTTTTGGCTTAGTTCCTTGAGGCTTAAATCTCTCTGGGAATTAGAAATATTATCCGCTGATCTGTAGTGATTGTTGGCCAATTTGGGTGCAAAGCAGCTTGTTCAGATAGCAGTCGCCAAAATTGTCCAAGATTCTCTAAAAGACATTTTGATACAAAACACTTAGAGTATATAAAATATAATAAATAAAATTTCATGGTTTGTGGATGCTGCATCCTGTCACTGTACATTTCAGAGGAGATCTTATTTGGGTAAAAAGCATCAGAAATAGCTGTAAACAAGCGTTTTATTTTCCAGGTAATTGTGGATAATCTGTGTTTCTATGATGGGTAGTAGTCCTTGAAGAAACTGAGAACAATTGAAATGGTTTTCTTTTGCAGAGTATTCCAAAGCATGTGGATGGGTCAAAAATCAAATACCAGCTCTCTATTACCCAAGTTTATATCGTGTTTCTTTATTGGATTAGATCCAGGGAATGCATTCCAAGGGTTTTTAATGGCAAACTACTTTCTTCAGTGTCTTCCCTGAGGGATTTTTAAGAAATAATGCTCATTTAATTCATTCAGGCATTATTTTCAGCCCAGTTCTCTTTGTCAGACTTTTCACCCTTGCTGTCGGCGATTGAATCTCAGACCCAGAGCGGCAGGAAATCCGAACCATTTATTCAAAGCAGTGAGTTGGTTTTATACACTTTTCCAAGGCACAGTATTTCCTTATGTGACCTATCCCATGTTGCCACATCAGCAACACACTTTCCAAATGTCCTTCTATGGGGTGATCACTCGCTGTTCACTCATCTGCCAGCTCCCGGCAGGCTCCTCTCCATAGGGGTCTGCCGTGTTTCACTTCCTCCCGCCAGGGTCCTGTGCAAAGCCTCTCTGTGCCCCCTGTGCTCCTTTGTGCTGCCGTGTGCCTCTGCAGGCAGGTTTTACAGCTCACAACCCAATTCTGCCTTATAATTTCCCTACCTTGCAAATGGTTTCCCATCACAGCCAGCTGGAAGTGTTTCCAAACATACTCCTATAAAATTCTGTATTCAAACAGTGACAGTGATATATGAAGATTTTTGGTAATTGCTGTTAACGTTTTTTAAGCTCAAATGTCAAAAGTTGAGTGATGACTCAAGGCAGCTGAAAAATTTGCCTTAAAAAGAGAAAATCTATCAAAAACGTTTACTTGAATTTAATTTCATGTAGTCTTAAAAAATATATTTATATTATTATTGTGTTTGAGCTGGTGCTAGAGGAGAGGAAATGTGCTGGGTGTGCAAGGTGCTCATAAAGTGTGAACATTTAGAGCTGAATTCTTTTTAAGGGGTTAAAAAAAATGAAAGTATCAAAGTTTGACCTCTTGAACATGGCATGAAGGAGTGGTAAATCAGCAATAAACAAAATTTTCTGGATTTGTTTTTTTTTTTTTTTTTTTCTGGCACTGTGCTGGTGCTTGACTTCAAGGATTGCCTTGGTTAGCCCTGCATTCATTTTGACAAGGTAACTGGAGAAAAGGGGGTTGGTTACAGCCAAGTGAAGTGTTGTCAGGGAGTGGGGCTTTTCCATGGACTCCAGCCCTGTGTTGGCAGACTCAGAAGGAACTTAATCTGAAAACTTCAGCTTGTCATCATGTCCTGCCTGCCTTGTCAGGAGTGTGAATAATTCAGTAACAAAAGCTGCAAAGCCTGAATAATTTTTGTCTGCTGTCTTGAAAGATCTTTGTTTCAGTAGTAAAACATTTACCATGTAACCTCCAAATTACTTTCCATGTGATATCATAGTGTCATAGAGTGGTTTGGTTTGGAAGGAACCCTCGAGACCATTCAGTTCCACCCCCTGCCGTGGGCAGGGACACCTTCCCCTGTCCCAGATTGCTCCAAGCCCTGTCCAGCCTGACCTTGGACACTTCCAGGGATGGGGCAGCCACATTAATTTTGGCAGATTTTGTACTATGTCTTAGCACTGGAAAAAAATCAGACTATTTACAAGTTATGCGGGAGCAATTTAACAGCCCTGTCTGTTCAGAGCCCTTTAATCAAGCATCCCCCTGGGTTTCCTCATCTGGGAGTATCATAAGGATGGTGGTTAGCACATGACTCCTTCTCCGAGTAGGTAGAGCTCTCCTCTGTGTCAGCTCATGGTCAGGCACTCCATGTGCTTGGATTACAGATACTTATCCTGGAGGATTGGGCAATTGCTTTTACTCTGTTGTATTTGGCTGCATCAACAGAAATAAGTTTTAATGGTGCTTCTGACCAGAAGAGCCTGTTGGGCTGTGTGCTCCCCAGCAGTGAAATGTGAGCTGCAGGGAGCTGGGTTTCTTGCATTCCTGCACCATCTAACTCTGCTGGGGTATTAACTTATCCCTGAACTCAAAATCAGCCCCTTTCTCTTCCCCAGCCCTTCCAGTGCTTGGTGCAGAAAACAACAGCTGTTTGGGATTCTTTCGTAGCATTGAGCATATGAACCCTGGGCTGAAGTCCCTCTGGAAAAAGAAATGGGGATTGCATTTGATAGGGGAAAGAGTAAACCACGTCTGGGCAAATTTTGAATATTCCTGTTTTTCATATTCTCTGAAATTTCACCGATGTCTGCCAGCAGAGTTTAAATATGTAGATAATGCTGAAAGATTTAACAGGTGGCAACAAAGATGATCCTTTGGTTTAAGGTTCTTAATTGCTTCATCAGGAACAAAAATTGATGTTTTACCACTGCAGATTTGGGTTTTTTCTCCATTAGCTACAGGCAAGCCGAGCTTTTCACCTTGTCTTGATTTTCCTTATGGTGTTCAATAGTACCTGTAAGTGATTTCATTTTGATGTCTTACATTATAAACTGAAAAATGGGTTTAAACAAAAATAGGTGGCTTTTGTATTTTCGGTATTGTGAAGTGGTTAATGTTGGTTTGCTCTAGAATTTGTAGGTTTGACACTTAGGTTTGTGTGAATAGAATAGGATCTGATGTTCCCAAATTGCAGTGCTGGCTGACCAAACTAAATTTAAATGATGGAGAGCTGTTGTGGTGCTTGGTACTATGTTGATGAGAATTGGAGTGCTGTGGAGAGGGAAATGATTCACCCCCAGTAGGACAATAGAGCAGTGGGAGGCTGGGCATTCATTTGGATCATCTTAGCCTGGATTAATATCCTGACATTTAAATTGCATTCAATTTCTTATCCTTTCCCTGCATGTCCCAGTCTTGCTGTAATGTTCCTACACAGACAACCCTTCTCACCTGTTTTATCTCTGCTCTGACAAGTTCACTTTTGAAGGAGTAAATACAGACCACTTTCCTCTGCTGTGCTGCCCTTTGTATGTGCAGGTGCCAAAGGTTCCCATTCCACAGATAAGCTTAAGTGCACAAGGGAAGAAGCAACCAGTTTTTAAATCTTGACATTCTACTTTGTATTTTTTTTATCTGCCTGCAACATAAATCCTTTTTCTGGCTGTCAGAACTGAGGTTGGCCTGTGGCTTAAATCAGCACTGGGCTGCACTGGCTGCAGTCACAGCTGAGTCTCTCATCCCAGGGCTTTTCTCTCTTACATCTCGGAAACTTCAACCCTACAGGCTTGTGATAAAGAGAGTGAAGAATGTTTGGCAAGGAACTCAGTGCAATACCGAGGTCTGAGTCGCTGACAGTGTCAGATTTGGGTGGATAAGCCACCCTTCCCTGAGGAGCCTCTGGCACTGCCTGAGACTGACAAAAAGAGGCTTCACCAGGGTTTTTGAAACCATTCTCCTTGTGCTGCTCAGGAGAGAGTTGCTCTTCATGGTTGGCAGTGGCTTAGGATGCGTGGCCACTCATCCATGATGTATTTGCTGTATTCTACTGGCAATCCCAGCTGTAATTCCTGGGCCGAAAGGAAGTTTTCTCCCATGTGTGATTGAAGTCTATGGCCATCTTTTTAAAAATAGAAGCAAAGGCTGTCATCAGGAGGGTAATATCCTGAACAAGGCATTATAGTACAGAGAGCTGCTAAAATATGTGAAAAAGAAAAGAAGGTTTTTGCCTTATCCTTAGAAGCATATCAATTTAATGTAATTAATGTGAATTATTGTACGTGGGGAGAGATTCAGAACTGCAGGGCACTTCAGGTTTAAAGTAAATTTTTGATTAAAGTTTCTTAGACTGTAGAAATGCAGTTGGATAGGGGAAGGAGGGGAATCCCTCCATATAGTATAAACTAAACAATCTGGTCTTGAACATACTGAAATACAAGATAACAGCAATTAGTTGTAGAACAGAAGAATTTCTGTGGAGCTGAGGGTGGAGGAAATACTGAGTTGACAAGGGTGATGTTTTCCTCCTCCATACCCCAAGACTAAAAATTATCCTTTTAACAAAATGTTCCTGTGTTTGGTGTGTCACTGTGGTGTGGAGAGATGTGTCAACCCAGTGCCACCGTTGCTTTTAAAGCATTTCTGTTTTCTATCCTTTCACTTCTCTGATGAAAGTTGGATATCTGTCAGTCTGATAATCTTGAAACAGCAGCAGAATAATTTGAAGAAATACAAAATTATGGATAATGATGAAAGCTAGGAGCCTCTGGAAAACTTGGCAAGGCAGCTGTCAGGTTGCATGAAAATAATCTTGTGTTTTAATGTAATGCAAGTTAAAGGACGTGATAGAAACATTTCTTTCTTGTTCATGGCCAGCATAATCAAGTGAAATGATTCTGAATCACATTAGAGGGGGTGTTTGTTCTGTAGCTGTAGGTTTTCCAGCACTTCATCCTTGAGACATTTCTAGAAGGTGTTTTACTGCATCACTGAGGTTAGCAGGGACCTCTGGGGGTCGTAGTGACTCTGTGCCACTGATCATGGCCCGCTGAGCCCAGCCTTTCAGCAGGTTCAGTCGCCCCCACTGCCCCTTTACATGGTCTATCCTGAATCAGTCTGTCCTGGAGCTTCACTGAAGTGAACCTTTAGCAGTTGCTTTGCTTTTTAGTGTTGGTTTTTGGCAGAGGAATAAGGCTTATGCAGTGATTCCACCCATCTGTCCCCTCATCCCGGCCTCCCTCTCAGTCCCTCTAGCTTCTAAACACACACATGGATTTCCATCAGATTTGACAGAGCAGCAGAGTCTTTACATCCAGTTCCTGTAGCTGTCACCAAAACTGGCAGCAGCAGCAGAGAGAGGCTGGGCTGGGAGGAAGGCTCCAGGTGGCCTCTGTGGGCACATCCAGCTCGGAGCAGACTCTGAGCTTTGCCCTGCCTTTGGCTGCTGGCCAGGCTGAGGTGGTGAAAAGTGCCAAGGAAAAGCTGTGTGGGTGTGGAGAGCAGTGATGAAAGTCTGCGAATTTGTGAGCAGTCAGATTTTGCTGTCTTTGCTTGCTAAACGTGTCTTGTAAAGTCTTTCTTTCCCGTGCCAGGCTTTCCTTGGCTGTAGGGGACTCCAAACTCCTGCACACCAAGTGAGGCTTTATTTTGGTAAAGAGAACTCCCCACAAGCTATTCAAACACCACAGGGTGTTCCATTGCTTCCAGCTGATCACAAGAGCTGCATATTTTTACTTGCAGTTGTCTTTTTTCCTCTTCCCTATTTAGCCACATTTGAAGTAATTAGTGGGCACACTGCTGCATATATGAATTTTTAGGGGATTTTGTGCAACTCTGAGTTTTTTCCTTTTCCTTGCTGCTGGCTCTTAACTCCCAACAGTGGAAAGATGTATGCTGTTAAAATTGCTCAAGAAGTAATTGAGGTTAAGGCTTTGAAGCTACTGCTTCTTCATTGTGAATTATTAATTCTCAAGGCTTACAGAAAGAGTGACATTGTAAAATTCATTGTAAAATTGTGTACTTGGTTACACTAGCTGCTCTACTTGCATGCATTCTGTGCTCCTTTTCATAGCATCTCCTTGGACTATCTCTTACCATTTTTAGTAGTTTTCAGTTCATCTGCAGACTGGATTTCTCTATTTTCAGCTCTTCCACATGATTTTGGAATTATTCTGATGTGACGTTTGTGAGGTCACAGTCTTTTGTAGTGAGAAATTACAGTGGAAAAAAGGAAGTTCTTAAGAGTTTATTGTGCGATCCAAGGCTGTGTTAGAAAACAGTTTGCAGTGATACAGCTACTTCTATACCCACAGAAACAGTAAAAAACTCCTGGTTTAAAACCAGGAACTTCTCAGGCTTTTGATTTCTGGTCTGGGTCCAAGAATGCAGGATGCAAATTAGTATGTTTTCATTTTCAACCTCTTTGGTGTCAGACTTTGTCAAAAACTCTGTTGATGGCCCTTAGCTTAGGGAAGGGTAGAGAGTAGAAAGGCTGTTTGGTACTGGTCAGGACAGGGACATCAACAGAGCTGGCCGAGAGCTGGTTCTCACTATGTTTGCTTCGAGCTGGCTTTGTCAGGACCTCATTTTTTATGTTGTTTGCATTGTAGAATATTTGAGTCAATGTTGTTGCTTAAATTAGCGTGGTCTCATCCGTGCTGTGCTCATCGAGCTTCCTCTGGGCCGGGATCTGTCTCTGTCCTTGGTCTAATGTGAGGTTTTCCACTTAATCCCATCCCCTTGTTTAAACTGATAGCCCTGCACCAGCCCCTGACATCCTGAAATCTCTCGTCCTGATGGAAGGTAGCTATTTCCAAACATTTGTGAGAACACTGCTTTTTATTTATAACAATACAAAACTGCAGTGATGAAAGTGTGACTTTCAGAAGGCGCTTTTAACCCTCTTCAGGTAAAATAAGAAACTCACATTTATTCCTGGCTGCTGAATCAAGTATCTCTTGCCTGATTTCTTCTGAAGGGGTTACAAAACACTGAAGAATTGTTTTAATTAAATGCACCCACAAGGTGTATCTGAAGAACTGAAGTAGATCTTCACCTTTGGCTAACCTCAGCTTTCCAAGCTTTTACCACACTGGAAAAGAATGTAGCCCCAAAAGGCTTTCAAGCTTGATGTGGTTTTTTTTGGAAGCCATTTAATTTTTGTTGTGGGGTTTTTATTACTCTCTGATTACAGCTTAATGGCTTATTAAGAACAACAGTTCCATCGCAGACCAAAAACATCTTTTCATAACAATTCTCCCTGTGAGTCATTGCATTTATTTATCTCCATATTTATTGCAGTAAATCCTTCACTTCCTCTGCACCCCCAACCACCCTGTTTGGTGTTTGTTGTTCTCACTGAAACCGTGGCAGCCATGGTAGAATACGTCTTTGTTTTTCTGCAGCATTTGTGCATTTACAGAGCTGCACTGGGGTTTTTCTTGGATTGCTTCCCCATTTTATGCTCTCTGTCCTTGTTACAGCCTTTGAAGGCTTTTCCCAGCAAGCACAAAGTACATTAAATGGCATGTGCAAATGAGCAACAGCACAGCTGCTAATTGTGCTAACAGATGTAAATAGGAAAAACATTACTTTTCTAATGCTGCAAGTATTTATAGAAACCATTACCCCCATCTTCCGTAACACTTTGATTATGGATGGAGCCTCTCTCAGGTTCACCAGAGATGATTAAGCTTTTGCAGATGGTTTGATTTGCTGAGGTAATGTGGAAGAAATGCAGATGTTTTAAAGCTTTTGTTTTAGGTGCTTTAGGCAACTAAGTGGCTTGAAAGGAAAGCTTTTGCTTTGCATCCTTCAGAAACATCCATGGCTTTTGAAAGGGAACATATGGCAGAGTTGTTCTGTGCCAACAGGGAGTCTGAGCTCTTGGAGCTGCATTCCCCACGTGCCTCACCTGCCCGGTCAGGTTAGTTTGAACATCATTTGCCTTGAGTAGAGCATGACTTGCAAAACCCTCTGGCCAGACTCAGGCAGCTCCCATTTCCTCTGTGCTCGTAATTTATCCATTAAGATCTCTGATCCCAAGGACATAACCTCTCTTGGGAATGAGTGGCATCCTCATGGGTGGAAGTGTGTTTGCAGCTCAGAGGATGTCAACCTCCAAGTAATTGGGATAATTCAGGTAATTTTCCTGAAGGGCTTTTCTGTAACCCTTTCCCACTGCTGGCCAGGTGGTCACTGTGCCTGGGTGAGCCTCAGGAGCCTTGCAGGAGCACAAGGAGACCAGCTCCTGACCTCTGGCACTGAGTGGCTAGGGAGTCTCTGCTCCCTGGTTTAGCTCCCAGGAGGTTTTCTGTGTTTTCAGCAACCCAGGTGAAATCATAAATGGCAGTAAGAGATCTGTGACAGTCTGGGCAAATCCCAAGTCCTTTGGCACCAGAGGATTTACCAGGCCTCCACTGTCTGCCTCCAGCCCAGGGTTGGATTTGGACTCACACTGCATTTGATCCAGGGCACAATTTTCTTTGGGAAGCCGCTTTGCTCTCTCCATCTGGCTCAATTCTCTTGCCTTTGCACAAACAGGTTTTAGGTGTATTTATCCCTGCCCTCTAAATCCATAGCCTGTTCCTCTTCTAGGAACTTCAGAGAGTGCTTCTCTTCCTTTATCTTTCGCCGCTGGCAAACAGCAGAAAATTTGTGGAAGCATGAGGGAAATGGTTCCTGCTTCAGATGTGAAATCTCAAACAAATGGCTGTGCAAATGTGTTCAGTGTGGTAATGAATTGCTGTGCCTCTGCAAGGTATCTTCAGCTTCTCTCTGTCCTGGCAGGCAGGTCACTGCTTCTCACACCAGTTCTGTAACCTACCTCTGTGTGCAGATATTTCAAAAACAATGTCCAAACCTTAGTGTTCCTCTTCTTCCCCACAGCGCTGCTATTTTCCAAATAGCTTCAGTGCTGTGTTTTGGCTTTGGTTGGTTTTTTTTTCCCTGCAGTAAAAATTTCACCTTTTTTTCCCCCCTTAGGACTTGGCTACTAAGAAATCTGCTAAAGCATTTCCTCATCATTTTGCAAAATCACAGTTGCTTGGTGTCTAGAAGAATTTTAAAATCTGAAGTAGGGATTAGAGGCCATGAAAATCGACATGGCTTTGACTGCACCTGCTAAGCAGGGAGCTTGTGGGAGATACTTTTGTGTAGGTTTTTCACCCCCCACTCTTCTCTTTCTTCAGAGAACTAAAATTTAATTACAGAGCTTGGAAAACTCTTCACATCATGTAGAGACTGAGCTAAATAAAACAATGACAGGGAAATGAGAGCAAGGCAGGAACATGAATTGTAAAAAACCACCTCATACTTGAGATTTTTTGTACTGCTCAGAGGTTTCATTCAGCTCCTTTTTAAATGGGAGGAGATGTGTGGGGGTTGATGGCTGTGAATACTTACTATTTTCTGCAAGGGAGAAAAGAAAGAAATGGTGGCTTTCAGTATAATTCATAGGGCTAATAGGTAAATATACCTGGTTATTATATCCTAAAGCCTTGGCTGAGCTGAGTAATGAATGCCATTTTACTGGTGCTCAGAAGTCCCCTTCCCTAATCGCTTTGAAACCACAAGTCAGGTCCTAGCAGAAGTTGTTTGGAATTTAACCTTTGTAATAAATGTTGGATTCAGATAGTGTTCTGTTAAAATAGAGCAGCTTAAAAAAAAATACTACTATTAGCTCAAAAGAGGGAAGGGCAGGAGCAATTGATTATTTCTGTGATCTTTTTCTGTCTCCATTTGAATTTTACAGGATTGTAGGTCTAAAGGATGCGAAGGTGGATCAGAAAGGGTTGGTCACAGTTAGCTGGGTGGTTGTAGTCACAATGAAGAGACAGATGTGTTAAACAGCACATTTTCCTGCAGGGACTGGCCAAATAGTGCAGGCTGTGAAGTACCTGTAGTGGGTGTATGAAGGAAAATAAATGAGCTAAATCTGTTTTGGGTTTTATTTTTGGGTTGTTTGTTTTTTGGTTGGTTGGGGGTTTGTTTGGTTGTGTGGGTTTTTTTAAATTTTATTACTATTATTGGGTAATTCTTACACATAGTTTTAAATAAATAAAAAAGATTCCTGAGAGAAAGTTTCCATCAGAACTTTTCCAAACTTCTCTGGTAGCTGTCACCAAAGTATTGTGTTTGCTTTGGATAACTGAACAAATCTTCGGGTCACAAATTAAAACTTAATAAAAGACAAGCAGTTAATAAGCATAACTTGGTGCAGTATTAACAGTTGAAAAATAAAGTCTCATCTCCCAGAGCTGCCAAATCAGGTCAAACCCCAGTTTTTGATACAGTGCCTAGTTCTTGAGTGTGTGTTTCCACATGCTTTTAGAAAGGGTAGAATGGAATTCTCTTTTGGAGTCTGGGGCTCTGTAGATCTTGTCCCAAGTGTTTTTCAGTGTAATCACAGAATCCCAGAATGGTTTGGGTTGGAAGAGACCTTAAAGCCCATCTCATCCCACCCCCTGCCATGGGTAGGGACCCCTTCCACGATCCCAGGCTGCTCCAAGCCCCATCCAGCCTGGCCTTGGACACTTCCAGAGATCCTGGGGCAGCCACAGCTTCTCTGGGCAACCTGTGCCAGGGCTTCCCCCCCCCATCACAGGGAACAATTCCTTCCCAATATCTCATTTAAACCTTCTCTCTGTCCATTTAAAATCATTGCCCCTTGTCCTGTTTATTTCTGTAAAGGTTATTTATTAAACCTCTCTGTACAAACAAAACATCTTTGTTTAAATACAGAGGACAATTTCTGTGGGATATGTTACGTCCTTGAAGGGATGTTATGAATCCTTCTTTCCCTTAGCATTCCTAACAGGATTTTGCCTGTGCCTCTTTATAATGCAGGGTACGTCCTGCTGTGCTGAATTTTTGTGCTTCTGATTATTCAGTGTTGCACATAAGCAGCTGTGCCCAGAGAGAAGTGCCCCCTGTTAATCAGGAAGTGCTCAGCCATATGGCATGTGAGGATGGAATATTGCAGCTCTGGGACAAGCCCCTCCTGTTCACAGCCAGCTTCACACCAGCGAGTACCCTGTGAATGTGTTCCTGCCAACACCATCAGGTCCTTCAGCCCCGGCTGCTGAGTGACACTGTGACTTTCTGGAGCCTTCCTTCCTTCCTGAGGTCTTGCTTCTCTTCAGTCACTGCTGGGAGCCCATTTTCCTGTGTAATAACTCGTAAAGGGACAGAGGGAAAAGCAGAGGGTGCTCTGAGCTGTCTGCACTGCCCTGCTCGTGGATGTTGTTACACACAGGGAAGGTGCAGTTGTGTGCTCAGTTCCTTTTATTCATCCATCTTTTGGAGGAACACAGGAGTAGGAAACAATGTGCAACCAGCCCTCAGTGAATTCAGTTTCCACCACAGCTATCAAAACCTCCATCTATGGATCAGAATTGCCTGGGTTTGGAAATTTTATTTCAGCTGAAGATGGCTTTAGCTTTGGAGTGCTAGTTTTTTAACACAACACACAGTGGGATGAGTGTGGAAAGGGGTGTGCTTGCAACAGAGTGGGAACGTCACTACACACAATATTGCCTTTAGCAATTGCCGTATTAGACCAAAACAGCTGCTCTTTCACCCAAGTGGAGCAGGCAGCCTGTTCCTAAGGAGGAGTGGGATTTCTGCACCCATATTTATAATAGGATATTTCTGGCCTTAAACTGTGTTTTAAACTACTTTGAGATTCCAGGCACTTTGCACATAGTTACGGACACGTGTGATGCACTTGATCAGCTGAGAAGTGAAATCACAGTCTGTGTTTCTGATGGATCATAGGTTTTCTTTGATCCTTCTGCATTTTAACCATGGGATAACCTTTATCCTTCCACTGGTAGAAAAACTAAGCAGCAGAAAACAAAACTATCATAAGGGGAGCTGATCTTAAGTGTTTGAAGCGTGGTGTTGGAGCCAGGGAAATACTGATGTGTTCCAAGGCTGACTGAGGCAAAAAGGTCCTGTTGGTGCTCCTTCCTGGTGTGATGTGATGTCCAGCTCTGGGTGGTCTGTACCAAAACACTTGGGATGTGTTTGAGAGGCATCATTTTATACATTGGCAAACCTGGAGCTGACAAGTGACATTGTTTGAAGCAGGACTGTGCCTTGTTGTGATCCCACAGGTCATGGCAGTGGGATTTTGTGCCCTTCCTAGTAAAAGCAGAGCCTTGGCAGAGGATTTCAGTGCTTCTGTGGCCTATGCTCTCCAGGCAGCTCCAGGGTGCCAGGACAATGTTCAAAACCTCCTCATCTGTTGCATGAGTTGTTTTTTAGTTGTTTGATTTTTTTTTTTTAACAGATGTGATTATATAAATTTCCCAGGTTTTCCTGCTTTATATTCCAGCAGCACACAAAAGCGGGAGCTGGAAATCCAGCAGAATGCACTCTGGAGCACAGGCCTCTCAGTGTGTTTGGGTGGAACATATTTAATACCAAGCTGTAAGCTTCAGGCTCGGAATAACATGCCAGGAATGTGGTGTCTTCCTGACATCCCAGCTTGCACGGGGATCACACAATGTCAGAATTTCTCTTACTCGGCATCTCTGTGCTTTCTAAGCACAAACTGCCGACCTGGGTGTTTTTCCCTGGATACAGAGGTTATGGAATAGTCAGGTGGTCTGTGTGTACCTCAGCTGGTAGCTGCTGATGGCTGTTTTCCCCCTTCATGCCCCAGTGGAGCATAAGGATTCAGGGCCCTGAGGGAGAGCCGTGGACCTTTCCCGTGCTGGGAGCTTGCCAGTGCCAGTGTGGGGATCCAGCAGCACATTCCCATGAGTCCATCCCTGCCGTGCCCAGGGTAACTGTGCCTGTGCTTGCCCCTAGGAGGACTTTCGGAATAAAGTTGAAGATTACATTAAGCGCTACGCGAGATGATGAAGGGGGATGGATGGCAGGACCACGGCTCCACTCTAGAGTTGTCCTTAACTGCAACAGCAACCAAACCAGCCCGGATTGTACCAGTCCTGTGTCCATGTTGTACTGAAGAAGAAAACTAACTTCATAACCTGTCCATGTTCAAAGGAGAGTTCAGCATAAATACAGCAAGAAATTGTGTCTGTTGGTTGAAAAAGTTGTCTGCTTCCTTTTACAAATGTTTACTCTTCTGAACTGTACTGTATATCCTGTTGATGAGATATGCTTGAGAAGTTAAAAGAAATCACTATTGAAATTGTAATTACACTTTTTTTTTTTTTTTTTTCTAACTCTTGCCTAATCTGGAGGGGGGAAGGGAAAAAAACCAAACCCAAACTACCCAAACAGAAAAGGTGGCGTGTTTTGGAACACTTCGAGTTGGCAATAAATGGTCTCCTGTGAACCAAATCACAAAACTGTTGCCTTTGATGAGCAGAAACAATATGAGCTTTTTCCAAGAGTCACTCAGCTGAGGCTTAGAGCTTGCCAGAGTAGAAGTGCAAAATGAGATTCTACTTCTGGTATTGAAATTCTAGATGCTATTTAATGTAAGTATGTTTTTGTCACAGTTTGGAATTTTTACATTGTTAATTTCAGGCCCTGTTTGGGCGACAGTACTTTTGTTTTTTGTTTCTATTCATTGTGTGAAGTAGTTAAAAGAAATACAGGCTAATACGTAACTTAAGTACATGTTTAGTATTAGTAAAATTAAATATATATATATTATATATTATATATTTCTGTGAAAAAAGTAATGAAAGGAAGATTTTTTTTCTTAAGAAATCTGCCTTCAGCTTTCCAGTCTGGATGTGGTGAAGGAGCATCAGATGCTGTTTGATCGGATGAAGGTAAATTTAGGCACTGTTACCTGGAGAGCCCCTAATTGTGTTCTCCAGATCCCTGTGGTGAAAGGGAATGGCACAGCTGGGAACCACACCACCTCTCCTGCCACACACGGTGCACACTTGGCTTTCTCTTGATTTGGAAGGATGTGATGCTGCAATTGCCTTTTCTATAAGGAGCTGGATGGCGCTGTGTGAGCAGAGAGCCTGCAGAGGAGAGCAGCACGTACCTCAGGAGTGGCTTCAGAGCTCCCTGCACACCTGGCAGCATTGGGATCACACAGAGGAGCTGATGGACCCCACCTGAGCTTTTACAAACCAGAGAAATAAATGTTTGTGTGGTTTCATGCAGAGCAAGTGTGTGTGACACTCGGGCATTGACTGTTGGGTTTTAGCCCCCCTTTATTCTTTCCTGGTGTTCCTCTGCTGCTGCAGACACTGGAGGAAATTAAAACAATCTCCATGCATGGCAGAGCTGGGGTGCAAACTGTAAGCACGAAACTTGAGTTTTCCCTGTGCCTTTTCCTTTACAGCTTCACAGCCTCCTGTAGCTGGAGGTCTGGGAAAGCAGGGAGGTGAAATGCAGGAGGGATTGGCATGCAGGAGGAGAGCTTCACCTGCAGATAATATTCACAAAGAAACATGGATCAGCCCACTATTTTAAGCACGCAACTACAGTGAGAGATCTTTGCTGCCAAAACCTCACAGCAAAGGTAAGGAGTAAAACACACAAAGGTTGGGAAATCCAGATTTTGCTTACAGCATCAGAAGGATTCTCTTTGAGCTGAAACCTCTGAACCAGGTTGCTGTAACAAAGTGCTCCTTACTGTAGGGGCACGCTGGTATTGTTAGCACATTCCATCCTGCAGGAGAGGGGGTCACAGTCCCCATTTCTTGGGCTGTCACCATGCATGGCTCCCCACTCATGCCAGGAAGCTGCTGCTGCTGTGCCCAGGGCAGAGCAAAGCCAGGGTGCTGCTCAGGTGAGCCAGGCAAAGCTGTGTCAGGGTACCAGCAGCCCCGTGAGTGCAGAGCTGCAGCCATCAAAGCCGTCCCTGCCTCCCAGAACAATCCTGTTTAACCCCTTTCCTGTGGTGTTGCTTGCCTGGAGGAGATAAGCAGAATAATAAAGTTTGGACACTGTTAAATACTGTACATGAAGGTCGGAGCATTGGTTTGTGCTCATCCAGGACACGGGGAGGGGGGGGATTCTAGAAAATCTCACCACCTCACAGTCCAGGAAAATAAACTGCATTTTTCCTGAACATGAGGAGATGGGGGGTTTATATATTTACATAAACATATATGTTTGTTTATATGCATTTTTATGTATAGTTGTAAAGATTCAACTAATCTCTGCTTCTACCAGGATCACAGACTTGTTTGGGTTAGAGGGAGTCTGGGCTGGGTGGGCCAGACAGAGGGCTTGGTGTCCCACTAGGTTTTGGGGTTTTTTTGGGAAATGTGAGAGTCAGGAGTGAACAGCAGCTGGTTGTCCCCAGGGAACCCCTTCCTGAGCCAGCAAGGCACTGAAGGGGTCTGGAGTGTGTCAGAGCTGTCAGGGATGGCAGTGCCCAGGGGTAGGGTTGGGGGTCCCCATCCCATCCCAGGTGCGGCCCAGTCTCCCTGCACGGGAGCTGACCCCACTCCAGGACCTCCCCTAGGGATCCCCCTGCCCCACCCAGAGCTCAGGGGGTGGGGGTCAGCACTACTGCGGGTCCCTGGCATCACAAAGAGCAGTGAAGGAGGAGCTTGACCTCAGCCTTCACAGAGACAGGCACACATATTCATGTATTTATTTATTTAGGTAGGAAAAGCACCTTACTCTCATTCCTTGTTAGCCCCAGGGCACCACCGGTGCCACCCACTCCCACTGCCGACTTCCCCCCGTTGTTCCCCACCTCCCAGGCAAAAGCCAGCCCGTGCAAGCCTTGTCCTTGTGCTGGGGGCTGGGGGAGAAGATGCCTTTCCAGGTGTGGGGGGAAACCCAAGAAAAGACAAAGAGAGGAAGCCGAGGGTGTTTTGGCGCACCCAGACTCACTGGTCTCCCGTGTGTGGCAGCCGCGCTGGCACTGCGGAGCTGCAGGATTCCGACTCCCCACACCCCGCTGGGTTTTTTTCCTTTCAACTTTTCCTCCTTGGCACAGGGTGCCGGGGGGAAGCGGCTGGGAGAGGCGGAGCAGAGTGCGCAGTGCCGGTGCGGGGTGAGCGGCGCTCCCCGTAGCGCAGCGGAGTCCCCGCTGCCCGGGCAGCCCGCGCCGGCCCCAGCCGCCCGTGCTGCCCAAGAGCCCCCGCTAAAATGACATTTATTTGGAACCCACCGGGCACACGGGCGGTACCGCGCAGGAGGAGCGGTGGCGATGCTGTCTCTGCCTCCGGGGCTCGGTACCCTCCGTGATGCTCCTCTGGCAGGCTCTTCCCAACCACCAGGCACGTTCCAGGGGAGAGCCCCCGTCCCTCCCCTGCGCCGCCCGCGCCGGCCCTACACGATGCCCTCGCTGCGTTTGCTCCTCCACACACGAGCGCTGTCATCAGCAGGGTGACAAGGACGGGCAGCACGATGAAGGGACATAGGACGCCGTTCGGGGGGTCGTGCAGCGCCCGGCCCGACAGGGAGCAGTTCCTGAAGTACTGTTTGTGCACGGCCACGAAGAACTCGTCCACCAGCCGGTTGGGCCAGTAGCAGTCGAGCCTCTCGGCGATCAGCGCCGTGCAGTTCGTCAGCTCCCCGTAAGTGCTGCAACACACACAGGGAGGACACCGGGTGGCACCGCGGTGGCACCGGGCACCAGCGCCCGGACACGGCCGCGGCACCTTCCCCCTATGCAATATAAAATACTGTATACATTGTAGGTAGTGTATATAAAATGCAACATAAATACTACATAATTTGCAATATATATATATATATGGGCAATATAATATATCCCTCCCTCTACAATATATTATATATACTTTCTATTACAGAGGTGTGAACTTGAGGCTCTACTACAGTTGTTATGAGTTCTTAAATTTTTTAGCTTTTTTTTTTTTATTATTATTTATAGCTAGCTATACCCAGCCCTATAAAAATATATAGTGGGTTTTTGAAAATCTGTATATAACCTGTAAAAATATATGGGGTTTTGAGTTTATACCTAGAGAGGTAAGAAGATACAGGATATTTTAAATTCCCACCAGGTTTTGCCACTTTGATGGCAACTTTTAAGTGCTCACCCACTGCCAAAAGCAGTTTTCATTTATGGAATGACATGGTGGTGTTCGTGGTGGTGGTTTCATTTACAGAAGGAAATGAAAACAAAAATAATATTTACAGGAATAACAAGAAGCAAGTTTGGGGGGGGAGTTTGGGTTGTGTAAATTTTTGCAGGATTTCCTGGCTGAACTGGTGCTATTAGAAAACACAGGTTGGACCCATATTTTAAGCAAAGATCTTCAGGAAACCCATCCCAAGCCAGCCTTTGGAGCACCATCCTCCAGCTTGTGTGAGTTCAGCCCAAAGGGGGACAGGAATAAGTACATTGAATCTACTTAAAATTCTCCTTTAAATTGCCTAAAACTGTTGCATAGGAACCAGCTGTGCAGGCCCACAGCCCATCCTACCCCTCTATGACCAGCAAGGCCGTTTTCCCATTTTTTTTATAAATACCTGGAAAACCAGGAGCAGCCCTGAGCCAGAGGCACTGTCCCTGTGCCAAGCCATGCAGCCATCCTCTGGATATTACCATGACAGGTAAACCCTCCGTGCTTTAAAACTGGCTATGCATAAAAAACACATAGATAACAATTCCCTCCCCCCATCCCAATTAGTCACATCTAATTTTAGAGGAACAAAGCAAAGCAAACCCCAGCTCTCCAATTAAAAACATGCCTGGGGGAAGAAGTATTTTAGAAGCAGCTTCCCAGCCACTCTCCACAGCCCCTGTGCAGCTCCTCAGCTGGGGTTTGGGGTTTTGGGGCAGGCTGTGCCCACACAGCCAGAGATTTAATTAACGGGGCCTGCAGCTGCTAAAAGCAGCTTCTGCCAAGCATTCCAATGTGCAAAATTACATTTCCCTTTCATCAGCATCCTTAGGAGCTGCAGCCTCTTCAGGAACCAGAGGGAAAGGGTTAACAGGCGAATAAAAGCTATTTTTAAAGCTGAAGGACCATAGAGCAGCTGGCTTACCCCTTCCCTGGCTCCAACTGTGCTTCCATGGGGATAAATCACTGCTCCCATCACTGTATGTGAAGACATGCAAGGAACCAAAGCCCAACGGTGCCAGCAAATGATAAACTCACTGAACTCACTGCCCTTTGCAGGGAGGCAGCAGCCGTGTTCCAGCACTCAGCCAGCTCCTGACATGAGGATGGACCCGAGGACAGGAGCTGGGCAGCCACAGCCTCATGCAAGGAGATGGCCAAGGGGCTATGACCGGAGGGTGTGGGGTGGCTTAACACACTTGACACACCCAAAGTCTCTCGTCCCTTTTATTTTTGCCGGTTTCATTAAGGCCTCCCTGCTCCAGATGCCATCCTCAGCAGGAGCAGGCTGACATCACGGGCACTCCCACCCTCTGGCCCCACAGCCCAGCAGGGAGTGAGTGGGAAGTTCCCAGAGGGAAAAGAAACTGTTTTCAGGAACAGCTCCAGTAATAAGTCTTCTGATTGAGAGAGAGCCAGGCTGGGTGCTCTTCAAGAGCCGATTTCCGCCTGTTGCTTACACAGAGCACACTCGACCATCACAATTTTTATGAAGGGCCAGCTAAAAGCAAAGCTGAGCTCTCAGCTATGGCCAAGTGCTTTCATTTCTTCCACTTTCATCTCACAGACCCTTGGTCACCCACCAGCTGAGGCTGTCCCTGCAGGCTGCGGGGTCCTGAGCTGCCCCATATCCCAAAACAGCCCGGTGAGACTCCATCATCTCCTGTCCACCCCAAATGCACAGAGACACAAGGCACTGGGCACCTTCTCCTGACACACTCACTGCCAGCTACTGCAGCGGGTACCAACGTGCTCCGTTGGCTGGGAAGGGATAACCAGACCCATCGGATCCAGGACACTCACAACACCCTGGCAGACGGGATCAGGATCCCTCTGGAGAGCAGCAGTGTTGATGCCTGGGGCTGAGAGTGCTCTGCCCTGCCACAGCCGTGGTGAACATTCATCCCACTGTGTCTCCAAGACGACATCTGGTTCTCTCTCTCCTCATGAGCAGAGCCACATTATTGTGTTAGCCCCACACTAGCCTGGTCCCACAGGGAATTCAGCCTGGGCTGGTGGTGCAATACCTCAGGGAGTGGGGGGGAAGGGCTGTTTTCCTGTCCAACCCTCCCCCTTGCCACCCCACAGCCAGGAGAGCAATGTTCCCCCCACACACCCCACCACACTCAACAGGGAAAAGCTGAGCCAAGCCTCGGAGGCTGCAGGGATGATCCTCAGTCACAGAGTTAAAACTCGCTGGAGAGAAGGCTGGAGCAGCATGCTCAGCCCAAGTGGGGGTGAACCAGCTTGAACTTTTTGTGAAAGCTCTCCAGGATGGATGGAAAAGGGGGGTCAGGATTTGCCCACATGGATGGGTAACATCAATCTCTACTCAATAATTATTTTGCTCATTTTAAGAGCTTTACTTCAATATTGTGTCAATAAATAGGGCAATATATATAACTGCCTATGCTATGCAGTAAATAATTGGATCCAGCCACACCCAGCCCCCACCCGAAGAAATTGAGGCAGCAAGGGGGCCCTTTCTGCATCTCCTGACTCAACAGGAGGGCTTCCCTAATCAACCTTATTCCTCCTGTAGCAAACGCAGAGTTTCAGGCTTTTTTCTTTCAGAGAAGCCCACAGCTCATTTGCAAGCGTCCATCTCCCAAACATCATGTCCTCCACAAAAAATATTAGACAGCTGCTCTAGGATAGCACTGGGAAGAGGGCAAGTTTTCCCAAACAATCCCATCACTGCCGGGAGACAGACACCTGGCCCTGGAAAGCTCCGCTGTGCTTTGGAATGTTTTTTTCCCTACCCCAATGTGAATTGCAATTAGGGTTGTTTTCTCTGTCACCATGGAAATGGTTTGGGTTTAAAGGATGCTGTGGATGGACTACATGGGGATGAAGGGCTGCAGGCAGGATGGGGATGGGGCTCAGCCACGGGTGGGAAGCAGTCAAAGAATGATTTAGGGTTTGATGGCATCTGAATGCTTACACTGCGATAAATCCTAAGGAATTCCTCTGGGGTTTTTTTACCACTGCAACCAAGACTGGAATTGACTCTGGCATTTATTCCTTGACAGCACTTGGATGTGGATGGTGCTGCACTAGGACTGGGGTTCACAGGATTGACAGCTCTCTCTTTCACCACGAGTATCCCGGTATTTCCTATCTTCCCTGAATTCCTTGCTTCAGAAGGGAAAAAAGAAAACACCACAAGGCTTCGCTTTTGCTTTGCAGATGAACAGAAAACATTGATTTCCTCCTCTGCAAGGCTGCAGGGCGAGCCTGGAGCCAGGCTAAAGGGGTATCCAGAAGGGAACTGGCAAGCTGAAGATAAATAAGTAGATAATGAGATAATAAGAGAATGGATCAATCTGTTTTCTGTAAATAATGGATAAATAACCTGAAGACAGAGTGTGAGTGTGCTGACAGCTGGGAGAGCAGCTCCATCCCTGGCTGCAGCTGTCAGAGCGGCACGATCCCCCTGGTGAGCTCCTTCCCGCAGGATGCCCGCGGCCGGGGGAAAGCATTCCATGGAGATTTTCAGGAATGTCACAGAGGGTGGATATATTTGGGATGAAGATGCCTGGCTGGGCTGGAGTGACACCCGCAGCTGTGGCAGCAGTGCTCGGCATCGTGAGCATCCCCCTGTGCACAGACCCTCCTGCAAATCCCTTCCCTGGCCACAGCCCCCCAGCCAAAACCGAGCAGGAAAAATATCCACAAGTCATCAGCGCCTGCTGACGCATTCGTGGGTGGGCAGTGGCAGCCCGACCCCTCCACATCCCTGAAATAGCTGCCCTGAGGGAGACCACAGCTAATCCCCCTGGCTCAGTCACCACGCCGACGAAGCTGGAGCTGGAATCAAAATAGCCAAGCTGATCTTTGGGATAATTCATCAGGTACGGCTGAGCTCCTGGCCAAAGCAGCTCGGCCACCACCACGGAGTGGAGGAGCCCTCGACACCAAAGAGCCCAGGATGCAGCTGCAGTCTGGCTTTTGAATCCCAGGGCAGCCAAAATGTGCAACAGCTCACACAAGCTCCCCTGGCCCACGATAAAAACCTGCCCATCAAAATCCATCAACTTTCCCCGAATAAGCAACACTAAGAAAGCCAGCAGAGCTGAAGGGTGTTGGCCAAACCTTCCCTGAGAGTTGGTGCTTGTCCACAGAGCCCAACCCGACCTCACCAAACACTCCTGCTCCAGAGAGACCCCTCGCTTACATCAGAACACAGCAGGAGCAGTGGTGCAAGAGCTCAGCTAATGCCTCTGAGGGCGAGATGGCAGCAGCATCTGCCACCTATAAATAGGACAAATGGCCCACGATTACAAACTCTGCTGAGACAATTCATTTATCCAGATGTTCCCATCGTGCCACCCTCACTTGAGCAGGAAATGATGGAGCTTAGGGGCATTTCCCTGCTAAATGCTGCATCCAGGAAATCAAGAGCTCCAAACACGATGCTGCTGGTGGTACAGAGGTAAAACCTCTCAACATTTCTCCTTGTTTCAGACAGGTTTCAAGCATCAAAATGTCTTGGTTTGGGGGAAGATCTGGAGAGAACAGGCTCTAGGCAGGTGCTTTATTTTGATTTCTTTGTCTCACAGCTGGTGGAAGACAAATCCTTCCTCTAAAGCCAGAGGGGTGACCAGCCAGCTATGCCACTCCCTGCCCGCTCCTGCTGGGACATCTTCCCTTTCCCCAAAAAAGGGATGGCGATTCCCAAACACATCCAGGGAGCAACATGATGAGCGAGCCCACCCAAACCCCAAATCCTTGCAGCTGATTTAGTGCAGTAACTGAGCTATTTCTACCCAATTTTTCCAGTGTCCTGAAGGCACGAGAGGATCAGAGGAATGTCATCTCTCAAATAACCTTGAGCCATGTGTTTGCACAGAGCAAATGGACTCAGGCAATCAAATTAAACCCTGCAAGCTTATCAACATTTCCTCCAAGTGCCTCAAGGGTAATGAGTTTAGCTGAAGCTATTGAAAAGACAAACAGGACGTGTGAGATAAAGAACAAGATGGTGAGGGCTAGAGCAACATCAGCAGCCCTGGGCATTTCTGAGCACCAGATGAGGCTTCTCAGAACCAGAAATCTCCCACAGTCTTTCCACTTTCTTCTCTTCCCCTCCATTTTGTCATGGATCAAGGGGAAGGAAAACCCAATAGTATGTTCAGAATCACAGAACAGAATCATTGAACCATTAAGGTTGAAAAAGACCTCTAAGATCTTGGAGTCCAACCTTTGACCAAAAGATAGATATACACACACGTGTAGCTTTTAATCTGGCACAGAAGAAAGGGCCACGAAGCAGGAAACCACCAAAATCTCACAGAACCTCTTAATTTTTGTGCAAAAAACTCATGGCACACAGCACTCACTACCTGCTCCCTGTTTCCAGCTGACCCTCATCCCCACTGGTGTCACATGAGCTCATTTTTGTTCCGCTGCTTCATTTTCCCAGGGAAAGGCCATGGCACAACATGGAAAGTCAGCTGAAGGGGGTAAAAAGGGAAGTTATTTTCTCAAGCCCTCACACCAACACACAGCCACCCCTGACCAGTCTTTCAACTTCAATCAAAACCATCTCAGCAGATTTACACCGTGGTGGTACCAAAAGATTCAGCTCTGCTGATTATAAACAGGAAAGGGCTAATCCAAAGAAAGCACTGTTTGCAATAAAAATAAAAGCAAACCCAAAGAAATTTCCCCAAAAAATCCAGCAAACCCCCGCAGAGCAGCACATTCCCCATATGTGACACCCCCAGTCTCCCTGGTGGGGCTGCACTGAGCAGGGTTCCCTTATCACCCTCCTTATCCCACACAGATGCTCCCAAGCATTCCACCAGGGAAGCAAGGCTGCATCTCTGCTGCTCCCAAGTCATAAATCACGGCTGACTCCCTGACACTGATTACAAACAGGAGGCTTAGCAGGCGGCTGCCATGCCATGCCATGCCATACCATTCCAGCCTCTCCCTCTAGTTGCCTGGAAAAATCAACACACAACTTCTGCAAGCAGGGGCTGAGCCAGCAGCTCCGGTGGGACAGCTTGGGATTTTCTCACAGAGAGGGTTTGAGGGCATCTCGGTGGGTTACGGGGTTTTCACGCTGAGTTAGGGTGTTCTGAACTGTCTGGAGAACCAGAGTGATGAGAAAAGATGCAAAATCTCATGGAAAATATGTCCATCAAGCTGTGAGGCACCAGAAGCCCCCGTGATGGCAATCCCAATCTGCCTCTTCTTTAAACCAACAATTCCCAGCACGCAGCAGAGCCATGGTCTCCTCCTACTGGAGCTCCACTGCTGTGCGGTGGGGCAGGGCCCCCACCCTGACTTCCAAACCCTGCTTAGGCTGGGCTCCTTGAAAACCCCTTTAATCACAGAATGGCTGAGGCTGGAGATGACCTCTGGAGATCCACCTCACCTTGTCCAAATGCCCCTGCTCAAGCAGGGCCACCTACAGCTGGCTGCTCATGACCATGTTCAGCTGGTTTTTTAGTATCTCCAAGGATGGAGATTCCACATCCTCCCTGGGAGATCTGTGCCAGTGTTTGGTCACCCTCACAGTGAAAATGCATTTCCTGGTGTACAGAGGGGACCTCCCGTGCCTCAGTTTGTACCCATGCTTTCCCACCAGGGCACTTTCCTGGCTCTGGTGCCCACCACAACCCCCAGGTCCTTTTCTGGTTGGTCTCTGGGCAGCCCCAGCACATCCTGGTGCACGGGGCTGTTCCTCCTCAGGTGCAGAACTTTGCCCTTCCCCTTGCTGAGCTTCAGGAGGTTCCCAGCTTGCTGAGGTCCCTGCGTCACCCACCCCTCCCAGTTTGGTGTCATCTGAGGTGCTGGGGTTACACCCAGTCCCATCACCCACACCCCTAATGAAGAGGTTAAGCAGGACAGTGCTGACCCCTGGGATAAACCCCTACGTGCTCCAACCAGTGTTTGGTCAATGATCAACACCCCCCAGGCCTGGCTGTTCCGATGGTTTCCAACCTCATCCAGCACAAATTTGTCTGTGGAGATCTTACAGGAGACAGTGCCAAAAATCTCACCAAAGTTTGGGCAGACAATGTCCACTGCTCTCCCCTCCAAACCCACCTCATGCCCCCTCCACATGTGACCAGGCTGGAGAAGCCCCTTAGGGACCCGGCAGGGACAGAGCCAGGGCAGCAGCAGCAGCACAGCAGAGTGAAATCAGAGTGTTTCCCCGTGTGAAACGCCCCAGTGCTGACACCATTACAGCCCAAAACCACAGAGGGGAGCAGGAGAGAGGGAGGAGCAGAGGGACCTCACTTACCCCACGGTCTCATCCCAGTCGCACCAGAGGCGCTGGCCGATGCCCTCCATGCTGAGCTGGAACTGCTTGAGGCAGTAGTGCCGGATCATCCAGCCGTAGTCGGCCTCCTGGCACGCCGTGGCCGCGATGAAGTGCTGGGCTGCAAGACAGGCCAGGGCCACGCGGGGTCAGGCTCTGCTGGGGGGTCACAGCAGCACCACAGCCCCCTGTGCCACACAGGCGCCCAGCTGCACACACAGAGGCACCTGCCAAAGCACAGCTGACACCAGAGCAACCCCAGCTCTTCAACACCTCCTTCTCCCAGGTTTACTTCCCTCCTCACACCCTTGGGGCCCTGCACCCTCCCAAGTGCCTGGTGCTGATCAATCAGTTATTCATGACATGCCAGGTAACTCATAAATTAGTAAGGATGTGGGTTTATTCTCTGCTGATAGGCTGAAATGCCTTTGGATTTCAAACACCCAGGTCTTGGGCTTAAGAAACAAGTAAGGGTGTGGGGGAAGCTGGGGAATAACCTTAAGAGATCCCTGCTGCTGACCCCTGAAAAATGACCTGCCACACTTGGGAACAAATATCCACCTCTGATGGAGCACAGGGACAGACACAGGGAAATCCATCAAATCCATCTCTGGCTGTACAGTGCTGATTGATTTCCCTTCTGGGAACGTGTCCCTGCAACTGCTTTAAAAACAGGCAAGAAAAAGGTGCTGCTTAGAGGCTCATGGACAACCAGTGCAATGTTGCTGGTGAGGGGTAAAGGCAAAAGGATTGTGATGCTACAAAGGGAAGGGAAAAAAACCAACTCTTTGGGAGAATGATTAAGTGAGCTATAAATAATAGCTTTCCCTTGGTCCCAAAGTGCCAGCTAGTGCCTTTGCAGCTCCTGGAGTGCATTGCAGGCAGGCATCACATACCAGATCTATTTTTTTCTATGTGTGAATAACTCTGTGCTTTATTTTTATCTGATTTTTTTTAACACAACAGAATTGAGCCACTTATTTAGCGGCCAAGGGACACCACCATGGGACACCATCCCTCTGCAGCCTCCAAAATCCTCAGAGCACTTAGGTACCAGCATCCTATGGCAACGGGTGGGAAGCCAGAACCTGCTGGGAATTTGGGTGGGAAGGGCCCCCAGAGCCTTGGCTGATGTTCCTGGATGGGTGCAGGGCTCCCACACTGCCTCCAACAGCAGCAGCCACTTTGGCCTGGCTTGAGATAAGACCATGGGAGTTAATGAGCCAAGAGAATTTAAAGAACATTAAACTCTCACTGTTGCAATAATAAAACTGAGTTTATCAAAATCTGAAGCTCTCCCCACCTGATACCAGCCAGGGGCACGACCTCAGCCAGAGACAAGCCCTGCTCCCAAATGGGAGCATTTGAGATGCTGAAGCAAAGCACCAAGAGAAGAAGGAGCAGAAGGAAAGCTGCAATAATTTTACATGAGGCCTGGACTGCAAATCTCAGTCCAGGCAGGCTGATTGAAGGCCAGGAGGCTTCTCTCCCCTCCCCATCCCTTCCAATCTGGATGAGTCAAGTGAAGGAGTGACACAGCTGAGCGAGCACCAGTGTCCAAGGGAGGCTCAGGAGCCACCCCGGGGGTCACCCCTCGGTGACATCTGTGCACTGGACTCTGAAGGGCGAGAGCCCTGCAAATATCACAGCCATCACTTGTCTAGACAAGCAGCTTGCAGAGAAAATGCTGCTGGGGAATGTGTCAGGTGCAGAGCAGGAGAGCACAGCAAAAGGACAAGGGAGAGCACGGCGGAAGAATGGATTAAAAAGCAGATGGGTGAGCAGCCAAGGGGATTGAGGAGAAAAGGAGGAAACAGAGCCAGGAAGAAATGAGTGAGACACGCAAAGCATGGAGAGAAATTGAGGAAGACAAAGCCACTTGAGGAAATTCAGCAGTGAAGCAGCACGAGGGGAGAGAGAAGCAGAAGTTAACCAAGCATGGCCAGGCTGCATTTTGCCTGGCTTTGCTCCTCCCCACTCTCATTTAGGATGAGCCCAGAGACAAGCTGTACCACAACTATCCTTAGGGATGCCCAAATGTTTCCTGATGACCACACAGCTGCTTATGCAGAATGAACCTGGAGGAAAACACCTTAACCTTGAGTGCAGAGAGGAGAAACACTGAAAAAACCATGGGGACGAAGCAACTGAGAACCACAAACTGGCTGCAAGTAGCTGCAAGCCACGGGTAGCTGGTAACCAGCATGAAAACTGGCCCTACTATCAAAAGCAAAAAAGAACCCAAACCAAGTGAAAACCAAACCCTGGGGAGCTTTAAGCACTTGCCAATCACAGCAGCTCAGAAGACGCAGCTCTCAAGGTCCTTCAGAGGCAGCTGAGCACCTTGTTGTCCCCCCTGGCAGCTCCTCCGTGCTTCCCAGGAGCTCTGCCTGCCCCACCAGGACCTGCTCCTGGAAGGTGCCTCTCCCACACCTCCACATGGGCTCTGCAAATCCCTTTGCCCCGGGGGACTGGGGAAACCAGAGCCATCAGCCAGTGACCTTTTCCAAGGACATCTGATTTTGGACATGGTGAAGGGCTCTTTTGTTCCACACCCGAGAGGAGCGAGGCCCAACAGGGCCCGTTGTGTCAGTGCTGTGAGGATGGAGCTGGGCACAGCGAGGCAGAAAAGCTCTTTTGTTTTCAGCTGACCAGGAGAACTGACTTTAGCTGTAATCGCACATTTTAAGGTCAAAGTGAGAAGCTCCTGCCACATTTCCACATGGTCCCCACCTCAACCCACAGATCCCTGCTGCTTCACAGATTTCCCGCAACCCCATCTCAGACTGGGACAGGCTCAGGGCTTGTAACAACAGAAGGGAAAAAAGCAGGGATGGATTTTTGTTCTCTCCTGGCTCTCACTCCAGAAGGCTTTCCTTCAGCCCTCAGCTCTGCTGATGGAGATGGTGTAAGTCAGCTGCAGTGAGCTGTAAATAACTGAGCTCCAGAGCAGTCACGGCTCTGTACTCAGCAGCATCCATCTGTGAAGGCTGCAAGGAGCTGCCGAATAACTGAGCTCCAAAACTCAACTGTACCAAGGCTGAGCTGCTTCCAAAGAGCTCCCCTCTCATGGGCCCCCGTTGTTCCCATTCCCTTGGGAAAAATGGCATTGAGAGCTGCAGGAATGCAGCAGCTCTCTGGGAACATCCCACTGGAGCCATACAGTAGCTCCAAAGCCCTGCTTGGTCTTTCGGTGCCACACGGACATGGAGAATCATAGAATCCCGGAATGGTTTGGGTTGGAAAGGACCCTCAAGTTTATCCAATTCCACCCCTTGCCATGGGCAGGGACAGCTTCCACTAGACGTTGCTCCAAGCCCCATCCAGCCTAGCCTTGGACACTTCCAGGGATCCAGGGGCAGCCACAGCTTCTCTGGCCAACCTGTGCCAGGGCCTCACTACCCTCACAGGGAACAATTCCTTCCCAGTATCCCATCTAACCCTGCCCCCTCTGGCAGTGGGAAGCCATTCTCCCTTCTCCTATCATGAGAATTGCTGATGAACAACCTTCCCTGCAGAGAGAATCCCTGATTGCCTATTAAAAGATGCAATGTTAAGGATCCTCCTCACAGGAAACACTTGGAGAGTAGTGGTGAGGAGGTGATTGGAGGGATGGCTTTTGCAGGCATCCCAGATCCTCATGATTGCCCTGGGATTGATGTCCTGGAGAGTCCCAGCAAGCATCCACCAGGACTCAGCCTACTGAGGCTTAGCTGCAAAAAGCCTGTCACACATTTATTTCAGCAGAAAAACAGCATTGGTCCTGAACTGTTACAAAAATTTCGGGAAGACAGCTGGACTTTCCTACACTGCACTTCTCAGAGCTGGAGCCTGGACCAAGAGCTCTGGGCCATCCCTCCAGAAACAGCTTTGAGGACATCACCCCCTCCTCCTCCCACTGCTGTGAGCCCACACATTTGTCACAGTGATGGTTCACCTGCAAAAATCCCTGAGCTTTCTCTGCAAGAAACATCCTGCATTTCACAACGCTATCCCTCTGCACAATTCCTTGGTCTTTGGCCTTTTTCTCTTCCGTGTTCCAGAAATTCTTGGGCTTGTCTTGTTGGGATGTGCAACCAACCCTACAGGGAAGCAGAGGCAGGGAGGACTGTGGAGCCTGAGAACTGATTTGGGAATTTCAGACTGGCACAGCATGGGATGTTCCCATTTCCCAGGCATTTTTGCAAGTACCCCTGATGGTGCCGGGGGAAGGATGAAACCGTTTGACAACACATGCAGAGAATTCACCAGACCATCTGTTTGGACTGTCAGGATTTTCTGGGGGAAAACTGTTCAGGGTTTCATAGCAAAAAGCAGGAAATAGGCAGATATTCATCCAAAAGCTGAACCCCAAAGATGGCAGATAATTGCCAAGAGACACCCACAGCAGGGCTGGCACTGGACAAGGCACACGTGGCACCAGCAAAGCTCTGGGCTCTGAGAACAAACATCCCAGTATCTTCCCCTGGGCTTCTCCCAAATTCTCAGACCTCCCCTGTGAAATGATTAGTGCTCTGAACAAGCCCCAGATGGAAACAGGCTGGTTTCCTCTCCTCTTCAAGGTGGTGGTTTTGCTGTTTTATTTAGAACAAACCTCGTGGTTTGGACTCGGCTGCAGAATGAAACACGCACAGGAGGCTGGGGAGAGGACACGGGGCAGGAGGCAGAAGATGAGTGTGAAGAACGTCCCACTTTGCAGCCACAAAAATGGAAAAATTGGCCCTTCCAGCATCTGCAGAAGCCGGGGAAGGCTTAAAAACACCTTCCAGTGGGGCTGCTTCTGGCAGCCACCAGCTCAGCAGAGGGCTTCAGAGCCTGCAAACAGCCCCGGGTTCACCAGGAGCCACCTAAGCTGGTGTTTAGCTGGGACACTTTTTTTGGACAGAAAGCTGCAGATGTTGGGCTTGGGGACAGCAGGGTGGCTGGCCCAGCACTGTGCCTTCCTCAGGAGCCACCTGCTCCCAGCTCCCCTTGCTGACAGCCTGGGCTGTGCCTCCGCAGTCAGACGAAACCTTGGAGCCCAGGAAGAGCTATTTCTGTCTGGGATTTGCACAGGGAATGTATTTTTAAAGTCTCTCCTCCCTGCCCGGCTGGCTCAGGACAGGGGCTGGGAGCCAGCAGCGGCTCCAGGGGCTGTGCAGCAGCTTAGGAATGGAGATGGATGGAGGGGTCCGAGCCCTGCAGGTGATCATGGGGGACACAGAGACCTGCACAGGACCATCCCATCCCAAACCTGCTCATGGATGCTTCAGGAGCATCCTCAGGTCCCCAAACCAGGCAGCTTCCGCCTCCCCTGCCACTGTTGTGGCACTGTCCCTTAATCTGCAGGACCTCCTCTCCCAACACAGCCACTCAGGCTGTAAATCAAAAAGGAATTCATGGGATTTGGGGGCTTTTATGCGCTGCAGGGGAGAGGGGATTTTACAACACACTGCTGAATCATGGCACAGTGAGGATTTTGGAGGCAGAGCAGATGCTGGGAGCTGGGGGGAGATCTGCCCATCTCCAAGCACCGGGAAAGCTGGTCCCAGGATGTCTTGGACAGGCTGCCAACACTCACTTGGGAGAAGAGAAGGAGGATCTCCCCCTCCCTGCCTGCCCTGTGCTCCAGGGGGCTGCAGATGGAGCAGCAGAAGGAAACCACACAGCTACTGCTTGAACAGAGCAGCCCAAGCACAGCACAGACACGGGAACAGAGCCCTGCTGGAGCTCCCCAGGGAGCTCTGCAGGTGGAAAGCTCATCCCAAATTTTGCCTGTCCAACAGCTTCACTACCACAAAGCTACAAAAGGACCCGAGGAAGCGTGAATGGGGGAGAAGTCACACAAGCTGAGAGGGGAAAAAAGTCTCATGGCAGGGGAAAAACTTAAAATGAATGAAAAGAGGCAGGGTTAAGATACTCCCCGCGGTGGGAGGTGCCATGGCTGAAGTGCCCTGTACCATCCTGCTGGCCTGGGAGACAGGGGACACTGGAGATCCACAGTCAGTAGGGCAAGTCAGTCCCTGCTCAGCCAAGCTGGGGACAGGCCCCTGTTAGGGACCTGGCTGTGTGGAAAGCTTCCAAAGGGGCCAGAGGTTTCCACCTCTTAGGGAATGCAGCACAAGGTGTGGTGGGCCTGAAGAGCCCTCTGGGGTCCATCCCACAAGCCACTTCTTCAAATGAAGGAGAAGTGCACCCAGAACCTAAAGGCCTTTAATCTGATTTATTAACTCACAGGGGGACTTCACCCCTGCTCCTGGAATGGTTATTCCCTTCATTTTATCACACTAAACAAAATAAAGAGAAAGCTGCTTTTTTCCCCAGCCGGCATTAATGAGGTACTTTGCATGCAGCTGAAAATCATCATGAAACCCAAAAGGATCTCCCAGGTTTTAAATGTGGCATCCTGTTGTGCCTGCAAAGGAAGGAAGTGATTTATCCCTCAAGCTGGTAGTTGGGATGATTCGTCGGCATTTACTTTGTGCTGGATGGGGATACTTGAGGTTTTGTTGTCATTTTATAGCTATTCCAAGCATTCTAAGAGGGCACAAAATAAACTGCCTAAAAATAACTGCCAGGGAATTATTAGCTGAAGTTGAGGTGGGAGCCAGCTGCCTGAAAGCAAAGCCTGTCTGGGGGCTTTTGGGGGCTCAGGAGATGCCTGGGGAGCAGAGGTACCACTGCACTGTGCTATTCCTCTTTCAAGTTCAGTATTTTATGAAGCACCTCCAACAGCCAATCCATCCCCAAAGGAGGGTAATTTACACCATTCAAAGACCCCACATAACAGCTCCTGTAAGACACAGAATATGGGATTAAAATGAAAATGCAAAATCAAGGTTTGTAGGGTGAAGCCCACTGCAGGGCAGTCCTGATTAGCCGGGTCACAAGGAGCTGGCTTTTTGCCACAAGGCATTGCTGTTAAATGGTATTAACCACTAAATACACTGAAATAGGCTGCTCCAAGAAATTGGTCCAGGGTCTTTCTCTCCTTGCCTCAGCTTCCCACCTGTCTTAGCACAAGTTATGGTATGCCCTTGTTACCATACCTGTTATCAGAGGCTGCCAAGCACAATTCCAGGAATGGGACTTATCTTACATGTCCCTAGACTTGATTCTGCAGAGGACAGAATGACAAATACTTTTATTTCTCCACCAAAATTCACTCGCTAGGTAAAATAAAATCAAGAGCAGCTGAGAAGGGAGGAAGGAGAAAGGAAATCAAAAGCCAGGCACACTGAAATCCAACTGCTGCCACGAGCTGTTAGTTATAAAGATAATTATATCCTTGACGAATAGCGGGGTCTTTTGGAAAATAGTTCTTCTAGATTGAATTAATGGAGGAAAACCACAGGCTTTAGACAGGCACTGGCAATGTCTGTACAGCCCAGACTTCACCCATCCCGAGTTCACATCATCTCTGGCCCTGGCCACCATCAAATCCCTGCTCACAACGGCAGGGTGGAAGAAAGGAGGGGTCCCCACTGGATTCTGTGCACCCTGAATCCAGGGGCTGAAGGGAAGCAGCCACATCCCTCCTGCCTTCCCAGGGCGGATTGTGGTATCCAACATCCCCATCCCAACACCTTAACCCAGTGTTAGACCCGGGTTTAGAGTTATTTTTAAAACATCAACAAAGCACTGGAAGCCACAGATGTCGGCTAGGTCTCAAAGCCAGGCTGGTCCTGCTGCACAAAGCCAGGGAGGAACGAGCAGCCACCAGACTCCAGATCTCAGGAATGTGCTAAAGGGAAATGTACTCTCCTTCCACCCCCGGGATTATTTTCTCCTTCAGCTATTTCAGTTGATTGAGGCTAAAATAAGAGCAGGGAAAAGCAACACCAAGGTTAAAAGTGCCTGGCATTGGTTTGGAGACAACACACTGTGATCCCGCTGGTTCAGGTTTCAACGTGTGTTAAACACAGATGATCTGCTACATGGGACCATCAAACATTTTACTGAATTACCTTCAAGATTAAAAAATCACTGCCTGAGCAATCTAGCAGACTACCCATGAAGAAGCACATAACAAGTAAATATAAGAATTTGTTAGGGAGAAAACCAAAATAAATATCCCCACTATCACGTTGGTGCACCCATCACAGGCTGCACGCAACAGGAGCTTCACTGAACACTTTTAACACAATGCTTCCAGACTAAAATCTGCTGTTGAGCCATGTGGGCAGCCCAGGAATCACTGGAATAATTTATTTTCCTTTTCAACAGAGACTTCTCGATGTGGTTTTCCTTCCTTCCCGCTGAAGAGCACACAGAGATTTTGCACCTCTCTTCAACTCACCCACACACAGCGCTGCTGCTCTCCCAGCAAATGTTACCTAAAGGATACAGGGAAGCCCAGGGGGATCACCCTTGGCTGAAATCAGGGGTTTTTCACCCAAGCTGCTGCCTGCCTCCGCACTGGGGTGCTTCCCTGAGGTGTCAGGATGTGTTTTCAAATCCCCAAAAGCTCATGTTGTAGGAGCACAGAGACAAGGGACTGAAACCATGCAGCAGCTTCATTAGTGGATTTGATGATTAAAAGCAGCCAGCTCCGTAAGCAGCATTACGGCAGACAGGGACCAGCATTCCCTGGTATTCACCCACCCACATAGGAACTGACCTGGTGAACCCCAGCCATGGCTGTATTTCAGAGGAGAAAAAGGCATTTAGCTATTTGAGCGAGCTGAAACGCTGCATTTCCCCTCCAATGGGCTTTTAATGCCCTTGTCCCTCCACCCCAGTGGTGTTTTCGGTCCTTGCTTGGCGCAGGGTCTGTGCTGGGAAGGGCTGTGATCACAATCGTGGTTTTGGAGCCCAAACCTGCCCCAGACAACAACAGAGCCAGACTTTACATCCAGTCAGGGAGGCAGAACGAACTTGCCAGAGCAGAGCAGTAACTCCAGATTTCCACCCACGACTCTTCAAGACCTCCCTCAGCTCTGCCATAGCCCCAACATTGACTTCCAGCCCTGTGGAAATGTGAAGGATGCCAACCCCATCTTTAGCCATTATGAGGTCTCTAATTTCATTCCCTCCAGGTCATGGCACTTGTATTTTCACCACCTGCAGCCTCCCGGGTCAGCACAAACGGGAGGTTATGGTGCCGGTGCTTCACGGCTCTTAAATTCAGCATCATTTCAGAGTTAATAAATGCAATCCTATTTCTCACAGCCAAGAGGCTTCCTGACCAGACCACACAGCCTTCAACCAGCCCACCAAACCCATGTGCCACTGGTTTCTGCAGGAATACAGCTGGCACGTATGGGAGCAGCACAAGAAACTACAGAGTGGAGGCAATGTTGTTGTCCCTATCCACATGCTTTTCTTTTAATGCATAGGAATTTTCGAGTCCTCTCCATGCCAGAGATGCTCTGCAAGGGAGGAGGAATGCTTTACTTTATTGTCAGGGATTTCTAACAGGGCACACTCTAAATACTGAGGAGGATTTTCCCAGAGAGGCTGCAGCCTTAAATTCGACTTTAGAGGAAGCTTTAGCGTTTTATAAAGGAGGCACTCAAACTGAAACCGCTGGCAGGCATTACCGAGTGTTTTTTGGGCTGAGAGAAGACACAGAGGACTTTTAATTCCTGATTTCCAGGAGAGGTCATAAACAGTGCCCAAAAGTTTTGTTTTTAAAAAAGCATCCTTTTCTGTAGACTGTGCAAACACAATGCTGCACAGCACAGACAGAAGATGCAGGCAATCAAGGAGATATTAATGTTTTACTGACATTATTTGCAATTGCCTCATCTCTTGCAGCAATACACTTATCTAAACCCAAAAGGAATCCAAGCAGCCCAGCACTGCCCTTAAACACCAAAATACTGCACAGAGCTCTGGGTGGTGCCAATCATCACTGCCCCAGCAACAGCGAGAGCCTGGCTCATCCCCTCCTCCCTGAGCAGCCTCTGCAGGAAGCTGCAGCTAAAAACCAGAAAAAGCCTCATTTTACCTTAATGGAAGTGGTTACCTTGGGGTACAGCTGGATCCCTGGCCTGCTGAATGAGACTGGGGGTTTTAGGATGGCTGATTCCCTGACCACCCCTGCTTTTTAAAGACTGCAGTGAGTTGTGAAGTTACTTAAAGCTTGAGCTTTAAGAGAAAAGTTTTTCTTTTAAACCCTTTCCTTTAAAAAAAAACCCACCTCACTTTAAAGCACCTGCATCAGTGGATCACTGATGCTCAGAAGCATCAGTGACCTCAAAATTCAAGACTCCACCGTGATTTCTGGGCACTCAGTTGCCACTTGCAATTTCAGTGCAGCCCTGACTGTGTGCAGGGCTGTAAAAGCTGAAAGGCATAAAAAGAGGGGGTCTTTTTGTTAAATGTGCTCAAGATAAAAAATCCTAGGAAGAAAATGTGGTGAAAAACACATCCACGGCACCAAGAGTAGCCACCATTGGGTAACTGGCTCACACAAGAGGCAGCATCCTGCTGCTTCCAAGCCCACTGGAGATGGAAAGCAGCAGCCTGGAATACCTGGATACTTTTAAAAGTTACAGCTCCCCAACCAAGAGAAGAGAGGATCAGAAAAAGGAGACAAGGGCTGGGAAAACAGAGCAGAGAGAAATCCTAGCTAGCAGGAGTTAGTGCTCCCTGCACAGGCTTCTGCAGCCAGGGACGTGCAGCCTTCCCCTGCAACCCAGCAGGAGAATGTGCCTCGTCCAAGGGCACAGCCTGCTCCTGCCCCTGCACAGCTGAGGAGTAGTAAATAGTTAATTACATGGTACAGATAAGCACATTATGTGCAGCATGGCTCAATGCATTATGCACCAGGGCTCGGGGGAGAAAATCAGCACAGGGGAAGGAAGGGAGAGGAGGAGAAATTTATGCTTCCTCAAGGAGCACTTGGATTTTGTGGAAGATCAGCGTTAGGATGAGGGTGAGCGGTTTCCCTTTGGAGTACCTTAAATAAACACATTTCTACATAGCACCAACATCCCTCAGAGCTTTTGCTGTGGATTCTCACAGGTGACAAATACGGCACAAATCTCTACCTGTTGCACTGAAATGCCAGGAGCGGCAAAGAAACCGAGGCACGCTGCATCCCACGGAAACGACCACACAACGCAAGCATTTCCAACCCCATCACCGGTACACCGCAGAACATCCAACCTCAGCTTGGAAAAGCCTGTTTGAAGGGGCACGTCTGGCTGCCTCCTCTTCCTGCGGCTCAGGAATGGGAAGACAGAGACGCCAGGGCAGTAATTAAGCATTTGCAACAAAAGGCACGGACGGCAAGCAGAACGAGCACGCCTCACCTAGGCAAGCAGGGAATCCCACACAGAGCAGGCTGCGTCCCACAGCATCACCACCTCGCTGCTCCTGAGGCCAAGTGCGATGTTTTACTGTGTCCCAGTGCCCTGGAATCATTTCTCCTTTTGATTCCCTACTGCTGTGTCGCCAGCGAAGCCAAGCTGGAGCCTCGCCGGGTCTCAGGGAGAGCGGTGAAGCCGCGGAGGAGGCGGCCGGGGCTACGCGCCCGTGCCCAGCACAGAGGGGAATCCCGGGGAGCCTCGCCCGCCGCCCCACCGGCTCCGGGGAAGTTGTGTCGCGGCGGCCGCACTTACCCAGGACGAAGCAGAGGAAGCGCCGCGGGAGCAGGGCCATGGCCCCGCGGCAGGAGCGGCTCCGCTCCCGGGGCCGGGCGGGCTCCGCGCCCGCGGCGCTGCGCGAGGGGCGGGCCCGGGGCGGGCGCGGCCCCGCCCGGCTCCCGCTCCGCTCCCGCCCGGCTCCCGCTCCGCTCCCGCCCGGCTCCCCCGGCGGCAGCGCGGGGCAGAGGAGGGGGAAGCGCCGCGGAGCCCAGGATCTCCTTATCGCCATCTCGTCACCGCAGCCCAGAGCCGCGGCAAAGGGAGCAAACAGCTCCAAAGGAAAGCACGGAGAAGTCCTTCCTCACGCGCTTTCCTTAGCCCCGCTTCTATCTCCTCCGAGGGAATTTCTCCCTAGCTAAAAAATCCTACCTTCCCCTTTCTAGTGTTGAACATACACATGCAACGCACTTTTAAGGAGAAAAGAAATGTTTTGTGGTTTTCACTTTTTATTTTTTAACCGAGTGTAACATCGTTCCCGAGTTCCTACAGCTCCACCTGCAGCTCGTTCCCGAGCTGTGCCTGAGCAGCAGAGCCTGCCCGGGCCCCTCAGGTGCTCTGCATCAGGACACGCCCGTGAGAGCAGGAGAGCACTCCGCCTGCAGCGAGGGCACTGCCCCACAAATCGGTTCTCTCGCACTTGAAGTCAGCTCTCCCTTTCAAAAGGAGATCAATAAAACAGAAAATGTGAAGGAACACCACAGTGTGCTAACTCGAGTCCTTCACATCGTGCACACTTTGCTTTCCCAAGAGGAAAAGAACAGCTCGAAGGCCAGAGAGCCAGTTCTTCCTAAACGATTAACACCTTGCAGAAGTGTTAATAGTTTAGAAAGAACTACAGAGCCAAAGTCGGGGAACAGAAACAACAACAGCTGTTGGTAAGCAGAGCAAAGACGTGGCAAAGCAAAGCCTGGGGCTGCTTTCATGCTTTCCATCACAGTCCAGGACACCAAAGCTGAGGCCTCACCTGCAGCACCAGGACCAAGGGCACAGCACAAAGCCAGGGCTCTGACAGCAGCTCTGCCACGAGCAGAGGGAACAGGAGAGGTGTGAAAACAGCACAACATTGGCCCAACGTTTTTGAAGAACAAATTTTAACCTTTGCTGACAGTAAACAAGGCTGCTCTTTCCAGCAGCAATTGCAGCAGGATCTAGAAAGAAGTACAACAAAGAGACTGAGTTAGTAGAGCTGAGCTTTGAACAGAATCTCCTTCTCTTAAATGTATTACATACTTGTTCCTTACTGTGGAAAGATGAGGATTCTTTTTCTCCCCATTACTTACTAATGACTTGGCTATTTCACACCTCCCTCATGATGGAAGTAAAAATTATTCTAAGTCATCATCTCCCTCACAAAGCAACAAGAAAAAAATACTGTAATAGGAACACTTAGGACTGCAGAGCCCACACACCATTTAAAAACCAAATAATCACTCCATAAGGAAAGCACAACACATTTCGAGGCTGTTAAAACCTTACTGACTGAAAATGCCTCCAAGCGTAAGATTTTATTTTTGGGGGGATGAGTTTCTGTTCCTATCTGTGGTCCTGTGAAAGTCAGACCGTTGATTAATATGAAGATTTTTCCTTTTTGGAGCAAACCTGGTAGTGGGCACTGCTAGGAGGTACCTAAAGCAAGCCGAGCACCAAGCTGAGCACCGAGCTGAGCAGACCAAAACAAGGATGGATAGACAGACACATCCCTGGAGTTCTGGGCTGTGGTTTCAGCATGTTCAGCTTGCTGCAGACTCCTGCAGTGCCACACGATCGTGCACAGAGATCAGTGTGAGAACACTACAAGACAATCTGATTCTGTCTGATTTCTAGTCCAGAGCTGGCCCTCAGACACCAGACAGAAATCATCCATGTTTGGAACCAGAACTGAGCCCGTGCTGGGATTTCTTTACGGAAGGCTACACAAGGCCTGGCCGTTAGGTGTCAGCTTTGTACCAAACATGTGCCAACGCCCTCCACCAAGTCCATCAGTGAAGCAGTTCAGTAATTAACCAGCACACCAAGTCTTAGAGAGTGCACAGAGCCAACCCTTTTACAGCTCCCAGTCCTTAGAAATCAGTGCTCCAGCGGATTCACCCTGGTACCTCCTGCAGGGCTTTAGGCTAAGTTAACCTACTCAGGCTATAGAGCTACACAAACTCAGGTGGGTTTATTCCCCTGCAGGCTGGAATCTCACCTTTTTCATTGCTTCTCCTGCCTACAACAGTGCATCCATTTCCTCAGAATGGCAGAGGCCTCTTCCTCAATAGAACTGATGGCCATGCCACTCAGGACACCTTTGTGGTTTTTCCTCACCTCCTGCACAGCGTCCACAATTCTCTCTCTGTGGGAATTCAAGAAATAACTGTTTACTACATCACATTTTGTGCAACACATTTAGCACTTAGCTACCATGGATATTGGCTCCATAAAAAGAAATCCAAACATCTCACCTGTTAAACTCTGGATACCTTTCTTGAAGCCTCTTGATTAACTTGGTAAAGCTGCTCAAGTTCAGTGCATAAGGAGAAACAAATACACCACCTAAATTAATACAGGGACAAATGGAATCTTCTCCAGGATCCTAGAATTGCATCAAAGTAAGGACAACATGAAGGGGTTAAGTGTTGCACTCGTAACACAACATCTCTTTCCTACTAATAAGATCCTAGTCCCACAGAATGGTTTGGGTTGGAAGGCACCTTAAAGCTCATCTTATTCCTGCTACTTAAAATTAGATCCAATTACCATTTCCCAAAGGACCAGCATGTTTAAAGGGAAATCCCCAAAGACAGCAAATCTGTATGGTTTATGAGAGCAACACCAGCAATTGCTAAATTGCCCTTTACTCTCCAAGGCCCAAGATGAGCCAATACAAAACACTCTGTTTGTATATAGAGGTTTCTTAGATTTATGCTAAAAAATCCCAGAGTTTCTTTCCCATCCACTACCCCAGTATCTTTCCTGTATAAAACCACATGACATTTATGTTAAAAAAAAAAAAAAGGTGTTACAAGGTGAAAAATCTAGTGCAAATGGGTAAATTCCAAATTGTCCCAGGATTAAAAAAAAAACCAAAACAACCAGGTGGAATATCACAGTTTGATGCAGGGGCGAAAGAATGGTGTTTTCACTCTTCTGCCACATGCCAGAAATTTATTACCAATACATAAAACACATTTTCCTATCCTAACATAATTTTCTATGTATTAAATGTTATGAGACAAGAAGATTCAAGGCTCTTAGCCTGCCGTACAAAGGACTGTTAGTAATAATTACTCACATTTTGACTATCTCCAAGCAAAGAACGTGCCAACTCTTGACTTCAGATCAGGGCACTTAGTAGTAAATGTAGAGTATGAAAGAAGCCTTAAAGAGAAAAGGCATTCGTACTACAAATTAAGAACAGACCTACCTCAGACACTGAGTGTTTTGGGCCATCAACATGAACAGAAGAACGTTTATTCCCACTGTCCACTGTCTTGACTTCTAATAATAAAGGTAAGAAAGCAAAGAGTTACTAACTCTTCTTGAGCTAACATCTTCTCTGTAGATTTTGGAAAGCCTAGAGAGAAAACCTTAAAAGAAACTAAGGGAAAGAAGAGAATCTTGTAACAGCAAACGAGTGTCCTGAGAAGCACAACAGTTCAGTTTGGGAAATCTCTTTTCCCTGAGTGTTTCCTGAGATTTGAAGAGGCAGAGGAAGAGCTCTGAAGTAAAAGGTACCAGTGCTGAAGGCTGGTACAGAAAGGCCCCCAAGCTCTCTGCCTTCAGCACGCTGGGCCTTCTCACCAGACCCATCACTGTGACCCAAGTCTCCAAACACAAACCATTTCCATTTAACTCTCAAGAGTCCAGCACGGGAAGGAAGCAGAAAGAGGAGGAGGAGGAGAATAAAAGGAAGATTTCCACCTATGTGATTAGCTGGGAATTTACCAATTAGAGTTTAAGCACTGGAGGGGAAGTTTTCAAGGAAAAACATGGATGGATGAAAACAGCTGAGTATCTACAAGGATTCACTGCTAGTGAATGAGAAAGTAAGTCTGAAAACCAGCTGGCTTTTTTTCCAAGTTTACTTGGAAACAAGGAATGGACTACTCCAATAATAAACACCATTATTTGGTGTATCAGCTTAAACCACACGACTTTACCTCTTGAATCAATTGAGTCTTGTTTTCCTGGTTGCTTTTTCGTTTCTTTGCACATTACTGAAATATCTGCCACTGACAAGTCTTCCTTTGCATCAGACCAGTACTCACTCCCTTCCTCATCTTTCACACAGCCTTGGCAGTTGGGATAAAATTCCGTGTGTTAAAATTCAAACCATGGTATGATGCTACATAAATGAGTACCCAATTTCTGTGCTGAAGAGGATTCCAGCTACCTACATCTCTTGGAACTACCTTTCAAAGAGGTGATACTTACTAGTTTGGAATTCTAATTTAAATAGAATTTTTTAAAAGATGTTAGTATAGAACTCTCTATTATTACTTATCAATAAATTTTGATAGCTCATATATAAGGATTCCATCACAGAAAAGACAGCTGTGTTACCATATATATGTTTTACACAGGGTTTGTCTTCTCACCCCCAAAACTTAGCTCACAAATAAAGAGATTATTTTTACTAGAAGCAGATCACTCACCACGTTCCAGAGCCTGAGCTTTAGGCTGTTCTTCCCATGTCTCAGGGGAAGCACTTGGCTGATCACCATCATTCTGTGACTTGTCCTAAAAACACCATTCAGTTACATCACAGCACTCCCACCTGATTGTAAGTTATTTTTCAGAATATCAGCCCATGAAGCAGGTGAATTTAATGAAGTTAACCTGCTGATCAACTTCAAGAACCCCCAAGTTGTTTTATTTTGAAAGGGCAATTAAAACTGTGTAAATATGAGCTGCATTTGCCATTAGTGGCAGAGGATCCCAGGCTGAGAGCCCTGAAGACTCTGATCACATTTGCAGGTACCTAAAAGGAGAAAATGCTCCTTGACATTAACATCTCAAAACTCACCAGTGAAGAATTCCCCACCATATTAACAGAAATCCCCTTTTCTTGCACTTTTGATTCTTCAAAGTCAGCTTTCCCTTCACCTGAAAGATCACTAAAACACATCCAAGAATTTCATACCAAATATTGTACAACAATTCTAAGTTCTACAGTAGCTTAAATATTTCCAAAAGCTCACAGTGAAATAACCATACTTAATAAACCTTGGCTTTTAAAATTATGTCTCAATAGCTTTCTGTGTGATGTTCTGATGCATTCCTTACAATCTGAAATATTTGTGCAACTTTTACTCATTATTTACAAAACAAAAACTAATTGCCTTTACTTTTTCTTGGTTAACTTTATTTATGCTTAACAGGAAATTTCAAACAGTCTCTAGCAGTTTACCCAGCTCAGTAAGAACTTACTGCCAAATTTGTTTTTATCTCCACTTACAGAAAGTCACTGGACATGCTTCCTGAGCATGTGGTATCATGGATCTGCCTGAAATACTAAGTTATTTTTCTATCATTCTTCATAGCTGAATGATAATCTAAGCAGAACAGCTTAATATTATCTCTTAATATTATCTATATGCTTAATATTATCTCTGCTGGCAGCAAAGTCTTTTTGGGTTTTTGTGGTTTGGGGGTTTTTTTTTTGGTTGGTTTTTAAGACAGATACCATTGTTATGACTGGAGACAAAGATTTTTAGTAGTGAAAGCAGGGAACCAGGAAAATGACCTGCACGTCGAAAACTTTTGCTATGAAGATAGTAAAGACACTCCCTAGTTTGCATACTAGAACACTACAGAGGAAAAATGCCCTTAAAATAAAATCATTGTACCCACAGGGCAATACTCATCTTTCAACTAAACAGCCTGGAACAACAAGATACATCCTGAAATAAAGAACTTCTAAGTTTAACATCTTATAAACTCATTCCTCATTTAACTTAGTTAAGTACAACAACAAATGAAAGCTACTTACTCAGAGTAAAGGCTCTTTCTGAAAAACTGTCAAAAAAAAAGGAGAAAGATGTACCTGAATTTTGTGAAGGTAACAATTTATATTTAAAAACATGAAACAATTAAGAAATTACCTTGGAGGGGGCATACAGGGAAGAGACTGGGGGAAACTTCAGCTCAACTGACAGTGGTGGAAGTTCATTTAAAGGTATGCCCATATTTATTTCCATTCTCATATTGCTGTAATTATTGTCCAGCTCATCCAAAACCAACAGGAGAGATGAATGTAACTCAGTCTTTTCCTCACATCTAAAATATGGGTAAGAGAACAACATCAACTTAGACAGACATTTCATTGATTTTACTGCTTCTGGAAATGCCCAAGGATTCTACAAGGTTTAAAGATTCCTCTATGTTATACCACAACACGAATTAACAACTATACTGTGCATCACTTGGGTTTCATTCCTGGGAAAAAAAAGCTGGATTTTGGGACTGTGAATGCCACAAAAAAAAAAATATTAAGGCTGGAAGTAAGACTTGGAGGTCCTCTTGGGGACCACTAATTATAAACACTCCTAGAAGCTACAGATAGAATCTACCAGTACCATTTAGCATTTTTTGCCTGATAACCAGTTATCCATTTAATTTAAAAGGACATTAAAGTACGTGCCTCCCAAAATATGTGTTTTCCTCCAAAGCTAGCTCATAAACCTTCCAGCAGTGCTGGTAGCACATCTCATAATGGACGGCCAGGAGCTGCAGCTCTGCTTCAGTCGCTCTCTGCAGGATGTGTTGACAGCAGCTTGAAGCAGAATTCTTCCTGGTTTGCTTGTTGGGATGTTCTGGCCTTTAAAATAATAACAACAATAACAGAATATTGAATCCAGGATTTTAAGATTTTGTTTACGTTCATGGTGTTTTATTGTGAAGCAAGGAGCTTGTCAGAAGCCATTTCTGGTATTATCTAAGGAAAATCCTATTTAGCCTACAATAACAATTTACAGCAGCATTACAGTCAGTTTTACTTGAGACAGGGGAACTGCACAAGCACCATAATAATTTCTATCAAAAAAGTGAAGCCTTAAGAACAAAAAGAAACTTAGCAACACTTTGCATCTGCAAATGCACTTTTTTTGTTTTCACAGCCATTGAATAGTTTAGTTGGAAAGGATCTCTGGAGGTCTGCAACTGCAGAACGAGGCTGGTTTGGTCTTTGTTCAACTTCAGGAGGTCTTCAGCTGACTCTTCTCACCTGTCCAGGTCCCTGCAGCAGAAACTGCAGCCCATCAAGCTTTTAATACCATCAATTTTGCCAAGCCACAGACAACCTTTCCATCATAAAAAAACCCCTCTTATCCAGAATCTCAAATTCCAAACTAAGAACAACTCCTGACCCACCTGTTGGTGCCTGCCTTCCAGTCACGGATAAACAGATGATCTTTTGATTCCTGCTTTTCCAAAAAAAAAAGTAAAAAGTTACAGATTAACAACCATGCAAACAAGTTAAAGTTAAAAGGAGTTCTACCAAACAGGTTTGGTGGCCCCTGTTTTGTTCCAATTACCTGAATGTGCGAGCTCTGAGCTCTGAAGGACTGTTTTGTCTTGGAAGCAGCATCCACGAAGGTTTGACCCAGCCATCCCAGGGGCTGAGTTTTGTTCATCATCGTTACTTCTGTGTTAACTGCTCTGGAGCAGAGACAAACCTGGGCACTGCTGCTTCTGCTCACTGGGGAGCCAGCTCTGCCACCAGAGCCGGCCTGCACAACCACAGAGACACTGGGAACACTCTTCAGGCCCTCACGATGCTCCGGCTTCCCAGCGCTGCAGCTTCCACCAGGGGATTTCCCTGCAGCTTCCATGCCAGCATCAGGATTCTTGCTAGGGAGGATTTCAGAGACTGGGAACTGGCTTTCAGCATCCTCTGCAGTGCTGTCAACACCGCGTGTGTGCACCGCAGGTTTTTCACAGCTGCTGAAATCGGAGGACTCTGCATGCTTGTCAAGTTGGGCCTTTTCCCTGTGTAGCAGGAAAGGAATGTCTGGCTCCACTGCCACGCTGTGGATGGGTCTGTCGCTCTTTCCAGACTCTTCTTCCCTTGCAGTGATTTGGAGTGGCACCTTGTCACCCATCAGTGGCATGTCCTTCACCTCCCCAATCTCCCTCTGCTCAGAAAACTCACTCGAGTTATTCTCATCCTCCTCATACTCCTCGTGAGCACTGAGATACTCCAGCTGGGAGTCTTCAACTAAATCTTCATCCAGATAGGAGGTCTGAGTGAAGCAACTCCTTTTGCTGCCCTTTTCCACTTCCATGGCACCAACACGCTCTCCTCCTCCTCCTCAGAAGGAATCCACACAATTCACTTCCACTGCAACCTCTCAAAGTCGCTGGTTTGGCTCGTCCTACCTTAATAAAAATTAAGAGAAGCTCAAGATGCTCTATGGTATACAAAAGGACAAAAAGATACATTAAATTAACCATCCTTTTTTCACCTACTGCATGGTACTGGAGCAGTTAGGAATTCTACAGCACATTCCTAAAGAAATCCCAAGAGCTCATTTATCCCTGTTGATACACAGTCAGCTGTTTACATCATACAGTACACAAAGTGGTCAAATAAAGGTTACTTATGTCAAGGAAGAGGTGAACTTCGAGCTCTGTGCCTCCCAAAAAACTAAAAACCCCTTAGGTGTTGGAAATTAAAGTATATTCCTCTTAATTCTGGGGAAGCAAGAAAAAACTGTTACCAAGGACAAAACCCTAAGAAAACCTGAGAATCTTTACAACCAGAAAGTCGTAAAGGAACACAAGAAGGTCATTTAGCAATAGAAGGAAGCTGGACAATTCACCAGACCAAAGCAGTACACCTGCTCTGAACTTACAGCAAACCCAGTTTAGTAACAAACACCAACAAAAAGCAAAGAAGTGTGTAGGGATGGAAGATGCTCTTTGTGAAGCTTGTTTCTTAGGAATACTGTCAATTCTCCTCTGCCTTCCCTCAGAAGCTTCTAACGAAGAAAGGAATACATAAAATCATTACCCGTATTTCTCAATTACGTCTGCTTTCCAAACTACTTAAATAACACATCCCAACTTTAGTCACTGTCTCTGACAGCCCTTCCCCGGGGGGACACTAAGGATTAATATTCGAATGTTCAAATATTCAAACCTTCCACTATCCCAGGTTGCTCCAAGCTCCATCCAACCTGGTCTTGAACATTTCCAAGGTTTAGTTATACCCTTCTACAATCACTTTTGCCTCAAAAACGTTGTCTTTTTTTACTACGTTGTATTTACCTTCACCCCCTAATTGAAGCTTTGAGCAGCTCCGTGGAATTAAAAGTCGAACGCTGCCAAAGCACATCCCAGATGCCTGTACAAAATCTCATCACTGTTATCACAGAGAAGTGGCTTTTCTCCCTCACTTTTCCCTTGAGAACAAGAACCGGAACACCTCCACGTCCCAGGTAAGTTACAACAACCTTCCTGTCGCTACTTGTGACACAACCAAACGCTGAACCACAGCCGAGCCCGTCCCCGCTGCAGCGCTGGCTGAGGGCGGGGGAGCCTTCAGGGCAGCCCAGTGCTCCCGCTCGCCCAGGGGGAGCCCTCAGGCGGGGGAACGACGTCTCACCGCAGCTCCAGGGCAGGCTGAGGCACGGTCCCGCTGCCCGGACGAAGCTCCCGGCCCCGCTAGCGCAGCCCCGGGCCCGCGCCGCGCCCGCTCCCGTGACCGACTGCCCGCGTCCCACACGCGGCTCATTGGCTGCGGCGGGCAGCGCTCCGACGCCTGATTGGCCGGCGCGGAGCCCGCTCTCGCCGCGCGCGGCTCCTCCCCCTTCCCCTCAGAGTCGGTGCCGCCATTTTCTCCCAGAATCGGTACCGCCGTATCTCCTCAAAGGTGGTGCCGCCGTGTCCCCTCAGTGTCGGTGTCGCCATATCCCCTCAGAATCGGTACCGCCGTGTCCCCTCACGGTCCCTTCCCTCCCCTCACGGCTCTCCCGCCGCTGAGCACTGAGAGACCGAAGCGCATCCGGCGGGGAGGGAGCGCAGCAGCCCTTGTACGGCTACTCCAGAATCACAGACTATCCTGAGCTGCGAGGGACCCACAAGGATCATTGAGTCCAACCCCTGGACCTGCAGAGACACCCCAACAATCCCACCCTGTGCCTGAGAGCATTGTCCAAACTCTGGCAGCTCCTTGAACTCTGCTTTGGGGCCGTGACCATTCCCTGGGGAGCCTGATCAGTGCCCAACCACCCTCTGGGGGAAGAACTTTTCCTAATACCCACCTCAAACCTCCTCTGGCACATATTAAAACCTACCTGAAAGTTTTCAGCCTGAAAGCGCGCACGCTACAGGAGCGGAGGTAAACACAGGCACCTACCTGCCACACAGGTATATGTTACTTGTGCAAGGGGCTCTGCTTCTTCCTTTAAACACGTATGTATAGAGGTTGGAATAGAGTGTGTAAAACACTCAGCTGCCTACAACGAACCTCCAACCGCATGCGATGGTTTAGAGCATCTAAAGCCAAGACGAGCAGTGCCTTAGTCCCTTTCATGTAAGTGACCACTCTGGCAACACATCAGGGCAAGAGGACATTTAATACTAAAATAACATATTTTTGATGATCCAAGCTGCCTCCTGTTGTGATGGAGACTTTGTGCTGTGAAGGATTCTTCCAGGGAAAGCTACTTTGTGGGTTACCTCTGTGTTCACCATAAATAAAAGTGGAGAATTAATCCAGTTAGGAACAGCCTTCAGATTTCTCCTGATGGGAGGCTGTCTCTGTACTCCCCAACTGCACCTGGCCATTAAAATGTCAAAATTTGGAGGTGCAGGTGCACCCTGCCACTAAAAATGTTGATATCTGGAGGTGTATGTGCAGCCTGCCATTAAAAATGTTGATGTTTGGAGGTATGTCTCACACCAGCGCCCTCAGCCACACAAGCCCCTGAATTTGTACATTTCCCAACCAGTGTTGCTCATGTTTGGTGTGATCCTGCAGCAACGCGTTGAAAAGGAAAACGAGCTGCTACACCCGTATCACCCAAAAAGTCTGTATTTTCCAAGAGAATTTGTACTGGTAACAACAGCATGGACAGACCACTCCATAAAAACTACCCAAACAAGTGACATTTTATTGGCGAGTTCTGCTCATAATGAATTTCCTTTTCCACGCTCACATCTCCTAACAGAGCAATTGGGGAAAAAAAAACCAAACCAAAACAAAAACATTTTGGGTAACATTCCATTTGCAAACGATAAAAGCCATTTAACATTTGAAAATAAAACAGAGGGTAGCAAATTGAAACAGAAGCTATAGGAAAACCTATCCTGGTTCCCCCAGGAGCTGTTCCTCGCCCGGCTGCCGCCACCTCGGTCCCGCTCTCAGGGTACCAAGGTGCTCTCATTTGGAGCTCAAATAAAAGGATTGGGACATGTGCTATTCTTACCATTCAAAGCCCTGTTGTTGTACATTCTTCACAGAAAAACATAGAACAGTTTGCAGTAAACCAACCAGTTCTTTTTCTTCCCTTATTCTAACGCTAAGTCATACTGGAAGTCAGGGGAGAGGGGTGGAAAATGTGGCTTCAACATTCACCTACTTTATCACACACAAAGGTTTCTACTAAGAGCATATCCAGGTTGAAATACACATCTGATTTCCGTCATGAGGTTAATGCTTATGGGGTGCGAGATGAAATCTACTTCGAAATGATAAACACATCCCTTTTTGATGAACAAAGTGTTGTTTTTTGCCTTTTGGACCAAGACTTGGTTGCTGGGTTGTTTCTCCTGAACCTTGCCAGGAGAGGCGGCTTTCACTGCTGCCACAAATGAAAAGATGACTGGTGGCAATCACGCACCTTACCATTGGTAAGGTGTTGTATTTAGCACGTTTGTTTGCGTTCTGAAAATCCCTTAGCTTGTTTTTTAGGCCCCGGAGGCTTTGTACACCAGAAATTACACAAGTCAAGCACAGCAAATTGTAAATTGGTATCCACAGCCATTTTGAGGTATTCCACAAGAAACCTGGCTCTGCACCTGAATGTTCCTCTCAAAAACAATTTAAAAAAAAATGAACCCAAAGCCCTAACTGGAGTGGAAATTTAATTTTAAAAGATTCCTTCCATCCCCATGTTTCACCACATTTCATCAACAAGGACATACTTAATTTGCCAGGGGCACAAAAAAAAAGCCTTCTTCATCCTTTTCCTGGAATAATAATTTCAGTACTTCATTCCTAGATTTCCTTGTGCACTTGGAAGAGATGAAGACGAGGGTGTTGTTTTCTAGCCAAACCAGAGAAACACATTCAGACAGTGGTTTTGGTTTATTTAATTTGTGAAGGTGCTCGAGGAAGATACCAGCGATCCCCTTGCGTTGAGAATAGCAGCGGTTCCTACTCTAACCTCCCATCTGCGAGGAACAGGCTGAGGAAAGACCTGGATCGCAGGGTCTGAAGACCAAGTTAGGAAGAAATGTGATCTCCTGGGTCTAGATTTGGCTTGGTAGAACCTCTTGAGGCAGTCAAGGTTGCTCCCATGGAACAGCAGATGCTGCTTCATCACGTGAGCAGATCCCAAAGGGACTGGCTTTCCTGTTAGGGCTGATGTGGGATGGGCAGCTTTATTCCTCAGGCAGCTGCTGCTCTCCTTTGAGTAGTACATTCAGAATGAGTTCCAATAAACCAGAGCTGTAGTGCCAGTCGTGTGCCATCTCTACACACACAAGAATCGTCTGCAACATCTTAATTGGTTACTCTGCTCTGCATGAGAAGTGGAAAACCTTCGCAATGATCTCAGAAGGAAATAACTCGCTACTTCTGTAGTTGTAGAAAACCCATAGGCAGTAATATTTTCTAAAGTGCTTCTTTACTTATCAGTTGCTCTTTTAAAAATCAGACTTGTATTTTGTAGCGGCATCGTTTTCTATTAGGTCACGAACCAGTAGATAGTTTCTGATGTAAAAAACCCATTACATACTTTGTTTAAGCAAATGACACTTGCTTTGATAAATGCACCAAAGAGAGTGATCTGAGTGCAAACCCCACCATTTCTGAAAACACGGCCTTATGCTGGTTTATTAATGCAACCTTACATCCTTTAAAAGTCATTTACTTCAACTCCAAGAGTAGGGATTAAATAATACAAATAAAAATTGAAGATGCAATCAAGCTATTGCCTATTTACCCTGAAATAAAAGAGTCTCACGATTCTACTGGTGCAAAAATCCCTCCAAACACATTTGTTTTATTGGCAAAGTCATTTAAGGTCACTTTTGCTTCCAAGACCATCTTCTTCCATGGTTTCCACTGAAGGAGTTTTGCTTTGTAATGGCTTGTGGTTCCACAGTGATTTGTAAATGAAAAACCTACTATGAATAACTCTACTGTAGTCACTAAATTACAGATACTGTCATGAGCAAAGTCCCAAACTTACAGTGTTTGTTTTAAAATTTTCAGCAAGACACAAAATTCCAGTCAAAGTGTTTTCTTTGAGTGCCATTTTAAATGGCAATAAATGGCTGCTGTGCCCTCTGGATGGAGAATTCCATGTGCTTCTTATGTATTGTACTTCGAATGTCCCCAGAGCTCGGTGTGGAAGGGCTCCTGCGGGCACAGCCACTTGGATCAGCTCCTCCTATGGATGTAGTGCAGCAGGCTTGGATCTGCGCAGGGAGACCCTGGCTGGGAGGCACGGAGCAGATGTTGGGGTGGCCTGATCTCAGAAGGCAATGACACGAAGTGTCCCGGGCAGCAGGACACAGAAGCAGCTGCGACGTCGTTCCGGTTCCAAGTAGTGGTGGTTCCCGTGGGAGGGGGTGGCTATTGCTGGGACAGCAGAGCGCTCCGGTTGGCCTTCATCTTCTCCAGCCGCTTCACCAGGTGGCCATTGCTGACCTCCAGCTCTTCGGTTTTATCCAGTGCTGAACGAAGCTGAAGGAAGGAAGCAAGCAGAAAAAAACCCTGTAACTGTCACCGTGTTATCCCTTTCCAAAGGCAAAGCAAGTTACCAACTCTAACTGACCATATCAACTTGAAGCATAAAGCAGTTGGAAATTCCTTTAGCAGAGTTAAACTGCTTTGAAGGTCACACACACACACAGGTATTTAAGCACACTACCAAGAACCCAGGGTCTTTACAGAAAGTTGAACAAAGAAGGCCAAGTTAAGAAGAAATGTGGTCTCCCAAGCCTGGATTTGAATGTGTCCAACGGAGGGTGACAAGGCTGGTGAAAGGCTTGGAACACAAGCCCTACAGAGGAATGACTGAGGGAGCTGGGGTTGTTTAGCCTGGAGAAAAGAAGACTCAGAGGTGACCTTATCACTCTCTACAACTCCCTGAAAGGTGGTTGTAGTCAGGTGGGGATTGGTCTCTTTTTCCAGGAAACAACTGACAGAACAAGAGGACAGAGTCTCAAAGCTGCGCCAAGGGAAATTTAGGCTGGATGTCAGGAGGAGTTTTTTTCACTGAAAGAGTGATAAAGCTTTGGCATCATCTGCCTGGGGAGGTAGTGGAGTCACTGTCCCTGGATGTGTTTAAAAAAAACCTGGATGTGGCACTCTGTGCCACGGTTTAGTTGAGGTGTTAGGGCATGGGTTGAACTCGGTGACCTTGAAGGTCTCTTCCAACCCAGTCATTCTGTCATTCTGTGATTTGGCTTGATAGAAGCATGTGTTTTGAGGCAGTCAGCACGAACTGACTGCTTGTGATTTGGCTTGATAGAAGCATGTGTTTTGAGGCAGTCAGCATGAACAGAAGGCTACTCCTGTGGAACAGGAGATGCTGCTTCACAGAATTTCCCTCAATCCAGAGGCACGAGGCTCTGGGTGATGTACACCTGTCTCACTGCTCAGCTTTTATGTTTCTGGTTCCCAGAACTATATCCACAGCTGTCACTTGGAGCCTCAGTTTCCTGTAAAACCCACCACGGGGTTGGGGTAGGGAAAGAGAGGTGGACTGCACAGAGCAATATTTACAGGCAGCAAAGCACAAGGAGTATTTAGAGCAAGCAAGGAGCCACACTGAATAAAAAAAAAAGAAACGCCTCAGGAGGCAGTGTGAGAGAAGCTGATAAAGGTATTGAGGCTCTAAGAGACACAGGCATGGACAGAGTCTGCGGACAGCCACACTACCCCAAACAGGCGTGAACAGATTGGCAGAGCAAGAAAAACAGGATCACAAAGAACAACTCGCATCCCTTTAGCAAGTCACTTCAGGAAGGAATGGTGAAAAGGCAGTGGGAGCTCACAGCCATGACTGTTACTCCAGTTTGAGTGCTGCAAGTTTGGTTGCACTTTTAGAAGGAGTAACTAAAGCAATAAAAAAAATTAGATGCTTATTCCTTGCTGTGTCAAGAAGGGTGGTTCCTCCTCTAGAACACCCCGGAGAGGCAGGTTTCCCCACATGGAGCGAGCTGACCTGTGACAGCTTGCAGGTGGAGTTACCTCTCTCTGCAGTTTGCGTTTCTCTGCCTTCAGTTCGTCTTCTACTCGCTCAGCATTTTCAGCAGCAGTTTTGTATCGGGCTACCTGGCCTTCCAGTCGTATTACCTGAGGGGAAGGCAAAGGCTGGGATTAGAAGCTGTACCAAGAAGTTACTCTGAAGCTTTACTCTTCCACAAGTACTCAAGGAATAACCAGAGAGATGCTGACTCCTCTTTGATAAAACAAAGGCACATTTTCAGGGAATAAAAACCATACACCAAGGAAGCCTGGCAACAGTAACTTACTCCCAACCTTTTACACATATCCCTATCTAATATGCTTCCAGCAACAAAAAATACAGTCCACTGACTAAATTTCTCTTAGCAAGAGCATTGCTGATGCACTCTGGACAAGAGCAAACAATCAAAATGGAACAGCTGTGTATAAAACCCATCTCTACCACATCACATGCTGGGACCCATTTAAAACTTGCTGATAGCTAGGCATAAGGAAGTGTTCTGCAGAGTTCATCAGGTACTTCTGTCTTTGAACATTCTTCCTTCAGTACAGAGGAGTAATATATTCCTTCTTCCCCATACATAAATGTCATCGTAGCCCTCGTGCTCCAACACTCCCATGTCTCTTTTTAAGAGAAAAATCACAATTTCATTTATCATTTATCAAAATACACTTTCTCTTTGTATTCTCACCATGCCTGAACAAACAGAACAAGCCAAAAACTTACATTCTGCTCCAATGCTGTTATCTCTTGCTCAGACTTTGCTAGTTTAAATTTGAGATCACTGATCTGTCTGTTGGCATCTCCTAAAAGAATTGCAGATTTATCAGAGATGTCAGAACAAGTGTGAACAGTTTCTAACAAGTCTGTCATAAAATTTCCATGCATCAGGGATCTCCATGGGGCAGCAGGAGAGTAGTTCTCTCAGTAAGTGCCCAGCAGAGAGGCACCATTCCCAGTCCTGCCTGATTCCCTGACAACCACTCTGAAGGCAGATTAATCTGAACTCACCCCAGCTCTCCTGAGGAGCAATAACAGAGATGTCCAACTGCAATCTTAAACAAAGGCTCCTAATTCCCTCACCTCTGTAGAGGTGCATGGCTGCTCCCAGGCTGAAGCTCCCTTGGAACTGAAGGCTCATTCTTACTCAGAGCCATGTGGTTATTATTGTACGGATACATTTTCTCACTCACATGCAGGGCACGAAATTCTCTTAAAATCAAAATACAGCTCACTTTGGAGGTCAATCATGTGCATATCTGTCCCGTTTTCCAGAACTTCATCTTCTGACTGGGTATTTTCCATCTTGCCATTCCTTTGCTTTTCTTCCAGTTGTCCCTTCAATTTTTTAATCTGAAGGACACAAAACAGTTACTAAAATCACCAAGGGAAATTATCGCTCAAATTCACTCCAGTATTATAAAACTATTATAATACATAATATATAATAAATTATTATATTATAAAAATATAATAGAAATAACATATCTAAGTAATTATATATGTTTTAAACCTAAATTGAAAAAACCCTTTTGTTACAAAATAACATCCTAGAAACTCTTTTGGCAAATGACTCGTGGTATTTTACACATCAGTGCTTATGTACAAGTTCAGGACCAAAACAATGAGTGAAAGATGACTGGTTTATTAGAAAAGCCATAAATCTTCTGCAGGCACATTGATGTAAAACATTCTTAAGAACTCCCAAAGCTGTGTTTGGTTGTGTGCAAGTCTCAAGGCCAAGGTCATTGAGCATAAATGAAAGCACAGAGTGTCCTGCAGGGCAACAGACCAGCTGAAGTTTTTTGAATAAGCTTTATAGCCACTATGGAATACCATGGTACCAGCAATAATTCCTTTAATTGCTCTTTACCCATCTGCAATTCCTCCAACATATTTTTCCAAATGGCGCATTACCCACAGACTCAGCAAAGGGGAGGGCTTACTCTTGGAAAGAAAGTTTGCTTCTACAGTTTCTGAGCCATGCCTGTTTTTCCCTTGGGCTTGGCCAGTCTGAAGGGTTATTATTCAGAAGTGGCCCTGCAGAGGAAGTTTCAGGTGGCCGAGGACACTGAACGTGACAGCTTGGTGCACGCACACTGTGTTGTATCTTCCATGTATCCTGAGCTAACCCACAGGAGAAATGTTTTGGAGGAAGAATAGAGTGGCCAGCAAGGCAGCTGGAGCAACCAGACAGCAGCACTGCTGCTCTACCCCTTGTGTTGGGGGTTATTTTCATTTTCTTAATCCTTTGCTGTTGTTATTAATGATTTGGTAAGAGAATTTCACTTCCCCTGTGCTTACCTGGTCTAGCAAGGACTCCCGTTCATCAATGAGCTTTTTCAGCCTGTCTGGAAGAGAAAAGGGAGAGTTCAGCGCTGATTGATGGCGCGGCAATCAGGGAGCGCATCTGAGACACGTGACTGAACCGTTAAGGTTAGTGATCTACTGATGGGGGGAGTTAGGGCACGTACCACAGGACACGAGGCCCAGACAGGGCTGGCAGGGGGCTGCAGCCAGGGGAGTTATGTCATTCTCACAGAACATGCTTGTCCCGCCAGTAGCAGCAGCCAGCTGCATGCAAAGAGGCTAATCTTCTACGTTAGGTTAGCATGCAAGAACTCTAGGGTCAAGCACAACTGCAACACAAAATCTCACAAATCTTGACAGTTTAATACAATGACAATACTGTAAACACCTATAATCACAGCTAAGCACATTCTCAGCACTTTAACTCTTCCCCAGTGACATTTTATCTCCAATATTATGACCAGAAAAACATTTGCCCATTAAATTATTTGTGTTTCGAACGCAGCAGTCTGGTAAAACTCTCTTTTCTCTTCATTGTCAATTCTCCAGGTCAAGCATCAAGAGGCAATGGACAATCTGCACCAACTTCTGTGCTACACGTGGACTTGGAAGTGCTACAGATCAGCACATGGGTATGTGCAGCCTTCATTAATAAAGTGCACTCTACAGAATGAGACAACTGGAAAAGAGAACTACAACCAAGTAATTTTTTCCTTCCCCATTAAGGGCTGCAAAACGTGAAAGCATTTTAGCAGGTGTTCACACATGTTTTTACCACCCAAATGACCTCATGAATTAGCAAGCTCAGTTTTTTCAGGTACACCTCAGGCAGGAGTACACTGGAACATCACATTCAAATACACTCATTAGAAGAGGATCTGTTGACCTCAGCTGGGTCTCACTGCAGGTTTATTCAGCTGTCCTCCCTTGCCAGCAGTGCAGAGCCCTGGCTGTTCAGAGCTCAACTCCACAGCTGAGGTCTGGCCTGCTGATTAAATGGTTAAAATCCAAAGGTCACTCAAGAAAAAGATTTGTTTGTAAACTTTAGGAAAGCAAGATAAATGACACATAAGAGCCTGGTGGGCTTTTATCAGGTAAATTCTGTTGAAAGGCAAACTTAAATATTTTTGAAGAGCTTTAAAAATACCATTTCTTCTTTGCTGACAACTCCTGAACAGGCCAAAGTCTTGTGGTTCTCCCTTTTTTCTTGTTAGCACATGCACTTAAAGGGAATCACAAGTCTGTATTGAACCAAATCACAGGGAAAACTGGTTTCCCAGTGGAAGTTCCTCTGTACAGCAGACATGTAGAGTCCATTAACGTGGTATGTCATTCCCCTCCTGGGTACACACACTCCCATACAGTCCCATTCCAGAGCGTGGAATAAAACCTTTACCTTGGCTTCTGATGCAATACCCAAATACAGATCTTAGCGTGACATCCCAGGTCAGCAGATCTATGGATTAATTTTGAACCTCCTGAAGTCCTATCCTTTTGTTGTTTTTCATCCATTTGTAACACACCCAACATTGTTACACCTGAGCACTGATACGAAAAAAACCAAAAAAACCCAAACCACTTTTTTTGTAAATACCACCCGTAACCAAAATGTACAAGTATAAACCCCTTCAAAACAGTAAAACAATTTCACAGATCTGTATGGGAAGGAAATAAAACTTAAGAAAGAAATTCTGCAAAAGATGAAGGATATGGAAGAAAAATAAAGGTCAATGAAGAAAGCAAGAACAGCAAACAGGTTGGAGATGCTTGGACTCAAGAGATTGTGTTGGGATTCACAGGTCAGCAAAGACTGAGAAATGGATTTCCAAGGACTGGAAAGAGAATGAGGACTGGTGCAGCAGGAAACCTTTAGGCCACTACAAAATTAGCCCAAACTGACTGACTGCAAAGGGGCCAAGTAACACACTTTGATCGCGAAAATAGTTTAGTTGTGACTTTCACTAACACAACCACTGCTGTGGGGTGAAATCTGCCTGCCTGAAGAAAGGACACTTCTTCCAGCTTCCAGTGAGGAAGCACACCGGCCTTCCCAAACCCCTTTCCCTGCAAAAAGGATGCATTTTGGGATGAACCTTCAAGTCTGATCTCACCCTCAGTTCTCTCTGCCCTCATTATGGACATCTGTGCACCCCATTGGGACATGCTGACAGCAAGACTTACCAGATCAGGGAAAAATTAATTTGCTAAAAAATTGCCATTCACATAGAGAAGTTTTCTGCCTGTAGAGATGAGGGTCTCTTGGGTTTCACTTATCTTAAACCCCCACATTAACACAGAAAACTTACTCTGCAGGGTCACCTTAATTTTGCATTTAGGAGGCCTTTTTCCAACAAATCAAGGATCTGAGGACCTTGGGAACAGGTGAGCAGAAAAGAACAATCTACTCAATCAGGACAGGAAGCAGCTAATTAAAATTCTCATCTGTAACAATCATTAGCCTTATTCCACATACAAAGATACTACAGTGAATAATTAGAGTGTGACATTCACCTCACTTAACTTTGGAAATGTGATTCCAGGGTACTCACTGCACCAGTTCATGGCCTACACATGCCAAGGAGTTTAACAGAGGACTGAGGAGGAGATGGGGCCTGTGAGGGAGCAGGACACAGAGGGGTGAGGATGGTGCTGACCACTGTCTTCTGCCATGGTTTCTAAGTCCAGTGACTGTTCCCACTGCCTTGGCATTGCAGGTGACTCAAGGCATTGCTTACTCAGAGGCTGCTCCAGTGGCACCAAACATTCCCAAATCAGCCACAGACCCTCTTTCCACTTGGAGGGGAGCATGGGATGGGAAGCAGCTGGTTTTAACTGGCTGATTTACATGATGTGTGGCCCAGGAAGAAACTAACCCTGATGTCAATGAAAGGGGTAAACTGCTCTTGGAGGATGAAAAGGCATCCCATGAAATCCCAGCCCCAAGCAGCTATTCAGAACAGCCTGCAACAATCCAACTCTCAGAGCAGGCTGGGCAGTACTCCTTCTCCAGATCTGTCCATTTATTTTGGATGATGAGAAAATGCCTTCCTGTCTTTCTCAGAAGAGGGGCACTGCCAGGGACAGCACAGGATTTGGAAGACACCAGCTTGCAGTACAATTTTGAGGGAGACAGGAGGACTCTTCTTCTCTATAGTAAAGAAGATACTGACCAAGACCTTTTCACTGTTTTTTCCCCTTTTTTACCAAGTACGTTTCTTGAGATACTGCTTTTGAAAGCATTTCAGGCTAGCTCTGAATTCAGATATGCACAAACCTGGGCTACAGGATTTATGTGCCACTAGGTGATGACCAAAAAACCCAGTGAGCATTTGGGGTTATTCTGGAAGACAAAGGTTTCATCCTTGGGTCACATACTCATTTTCGACATTCCAGGATGGATTTCTGGCACACCAGCTACTCTGCACTGCCTCTCCTCGTTCTTGCTCCCAGTTACACTGGGATTGGGATCAAAACCGGTACATGGACAGGTAAGATTGCAGGTGTTTCTGCTCCTGTGACTTGTCTTTAAGAAGGAATTCTCTTAAAAACGCTTTGTTTTCTGAAGTGGAAAAACTAGTTAAAATCAGAAATGAACTCATAAGAAACACAGGATATAATGGCATGTGCTGAATTTCACCCTGGTAGATCCATCCACAGTACAGGTGAAGCCTGGTAAGAACACTTAATCATCTGTTTAAGTCTATTTAACAGTTAAAACCTACTTCCAACATTAAACCATATATTACTGTTGAGAGTATAGCAGAGACAAATCTTTAAATAAACACTGCTACATGCTAATAAGAAATGCTTATAAGATCTATGACTTTTTGGATTAGCATTTAGTGTAACCCCTTAGGAACAGCTGCCAATACTTACAGAAACCATGGTGGATCTGCTGTTAAGTTGGAGAGAAGCCACAAGAAAGGAGTTACAGGGTTACAGACCTGTTAGTGCTCTACAGTTAAGGTGCCATCACATATTCAAGGTGCTCAAACCCCGAGGCTGCCCAGTCCTAGGGAGATGGCTCTTGTAGCTACGTAGCACAAGGCAATAAATTGAGCAAAAGCTGCAGAAAAATGGTGTTGAAATGATACAGGTTTAATTAACTACTTATGCAGGTTTAGAAACAGTGCTCTGGACAGGTACTTTAAAGTATAAAATACGTTTATTTAAATTATATACAGCAGTACATTTTGATATACATCTTCAAATTTTGCAGTCTGTCTGTGCTCTGACAACTTTGTAACATCAACACAAATACAGCCTTCCACAGCCCACACCCCCCATCGATTTACATTCCCTTGGGACATTCATTGCTTAACACTTTAAATGAATATTTATATATTCATGCAAAACATGCTCTTCCTCCCAAGCACTGGCAGAGCTGCAAGAAGAAATACAGCAAGGGAGTCCAAGAGCCTAATTTATGCCAGCAATTCAAAGCAATCCAGCTTTTCCAAAAGGCACAGGGGGGCTAGTACACAAAACAACAGTCGTCTTTGGTCTGATATCTAGCAAGAGTTAAGACATACCAAGTTACCTTCTTTCCAGAAGGGAAGAGGTAAGACTTGTTTCAGAGATAAAAACATTCTTTCAGAATCAGAATTTGCAAAAAAATATAATGCAGTAAGAAAATGCAATTTTAAGCAAAAATCTTCTTGGAAAAATAGGTATTTTATATATTCATATGTAGACAGTACTTGATAGCAAACTTAAGCACACATTACAGTGTGTATTGACACTTTCTCTGGAAAAAATAAAAACCCCATGTGAGACATGGTGTAAAAGGCCTATTGTGGTGCAAAGTGCCTAGATGAAGTAAACATGTATATATTTATTCCTTTCAGCAAACGAAGACCTGTATGTTGCACTTTCTCCAAACTGCATATTGCTCTTCCAAAGTGCTCAGACTAAGCAGATTCACAGTGATCTAACTATATTTTGGAATATGACCATATAAGAAGTAACACAAAGTGGAATGAAAATATCTTTTCTTTTCATATTAAAAAAAAAGATTCGTTCATAGGCTTTAATCATTCTGAAAGAAGTTTCGCCATCACTGTGGCTGATTTGCTGAGTTCCTTCATGAAGTGTTAATGTACTTGCTATAGATCTAAGTACAAGCAAGCATAATGTGCATAAGTTCACAAAGGCCAAATGTACATTCAAGATATTGATCAACGAGGCTAGAATAAAAAAAATCCTATAGAAATTCCCCAGGAGCAGCTATCCACACTAGAGGTACTTTAATTGCATGATAGTTTGAACAGGCAATTTGTGAAGCTTCCTCAGTAGGTGATAAGCTTTCAACCTGAGACACAGCAAAACCAAACCCAGTCACGATTTCTCGTGGCTGGGTACGACAGTGAATAACTTAATACTTGCATCATTACCACATACACGTTTTTATGCTGAGTTACCTACAAAGAAAAAGCTCTGAGAGTATTCCAAGGTCTGATGTCTTGTGCAAAGTGCATGTTTGTGTCCTGGGACTGGTCACAGGGCACGAACTCGTGTAGGTTTGAGATTCTGAACTCAGGAGATTGTACAGTCATCTCTGGATCTACCCTTACTCTTTCTACCAGCCTGCAAATCCTCCCTGCTTTCAGCCCTCTTAATGCCAGCACTTTGCAAATCCTGTTCCAAAACATCTTGATCCTGTAATTTCTCCACTTTACTAGAATCTGATACTTTGATTTCCTCTTCCTCCACATCAGCCTCCTTATCAGTTTTCCCCAACGCTTCCCCTTGTAAGCACCATGTTTCTTCGGGCTCATCTTTTTTATGCTGCAAGACTTCACCTTCGGTCAAGGCATCTTTGGTTTCCATTTTGTCTGTTCCCTCTCCCGCTTTGTCCGTGTGGGCAGTTTTTCCAACAGCACCATTTGCTCCATCACTCTCTTCTCCCTGTGTATCAGCTTTCTCTCCATCACATTTTTCATTAGATTCTAATATTTGATTTGACTCGTCATCAAAATCAAATGCATCACCATCATCTTCCAGGCTTTCCTCTGCTTGGTCCTCCAATTCCACTTGTTCACTAATGTTTTCACCCTGCACAGGCTTCTGTGCCAGGTAATTATTTGCACCTTCCTCCAATTTAACTTGTTCACTAACATTTTCATCTTGCACAGGCTTCTGTGCCAGGGAACTATTTGCACCTTCCTCCAATTTAACTTGTTCACTAACATTTTCATCTTGCACAGGCTTCTGTGCCAGGGAACTATTTGCACCTTCCTCCAATTTAACTTGTTCACTAACATTTTCATCTTGCACAGGCTTCTGTGCCAGGGAATTATTTGCACCTTCCTCCAATTTAACTTGTTCACTAACATTTTCATCTTGCACAGGCTTCTGTGCCAGGGAATTATTTGCACCTTCCTCCAATTTAACTTGTTCACTAACATTTTCATCTTGCACAGGCTTCTGTGCCAGGGAATTATTTGCACCTTCCTCCAATTTAACTTGTTCACTAACATTTTCATCTTGCACAGGCTTCTGTGCCAGGGAATTATTTGCACCTTCCTCCAATTTAACTTGTTCACTAACATTTTCATCTTGCACAGGCTTCTGTGCCAGGGAGTTATTTGCACCTTCCTCAGAAGCAAATTCCCCACCAGGGTGGTCTGCAAGCTCTACCTCTTGCTCATTTTCTTTCCGTATTTCTTTACTGGCTTTGCTTTCAGTAGTTACAGTAACACCTACAGCTGACTCCTCTTCAGATTCACCTTCTACCTGTTTAACCACCTTCTGCACTTCACCTTCTAAAGGAACGTTTTTCTCTCCTTCTGTACCACCTGCTGTTTCTTCACTACACTGACTTGTTTGAATTTCTACCTTTGGATTCAAATCTTCTACACATTCGGTCCTACTTTCCTTTCCTTCCCCAGCCTCATCCCCTGTATCTGATTCTGACTCGTTAATTTTCTCATCTAAAGGACTCAGGTCTAAATGGGTTTCTGGAATGGTCACCTCTCTCACAAGCTCCGTGCCTGGCTGTGCCTGCTGCAGCTCACTTCCCTTTCCCTCAGGAATGCAGTCTCCTGCCTCCACAGATGCCACACCTTGCTCGCCTGTTTCAGTAGAACCTGAACACTCCTCCAGCTCTTCCATTAATTCTTCCTTCTGTCCATCCTTCTCAGCTGTAGAACTTTCATCTTCAGTTTTACCTTCTGTACTTGGTTCCTCTGGTGATGCTGAAGGACTGTCCTCTGAAGAAGCTGGTTGGATGAATGCCTGATGTTCTCCGCCTTCCTTTTCAAGTGACTCTGCTGGGACATCCCTTTCATGTGACTCTGTCCCCTCTAAACCCACAGACTCAGTCTCCCTTGGCTGACCCTGAACTGTGTTCTCAACCTCATCTTCTTCAGTTCTGTCACCTGCTGTTTTATCACTTCTTCCATCAGTGCAGTCAACAAACTTTTCCTCATTTGCAACCTTGTTGTCAGCACTTTCTTCTGAGTGCTGGGGCTCCTCTGGAGTGGAACTCTCCACATTTCCCTCTTCCCTAAGCAAGCCTGCCACTGCTCCCTCAGGTAGCCCTGCCTGGTTAGAAACCAACTCACTGCTCTCACTTGTACTGTCAGATTCTTCATCCATTTCATTATCACTCAGGGCATGGCTGCTTTTAAGATCCTCTTGTTCTTCCTGCTTGAGTGTGGCTTCTCCCAGGTCCTGCTCTGTACCTGAGTCACAAAGCATTTCCTGAGGAGTCTCAAAAATCTGGTGGTCTTGCAGAGAGCCCAGCTCCGAGTTCTCGTCTGTCCTTGTACTCAAGTCATGGTGTTCAGCCTCTGTACTCTCAGGCTGCTGGACTGCTGTGCCCAGGGACTCTGTGACCTTTCTCAAGCCATCTGTGTCACTATCACTATTTGAAGAAGTGCTCCCTGACACAGGTTCTGTGAGGCTTTGAGCTGGCTCTGCAAACCTACTCTCTGGTAACATCACTGTTGGCAGGGTGTCCCGTTCTTCAACCATTTGTTCTGCCTTTGCATTTTCAGCAGCATGCAATGTCTGTACTTCCTCCTCCTCAGACTCCTCTTTGTGTTCCTCATGCTCAGTATTCTGCAAGATTTCTCTTTTCCCCACATCCTCCAAAATCTCATTTTTCATCTCCACTTCATTGGCTTTGCCTAAAAGACCATTGAGAAAGTTGAGGGGGCCACACCACAGCACATCTCCCCACTTAAAACCCGAAAGACAGAATGAGAAGAACAGGTTAATAAAAGATCAGCTTTTGCCAATTATGTGAGGCAAAGCAGCGATTGAATTAGTAAGGATCCAGGGGGTTTGATCAGTGAAACTCACCACCACCCTCTCAAAGCAAGAAGTCTCTGGTGCTGGCTCGTGTTTTTGTAAAGGAGGAGATTTATGCTCTTGGCTGTGGGAAGGACAGCTTTCGTAGAGGAGAACAACTGGCTGAAGCAGTGCAATTTAACAGCAATACTTGCAGATGTACCTCTAAGGACTGTTTTTCCTCAGCAATATTCTCTGCAACTTCAACCCTGATACCTCTCTATTCATGCAGGAGTCTGATGCCATTACAATGGAATACTGAAGGATTATTCAGTCATATTCTGCTTTTAAAATCTCCAACAGGCATCATCAGTGCACATGACAGACACTGAATGTAAAATCTGATTGGCAAGCAAATGGTTTGCCTGTTCAGACCTCCCAGCACAGATCAAAGCTAAGGTAATCTGTGCCCCTTATTTCAGCCACCCAAAGGGGTGGGGACTTCTGTGGTTTTTTGAAGGTTATTTTTGTTGTAACAGTTTTCCTTCAATTTGTATTTACAAGCAACAGATATTAAAACAATAGTGTTTGTTGTTAGTTAGTTTTTGAGTCTATGCTGTACCTCTTCTGAAAAAAACCCACCAGAATTAGGAGATACGGAAAACACATTACATTTAAAAATACACCCTTACCTTGGTTTTTGGTGTTCCACATTGTTTCCACACAGAAACTGAGTGAGGAAGAAGCAGCCAAAAGCTCAAAGCAAGAGAACTTGCACTTGCAACAATTGGCTGCCTGCTGCTATTTATTAGTGTGTTCATTTAGATCAAAAAGCCAACAAACTAGAAGTATTTCCTCCTTTCCTTACACTAGTACAATAGTTCTCTAAATGGCCATTCACCACATAGAAGAGGTTTTGCCAACCAGATTTCTCCTTCCTAATGCTATCCACATCAACTATATCCTTTGAATTTAAGTGTTAATGTAACGAGTAAAAACGCAGAAGTGTTAATTTTAACTGTTCAGTACCACAGGATACCAGGAGCAAAGAATTTATCCTTTGGTGTGCTTTGGCAGAGCCCAGCATTGCTGTTCAAGCAGACACAGTTCTCAGGGATAGAAATGAACCACATACAAGTTCTTTATAGAAACCTAAAACGCCTTTTCTTCCTGATTATTTAAGGTATGTGCTGCAAAATACTGAGCAACAGTAGGATTATCCTGGGACAATTTTCCTATTCGGGGTTTAAATGGCGATGGGAATGATTGCTACTTATCTGTAATGTCCTATTTGTATTCCCATCCTTTGTCACCTTGAAGGAGAAGTGAATTTTGCCCCTGGAGGAGACTGCAGGGACACGCTGGGAGTGATAATCAACATGAAGCAGGAAGATGCACAGGGGGTGATTCGACAAGGAGCATGCTTCGTGGTGTGTTAATTGTCCCATTAACAACTGCCCCATCCAAGCAAAGGTGGATGAATGAAGGACAGACAGGCAGGAGGGGCTGAAAGGACACACAGCACTTACCTAGCATCCCCTCCCCTCCTGTCTTTAATGCCTGAGTTGTGCCTGGAACAGTTCGGGAAGAATCCAAGTGTCCTTCGTTACCCAGAATGTCTGATGTCTCCCCGTTGGTGGCTGTATCAGAGTCTGGGATTATTCCATGTTTCTGTGGGAAGCAAAAACAATGCTTTAGAGCCTGCTGCTCGGAAAGGGAAGGATCGTCAAGTGCTCTTGTCCGTGATACTCTGAATAAACAATTGCTTCAATCATTCCATTAAACATGGCTGGAAGTCAGGAAGGAGAACAGATACTGCAGTTCTCAGTTCAGCCATCCTGACAGAAAGCATGTGATCCCAGCTCTTTTTTTTTGTTTTTAAACATAAATCTGCTGCGTAAGATGTTCCTCAGAGAAGTGTCTCCTACAAAAACAACTTCTTAAGACTCCAGTCTACACTAAGAACTCTCAATCAATAGTAGGGGAAAGGACTTTATATAGAAAATCCCTGAAATGGCAATTTATAGGCAACATGAAAATTGAGTTACTGCTACTAGACTTAATTTTTCTGCCCAGATGTAACAGGGGGAAAGGGTCAGCAGATGAATATAAATTTCTTTTATCCCTCTTGCATACCTTCAGTTGCTCCTTCAGCACAACCACTTCGTCTCTAAGGTCATCCCGCTCACTCCTTATGGAATCAAAGAAATCTTTCTGCCTCTCTAGTGCCTGAGTTCCCAACACAGACAGAGGGCGAGGAGATGTGAAGAAAGGAAGGGAGACAAGTAAAGGCCATGAAAAGCAAATGTAGACAAGAATGAGCAGATTTAAGATATTCAGTGGATGGAAGGGGCACAGATGACAAAGGTTGAGTTTACAGATTCAAGGACCAAGTTTGCATACAGAGAGAGAAACTTCAAATCCAAGAAAGGCACAGCTTATTCAATAACCAAGAATTCCTGCCAAAGACATTCAGAGCCAAATTCTTCATTAGAGATCCTTCAAATGAGGGTCCATTTTTTATTCCTATCTGCTAGACAAGCTAATCCATATCCACATGGATTTAGCATGCACACTGAAGGCATCATGCCATTCCTACATGTTAACAGAAGGGCATGGAAGTAGACCCACTGGATTTCAGGAGCCTTTTTATTTTACATTTTAATTAATTTGAAAACTGCCATTAAGTCATCCTTGGTCTGGGATGTACCATGTGCAAATGCATATTTGGTACCAAACTCCCCCCTCCCAGTATTTCTATATAAGTACAAGTAGAACAATAAAAAAAAAAAAATTAGACAATTTTCAGTTTCAAGCTGCTACAAATTCTTGGACATCACCAACATGGGCAAGCTGCCATATTTCTTTCTCCTGCTCTATTCACAGGAAGCCTTTTAGTGTTCAGCTGGAAAAGAAAACCAGAGTGGGCTTCCATGTGGCTTTGATAAGAGGTGGTGGGAAGGGATGAGAAGCAAGGGAGACTTTCATCCCAACAGCCTATAAATAGCTCTATTACCTCTTTATCCCACTCCCGTTTCTGCTCAGTCCGCAGATTAAATCTGAATAAGCGAAAATTCAGTGCTGATGGAATTGCATTATAAATAGCACTTCCTTTCTCCATATGGCAAATGCAAATGGTGCAGCACAGCAAATCAATTACCCTTGGTCTGAAAGCAGACCAGCTGCTAGATTTTCCTTGGATTTTAAGATACTGGCCAAAGACAAAACTTGCTATTTGCTACTTCACTGGCAACATCTTAGGACAGCCACACCAAGCAAAGGCACTAAGGAGGGTTTTATCCATGGGGTTTTATAAAAGCAGGACCAGGTGGAGAATGACAGTGCCACTTGGAACAGATTTCAGGAGTTGACAAGTCCTACCCCTATTTTTTTGTCCTTCCACTCTATTGTCTCCTGAAGATCGGAAATTTCCCTGACATAGCTCTGCTGTTTCTGTTGCAGCTGTTGGATTTCCTGAGGGGCAGGAGCAAAACAAGAAGACAGAAAGCAGGTAACAGGTTAACAAAGAAGGCCAAGATTGCAGTGATGGCAAAGAATGAAAAAAGTCAGGTGCTAAAGTAAATGAGTATCTGCAATGCACAGTTTCTGAGATCCCAACTGAACCTGTGCTCCTGAAGACAATCTTCTTATCCACAACATGACTTAAAACAAGTTATACAGTTCTGTTATTTTCCTCTGCATCTCCACAAACAGCTGTCCAAAATGCAATACTTAGGAAGAATAAGATAATACTTAGGAAAGTACTATTTGCATTAGTCAGCTCTGAACCTGTTTGGCCTGAAACACTAATATTTCTTCTGGTGAGAAACTTGAATAGTGAATAAATTTCTCCATACCTCACATTCTCCACTCTACTGCTAACTGGAATGTACCAATCAAAGAAGCCATTAAAAGAAGAAAAAAAAGTTACTTACTGCAAGCATTTCTTCTCTCTGCTTCAAAGCCTCTTTGATTTCCATGAACTGAAACTGCAATATGCTATGAGCGTGCTTCTCCCTCTCAAATTCCTGTGAATAATGGAATATTCACAAGATTATTATTAATCAAAAATAGCATCCCATCAAAATGGGGAAAATAAGCCCAAACACAAAGAAAATGCTTACTGCAATGTGGTTCTTGAATATCCCTCTAATCACAATCCCACAAGAGTACAATTTTTATCAAGTTTGTCCTTTTTCCAAGATGCTATTATTGCACCAAATATAGAAGTGGCATCATTTAGCCCATTTCATAAGCTGAGCAGCAGGCTGAAGAGCTTTGACACTCCAGTCCTACAGACTGCACAGATGAACGGATGGGAATTTAACTCACTCTTCCCACACGGCCATGCAGTGAAGGTTAGCTGGACTTTTAAATAAAAAGAAAAAACCACACTGTATCTTCCAGGAGTTGTGTTTTGAAGTGGGGTGTAGTCAAATGCCCCAAGCTACAAGAAGGCAATTCTGAAAACATAAGCCCCAGTTTTTTTATTTAACACCAAATCACTAATTGAATTCATGTAAAATTAAATTCAACACTTAACCATGGAGCTGCCTGAACTGCACAACTCTCCCACAGGCTGTCTGGAGACATCTTTGCGTGTAAAACAGCTCCAGATTAACTTTAGAGATGGAATATAAAAGGAGATGTGATAATATCAATATATCAACCAGCTAGAACATTTCTCCCCTTCCTCAGAAATGGCTTGGGGAAAATTCTCATTTGTATGATCACAAGTACACAATAAGCTGCTATTCCACTTGCCTTAGCAGTAATTAAACCAGCAACTTGTTCAAAATTTTGAATAACAATTTAGCTGCCTCCTCCTAAAGATCTCTACCCCCCTCCAAATCTCTCCCCGTGATGTCCCATGCCAGAGCTATTTACATACTTTACTTTTCTCTTCATATTGCCTCCTGGATTCTGCCAGCTGCTCCTCTAACTCTAAGAGTGCATCCTTCAGGGTGTCCACTTGGTACATGAAATTGGTTTTCTCATTGTCCAGTTGAGCATTTGACACCATAGCCTTCTTGTATTTCTCCTCAACTTCAGCTAGAGAGTCCTGCAGAGAACAAGCAAACCCGGTCAGAGTCAGCACTGAAGGACACTTTGCCAACCAAGACCTTCAGTGAGAAAATAAAGCCCCAAACCACAAGCTCACTAAGTTTGCCTATGGAAAGCAGCATTAATCCTGTGCTGGAGGCTTCCCAGCTGCCCCCAAGGTGAGGAAAACCTCCCGTGTCCCCACCACACTTGTGCTTCCAAGCCAAGCAGCCTTACCTCAGCACGGATAAAATGCTTCCTGTTCTCTGCTGCTTCAGCTTCTGCCTTCCCGGTTTTCTTCCTTCTCCCTCCTCCCCCTGCCCCTGCACATTGGCAGCTCAAAGCAGCTGCTGAAGATGACAAGTCGGGATTTTTTTTTTTAAAGGTAAACTGGCCTTGATCTAAGATCACTTAAGATCTGAGGCCTGAAATTAAGGCAGTCTGACAGCCACTTCACACTAATTTCAGGGATCCTTGCAGTGTGGGAACCCTTAAATACTGACTCAGGGATTAGAATTCACTGTGAAAGAGAAAGCTGCTGCAGCTTTTGTGACCTGATGTGTGATCTCCCATTAGGTTTCCTAAATCACATCCCTTCTTTACAAAATTACTTTCTAAGATACAACTCCCAGTGTCTTGAAAACCCCTTCTACCAGCTTGATTCAAATATGAGACTCTGAGATATTTATAACAACAAATGTTGGTAAAATAAAGATCAGCATAACTTTTCATTTCTGCAGGCAAACTTTGCGCTACTTGATTTTAATACAGAAATAAAAGAGTTATATAAACAAAGAGTTATACAAACAAAGCGGTGTAAATGTGCAAACAAGGAGGACACACATGTCAACATTTTAGTTTACAGATCAAATACGTTCTCTTGGAACTTGTGTAATTTTAATTATTTCAACTGAAGTACGGGTGAGTTTCATATACTTCCTTTTTCAGCCAATAAACAGAACTAAGGATGATATTGGCAAAATCTAGATCAGTTTAATTGACATTTCTATTAACAAGTGAGATGATTTGTCTTGGAGGACATCAATTTGTCCAGTTCCAAATGCTTAACCGTGCTTTGGTGCACTTTCCAGCTCCAGACTGGAAATACCAAGGACAGGAAAGCCACCAGGATTTGGAAAGCTCAGAAAGAAGCTGGAAAGGAAGTATGTGCCAGGAAAAAGTTAAGGAAGTTCTGCTCTACTCCTTCAGCATGCCACGTTTTGGTTTCTTAGCATCAAACAGTGCAGCTTAGGTCCAAATCACCCCAAAAGGCAGTCTAAGGGGCATGGATTGAAAAACTACCTAAATCTTTTAGCAGAGTGATTATTTTGCTCCATCTGCTAACTCACTGACCAGGAAAAAACCCCAAATTTTACCAAAAAATGGCTCAACTACTCTGTTTCCATTGAAAACTCACTTAAGATGGCAACACCTTCATCTGTCACAGCGTTGAGCTGATAACACAGTCAGCAATTAATGCTGGCAAATGTTGCATTTATCTATTTGCCTCTTCCAAAAAGCCACAGCTCACATCACTGCTCACTTACGAAGAGGGTGGTACATGGATGTACAAGTTGGTTGTGACACCGAAATGTATTTATGGCTTCATGGAATGCTTCAGCATTCCTTCTTCATGTAACAGGCTATGTTACATGGAGTTTTGTTGCAAGAATTCTTTAAGGGCATCTTCTGCCATCTAAAGATGAAACCAAAATGACTCCTCACATGACCTTATAAAAATAAAAACATGTAAGGTTCTAAACTCAGATTTGTTTTTAGTCCTGCAGGAGATGAGTTCTACTTCATCTCCCAATATTGGAAGGTTTCCTGGGTTAGGAAACTATATTAAAAAAAACCCAAATAATCTTAATTTGCTAATAAAATGATAACCACCTCAAACCAGCAAAGACAACATGCAGTAGCAACCTTTCAGTGAACACTTGGAAGCATTTCTCACCACAACCAACCCAGGTCAGAACAGACACTTTGCCAGTTAATGAGACACTCTGCACACAGTTCCCAACCTCTCCAGGAGAACAGCATGCAAGGGCAGCTCTGGGGCTCACACTGGGGCCAGGGTTAATGCTCACACACCAGTACCTTCAGTTCTTTCAGCCCCTGCATGTATTTGCCTTCTACATCCTGAATCTGGTCCTTTAACTCATAGATGTCCTGAGGGAGACGGCGAGAAAGGTCAGTGATGCCAGGGACGCTAACGGGCATAATGCAGCCAGGAGGGACAAGCAGCGCTCAAAGTGCTCCTTTCAACACCTCTCCCACACACGTTAAGGGCTCTGATCCTAAGCTGAGGCCTTGCCAAACAAGCAGATTTCTTGGTTAGGAATTTGTGCTAATTCTGCTTTCTTGGCTGGAAAAAACAGAATCTTCAGCATTAAGGACAAGGCGCAGACCCAGGTTCAAAGGCTCCAACAATCACAGCCCAGCCCTTCTCTACTGATGATCATCTTCTGTCACAGGCTCTCTCCTCTCCTCTCCAGGAGTGCAGTGTATTATCTCCATCCTCCTATCATTCCCTTTTCAGGATGGGAGGTGCCTTTTACAGCTGAGAGATATCACCAACAAAGCTGTTCACTCCTCCTTCACAGCACCCGATTCACTGCCACAACTGCCAGCTTCTTCCTGGGAAAGGAGCCTGAAGGATATTCCATAGTTTATCCTGGGTTTAATTACTTCTCACCTTGATT